>NC_142475.1:83241180-83985695 GCF_049115385.1 Moschus berezovskii
TGCCTGTGTGTCTGCCAGGTGTGCCAGGCTTCGTGGAACGTGCATGGTCTCCCCAAGTCGGCGGGAGGGGCAGGGGAACTGGAGGGGGTTTGAGGAAGCTGCCGCCTTTTGAAGTCTCCAGGACATTCCGGCCAGTGTCCCCGAAGGAAACAAGCAGGGACCCAGATGACAAGGGGAGGAAAGGCTGCAGGGCCAAATCCTGGAGAGCCACTCGCTCGCTTGGCACACCCTTCCCGCTCTCAGCCGCCCAGGGATGAGGCCCGGAAGTGGGGCAGCCCACCATGCCAGCCCCTCAGAGCAGAGTGTCCCCCAGGGCTGCACCCGGGCACCATGCCTCCAGCTGGATGGCATGTGGCCAGCCACTTGGCCTCCCAGCCCTGCCCAAAGGGTCCCTCAGACTCTGAAAGAGACCCCAGACGTCTGTCCACTGCATTTCCCAGGGGTCTCAGAGGCAACTGTAGTTCTAGTGGGTTATTAATCACAGACCCCTCTGGTCCCACCCTGAGGCTGGACGGGTGACCCAGCTGATCCAGTGTGGTGCCCACACCAATGGAAATGGGGGAGGAGAGGTGGCCCTGTGGAGCAAATGACCCAGTAGATTGGAACCGGGCGTGTCAGTTGTCCCAAGAGTTGTAAAAACTACCCAGACTGCTCGGTGCACAGCAGACGGTGAAGATGCCACAGGGGGAACAGAGCAAGGGGTGGAGAGAGGCAGGCCCGGCAGCGCCCTGCAGTCGCCTGCATCCAGCTGTGCCTGAAGCCAAACCCTGTGGACTTCCAAGGTATGTCAGCCCACAATTTCATGCTTATTTTAGTTGAGTTGGTTTCTATCTGTTACAGCTGCAAGAGTTGTGAGGTCCTGTCTCATCTCTGAAGTACCTGGGACCAAACAGAAGTTCGCACGCTGAGCACTGGCTGACCTTTCCATGCCTGGGGGAGGATCAGTCACTATCCTGCAGACTCTCCCGTCATACTCCCCATGTCAAGAGCCCTAGGCTTTCCTAGGTTCCCCCACCAGCTCCTGAGCAGGATGCTTCACTGACCACTTCCACTGTCCTGGAAAGGAGAGTTTCCTGGAGGTCGGACCCTCTCAGAACACCTCAAGCCAGGCCAGGCGGGGAAGGAGGCAGGCCCTTCTTCAGCTGGACTATCCAGACAAAGCCCTGGAGGAGGTTTCTGACTTCATGTTTCCTCTCCTTTTGCAAGTGTGGCAGGAGAACTGAGCTCATTAGAAAGCAGATTGCAAAAGAGCCCTACCTGACCCCTCACAGGTAGCCTGCTACCTATGCCCCCCCACCAAGCGCCCACCCCATCCCACACACACTTAGATCAGAGGGATGTGAACAGAGGCAGAGGCCAGGGTGCCCAGGCATACAGAGGAGAAGCAGGCAGATCCCCAGACGAAGGTGTCTGCTGTCTCTATTCAACGTTGCACTGCGGGTCCTCGCAAGGGTTGTTACATAGGAAAAAGAAATAAAAGGCATCCAGATGGGAAAAGAAGTAAAACTATCCTTGGATGACATGGTTCTATGTATAGAAAATCATAAGGAGTCCACAAAGAACTTGTGAGGACCAAAAACAAATTCAACCAAAATTTGAAGAATACAACATCAATATACAGAAATCAGTTATCTTTACACATGTTCAGCTGATGATCTGAAAGTGAAATTAAGGAAAATTTTTTTTACAGTAGCATCAAACAAATAAAGTACCTCGAAATGAATTTAACAAAGGAAATGCTAAATTTGTACATGGAAAACTACAGTATTGACAACAATGAAAGGCGTGAGTAAATATTCATAGATCAGAAGTCTTAACGTTTTTAACTTGGCAATACTGATCTACAGATTCAAGTAACCCCTATCAAAATTCCATCTGGCTTTTTTTGGAAAAAAAAAAAAACAACTAATCCTAGTATTCATAACAAAACAAAATGCAGGAGACACAGAATAGCCAAAACAATCCTTTTTGTGTGTGTGCCATGCCACATGGCTTGCAGGGTCTTAGTTCCCTGACCAGATATTGAACCTGGATCTTTGGCAGTAAAAGTGCTGAGTTTTAACCACCACTGGACTGCCAGGGAATTCCCCAAAACAATCTTTAAAAGAATATAGTTGGCTACAAAACTACAGTAATCAAGACAGATATATAGGTCAATGAAACAGAATAGAGAGACCAGAAATAAACCCGCACACTTACGATCAATTAATCTACAAGAAAAAGAGACAAGAATATTCAAAGGAGGTGGCAGGGGGGGCTTCCTAGGTGGCAATAGTGGTAAAGAATCTGCCAGCCAACGCAGGAGGACATACAAAGGGGAAAAGAAAACCTCTTCAATACATGGTGTTGGGAAAACTGGACGCTACAAATATTAAGACTCAAACTGGAGTACTTTCCCATTCCAGGTACAAAATAAACCAAAAATGGATTAAAGACTTAATGTAAGACCTGAAACCATTAATCTCTTAGAAGAAAACATTGTCATCAGCCTTGGCAATTTTTTTTAATATATCTCCTGAAGCAAGAGAAACAAAAGTAAAAACAAATGGGACTACATCAACCTAACAAATGTTTGTACAGTAAAGGAAACTATCAACAAAATGAAAAAGTTGCCTACTGAATGGACAAAGATATTTGCAATGGTTCTATCCAACATGAGATTAATGTCCAAAACATTCTAAGAACTCACATGATGCAACCTCAGTAAAACAAACAGCAGTTAAACAATGGGCAGAAGACCAAAATAGACAAAAAAGGGATACATATGGAGAGCAGGCACATGAAAAGATGCTCAACATCATCAGTCATGAGAAAAAGCAAAGCCACAATGAGATCTAACCTCACACTTATCAGAATGGTCATTATCAACAAGACAACAAATAAGTGTTGGAGAGGGCGTGTGGAACAGCGAGCCCTTGTGTGCTGTTGGTGGTTCTGTAAACTGGCGCAGCCCCTGCGGACAACAGAATGGAATTTCCTCAAAAAGCTAAAAATAGAGTTACCATACGATCTATCAATTTTACTTCTGAGTATTTATCTGAAGAAAACAAGAACACTCATTAGAAAACATACAGGAGCCCCTATGTTAATTGCAGCATTATTTACAATAGCCAAGATACAGAAACAATCTAATTGCCCATTGACAGATAAGTGGATAAAGAAGATGTGCCACATATATTTTATATATATATATATATACACATACACAATGGAGTATTAGAACCTGACAGAACCCTGTCCTTGGGCTTCCCTGGTAGCAGAGTGGTAAAGAACCCGCCTACTGATGGAGGAGACACAAGAGACACAGGTTTGATCCCTGGGTTGGGAAGATCCCCTGGAGTAGGAAATGCCAACCCACTCTAGTATTCTTTTTTTTTTTTTCACTCCAGCATTTTTGCCTGGAAAAATCCCATGGACAGAGGAGCGTGGCAGGCTACAATCCATGGGGTCACAAGGAGTCGGGCACAGCTGAGCAACTGAGCACGATTAGCCATAGAACAGAATGAAATCTTGCCGTTTTGACAACATGGATGGACTTAGAGGGTATTTTACTGAGTGGAGTAAGTCAGACAGTGAAAGACAAATACCATATGATTTCACTTGTAAGTGGAATAAAAAGCATAACAAGTGAACAAACATATGAAAACAGATTCAGATGCAGAGGACAGGTAGTTGCCAGAGGGGAGAGGTATGTGGGATGAGTGACATAGGTGAGGGAGATTAATAAAGAGGTACAAGCTTCCAGTTAAAAAATAAGTGAATCAACAGGTATGAAATGTACAGTGGGGAATATAGTCAATAATATAGTAGTAGCTTTGTGCAGTGACAGATGGTAACTTGACTTACACTGGGGATCATTTTATAATGGACAGAAATATTGAATCACTGCGTTGTTCACCTGGAACTACTGGTGGTGTCGGTCAATTATACATCGAGAATAAACTCATAGAAAAGGAGATCTGATTTGTGGTTACCAGAAGCAAGGGGTGGGGGGAGGGCAGAATTGGATAAAGGTGGGTAAAAGGTACAAATTTAGTATACTAAAAAGCAGAGACATTACTTTGCCAACAAAGGTCCGTCTAGTCAAGGCTATGGTTTTTCCCGTGGTCATGTATGGATGTGAGAATTGGACTGTGAAGAAAGCTGATCACCAAAGAATTGATGCTTTTGAACTGTGGTGTTGGAGAAGACTCTTGAGAGTCCCTTGTACTGCAAGGAGATCCAACCAGTCCATTCTAAAGGAGATCAATCCTGGGTGTTCATTGGAAGGACTGATGCTAAAGCTGAAACTGCAATACTTTGGCCACCTCATGCGATGAGTTGACTCACTGGAAAAGACTCTGATGCTGGGAAAGGTTGGGGTGGGAGGAGAAGGGGACGACCGAGAATGAGATGGCTGGATGGCATCACCGACTCTGTGGACATGAGTTTGAGTGAACTCCGGGAGTTGGTGATGGACAGGGAGGCCTGGCGTGCTGTGATTCATGGGGTCGCGGAGAGTCGGACACGACTGAGCGACTGAACTGAATTGAACTAGGGGAACTTCCCTGGCAGTCCAGTGGTTAGGGCACCATGCTTGACTGCAGGGGGTATGGGTTCAATCCTGAATTAAGATCTTGCATGCCAAGCGGCAGGCTTCCCAGGTGGCACTACTGGTAAAGAACCCTCCTGCCAATGCAGGACACCTAAGAGACATGGGTTTGATCCCTGGGTCAGGAGGATCCCCTGGAGAAGGGCATGGCAACCCACTCCAACATTTTTGCCTGGAGAATCCCATCAACAGAGGAGCTTTGTGGGCTCCAGTCCATAGCGTCGCAAAGAGTTGGACACGAGTGAAGTGACTTAACACGCATGCATGCCGAGTGGCACAGCCAAAAAAAGGTAAGTATTAATACTATGGATGTTAATGTACAACATGATTAATTAACTGCTGAATGTTACATATGAAAGTTTGTCAGAGTAAATCCTAAGAGATGTCAACATAAGGAAAAAAATTTTTTATCTTTTATTTTGTGTTTATACAAGATGATATTCAGTGAATGTATTGTAGTGACCATTTCATGTTGTGTGTGTGTCTAATCATGCTGCACACCTTAAACTTACACAGTGCAGCATCAGTTACATCTCAATAAAACTGGAAGAAAAAAAAGGATTTTATTTCAAAAGCATTTATATATATATGTATGTATGTATATACATATGGGCTTCCCTGGTGGCTCAGATAGTAAAGAATATGCCTGCAGATAATGTAAAAATACGCAGTCATATATAAGACTCAATAAAATTTTAAAAGCACTAAAAAAAATAAATAAAGTTGCAGAAATCTCTCACACTTCCCAATTACAAAGTGAAAGTGAAGTCGCTCGGTTGTGTCTGACTCTTTGCGACCCCATGGACTGTAGCCCACCAGGCTCCTCTATCCATGGAATTTTCCAAGCAAGAGTACTGGAGTGGACAAAGTTATACTAGCAGAGCCTTCTCTGATGGTCCAGTGGTTAACACTGTGCTTCCAAGCAAGGGGCGTAAGTTCAATCCTTGGCTGGGGAACTAAGATCCCACATGCCACAGGGCAACGGAAACCCTCCGGCAGCAGTGAAGACCCAACTCAGCCAAAAAAATGGAATCAATCGATAAATAACACTTGCTTCTCACCAACTCACCTCCCTGATTCTGACACCGAGACTTTTACTGAGTCTTACTCTTCGCAGCAGCATAGATGTGTATGCACAAGTTCAGTTAGAGCCTATCTTCCTTTTTACCAAGACAGAATTGGAGAAATTTGCGGAGTGCCTGAGGCCTTGTAAATGGCCACACCTAGGGTGGCTCATTAACAGGTGTGAGCCACTTCTAGGGAACGTGGGTCGACCTCCTGGAGTGAATGCCTACAGAACACTCCCAGGGTTTCGCACTCTATGCCTTATAGGCAGTCAGGAAGGCCTCTTCTAGCAGGCTGTTGCTACTGCTAAGTCACTTCAGTCGTGTCCGACTCTGTGTGACCCCATAGACGGAAGCCCACCAGGCTCCGCTGTCCCTGGGATTCTCCAGGCAAGAACACTGGAGTGGGTTGCCATTTCCTTCTCCAATGTGTGAAAGTGAAAAGTGAAAGTGAAGTCGCTCAGTCGTGTCCGACCCTTAGCGACCCCACGGACTGCAGCCCACCAGGCTCCTCCATCCATGGGATTTTCTAGGCAATAGTACTGGAGTGGCTTGCCATTGCCTTCTCCGTCTAGCAGGCTAACAAACAGAAATTCACTCATAAGATACACATTATGTTTCTCACCTGGGATAACAAATAATGGAGGCATTCGAAAGTCCAATCTGAGAGTTTTTATAACAATTTCTAGCAAAGCAAACTTAAGGTGGCCCGCGTGGTATCTTAGCATCCTTAACTTGTGAGCCAGGACCTCATTTTGCAGCAAGAAGAGCGAGGCTTGAGCAGTTAGTCACCCTAATCCATCGCTTGGAAGTGCTAGGCTGGAACGACTGCCCCTTCCCCGCCCTGGGGACAGCTACAGCTGTTGGCGCTGACCCCCTAGTGGGGTCTCTTCTCCATCCCGGCTTCCGCCCTTTCTGTGAACTCCTGGGGGAACAGGTGACCTGACCTCCCCAAGCTTCAGCTTCCACTGAGGGTCGGAAAAGACCCCAGCAGCAGGGTCTGGGGACGACAGAGGAGGAGATGGTTGATGGCATCACCGACTCGATGGACGTGAGTTTGAGCAAGCTCCGGGAGCTGGAGATGGGCAGGGAAGCCTGGCGTGCTGCAGTCCATGTGGTCGCAGACTCGGACACGACTGAGCGACTGAACTGAACTGAGCGGTGTCTGACCGCGTGCGTTTACGGAGCGCCGGTCCTGGCCCTAAAGCTAGTGGGCCGGGAGCCGCCAGGGGGCGCTGCTCCACCGCGGCCGCGGGACTACTCGGGGCGGGGCCTCCAGTCCCCGCCCGCCCGCCCGGACGGCGCGCGCGCGCACTGCGCCCCTCCCGCAGGGCCTGCTGGGCCGGCGGAGGGTGTGCGGCGTGTGACGAGCGGGAGCCGAGCGGAGGACCGAGAATGTGGAGACCTGTGAGGCCCCGCGCGCTCGCGCCCCTGCCGCGGCTCGGGTCGCCCGGGCGGGACCCGGAGGGCCCGAGACTCTCCCCCCTGGGATCCTCCCGGCTCGCCGGCACCCACAGGGCTCTCGGAGGAGCCCGTCACAATCCTCAGGAAGCCAGTCCTCGGGTCCCCGCTTCAGCCGCCAGGCCCTGTGCGGGAGACGTCGGGCCTTCCCCGCCAGACGCCGCAGCTCCGCTTCTCCGAGGCTGCTTCTTGGTGCTGGAGTCTTGTCTCAGAGGCGCTCTCCAAAGCCTCCTTCCCCGCGAGGGACGACCCTCTCGTCCCTTACGGACTTCCCTCCCCAGGGAGACGCCCTTTCCCGAGGCGACTGCCTGGCGCCCGTCGCCTCCGCCTGCCCCGCGTCTGCCTCAGACCCCTCGCCGCTGCAGGCTCTGCCCGAATCGCAGAGCGGACCCCGCGCCCTTTCTTCACCTGCTCCCTTGGGCACCCTTTCCCGCTTGTCACTAGCTCAGCCCTGCTCATTCCGGGCCGACCGCTGCCCCCCGCCTCTGGGGAGACAGGACTTGCGGGGGCGGCAGGTGGGCTGACAGCCGCTGCGGCCCGGCTCTGTCGCGGGGTCACCCCTCCTCCCGCCCTGTCTCCGAAAGCCCCTCCTCTCAGACCTTCCTAGGTTTCTGCCTTGCCCTGGGCTGCCCTCCTAACTCAGCTTCTTTTGATCCTGAACATGGCACCTGCCTTTCCGGTCCCGCTTCCCTTCCCGCGCCCGGGGGGCCTCCCGTTTTATTGCAGCTCCGCCGTTTGAATGAGCACCTTTCAAACACGGTGTCATAGTAGCTGACCCAGCCACTCCCTCCCCAGAAACCTAGCCCTTTTCTTGTGTGGTTGGTTTAGAGGTGAGGAGACTGAGTGGGGCTCATCACCATTTTCAACATGGAATTTTCTGTAGACCTTGTAGTTTTCTAATAAGTCTAGCTTTGTGGGTTTAGAGATTAATACAAATGAATGTCCATTAGCTTCTGTGGGTTGTCGAGCGGCTCCATTATACAGGGGTGTTTTGTGGGTGAGATAATGAAGCAGTGTTAGTCTGAGAGTCAGGCAGAGACAGTGAGTTAGTTTTCTGCAGTTTATAAAGCTGCTTCACACATTCAGGTCACTCAGTCCTCTAGGCAGCCCTTGGGAGTGGGCAGGTGGGCCTTGGCCCTTGAGCAGGAGATGCTCATGACCAGTAGGCAGAGCAGAGCCCAGTAGGCTTCTGAGTCCTGACTGGTGCTGAGAGAGTCAGAGACCCTAGAAAGCAACAGAGAAGGTGTTCAAGGTCACCTCCACTACTTTTCCTGAGCCCAGATGCGCAGTCTCTCTTCCTAACCTTCAGAACAGTTCAGGCTCAGTGGTTTGGTTTACTCTCCGGCTATGTGTGCAGGGCTGTTGACCTGCTATTACCTTGCCCAGATTCCTGTCACCTCTTTGCAGTTTCAGGTCTCGTGAGATTCAGCAGTTGCTTCTTTCTCCTGGGGCCTGGCTTATCTGCAGTGACTTTTCAAAGTTGCTGTGTCTAATCTACAGGGTGTTAGAGAAACCAACAGCTCAGCTTGTGCTTAACACATGCGTGCAGATGCTCGTGGCTCTGTGTTAGTGTGCACACAGAGTTTGTGAGCTCTGTGGTGTCTGTCTGGGTGGCACTGCTGGGTGGATTGTTCGCTGAGTTCCATGCGTGTGGCGCACCCGAGCTGAGAACAGGCCCCTCTCGTTGTGTCCCACAGTGGGAGGCTGCGGGAGCGAGAGGGCCGCCCCAGGAAGGCTGCGCGTGTGTTCATGCTGCTGAGGAGGCGCCCTCTGCACCTGTGCTGCCGCTCTGGGTGTGCTGCGGGTTACATGTGTTGAGTGGATATCGCCCTGGACTGGTTCCTGGAAGGTCTGGCTGCTGGCTCTGCTGCATTTATAGCTCTGTGACCCTCGGGTATCTCCTGGGTGGTGCGGATATTTGGGGAGTCACCGGCATCCAACTGGCATGAGCCAGCACGCTGGGCCCCATGGGGGCTCTGGTGTCGTCAGCAGAGGCCTCATTCTCCCGGGGAGCTACTGCTATCTCTCTCCTGACCGTGGCCTTCCACCTGTTGCTCAGCCAGCATGGCCTGGGCCATGTGGGATTCTGGCTTTTTCTCCACTTAGCCGCCGTTTATCTCAGGTCAGCAAGTGTTTGTGATAAAGAATTTCTGCTGTATCTTGGGGATGATTAAGAGTTGGCCCTGCCAGCCTGATGGGGAGAAAGCCTGCAGGCTAACCCGCACTCCTGTGATAAGGATAGTGGGGTGGGGTAGGGGGCCAAGGAACCCTGGTGAAGTGGGGGGGGGGGGCTTCAGGCAGAACAGCGACCTGGAGAGCAGGCCTGGGCCAGGTTCCTCGCGGCTGGGAAGGATGTTCGTCCTGGGAGATTGACTGAGGGGTCAGGGCTGGGAATGAGGCAGTGCGACCAGAGCGCCTGCTGCAGTGCTGATTCCTCAGAAAATGACAGAAAGCTGCTCTGGGGGCTGTGATCCAGGGCCGTTACTTTTCTGGCCATGCCCCCTTGGCATCGGCCATGTATCCAGAGGCTGTGGACGTTGGTCTTCAGCTTCCCTTCCAGAGCCCCAGCCAGTGGTGGACAGTGGTCAGGAGGCTGTGGGAGCAGCCAGGACCCTGAGCTGTAGAGTCAGTGATTCAGGTTCGGCCTTATGTGAAAAGAACTGTGTTTAGTACGAACATGATATGTAAACTTACTTGTTAGGTAACTTGCCTTTTTCTCACTGGACTCCTACTAATGACTCCAGGGACAGTGTGCTCCGCCCCGTGGCTGGTTTGGGGATGGGAAGGGTGCAGGCTGGGGAAGTGGTTTGGTTTTCCAGCCTCTGGCATCACTGCTGTGCTGTGGGCCATGTGAGGAAATAAGCCCTGCCATCAGAGATGCCCGCCTTTTGTTGAGCACCTGTTAGGTGCCAGGCCCTGAGCAAGGCACTTTATTTCTGCCATCTTTCACTTTTCCAGCTTGGCAGGGCATCAGCAGGGAGTCGTCCCCCAGGCACAGAGTGGGGTCAGTGAGGTGGGTGGATAGACCTGTGTTGCGGTACAGGACTCAGCCCTCAGGGACTCTGCCCGGCTCTGCAGCCCCTGTCGGCCCAGGGGTGCCGTTCCCCTGGAGAAGGACCAACTGGGGCTGCACATGCTTCTCCTTTGGCAGTGTCCTTGCTGTGTGCCCCGCTGAGTCTCCCTGATGGACTCTGGGCCTTCCCCAGGTGAAGACCTTGATGGCAGTGCCCTCTCAGGGCACCCTCCACGCCCGCAGTCTCCTGTCGCCCCTGAAACACCTGGAGCACGTGTGCGGGGTCCCTGGTGGAGGAGGTGTGACCCTGGGCTCAGCCGTGGTCTTGGAGCTGCTGTGCCTGCCCTCTGGTGTGGCAGTCCCTTTGGGCCTCACCTCAGCCTTCACTCTGGCACCCTTGGACCTGCAGGTCGTTGGCATGCTGGCTAGAATAACTTGTGGGTCTGTCCTTTCCTTCTCTCTGAATGGTAATGTCTCAGGGTAATCGTTATCAGTCAGCTTTGGCCGTTTTCCTTCGCTGTCTCGGGTGTGTCCCCACTGGGACTTGGCAGTGGCCCATCCGCTTCAGAGCTGAGGGTTTCTTTATCAGCGTATATGATCTGCTCCGCACTTTCTACGTGTTGATCCCTGACTCATGATGGTGCGGAAGTGAAACACGTTCAGTAGAAAGTCTACTTCCAGCTTTGAGTTTGGCCTTTTTCTGGACCAGCGGTGGGAGGTGGACGCTCTCTTTGATGCTGGGTGGTGGCTGCAGCAGCTCCCCATCAGCCTGCAGTGGCCGGGGTGCACTCGGTGCCCTGACAGCGTCCTGTGCTCGCTGTCAGCGCCGTGTGTAGTCAGTTACAGAAGATGGCCCACACTGAAGTGTGACGCAGGCTTTGTGCTAGATGGTAGATGGTTTTGCCCACTTCTGAGTGTTGTGAGCTGGTTTCAGGAAGACCAGGCTAAACTTCTGGTAGGTTCAGTGTATTAAATGCATTTTCGACTTTTGACATTCTCACCTTACGATGGGTTTAACCCTAACCCCATCATAAATCAAAGAAGATCTGTAGTCTGTTTTCTCAGCTTCGTTCAACCCAGCAAATAAGTCCTTGTTTGTGTTAGGTGGGGTGGCCTGTGGAGCTGGGAGGGTAGGGTCGCTGGGAGGAGGGTCCCCAGGGGGGCACTGGGGCAGTTTGGCACAGCGCGGAGCGCCTGGAAGGACATGCCCGCTCCTCGACCACAGGCTGGCCTTGGTGGTGCTTCAGCGGCCCCCATGCTGGGCATCCCCCAAGGGCTTTCCAGATGCCAGTTCACTCACCCGCACTGCAGCAGTGCTGTGGTCCCCACCCCGCAGACAGGGAAACTGAGGCACAGGGGGAAGGAACTTACCTACGCGGCATGGCTGGCAAGTGCTGCAGCCCAGGTTCCAGCCCCAGCTGTCTGGCTCCAGGCTCCGCCCGGGGCCTCGGCTCAGCCTGAGGCTCTGGGGAGCCCATGCAGTGGCTGGTGGCGAGCGGTCCCCTCAATGCTGGGAGCGCCTCCGCCCTGGGTCGTAACCACTCAGCGTCTCTGGGCGGTGCCAGGTCTTCCTGGATCAGCTGCCTCGCCTTCCCAGTCGGGCTGGAGAGTGCAGCAGACGCGCTGCCCCTGTGACTGCGAAAGCGGTCACGCGTTGGGTCCCAAGAGCTACTGACCCAGGTGCTGCTGCCTAGGTCTGCCCAGTGTCAGCGTCTGCTCTCATCTCCAGCTGATCTGTCTGTTTGAAACTGTACATAGTTTGAAAGTAAGTCACAGACCTCTTGATGCATTATCTCGACACTTCATTGTGCACCCCTAAAGGAGGAGGGTATCCTCGGATGTAACCATCGGGACCATCTCACCTCACAGTCCTGACAGTGACCCCCTGCTGTCTGTGGTCCCACAAGTGTTTCATGGGTGTTTTCTTTCAGACTGAGGTTCAGTCAGCGTTCATTCTTTTCATTTGGTGCAAGTCCTCCCAGGTTTATTCTTGCGATTCTTTTTTAAACTTCTAATGAAAACTAGGCAATATTTACAAGGAGAGAGGATTGATGAGTGCCTGTACCGGGCACCAGTAGTTCTCAACATGCAGATCTGAACAGGTTTCAGAGAAGCCAGACTGCTGTGTAAACAGTACCCCACGCTCAGGAATTCCCCGGGTCACAGATAACGAACCGGAAGCCCCAGGGTTGCCGGCTGTTGTCATTTCTTTTTCGGTGGGTTTGTGGTCTCTGAGAAGACCAAGCCGCAGCAGACCGCTCCCTGGCCGGAGGCACAGGCAGCTGGTATGAGGGGAATGGGGGCCTCTTGACTTGGACACCGGCCTTGGCCCTTGTGCTGGCTCCTCACGCAGCCCCCCTGATTTCCCCAGAGCCCCAGCTCTGCCTCGGGCTGCAGCCGGTCTTGCTGGGCATCTGGCCTTTCCTGCTCCTGTGGCCTCCCTATACGAAACCCCTGAGGTCCCTTGGGACACCCCACCTGGCTGCAGCTCAAGTATCCCAGGACCAGGCCTCACGGCTGGGCCAGTGCAGCACATGTGGGGCACGCGCCTCCTGCTGCAGTACGGTGGCGATGAGAGGGCCTGGGGGAGCCTGCAGCCAGTGTGTCTCCACTGGACACGGCGCAGAGGGTGCTGCTGGGGAGGAGATGGGCTCGTGTTGTCAGCGGGCTGGGGGTGGAGGATGGGAAAGGGTGGGCACCGTCTGTGGCGGCCGGCCCTCACTGCCTGTCTGCCCAAGGCTCCCTTTGTGGCCCCTGCGGGGTTTTCCTTGAGGATCTGCACTCACTGCAGGTGGCCTTGGGGAGCAGAGTTCTGTGTCAGTCCCTGGTCTCCTCTGAGGACAGTAGGTCATGGACCTTTTCCTTTGACTTTTGTGTTGTTTTGTATCCTTGAAATTGTCTCCAGGGCTGTGTGCTTTGGTCAGAAAGTGATTGGAAAGTCAGTTCCTTGTTTGACTCAGATTTCATAATAATGTTAACATCTGTGCTGTGGGCTATGATTTAGTTTGCGAAATCTTTTTTTGTCCCCAAAACTGAGACTGTTTACAGTTGGGGAACCTGAGTTTGAGAGCCCTTCAGATCTTACTCCAGTAAGATCTGGAGACTGAGGCTGACTGTGGGTGTGGGAGTGCCGTGGTTTCTTCCATGCCCCTCAGCCAGGGCAGCTCGTGGGGCCTTGACTTCTCTGCCTGCCCCTGGCTGTGCCCCCCCAGACCTCCCCACCCAGGTCTCACCATGGGGGCTCAGAGACACAAGTTCTTGTGTCTGTTTACTTGCCCAATGCCAGCCCCCGAGGCCCTGCCTCCTTTCTGATCCTGACCCTTCTCTGGGAAGCTGCTGGTCTCAGAAGGGGAAATAGGCAGTGAGGGTGCCCAGGACCCCGCAGGGAGCTGGAGGCAGGGCCTGTGGGGGGCGGCCTCCTGGTGCAGACACGGCCTTGCTTCCCTCACGTGACGCTTGGCCCTCACCCATGCTCTGAACCCAGAGCTGTCACTGCTCCCGAATCAGATGGGCCCAGGAAGCACTAACGCTCTGCAGTGATGGGTCGCGGGGGGCGGAGGTGGGGGCTCCTGCCGCCAGCCCTGTGCCCTCTGCCCTTTGCAGGCACAGCTCTGCCACTTCCACTCGGCCCTGCTGCAGGGCAGGCCCAAGCCCTGGCCGTCCCCTGCCACCTTCTTCAGGAGGAACCTCGCAGCCCTGCTGGCAAGGTGGGGAGCTCGCCACAGGCACCCTCTGGCACATGCCCCTCACCATACAGGGTGCTCTCCGTTGGGGTGTGTGAGGCTGGACATTCTCAGCGCGCCTCCCCACGACGGGCTGTGCTGGCCCCCCACCGCCAGGGCCCTGGTCTGGGCCCTGGAGGGGATTGTGGACTGAGAGTGGTGGGGGGCGCGCCTGTTGGAGACCAGGGGGCAGTGAGGCTGGGGGCGGGAGGGTCCAAGGCCCGGGTGGACAGTGGGCAGTATGGAGCCCACTTGGGGCCCGGGCATCTGTGGGGCTCAGTGGGGTGACCTGGACCCACAGGTCAAGTGCCTGAAGTTGGCGCCGCCTGCCGAGGCCCTAGTGCAGCCACAGCCCCTATGGCCTTGGCCAGGGCGGAGCCGCCAGGTGACTGGGCTGCGCACCCATGTCCGTGCAGGCCCCCGAGGCCCCAGCCCCTGTGGAGGAAGGCGCTGTCGGCTGCGGCCCTGGGGGTGCCCCTGCTGCTCGGGGCGCGGTACCTGACAGCGGGAGCCCAGGAGAGGAGGCGGATGCGGCTGATGGTGGACGGCGTTGGGCGCTTTAGCAGGTAGGGCGGGCGCGGCCGCGTTGGGGGCTGGGGCTGCAGGGTTCTGCTGGGTGCTCTGACGCTGCCTCCCTGGGGCGCTGTTCCGCCCGGGGGACAACTGAGCACCACGGGACTGAGCCGTCTGCACGGGGTGTGGCCCCCACAGACCCACCTCTGGCCGCTGCCTTGTCTCCCTTCTGGCCACCTCTGCTCTCCCAAGGAGAGCTTGGGGTCACGGGGGGCTTCCTCCTTGCCTCCACTAGCAGTGGCCTGGACCAGCACCATGCCCTGCTGTTCACTGGAACCCAGGGCTCCTTAAGCTGAAGGCTGCCTCACGCTCCTGCATCTTCCAGGCAGGGTTCTGGGGGTGGTGCGGGCTGTCTTCCTTCTGAGAAGCCTGGGCAGGAGTCCTGCTCCAGGCCAGGTTTGAGACTGCTGCCCACAGAGACCTGAGAGCCAGCTCCATAGTGGGAGACCTCAGCCCACCCAGCCCTGCCGAGGGGCTGGGAGGAGATGGCCCAAGGCAGCTCCTGTGCGGCCTTGCGTGAGGAGGCCGCTGCGGGTGTCCTGCTCCGCCAGCTCTGAGCCCCGCTGCCCTTGGGCGGCCTGGGTCGGTGCCCAGTGGAGGATTAGAATGCCTAGGATGTGGGGCGTCTGGTTGCTGCTTCGTTGAGGTTTACCCCAGCGGCAGCTGCAAGCGGGCGGACTGACAAGAACCTTACTCCCTTCCACCTGTGGGTCTGCCTGGGACTCCTGGCTGCCCTTCTGGGCAGGCTCCAGGCAGCAGCCTATGTGTCCTGCAGGGTTTCCCAGGCTCCACAGCACAGAGGTGGGTGGGGCCAGCTCTCCCCTGAGCGGCCTGCGGGATGGCGGGGACCCGGGCCGTTTCCCCTTCCAGCTTGTGCGTGCCACTCTCCCCCGCGTTAGCTGCAGGACCGTTGGCGCCCACCGCTCCTCTTCCCTCCTTCAGGGGGCTTTCACAGCCAGTTTTCAGAAGCCGAACTGGGACTGAGTGGAGGGGCGCTAGAGCGGTTACCTTCCTGACCAGCCGCGCGGCTGAGCTCTCAGCCCTGACAGTTGCCGGAACGGGCGGGCCTGGCCGAGCCCTCGTGGGTGCAGGACAACCACAGGGCCCCTGGAGACCCAGGAACCCGCAGCGTGCTGGCAGGAGCCCAGGAAGTCGAGCCTGGCTCGCCCGAGGGCGGTGGGCTCGTCCTGCTGTGGCAGGGAGCCTGGGACGCAGCACACGCGCCAGGCCCGCTCATGGGGCCGGGATGCTTGAGGGTGGTTTCTGACCCCACCTCTTACTTAATTTTAACCTTACAGACCCTGTGGGGTTTTGTTTTTGTTTTCGTACACAATTTTAAATGTCCAAAGAAGTTGGACTAATAGTACTTTTTTTCTTTTTGAAACATTGACAAATATGTTATCAATATGCCCCATTATTCCTGAAACCTTGAGTATTTCCTAAACAAGGACGTTCTCCTCCACAGCCACAATCAGGGAGCTGACAGACACACTGTGACCCTCTAACCCTCAGACCCCGTCCTGTGTCACCAGGCCCTCCAGTAGCAGCCTTTTCCACGTGAGGATCTGTCTGGGCCCGTGTCTAGCCTCCTTCAGCCTGGAACAGCCCTCAGAGTCTCCTTGGTTCTCGTGGCTAAACTCTGGCTCAGGGCACGGTCCCAGACCCCACTTGCCCAGGGCATCTGACAGCAGCTGGGAGTCCCAGCGTCCCCACGGGTTCCCTCCCGTCAAACCACAGGCTACACATGGGGCGGTCCCCACCCTCCCTCAGCTTTGATAGTTTCCTAGGATGGCTCAGAAAATACCATATTGACTTTGGTGTTTTTACTGCAAGAAGGTGAAGTTAAACTCAGCACAAGAACAAGGTACCTGGGAGGGGTCTGGGTGGCCCCGCCTCAGAGCTTCTGCACCCCTGCCTCTGGCCCCCGACTGTGGTGTTCAGAGTCTCTGCTGGGGCTGCGTTCCGTAGGCCTGACGGAGCGAAGACCCCGAGCTCTGATGCCGTGGTTGTCCTTTCTGGCTGATATCCGCTGCTTCACTCAGGAAACCTCTGGGTTTACAGGAGCGCGGTCACATTAATTCTGCATCGTATGATGACCTTGACATGTCTGTGGGCCGATAGGTCTTATGACACCACAGGGTCAGCACCCTGGCCCTGTGTCTGAGGGGCCGCCTGCTCCGTAGCGTGAGCTCCTTGGAGGACAGCCCCGCCCCCCGCCCCTGCTGAGGCTGCCCCTGAAGCCCAGTGTTCACTGTCCAACCTTTCCAAGAAAAGCTTTGCCGAGCCCTGACGTGCGTATGTCTAGTGTGTACTTGTGGTCTGTCCCATGTCTGGCCTTTGGCTTCCCTTGTACTTTGACATGGGTGCCCTGCCCCCTCCCGTCGCTGCTGGTGTAGCGCCCGTAGTGCTTGTCCGCTGAGCTCGTCCTCCCAGCTCAGCCATCCCATCCACCCTCAAGGGCTGTTCCGCCATCAGGGAGCTCTGTCCTCCTGTGTGTTTCCCCCAGCCCTGGTCGCATCAGCCTGGACCGGACACGTGGCGTCACTGCCGGCTTGTTGCTGCGACTCTTCAGGCTTGGTTCGTAGGAGCCCCTGCACCTGATTTGTGACCCTCTATTTTAATGTCTACAATTGTATTGTAAATAATTTCAAACGTACAGCATTTTATCTCTGACATTTCTGAATCCTTCTGACGTGATCCACCCTTCGAGCATTTTACTCCCACTGACACCACAGTCACTCCAGGCTCAGCCTTGCAACCATCCACCCTCAGGACAGGCAGAGACCCTGGTGTGGCGCCAGTGTGTGTGCTGCTCCGGGCTGCGTGTGCAGTCCAGCTGTTTGCTTCTGCAGCCCGTTGTCAGTGGTAAACGTGCCGTTCCATTTTCAACACAAGTTCTCCGGGTTTCCGCTCTGTGTCTGTAACCTCTTCTCTACCTGAGAGACACCATGCTGCCCTTTTCCCTAAATTAGTGACTTCTTAGGTCACCCCCCTGAGTGTAGACCTCACCCCACTGCCCGCACCACACCGTCAACCCCTGTGCAGACCTTGCGTTGGCTTTTGGACAGAGTACTCAGGAAGGAGGGCAGCTCCCTCGGGTCCTGGGAGCTCAGAGAAACCTGTGTCCTTGCTCACCCTGCCATTCTCACAGTCCTTTTTGCTGGAGTGGCTGGGTGGACCTGGTTTGTGGTGCTCAGTGAGTGCCTGGAGCCTGGTTTTGGATCCTCCCTTCTTCAGATCCGGGGCTTCCATGTCCACAGCCTGGGTTACAGAAGGGAGCGATGATCCCAGCCCGCACCAGAAGGCCAGGGCCCGTGGGACTGCTGGGGTGTGCCCGCGGCTCCGGGGCTTGACCCAGGACTCCAGTCCATAGAGCGCAGCCAAGTGTAGAGGAGGCTGGGCCGCTGTGCATGGGCTGAATGAGCGTGTCCACAGATGGAGCGGCTTTGCTCGAGGGTGGGCTTTCCTGTGTAACAAGTGCTATCAAAGAATGAAGGAACACGTCTGCTCGTTAGGGACTGCGCCCCCTGCTGTCCTGGGCACCCCTCATCTGCGTGCAGGGACCGGGGTGTGGTGTGCATGCAGGCTGCCCAGTGCCCAGCCCAGGAGCTGAGACGGACCTGCTGGCCGCGCAGTCCTGAGAGCCGCGCGGCGCCCCCCAGGTGCTCACAGCCGTCCGAGGCGCTGGTGGGTGCCTGCTGCGTGGGCCAGCTGGGACTGAGGGCGTCCTCTGCCCGCAGGTCTCTGCGGGTCGGCCTGCAGATCTCGCTGGACTACTGGTGGTGCACGAACATCATCCTGCATGGGGTGGAGGAGGTTTGTGCCTGCGTCCTGGCCAGCCCGTCCTGTGCCTGCGGGGTGGGCATGCTTGGGGGTAGCGGGGGCCTGCCTGCCCCCATCCCTGCTCTCTCTGCCTGTGGTCAGAACAGCCCGCGGTACGTGGAGGTGATGTCTGCGTGTCATCAGCGGGCGGCTGACGCCCTGGTGGCGGGGGCCATCAGCAACGGGGGCCTGTACGTGAAGCTGGGCCAGGGGCTCTGCTCCTTCAACCACCTGCTGCCCCCCGAATACATCAGGACGCTACGAGTGCTGGAAGACCGGGCCCTCACGCGGGGCTTCCGGGAGGTGAGCCCGCCCTCTGGGGTGCGAGGTGGGCAGTGTGGCCCCACGGCGTTCCCCACGCTGCTCAGGGCCCGGTCCTCCAGGTGGACGAGCTGTTCCTCGAAGACTTCCAGGCCGCGCCCCGGGAGCTCTTCCGGGAGTTTGACTACCAGCCCGTCGCCGCAGCGAGCCTGGCCCAGGTGCACCGCGCCAGGCTGCACGACGGCACCGCAGTGGCCGTGAAGGTACGCGGGTCCCGGGCGCGTGGGGGGCGTGGGGTGCCAGCGGCCGACCCTCCCTGAGCCTGCCGTGCAGGTGCAGTACATCGACCTGCGGGACCGCTTTGACGGCGACATCCACACCCTGGAGCTCCTGCTGCGCCTCGTGGAGCTCATGCACCCCAGCTTTGGCTTCAGCTGGGTCCTCCAGGTACCGTGGGGCAGGGGGCTGGGGTGGGCTGGCTACCAGGCTGGACCCCCAACTGCCCGTATGGTCCCCAGGACCTCAAGGGGACCCTGGCCCAGGAGCTGGACTTTGAGAACGAGGGCCGCAACGCCGAGCGCTGTGCACGGGAGCTGCAGCACTTCCGCCACGTTGTGGTGCCCCGCGTGCACTGGGGCACGTCCAGTAAGGTGGGCTGGGCCCCCCGAGTGGTGTCCGTGGGCACTGGGGCACGTCCTGTAAGGGGCTGGGCCCCACTGGGCAGGGGTGTGGAGGCCCACGGAGCTCTGACACCTGCTGTCTCCCAGCGCGTGCTGACGGCGGAGTTCTATGAGGGCTGCAAGGTCAATGACGTGGAGGCCATCCAGAGCATGGGGCTGGCGGTGCAGGACGTGAGTGCTGTGTCCTGGGCTGTGGGGCTGGACTGGAGGGTGTGGCCCAGGTCTGGGGTGATGGCGTGTGGTCTGATCCCATCTCCACCCCTGCCTGTCCTCCGCCCAGATTGCAGAGAAGCTGATCAAGGCTTTTGCTGAACAGATCTTTTACACGGGTTTCATCCACTCTGACCCCCACCCTGGCAATGGTAAGGAGAGCCCGAGGGCTGGGGGCAGGGTGCTGGGAGCTGCACCCCAGAACCGGGGAACTAGAGCCTGCCCCTCCCCAGTTCTGGTGCGGAAAGGCCCGGACGGGAAGGCTCAGCTGGTGCTGCTGGACCATGGGCTCTACCAGTTCCTGGACGAGAAGTAAGCTGGGTCTGTGGGCTGGGTGGGCACGCCCCCCGACTGGCCCCCCGCAGCCCGCTCATTGCTGGGCCCGCAGGGACCGGCTCGCCCTGTGCCAGCTGTGGCGGGCCATTATCCTGAGGGACGAGGCGGCCATGAAGGCACACGCAGCTGAGCTGGGAGTGCAAGGTGAGGCCGGGGGGTGGGTGTGTGGCCCAGAGGGGGCACAGCCTGGCTCAGGCCCCCCCAGACTACCTCCTGTTCTCTGAGGTGCTCATGCAGCGGCCCGTGCGCCTGGGACAGCTGTGGCGCTCACGCCTGCTGAGCCGTGAGGAGGCGGCCTACATGCAGGAAATGGCCCGTGAGCACTTTGAGGAGGTCATGGCCGTGCTCAAGGCCTTGCCGCGCTCCATGCTGCTCGTGCTGCGCAACGTCAACACCGTGCGCGCCATCAACAACGCCCTGGGCGCCCCAGTGGACCGCTACTTCCTCATGGCCAAGAGGTAGGGCCACGCAGCCTGGGGTAGTGGGGGAGGGTGGCCGTGCTGACCTCATGTGTGGTCTCCGTGCAGTGCAGTCCGGGGCTGGAGCCGCCTGGTGGGTGCCATGTACCAGAGCGTCTACGGTGCCAGCATCCTGCGCCGCATCAGGGTCATCTGGGAGACGTTCAAGTTTGAAGTGGCCCTGAGGTGAGCTGGCGTGTGGGGGTTGGAGAATGGGAAGCAAGGGCCCACTCCCCACCTACCTGCCCCCCTGACCCACCCACACAGGCTGGAGACCCTGTCGATGCGGCTCACTGCCCTCCTGGTTCGAGTTCTGGTCTACTTGGGCATCATGCCTGACACCAAGGGGCTGTCCAAGTACCTGGAGACCTAGGCATCCTGGGCAGGAGGACCATAGAGCTCGTCCCACCACGCGCCTGGCCAGGGCCTAGTGACTGTGATTTGTCGGAGTAGGGGATGCCCTAGGGCCCTGAAATAATCACAATGCTGTCCTGAAAACAAGTGTTTTTATTTTGTACAAAAAGAGGGTGGGTCTAGAAGTGGGCAGTGACTCGGTCCGTCTCTAACAGGTCGTCCAGGATCTGCCAAGAGAGGGCTGAGTGAGGGCGGGGGCAGGCAGGGGCGGGTGGGCGCAGGCAGGGGCAGGCGGGGCGGCTCACGATGTCAGGCGTGGTGCCGATCTTCTTGGCCAGCTCCCCACGTTCCATTGTGCTCAAGTACAGGTAGCGGTTGAGCAGCTCCCCGTCCAGCACATTGCGCACAGCATTCTGTAGGACGCGCCTGTCCGCATGCAGCATCCTGGGGGGTGTGGAGGGCACAGGCCATGAGGGGTCTGGGCTGACCCCGGGGTTCTGGTTGGGCTGGGGGTTGGGCTCACCGGAAGGCGCGGGGGTTGAGGCCAGCGTGGTGGGGCAGCATGGTAGTCAGGGCGTTCTGCAGCATCAGCAGCCGCCGGTAGGTCTTCTCCTGCATGGGCAGCAGCAGCCCAATGCCACCGTCCAGTGTGGCTGAGGGGACAGGGAATGAGCCCAGTGCACCCGCCATGGCCCGCTGCCCCCACCCTGGCCCCATGCTCACCGAACCACGTGATGTGCTTGTTCTCCCACACAACGGACTTCTTGCTGGGCCCCTCGGCGGCCCCCCGGCATGGGGTCCTCCAGAACGTGTTCACATGGGCACCCACGTGGAAGTCTGCCCGGCGCAGCAGCCGCATGCCCCCAAAGCTCTCCTTGGCTAGGCCACAGGGGACCTCAGGTCACTGCCCGCCTGGCCTTGCCCGGCCCCGCCCAGCAGAGGAGGGAGGGAGCACTCACCTTCCGGCAGATACATGTAGACCATGAGGTTGCGGTCGCGGTCGGACACTAGGGATCAGAGCCGAGTCAGCCCCTGTGCACACCCAGGGCTCTCAGGGACCCCAGCCCCAAACTCACCCAGGAAACCCAGCTGCGCGTTGTCCACCATGAAGTCCACGCTGTACACTTCCAGGGGCTTGGCATCCTGAGGACAGGAGGGCCGGGGAAGGCAGCCATCAGGACGGCCTGGGCCAGCCCCAAGCCCCACAGGCCCCCGGCACGCGGCCCCTTCCGTACCCGGGACACCAGGCTCAGCGTCTTGCTCTCCTCCTGGTAGCGCAGCAGCGAGATGCTCTTCATGACATCCGCGGCCAGGATGAAGTTCTTGACACTGATCATCTGGTGGATGTACAGCTGCGTGTCGATGAAGGCCATGCCTGTCAGCTCGCTGGCCCGCAGGCTCCACAGGAAGATCTGGGGGGGAGGCGGGGGAGTGAGTAGCTGGGGGGGTGCCTAGGGGTGCCTGTGGGGTGCTGGGGGGGGCGCACACCTTCTGACCGATGGCCGACACCAGGTGGCCGTTGCAGTGGCACAGGGCGGTCACGGGGCCCTTCTGCTCCTTCTCGTACAGGACCTTAAACTTGTTCTTGGTCAGGGGCTGGCCGGGCTCAGGCACCACCTCGATTACATCCATGATCAGGATCTGCCGGGGAGATGGGTGGCTGAGTCGGGGTGCTGGGCACTGCGTGCCTCAAAAGCCCCGCTGGCCACTTACCCGCCCTCGGCATGTGACCTCCTCCCCTTGCATGAGGCATGTCCCG
Organism: Moschus berezovskii; assembly: GCF_049115385.1. Classification (NCBI taxonomy): domain Eukaryota; kingdom Metazoa; phylum Chordata; class Mammalia; order Artiodactyla; family Moschidae; genus Moschus; species Moschus berezovskii. Next base: position 83,263,485 of record NC_142475.1, read on the forward strand.
GCGGCCACATAGCCCTTGAGGCCTGACACGGTCTCCTCGCTGCGCAGCGACACGGTCTTCATGCAGGTCACGTGCTCCCACTCCTCCAGCTCGATCCTGTGGGCGGAGCCCGGTCAGGGCCAGCCCAGCCCCGCCCCACCCCACCCCGCCCAGCGCACCTCACCTGGCGTTAGGGATGGCCTCCCAGCTGACGGGGGAGATGAGCTGGATGCAGAAGGCCTCCTGCTGAGGGTGGACGTACCGCTCATCTGTGGGGACAGAGGGGGACCATCAGGGAGGAGCGGCCTCCAGGGCAGGCCCACCCTGGGGCCCCGCGCACCTCTCTCGATGGTCTCAAACTCCTTCTCCTCGCCCGTCATGCGGGGAACGCGTGTGCAGGGGGTGCTGCTGCTGGTGGCGACAGCGTACACCTTGGGGAGAGCAGGGCGTCAGGAGCCAGAGCCCACCCCAGCCCTGAGGGTCCCTGGCTGAGTGGGGGCTGACCCTGGACTCCACGTGGTCCAGCCCCAAGGGCCCCTGACTGAGTCGGGGCAGACCTTGGACTCCACGTGGTAAGCCACGTAGTGGGCGGTACAGCGCAGCGGGATCTTCCGAACAGGCCACGGGGCGTCGTAGGACAAGTAGGCGGGCAGAACGCTGATCCTCAGCTCGCCCTGGGTGGGCACAGGGGGGAGGGAGGCCTGGTGCCCACTGAAGGCCGAGCAAATGAACCCAGGCCTCAAGGGCTCCCTCAGGTCAGCCCTCGGCTCTGCTGGAACAGGGGCAGCGACAGAGGCTCTGGCCCACTCTCCTGCTCTTCGGGCGCTTCCTGTCCCTTCACCCAGGTTTGCCCAGGTCTGGCCACGGGTGTGGCCTGAGGCCAGGCTCAGGGGGTGCTGGAGGCTGCAGGCACAGGGTGGGATGCACACGTGCACGCCACGCCAGTGTCTGCACACAGGCACGGGGCCCAGCGGCTCCCCTCTAGCCCAGTCCTAAGTGCACCGGTGCCTGCCACGTCCTTGGCGGCCCATGGGCTGCTGCTGTCATCTTTGTGACATGAGGAAGCTCAGGTTCAGGATGCATGAGCACCCCGCCAGTCACTCGGCACCTCGGGCACAGCTGGGTGCCCAGTGGGCAGACCAGTGACTGAACCTAGCTGGTGCCCTCATGGGCCATACCCTCCACTGCCGACCTCCCCGTCCTCCAAGCCTCTCCAGCGTCAAGCCCCACGTCACCTTGACCTTGGCTCCTACCACCCACCGGACACCCCGACTCTCCATGCCAAGGCGCTCCGTTACCAGCCAGGGGTGAGGGCCTCTTTCTTGGGCCCCAGCACCTGGTCCTGCCCAGTTGTCCTCGGAGGGGGTTGGCATACCCGGCCAGGCCTCATGGGGCCTCCCTACCTGTCTGTTGAAGTACAGAAACCCTCGGGGGCAGTTGACGTTGTGGAATGGGGCAAAGGAGTCGATGGGGCCATCGATGCCCATGGGGTGCAGCCGCAGGGCCCCCCGGCCAGTCACCAGGAGCCAGTGGGGCGAGGGACCACAGATGAACACCTAGGGGCGGACAGTGTGAGGAAGCCCCTCACACTGCGGGGAGGCCCCGTGCTCACCAACCATGCCCCGCAGAGCGGCCGGCCTACCCCGGAATAGCCATAAATGTCCTCGAAGTAGCGGAACCGTGCCACACGGCCTCGGGGCCCCGTCCCCTCCTCCGAGCTACTCCCTTCCGCCTTCTTCTTGGATGGCTTTGGCTTCTTCTCCCGGAAGTTGATGTTGTGGGGGACCTAGGGGGTGCTGCAGTAAGGGCCGGGGCCCTCAGCCCTACCTCACCGCCCCCACACCCAGCCCTGCAGGTCACTGTACCTTCTTGAAGCGAACTTTGAGGTTCCCCTGGCCGAGCTGTGAGTCATGGGGGAAGGCCTCGTAAATGAGGAGCTCCTGGTCCACGTGCACCTGGGGGCAGGACGTCAGGACCGGGAGGTCAGGGGGCAGGGCCTCGGGCAGGGGCGGGGGTGGGCGGGTACGCGCACTCACCAGCAAGTAGGGCCTGCGCTGGCGACTCCCCAGCGCCACCAGCAGCACCTCCTTGACCAGGGGCAGCTCGCCCTGGCGCGTGGTCTCCTCCTTCCGGGCCTCGCCCTGGGTGGTGGGCTGGCCAAAGGAGCTGTCCACCAGGACGCGCTGGCCCACAGGGAAGTTCTTCACCAGGAACACGAGCCTCCAGTCGGGGAGCTGGTAGATCTGTGGGACGGCGTGGTCAGTGGTGGGCAGGCGCCGGGAGGCCTGGGGGGCGTGGGCGCAGGGCACCACTTACCTCCATGGCTCCATTCTCCCGCACCAGCAGGCACCAGTGGGTGGGCTCAGCCCGGAAGGGTGCGGGGTCCCGGTCAGCGGGCGGCTGGCTGCTCCTGCGCGCCTCCTCCTTGCTGGGGCTGAAGAGGGAGCCGGAGTCTCCGTAGAGCATCTCCTCCTCGTCATCCACTGTGGGGCTGTGGCGGGTGTGCGTCACAGGTCATAGATGCTCGGCCTACCCGCCTGCCCTGCCGCCCGCACACACGTGGTCTCTGCACCCGCCCCGCCCTGCTGCCCTCACATACCTGGTCTCTGCGCCTTGGCCCTCGGCCTCAGGGCCGCTGCGGCCCCCCAGCTCGTCGCGTACTCCACCCAGGCGGCTCTCAGTGGTGAACATGCCACTGACGTCCCGGTACACGCACAGCGTGATCACCTTGGACTGCTGCGGGGAGGGAGGGTGCTCAGCTGGGGAGGGGGCGCGCGGGTAGGGGTCAGCAGGCCCCGGGACAGAGCAGAGCACCTACATGGTGCAGGGGTGGCTTGTGCAGTGCCAGGCGGTGATGGCGGCCCCCGTACGAGTCGTTCTTGAGCAGGAACATGGTGACGTGGCCCTCGGCACTCATGATGACCACGTAGGGGTCGGCCACGGCACACTGCACGATGGGGGAGCCCAGGTCCACGGGAATGAAATGCAGCTGGTTCACTGCGGACACAGGCCAGTCAGCACAGCGCAGGGGGCACATGTCAGCCCCGGGCCCGGGCCCCCCTGCCCAAGGCCCAGCCCACCTCCTTCCAGCAGGCGGATGCCGAGTGGCGACACCTGCACGATATAGCGATTGTCCCCGATGTTGCCAGCAAAGACTGTGGGGCCCTGCGTGGCGAAGCCGCTGGTGTCCAGCTCCATGATCTCCTGCCCCGTCTGGAGGATCTGTGGGCAGTGGTGGATGAGGGGCACTGCTCACAGCAGGGTCCCAGCCCGGGTTCTGGGCGCCTCACCATGGTAGAGTCTTCCCGGCTGAGAATGAGGAACCCGTGTCTCCGCCCATCATCCTCGGCCTCGGGAGCACCAGGCTCTGGCTCCGTGCCCTCCCCCTTGAGGGTCTCCTCCTGTGAAGGCAGAAGAGGGCAGGGATTCCCAGCCCAGCCCACGCCGCCTGAGCACCAAGCCTGAGCAGCACAGAGCCGGGTCCCAGGCCCCGCGGCACCCGCCGCAGGCCAGGTGCAGGCCAGCGCCACCGGCTGGATGTTGCCAAGCTGGGCACACTCACCTGCTCCTTGTGCACAGGGGCGATGACGGTCCACATGTCATAGCAGCCAGGGAGCTCAAAGGTCGTCACCACCTGGGGCCGGATGCTCTTCTGGAAGGACGGGCAGGGGTCAGCAGCCCACCCAGGCCCCGCCAGGAGGCGCCCCCTCGCTGCCCCTCACCTGCAGCACCGACAGGGCCCCGTTCTTGCCATAGCCGGAGCACACCACGATCTCCAGGTCTGGCTCCGGACTGTTCTGAAACTGCACGGGGCGGGGGCGGGGGTGAGGGCTGGACCTCTGCTGCGCAGCCCACCCTGCCCCGCCCTGCGCCCGCCCCCCGCTGCCCCGGTGGGCACCTCTTCAGAGAGGAAGGCAGGCTCGCCCATGGCGGCATTGGCACAGGGTCCGATGTTGAGGATGCTGTCACACACCTGTGGGCAAGGCAGCGGTCAGGTGGCAGGCTGACCAGGACCGGGCAGCACCCGGAGCCCCACCTCACCTCAAAGGAGTACGTGGCCAGCTGTGTCCCTGACTGCGCTTCGCTGCCGTACACTTCAATCTCGTCCACCTCGTCCTGCGGCACTGACTTGCCCCCTGGAGCACGATGAAAGCCCACCTGAGCCCACCTGCTGGCCCGCAGCCGACCAGCCCTGCACCCGACCAGACCCGCACCCAACCAGCCTGCACCTGATGCTCAGCGTGCACCCGACCAGCCCTCACCTGCCCAGCCTGCAGTGGTGTCCACACGCTTCTTCTTGGAGGGCGGCTCTTCCTGTGAAGTGGGAGGAGCAGGGAGTGAGTACCCTGGAGGCCACCTGCAGGAGTTGCGACCCCACGGGCCCATGCTCACCTTGTCGGCAGCCTCGCGGGTGTTGCCGGCCGGGGGCTCCTGCAGCTTCTCGGTGTACTTGAGGAGCAGTGAGTTGCCAAGACGAGAGCCGAGGAACAGATATCCGGGCTCCATAGTGACCATCTGGGGGCGGGACGGGTGAGGGTGTGGCAGGCCCAGCCCAGGGCCCAGGGCCACTCTCTGAGACCCCACTCACGCTGGTGGTGAGGACACTGGCGGCAGCCTTGTCGAAGTGGAAGGCCCGTACGCTGCGCATGCCATCCGTGATGAGCGTCAGCACATAGCTGCAGGGAGGAGGACACTCAGCTGGGGCGGGGGGACCAGTCCCCCGCCAGGAAGGACGGGCCCCGGAACAGGGACTCACATCTCACCGCCCTTGAGGGAGATGACCATCTTGTCATAGGAGATGAAGGCCGCCTGAGCACAGTCCAGGGTGATCCGCACACCTTCCTGGGTGCCTGTGGGCAGGGGTGGTCAGCCAGGCCCAGCAGCAGCCCCCACCTCCCCGGGCCCTGCTCCCCAGCACTTACGCAGGGGGAAGGCGGTGGTGCCGGTGGTGAGGCTGTTGAGAGCCACGCCATAGGGGGGGACGCTCTGGTTCAGGTACAGCAGCGAGTTGACCGCAAAGATCACCACTCCGCCTGGAACAGACACGCTGGTGGCAGGGCCCAGCACGCTCCACAACACCCCCAACCCCAGCCCAGGCCCCTCTCACCTATGGGCTTGGGCACCGCCAGGGCCTGGGTGCAGTCGAAGGGCAGGCTGGTGAGGGACCAGATGACGGGGTGCACCTTCTGCGTGATGTTCAGGGAGATGGCCACGATGGAGCATGTGTCCTGCCGCACGGCCACCCGCCTGGGGGCCAACAAGGGTCAGCGCGGGGCCCCGCGGAAGCCAGCCAGGCTTACCCCCGCAGTGGGCCTGTCGCGGCCAGGATGCAGGCCCTCACCCAGGCCATGTCTGGTTGGGCTCAAACAGGATGAGCAGGGTGGGCTCATAGTAACCATGCAGGAACTGCAGGTCGACGATGTTGAGAAGCTTCTCGTCCAGGGCCCGCACGTCAATGATGTAGCTGGGCAGGAAGCTGGACCTCTGCCTGGGGGCAGCAGGCGTCAGCGGGGGCAGCGTGGGGCGAACCTGGGCTCCGCAGGGCCCCCCGCCCCGCCCCTGCACTCACCCCTCCCCCACGAGCCCCTCGTGCTCCTCAGCCAGGCTCTCCCTGCGGAAGGGCAGGACCACCAGCCGTGTGCCGTAGATAAGCATGGCCGCGCAGCGCCCGTCGGGGTCCACACGCACCCGCGGCGTGTGCACGTTCTGCACGAAGCCGTCCTGCGGGAGAGGGGCGTCAGGCAGGAGGCCCCCCCCCACAGAGGCATGGGGCTGTGCTGGGGGGCGGGGAGGTGAGCCCTACCCGCAGCTCAGGCTCCTCGAAGTAGTGCAGAGACAGGGTCTTGAGGTCGTGGGTGCCTGGGTCGTACTCCACCACCGACAGCTGGGGGTGGCAGGTCAGAACAGGGCCCTCCCCCCACAGCCCCCAGACCCCACCCCTCCCCACCCCGCCCCGCCCCACCTTGGCATCCTTGAAGCTCAGGAGCAGGGCATCCCGCTTGGCACCGGCCAGCTGCACGCTGGCCATGGACATGACGTTGCCAAAGAAGGAGAAGGAAGCCACCAGCTCCAGCTTTTCCCGGTGCTCCCGGTGGGCCTTTCCGTCTGAGGAGAGAAAGTGCACAGGGCCTGGGGCCCACGTCCAGCCCCCACCCCCCGGGCTCACGGCTGGGCAGCCACCCTGAGCTCACTCACCTGTGCTCCTGTCATTTTTGGTCGGCGCCTGGAGGAGGGAGGAAGAAGGAAAAAACTGTGAGGGGCCCACCTTACCCATGACCGGCCCAGTGGCCAAGAGCCCTCAACGGGGAGCGGGCGACCAGCCCACAGGAAGCACCCCCAGCTCTCCTGACACTGGGGCTCTCAGGGTCGAAGGCTGGACAACACTCTATGTGCCCCCCAAACCACTCAGACTCACCCTGGGCCAGCCAGTGATGACATGTGCTTGCTGGGAAGGAGCCCCAGCTCTGCTGAGCCCAACTGGGTGTGACGGTGACCCTACAGGGTCTGTGGCCTCACCCCATCTGCGTCCTCCAGGTGGGCCCAGGGCCCAGGACCCTGGTGAGGGGAGGCGGCCACACCACCCTTGAGCTGCATCCCAGGAATGCCCACCACTCTCAAGCAGGGAGAAAAACCATCTACTATTTTCAGTGACTATGTTGAGCACTTGATAACAGACGAGACCCTCACGACAGAAACCCCTTGCTGACCCAGAACACAGCTTCCTTAATCCAGGAAAAATCATCCCTGGCGGGTCTCTAGCAGGGATGCACTTAGACTGAACATGAAAGTCGCCCTCGGCGACGGGTGCAGCCCAGGACACCGTCTCCCTTGGCCAGACACGGGGTCAAGATGCAGACAGATTGCCACTCTGTGCACTAACAAGACACAGAGGGGAAATATGACAAATTTTAAGACACGTGGACACAGTTAAACAGTCTAACACACCACCGGCAATTTAGAAGGCAGAGGTGGAAAAGGACAGAACCTCCAACTGAAGACATAACCAGCATATCCTGATGAGAAGCACTGGCCTACAGATTCAAGGTCAGCAAGTCCCAAAGCAGGACAAACACAAACAGAACCACAGCCATGCACATCGCAGTTGGAAGACAGAAAATCAAAGACAAAGACAAGTGTCGTAAAAGCAGTCAGAGGAGAACAGAGATGCCACCCTCTTGGAAACTGACTATGAGAGCCAGAGACGGTCTTGAAAGTGATGAAAGAAGAAAACAGTCAACTTTGAATTGTAAACCCCATGAGAATATCCCTCAAAAAGGAAGCTAAATAAAAACGTTTTCAGACAAAAGTGGACCAAGATCAACATCAGAAACACTCTTCAACAATTTCCAAAGGAAGGTCTTCAGGCTGAAGACCCCAGATGACAAAAAAAAAGACTACAGCCTCCTGCACGGAGTGTGAACTGCTGAACGTGTGATAAGAAATGAAGGAAGGACTGGGAGGAGGGAGGGAGGCGCAGCTGGAGGTGGGGAGAGGGTGAGCGAGGTGCGCCCCAGCCGCCCCAAGACGCCGAGTGCAGAGGAAGGTCTGAGCGCGAGACGGCACCTTCCACCTCAGATCCGCGTCACAGTGGCGAGGCTGGTTGGCCACCCACCTCTCCAAGCCATCGACACCAGCGCCCAGGACCACACGGAGGATCTGACCAGGCCTGGACTCGCACGGGCCTGGGGTCCCAGCAGGGACTGCGGTGTTGCCTGGATGCACAGATGTGCAGACATCTGAGAAGAGCCAAGGGGGTCCTGCAGGCCCAGGGAAAAGACAGAGACACATCAACATGCTCAGGGCTGAGGCCGAGGGCGCGCATAAAATTCTGGGGCTTACGCAGCTTTTCTGAGAGGCTGAATTTATGTAAAACCAAAATGCTAACAACAGCGTAATGTTCTGCAGGACAGAGCCTGTGACAGCAGGATGCAGTGAGCAGGGAAAGAGGGTAAAGGGCTTCAAGGATTCCAGGCTGTCTGGGGAGGCTCCCTCGAGCCAGAGACTGCTGCGACCTCAAATGTGACTCATTAGAGTGTAAGAAAAAATGCCAACCAGAAGTCAGCAGCAAAGATGAAATGAGGGACTCCCCTGGTGGGCCAGTAAGGAGCTAAGACCCCACGCTCCCAATGCCAGAGGGCCAGATTTGATCCTGGTCCCACAGGCCACAACTAAGACCCAGCACAGCCAAATAAAGAAAAATAAAAATAAGTGAACAAATAAAATATTTCTTGAAGAGATAAAATCTAATAAAATAGCTCATCAATCCAAAACAACAAATAAAACAATAGCAAGATGCAAGATGGTGATTTAAACCCAACTACACAAGAAATTATCTCAAATAACAGACCAGACCAGACCCATTCATTCATGACAGAATAAATAAACCAAACAGGCCAGAAGACAACAAAAACCGTCAGAATAATAAAAAATATCCAACTATTTGCTATTGATTCACTTTAAACATAACACAGATTTTAAAAAGATATTCTAGGCAAGGACTTAAGAAAACAAACAAACAAACTGGGGCAACCAAGTTACTACTAGAAAAAGTAGATCTTAAGGCAAAAAGTATTAAAGGGGACATTTCACAACAAAAAGGTCAGTTCAAAAGTAACTCTTTTTTGGCCGCATAGCACGTGGAGATCGTCCCCAACCAGGGGTGGAGCCTGCACTCCCTGCAGTGGAACCACCATAGAAGTCCCCCAAAGTGACTTTTAGTCTTTCTGTACCTAATAATTCAGCTTACACACTTACACATACACACACACGATTCCCGACAACCCTACAGGGCAAGTGCTCCATCTTGTTCATCTCTAAAATTATACATTCTTGATTTTTGGCTCCTCCATGTAAATCTGAGAGTCACGATAAATAAAACTGTTGAGAAGCTTATTGCAACTTTGAGATAAAGGACACAATTTTGGATTAATTTGGGGGGGGTGACAACTCTACAATATTGAGACTTCCCGACCATGAGACCTTTTCTGTTTTCTTGGGACTGTCATTAACTTTAGGGGACGTGTCCTACCTTTCCTACATTTCTTTTCCTCTCAGAGGTCACAGCTGCCCCAGGCCAGCATTCACCCGCTTCCCACACACAGTTTCCCTGCCCTGGCCACTGTCCGGGGTCTGCTGGCCCAGGACCCGAGCCAGGCGCACACCCAGCATCAGGTCCACCACCTGCTCGGGACCCTCTCCCTTCCCTGCCGCCACCTTGCAGACCCTGCCCGTGCTCCCTGGTGGAGACTGCACACGGCCCTGCGGGGCTCACCATCCGCTCTTCATCCCAGCTGGGGGCTGCTCTGAAGGACAGGAGCCTCAAAAGGGAGGCGGTGCCCCGCGAGTGGTCTGGCCCCAGCCTCGTCTCACCACCCAGGAAGCTCAGCCACCGCAAGGATGCCAGACAGATACCAAGCTAGCCCCGTGGAGAGAGAGGAGACAGGCCCTTCCTGTCACAGACCAGGCCCAGGCCTCACCGAGCAGAGGCCGGGGGTCCGTCTGCATGGCCCCTGTGGTGCCGTCCTGGCTCCCGGCTGCCCTCAGGACTATGCCACCCTGGTGACCACATGTCTGGGGCTCCAGGCAGGCTGTCCTGCAGCAGTGACTAGGCTGGTCCCCGACAGGCTCAGGCGCCACGTTACCTCCTGCCACTACACTGCGCTCTGTCCAGGAGCTGGAGGCTGCTCTACACTGAAAGGCCGCAGAGCAAACACCCGGCTCAGACCCGGCAGCCGCATCCAGTCTGCTGAGGGGCTTCTGTGGCATTCTTCACAGCTCTTGAAAGGTGTGCAGAATTTCTGAGGGTCTCGGTGGGCTCCACGCTGCCCAGTGCTCCTTCCCTTCAGAGCACTAATGTGCCCTCGCTCACCTCACAAAACCCTGCTTTTCCTACCAGTTCCTGCTCCATTCCTTCCCTTCCCTTTGCACAGATCTCTCCCACAGAGTTGTCTTTGTCCACTGGTGCTAACTCTCCTGCTCTGGGCTCCTGGCCTCACCAGCCCACATCCTGCCTGATGCCAAGCTTCCTCGCTGGGGTCGCCAAGAGCATCCAGGTCTCAGGACCCATCTGAGGCTCAGAAATACAGGGCCCAGTATCCAGATTAGGTCATGAGAGAATCCACAGCTTCCAGTCTGGCAGGTCTCTCAGTCCTTGTCCCGGGGGAGGCCGCAACGCAAGGACAGATGCTTTCTGCAGACGCTTTCTGCATGCATCAAGAGATGGCAGAAACCATACCCCAGTGGGGCCTGCAGACGGCGGAGCTCCCGGCTTCTTGAACACAGACACTGAGGTGCTGGCGGCTGCTTCAAGCTGCTAACAGCAACACATACTCCAACAATGTCCAAAGTGCACTCCTGCCCCCACGCCCCCGGCCCCGCAACCATCTCCCCTGCAGGGTTAGTCTGGCCTGAAACCCAACCCTGGCAAAGCCTCTGCACGGCCCACATCCCGTCTATCCCGCCTGCTTGCCCCACCAATGACCATCCAGCCCAGTTGCCTTCTACTTGTAGCAGCCACAGTGACCCCAGGACACAAAGTTCAGATCAGCTCACTCCTCTGCCCAAACCTTGACTCACCATTGGCCTCAGGTCAACACTCAGCTCCCAAGACTGCCCTCAAGGCTGCCCTGCTGATGCCCCGACCCAGCCTTGTGAATCCCCTGACCAGCCACTCTTCCCTCCCTACTGCACTGGCACCTTCGCTCCGCCTCAAAGCTCTTCTCCACACACCTACAAGGCTTTCCCCATCAGCTCCTCCTCACCCACTCAAACCTCACCTTTCCAAGGAGGCGAGCTCTAGACCTCGCTTGGCCCCCCACTCCTGTTCCGGCCTGGTGGTATGATGGGCACTCTGGCTTCCAGCGTGTGCTGCACTGGCAGCATGTGGCCCCCCAGCCCCAGAACCACAGCCATGAGGGCAGCTCACCAACTCTTGCCAAGACGCCCACACGAAACAGGCTCTTAACAGATAACCCCCAGAAAGACAAGTGAGTGGCCGCCAAGGAGCTGTGAACCCATGTGTAAAACATATACAGATGTAAAACATTCAATTTGTCCCTCAAAGTTGACTGAACACCAATGTCAGATATAGTATATACCGCAAAGATGCTCTCATTCAATGTAGAGCCATATGTATTCATTTGCAAAGATTCGTTTTCAGTTTTGACTGAAATGTTGACAAAAGTCAAATACTGATCTCAAAACTGCTGTATCACAAAAGCTTCAGTTCAGTTCAGTTCAGTCGCTCAGTCGTGTCCGACTCTCCGCGACCCCATGAACCACAGCACGCCAGGCCTCCCTGTCCATCACCAACTCCCGGAGTTCACTCAAACTCATGTCCACAGAGTCGGTGATGCCATCCAGCCATCTCATTCTCCGTCGTCCCCTTCTCGTCCCGCCCCCAACCTTTCCCAGCATCAGAGTCTTTTCCAGTGAGTCAACTCGTCGGATGAGGTGGCCAAAGTATTGTAGTTTCAGCTTTAGCATCAGTCCCTCCAATGAACATCCAGGATTGATCTCCTTTAGAATGGACTGGTTGGATCTCCTTGCAGTATAAGGGACTCTCAAGAGTCTTCTCCAACACCACAGTTCAAAAGCATCGATTCTTCGGCGATCAGCTTTCTTCACAGTCCAACTCTCACATCCATACATGACCACGGGAAAAACCATTGCCTTGACTAGACGGACCTTGGTTAAACTAAGATTATTTACTGACACAAACAGTCACTAACCTCTCATACATTCTTCTCTATTTTGCTTGCTTTGTCACGTGTGGATTAGTACAGCAGTACACACGTTTAACACAAAACAAACACTAGTGTCCTGAAGTAAGTGACCAGGAAGGCGGCCTCCTTCCTGCTTCCCCAGCCCTTACTCAGAACCCTGTCCTGCGGAGGACAACCCTTCCTGCCCCACTTCCGCTCTGCACCCCAGTCCAACCCTGCCTGCCCTCAGATGCTTCTGGCCAGCACACTGGCCTGGCGTCTGCCTGGAATCCACCTCTCCCCATCCTTGCATCTGGCTCCTACTCCCCTTTCAAGAACATATGCGAAGATGCCTCTTGCAAGAAGCCACCCACCACCATCACCAAAACCCTCACACCTCGGGCAAGCAGAGCACCCCCGGCTGTTTCCCCCACCGAGGGAGTCATCACACTTTACTGACCTCCAACCCACAACCTGCCCGCACCCTACACCCAGCCTTGTTCCCTTTGCCAGGAATGTTCTTCCCCCAATGAATTCCTTCTCTGCATAAAGGAGGCTCCTCTGATCCCTCAGCCCTCATCTATTTCCTTCGCTGTCCCTGCAGGGTGTCCACAGGTGTGTGTTCTCACGCGAGTGTTTAGTCAGTAGGTGTCCTGCTCCACGTGTGTGCAGGTTTTGTTCTCTACTGCTACTGCTAAGTCACTTCAGTCGTGTCAGACTCTGTGTGACCCCATAGACGGAAGCCCACCAGGCTCCCCCATCCCTGGGATTCTCCAGGCAAAAACACTGGAGTGGGTTGCCATTTCCTTCTCCAATGTGTGAAAGTGAAAAGTGAAAGTGAAGTCGCTCAGTCGTGTCCGACCCCTAGCGACCCCACGGACTGCAGCCTGGATGGAGCAGCTGCAGTCCGTGGGGTCGCTAGGGGTCGGACACGACTGAGCGACTTCACTTTCACTTTGTTCTCTACCGTATCGCTAAAACCAAGCACACAGTACACGTTCATATGATTTGTTGAAAAAACGAAAGAGCAAATGAGACGCCCAGGGTAGGCCGCGGAGAAGGCAATGGCAACCCACTCCAGTACTCTTGCCTGGAGAATCCCATGGACGGAGGAGCCTGGTGGGGTACAGCCCATGGGGTCGCTAAGAGTCGGACACGACTGAGCGACTTCACTTTCACTTTTCACTTTCATGCATTGGAGAAGGAAATGGCAACCCACTCCAGGGTTCTTGCCTGGAGAATCCCAGGGACAGAGGAGCCTGCTGGGCTGCCGTCTATGGGGTCGCAGAGAGTCGGACACGACTGAAGCGACTTAGCAGCAGCAGCAGCAGCAGGGTAGGCCGCGAGCCCAACAGAGAGTGAGGGGGTCGAGGAACGTGGTTCCTGGACACCACCAAGTGCGGCGCCGTTGGGCCGCTCCCCCTCGGTCCGGGCACCCCTCGCCGCGGGGCGCGGCGGCCCCAGCGGGCTTGCCTACCTCGGAGTCCCGGTTGAGGCGGTACACGTAGAGCTGCGAGGTCCCGGCCACCACGAGGTTGCGCTCGCTGTTATTAAAGAAGTTGCAGTACATGGAGAACTCGAGGCCGGTGGGCGGATGCGCCTGCTTGTACACGGCGTACATGGCGCCGCGCTCGGGCTGCACAGGAAGGCGAAAGGGTGAGCAGGAACGCCCGCGCGCGACCCGGGGCCCGCCCGCACCCCCCAGCCGGCTCGCCCGCGCCCACCTGCCGCCCACCTGGCAGTTGGAGCAGGCTGACGGGGGACCCGTACGGTGCCGAACACGGCCCACCCGGAGGCGGAAGCCGCGCGCCGAGGTTCCGGTCTTGCGCCTGCGCAGCGCCCCAGAGGCGCGGCGGCCGCGGGAGAGGCAGCGGCCCCTGGCGGCCGGGGGCAGCCTCGCGGCTCCGCTCCCGGGTTCCGCATACAGAGCCCCGTAAACCCAGCTCGCGGGAGATCCAGGGTCTCACTGCGGAGGATGCAGAGCCTGCTGGAAGCCGGACGGTGACTGGGCGGCTCAGGGCTGGCTGGTCAGGACCTGCCCGCCCCCTGGAACCCAGAATGGGGTCACTGCCGAGGGTCTCTCCCGCAAGAAGAGGCGAAGTCTCAGGCGCCCTGCCGGATGCTGGCAGCAGTGTGGAGGCCGAGGGGGCAGAGACCCCCGGGCGCAAACACGCGCCGAATTAGGCCCCGGCGGCTGCCGCAGTGGCGGAGCCCGACTAGCACAGGGGTCAGGAGAGCTTCCTGGAGGCGTCTTGTCCTGTCCCTGCTCAGCGTTGTCCCCGCAGGACAACCCCCGGATACCAGCACCAGAAGGCGAGCTCAGGACGCGCGGGGCCCTGGCGTGCCCCTCTCCGAGCCCCTCCCCTGAGGACACCTTTTGGCCCGTCTTGCCCACTGCTCCCTCCCCAAGCCTGGTAGTTGCCCGCTTCAAGGGCCCTGGATCCAGGACCACCACGCAGCTAGGCAGACCTCTCTTCACTCTGCTCGGCAGGGACGCACCCCAGGTACCCTCCAACAGGTATGGGATTTAGAAAGGGGAAAAAAAGAAAAAACTTTTTTTTTTTCCTCTTTGGCCGCCCCGTGGCTTGCAGGATCTTATTTCCCAGCCTAGGGATGGAATAGAGAAAGCTGAGCGCGGAAGAATTGATGCTTTTGAACCCTGGTGTTGGAGAAGACTCTTGAGAGTCCCTTGGACTGCAAGGTCAAACCAGTCTATCCTAAAGGAAATCAGTCCTGAATATTCATTGCAAGGACTGATGCTGAAGCTGAAACTCCAATACTTCGGCCACCTGATGCAAAGAACTGACTCATGTGAAAACACCCTGATGGTGGGAAAGATTGAAGGCAGGAGGAGAAGGGGACCACAGAGGATGAGATGGTTGGATGGCATCACCGACTTGAGGGACATGAGTTTGAGCAAGCTCTGGGAGTTGGTGAGGCACAGGGAAGCTGGGCGTGCTGCAGTCCTTGGGGTCGCAAAGAGTCGGACATGACCGAGCGACTGAACTGAATGAAAGAATGGAATCTGTGCCCTCCTCCGCACTGCAGAGGGGAAGCTCGGAGCCCTAACCACTGGATGTCAGGGCATTCCAAGAAATGGAATCTTAAGAAATAAAACAAGTAAGAAAATATAGGCAAAGCCAAGAAAATAGCAAAGTGTGTGTTTGTTGAATCCAGACCTGCCCACTTAAGTCATGTCAGTGACAAGACTTGAGCTGTGGACCAAGGGGTCACTTGGGTGCCTGTGCAGGTGTGTGACCCCCAAACCACACCAGCGCCTTTAAAAGTCATAACAAAATTGAACCCTGAAGAGAGGGGTGGACTGGGGCAGGGCTTATCATGGGCCTGGGAGAACACAAGCAGCCCTTCCTAGAATTACTGAGGCCCGTAACTGTGTCCACATGTCAGCAGGCCCTCCATGGGGAGCCTGCGTCCCAGATTCACTATTGTATGTCACACATTTACAGGTGTTTTTTTGTGACAGAAGTTGTGGGGGAGTGGGAAATAGCTGCTACTCTCCCCACTGAAGCCACTTCTCTTGTAGCAAAATAAGTCCCCCTCCCCCTCAGCCCTACATGGCCCTCTGGAGGGCTGTGTCTGAAGGGGCTGCTGGATAAACCATAGCCTTGACTAGACGGACCTTTGTTGGCAAAATTATGTCTCTGCTTTTTTTTTTTCCTGTATTGCAACCAGGAAGACTATTAATACTTGGGTTTTTTTAATTGATGAATTTATATTGACACATAATAGTCACCCAAAGGCCATAGTTTACATTAGAGTTCACTTTTGGTTTTGTGCATACAAGTGGTTTGGACAATGTCTGATGATATGTAGCCATCATAATGGTATCATACAGTATTTTCACTGCCCTAAAAACTCTGTGTTCTATCTATTCATCTTTCCCTTGAAAAATTCACCTCTTGGCAACACTGATCTTTCCATGTCTCCACAGTTTTGGTTTATCAGAATGTCATATAGTTGGGATCCTACAGTATGTATCATCTTTATATTGCCTTCTTTTAAAGTGGTGGTGGTGGTTTAGACGCTAAGTCATGTCTGACTATTGCGACCCCATGGACTGTAGCCTACCAGGCTCCTCTGTCCATGGGATTCTCCAGGCAAGAATTCTGGAGTGGGTTGCCATTTCCTTCTCCTGTCTCTGCTTTTTAATATGCTATCTAGGTTGGTCATAACTTTCCTTCCAAGGAGTAAGCGTCTTTTAATTTCATGGCTGCAATCAGCATCCGCAGTGATTTTGGAGCCCCCAAAAATGAAGTCTGACACTGTTTCCCCATCTATTTCCCATGAAGTGATGGGACCAGATGCCATGATCTTAGTTTTCTGAATGTTGAGCTTCAAGCCAACATTTCACTTTCATCAAGAGACTCTTTAGTTCCTCTTCACTTATCTTGCTTCCTTGTAAAACAGCATTGAGTTTCATCCCTGTGTCATTACCCCTCGCTGTTTGAGAAACTGGTCCTTTTGTCATTTGTCATGTTCCCCTCCCTCCAAATCTTGATCTGGGAGTAGCAGAGGAATATTCCCTGCCCCTCACCCAATATAAAGTAGCGCTGGTTTGTCTCCACATGGAGCTGGGGCTCCTGCTTCTGGTCCGGTCTTGTCCTCAGAGACTTGCCTTCTTCTGGTGGAAAATTTTTAAAATATTTTTAAAAATATTTGTCAAATATTTAAAATAATCTGAATTTGTGCCCAGAGATATTCAGCCAGTCATCTCCCCGTTTAAAAAGCAGAGATATTTTCATCCCAGTGAGAGTACATCTACAACCAAAGGTTTCTCTGTTCTGCTTGTGCTGAACCAGGTGGGTGACTGTCTCAGAGGTTTTCTCTCTCTTTTGCCCAAACTCCACCTAATAAAGTTCTGAGAGCATGAAAAAAAAAGTCATTAAAAAAGACAAAAAAAACTGGAGTCAGGGCTTCCCTGGTGGCTCAATGGCAAAGAATCTGCCTGCCAATGCAGGAAACATGGGTTGGATCCCTGATCCAGGAAGATCCCATATGCTGCAGAGCTACTAAGTCCATGCGCTGCAACTATTAAGCCTGTGCTCTAGAGCCTGGGAGCCGCAAAGACTGAAGCCCAAGTGTCTTAGAGCCCATACTTCTCAACAAGAGAATCCACCACAATGAGCAGCACACATACCGCAACTGGAGAGTGGCCCACGATCCCCACAACTAAAGAAAAGCCTGAGCAGCAACGAAGACCCAGCACGGCCAAAACTAAATAAAATAATAATTAAAAAAAAAACCAAAATCAACTAGCCAGAGCCACCCCGAGGATGTGCTATGCTAGAGGAAGGAGTGGGCAAAGCTGGGGCTGTGGCCAGAACACTGGCCCTCCCTGTCCGAGCCAGACGGGCAGTCACTGCACTCACATCACAGGGCAACTGTGATGCTAAACAGCTCAGTGACCACAGAACCCTCAGACTCAAGCCTGGCACGTAGGACACGCCCTGACAATGTGCGATGTGTCTGTGGGAAAAGGGGCCCAGGTGGAGAGAGCCAGAGGCACTGAAGCAGCTCCGTCCTGGGAAGAGCCGCAGCAGGTGGGCAGGAAGTGGAGGAGGGCCCGGGGGCAGGAGGTTGCAGTCCTGATTGGACACCAGGTCCTACCTGCTGCCGGAGCCCCGGACCCACTTCTCTGGGCTTCGCATCACATACATCACAGACGCGGGTCTGAGGCTGGTTTCTTGGAGGGCCCTGAGCTCAACTGTCCTGACTCCCCATCAGGCACCAGGCACTGCTGTGGGGAGAGGCCGCCCCACCTGTCAACGTTTCTTGGTGGGAAACCCTCCTCTCCTGGGTAGGCGAGATGAGGCAAGTAGGCTGGGCTCCAAGGACAAGAGCATTTATTGAAGCTGGGAAGCGGGGCGCGGGGGAGGGGCTGGGGCGCAGGGGACGGGCCAGGGCGCTCCGGGAGATGGCGCGTGTGAAGGGCTGTGAGAGCCCAGGGTCAGGAGCCAGAGCCGAGGGCCGGAGTCGGGGGGAAGGGGCGGGTAGAAGCTCTCAGAAGGCGATGTTATCCTCATACAGCGACAGCAGCAGCAGGACGGTCCAGCCGCCCAGCAGGCCAACGTTGTGGAGCAGGAAGAGGAGCCAGGGCCGTCGGTCGCGCACGTTCAGCATGGCCGGGAGCTGAGAACGGTGCCTGGGTCAGGGCCGGCTCGCGCCCGCCCAGCGCCCGCCCTGTGCTACCCCGGCCCTCCCGGCTCTGACCATGTCGCAGAGCGCCACGTAGAGGAAGAGGCCGGCGGCCACCGCCAGGATCCAGGTCTCGCCGTCTTCGCCTACGCCGGCCGCGAGCGCAACGTAGAGGCCGATGAAGGCCGTGAGTGCCGAGGCCAAGTTCAGGAGCAGCGCGCGGCGCACCGACAGCCCCGCGTGCAGCAGGGCCGCGAAGTCCCCTGGGGCGGGCGGTGGGGGTGGTTTAGTCGCTCCGTCGTGTCCGATTCTTGAGACCCCATGGACCGTAGCCCCCCAGACCCCTCTGTCCATGGGATTCTCCAGGCAAGAGTACTGGAGTGGCTTGCCATTCCCTTCTCCAGGGGATCTTCGCGACCCAAGGATCGAACCCGGGTCTCCTGCACTGCAGGCGGATTCCTTACTGTCTGAGCCTTGAGGCGCGGGCGGGGCAGGGGTCAGGTCGAGGGCCGCGCCCACTCCCCGATAGTCCCGCCCAACTGCACGGCCGACCAGCCACACCCAGACCCCCCGCTGCGGGCAGCCCACCCGTCCCCGGCAACCCCGCAAGGCTCACCCAGCTCGTGCGGCACCTCGTGGCAGAACACGGCCAGCGAGGTGGCCAGCCCCGTCTTCCAGGATGACAGAAAGGCGGCGCCCACGGCCAGCCCGTCGGCGAAGTTGTGCACGGCGTCGCCCAGCGTGATCACATAGGGCAGCAGTCTCAGCTCTGCGGGCGCCGCGGGCGTGGGTGCGCGTCTGCCCCGGCCCGCTCCTCCGGCCCCCTCCCCGCCCCCGTGCCTGCGCCGCGCATCGAGACCCTGACCCCCAACGCTCCGGGGCCTCCCTCAGGGCTCACCTGGGCTCAGTCTCCGGGGCTCCGGGCTCAGCAGCTCGGGGCTCTCCTCCGCCACCTGGAGGGGAGACCGGGTTGGGGGACGGGCCGTGTAGACTAGGCTCAGGGCGGGAAGGTGAGGACGCGCGGCGCGCAGAGCTAAGTTCCCAGATCAGGCCAGGGGCTGAAGCCCTGGAGGGGTGAATGGGAGCGCAGACAGGGCTCCGCCGGGGAGGAGGGGCGCGACCCCGGGCTGGGCGGGCTCACCAGGTCTGCGCGAGAGCCCTCCTGGAGCTGCTTGGGCTGCCGGAGGTCGCTGGGCGCCAGCTGCAGGGACACTCCATGGCTGTGGCCGCCGTGACTGTGGCCATGACTGCAGGCCCCATCCTTTGGGTCCTGCGGGGAAGGAGGCTCAGGATCCACCGTGCCTCCCCCACCCTTCCGCACCACGTCCAGCCCCCAAGCACCTGACCTCTGGGTCCCTGGGCAGCAAGAGGTTGAAGAGGCTTTCGAACAGGAAGAAGGCATAGAGCCCACCCAGCACAGCTAGGAGGTGCCAGGTGGGCTGGAAGCCAGGGTCCTCCCCGTCATGGGCGTGCAGCCCCAGCACCTGGTGGCGGGGTGGGCAGAGGACACTGGACCCGGTGCCTTGGGACCTCCTCCTCCCAGACAGGCGGGTAGAGTTTGGGGGTCAGGGAGGGCCCTGGCGGGCTGGGACAACCTTAGGCATCAAGTGCAGGAGGGCGTCGCCGGTGAGCGCGCCCACAGCCATGCTCAGGAAGGCCTGGATGACATAGTGGGAGGTGGTGCTGCAGCTGGCACAGCTGAGGAGCACGAGCCCGAGGAGGGAGCACAGGCAGGTCAGCAGCGTGGCAAGGGAGCCGTACAGGTACCCTGGACAGGGAGGACAGTGAGCGCCTCCCTCCCAACCGTGGCCCTTGCTTTCCCGGGAGGGGTGTCCAGACCGAGTCTGGAAGGAGCAGGAGCCCCCCAAGGTTGCAGGCAGGCGGGTGAAGTCCTGGCCTCGGCTTCCTGCTGGCCCCTGGCCTCAAGCCCCCATCCTTTTCCTTGCAGCACCCCCTTCCCTGCCACCCCTCCACCCCGCTGCATGGTCTGCCAGCCCTGGCCCCGGCTCTCCACAGCCCAGCGGCTACTTTCTCCTCCCTGTTTGGTTCCATCTCCATGCTGCCAGCCCCTTGGGCACCGCCGGGCTGGCGCAGCTGCGGAGTAGGGTGAACACTCACTCTCGGCCTGGCTGAGCCGATCCTGGGTGGGGAGCGTGGGCTGGGGGCTGCAGGCCCCGCTCAGTTGCTGCTGGAGCAGAGCCGGGCTCAGTCGGGCCCAGTCGTCCGGTGTCACCCCGGCCTGCTCAGACATTCCGTACACAGCCATGACGTCTCGAGCACTGAGGCACAGCTGGGGTGGAGGTAGAGATTTGGTGTTCAGGGCCCTGAGCGGTCCATGGGCCCCCACCTCTCTCCGGGACTCGGGCACACGGACGGCTCACCGTGTCCCATGCACTGGCATTGCTGTTGGGGGCGTCTAGGGGCACGGGGCCCTGTCCTTTTCCCAGAGGACTGTCGTCGCTGTGGCCGCCGTGGGGCTCCGTCGCTCTGCCCAGTCCCAGGCGCTCCATCAAGGCTGCCAGCTCTGGCAGAGGGTGAAGATCCAAGTTTGTGGGCTCCAGCCCTGCACTCCCCAGGGATGCAGATGCTGGGGTTCAGCCCAGCTCAGGCCTCACCATCCAGGGTGATGTTGGGGTTCTCGCTGCTGTGCTGCCGGAACATGAAGTCCACGAAGTACTGGGGGGTCGGCAGGGTGTGGAAGCAGGCGCCGCTCCTGACGTGGTCCAGCAGGGCAGCCAGCACCGGGCCAGGGCTGCCGGGAGCCCCCACCCCGGCCGCATCCCCCAGCAGCTGAGGCAGGTCCACGCAGGCCTGGGGAGGAGCCGGCCTCAGTGTCTGGAGCAGCGCGGCCACGCTGGCCTCTCGTTCCATGGTGCTCCTGGTGACCCCGGACTCTGCTGAACCCCAGGCACCACAGCCGTCCTCTTCCCGGCCCAGCTGGTCCCGGCCCCGCCTTGTCCGGGCTCTTCTTTGGAGCCCCGGGAGCTTTCTCAGCCCCTTTGAGGATCAGGGCCCTCTCGGGATGCCTGCAGCCCTGCCCGGCTCAGTGGTGAGCGTCCACTTATGACCCTCCCCAGCCCAGGCTCTCCCGAGCACCCAGAAAGGTGCTGAGAACCAGCGCCACCCAAGTGGTCCCCCTTCTCTCAGTCCCTCTCGGACCCTCTTCCCCCCAGTGCCCCGGGCAGCCGGCCCAGGCGCCCACCTGCTGAGAAGTGGGCTGGCCAGCAGTGCGGGCCTGGATCCGCTGCAGCAGCCTGGTCAGGGCCGGGCTCAGGGCCTGAGGGCTCTCAAGCAGGACCAGGAGCTGGTCGGCACGGGCAGCCCAGCGGCCAGCCCGGACCTCAGCACAGGTCCCCGCCGGGTCGCTGAGGTAGAGGGCAGCGGCGGCACTGAGTCGGGCGATGTGCCTGGGCTCCAGGGCCGGGCCCAAGGGGGCCCCAGGCTGCTCAGGCCTGCCCAGAGCCAGGGCGTCGTCCACAGACAGGCACTGTTGGCACAGATGGGCAGGTGGGGGCCACACACGAGGGCTGCCACACTCCTGTCCCTCACGCCGGCTCGCTCATAGACCCCCGCCCTCCCCCATGACAGGCGGGCACACCCACGGGGGGTCCCCCTATCCCAGGGAGGTTTCTGCCTGGACCCATTGTCAGTTTTGGGGTGGGGAGAGGGGGGCAGCTGTGGGATCCCAGAGCCGCACCGCCCATCCCCAGGAAGGACCGGGGGCTCTGAAAGGGAGCAGAGGAGGGTGGGCTTGGGCCTGCAGGCAGGGCCCAGCATCAGGCCACCGCGCGGCCCGCCTCCTGGAGTTTGCCCGGGCCCTTTGCAGCCGGCCTCAGGCTCGGGGTGGAGCGGCGGGCTTGGGCTGGGGCCGGCCGGAGGACCCGTCGGTTGGGGGTGTTACCTTTCCACACGGCCCGTCGGCACAGTGCACACGGGCCGCCAGTGTATTTAACAGGCCGCCCAGCGCCACGCGGTCCAGAGTGCCCTGGCCCGAGGACAGCAGGGTCAGCAGACGAGCAGGGGCGGTCGCCGTCCCCGACACCGCCAGCGCGGCCAGCATAGCCAGCAGTGGCCCTAGCCCAGGCCAGCCCAGGAGCACCATGCTGCAGCCGCCCAGTGCCCTGAGCTCGGGGTAGGCCTTGCTCGCCTGGCTGGCTGCGGGCCACAGGGGCTGCCTGATGCTGGACTGGGGCTGGGCCGGGACCGCCCGCCTGGTGAGGCTCTCCAGGCATTTCCTGCGGGGCCCTGTGATTGGCTGCCGAGGCGTTGCCGCAGGTTAACCATTCCAGTGGCAGGTCCTCCCTGAGCCTGGGGCTACTGCCCCGGGGTGAGGCCGGGGTCCCTGGGTGAATGGGCCTGGCTCACCCCTTTGCTCCTTCAAGGGTCTTGTTACTGAAGGCAAGTCTGTGCGCATGACACATGGTGAGGTTGAAGCTTGCAGCAGAGAAAGGTTTATTGCGGTGCGGAGCAAGAACAGGTGACTCATGTTCAAAATCCCTTAAATCTCTGAATGGCTTTGGGGGGAGTCTGCAATAGGCAGAATTTGTGGAGAGGGCTTTCTCATAATGGGTTGGTGGAGAGGTCGCAGTTGTGCCCTGGGCTCCCTTGTTAGGCTGGGACCTTAGTCCTGGCAGAAAAGCTCAAGAGACCCTGCCCCAGGGCTGTAGTCTCAACCGCCCCTCCTTGGTCTCTGTGTCCTGCCCTTCCCAGATTAGCAACTATTTGAACCTGACCTTTGGAATTCAGGAGAGGTTTCAGGGGACTGAAGGAAGCCTGTTTCCTACAAGGAGAAATGGAGGACCTGGAAAGGATTTTACTGGGAAGGGCCCTACAGGGTGCAGTTCAGTTTCCATCCCTGCCCGCCGCCCCCCTGCCCCCCGCTGACAAAAAAGGGGAGAACAGTTTGCATAGAAAGGCTAAGCGCAGACTTGGCAGGGGAACTTGATTTTATGGGGACTCGGTTTCTGTCCGGGGTTGCTTCCCGTGGCCCTCTTGCTAGGGGCTGCCTCCAAGCCAAGGGCATCTGGGGCAGAGGTTCCAGGAGACCACTGGGCCTGTCCCCTACCCCACCAGAAAGCTCCGGTACAACTCTGCTCCCCCCACCCCCCGCAGCATCTTCCTCCTCAAGGCAGCTCAGACACCCACAGAGCCCTTGCTGGGGGTGGGAGTGTGGATCCTGAGCTGTGTTGGAATTCCCAGGGTGGACTTGCTGGGGCCCGTGTGAGGAAAAGCAGGAGAGACTCCATCTTGAAGCCGGTC
This sequence comes from Moschus berezovskii, assembly GCF_049115385.1. NCBI lineage: Eukaryota > Metazoa > Chordata > Mammalia > Artiodactyla > Moschidae > Moschus > Moschus berezovskii. The sequence goes on from NC_142475.1 coordinate 83,286,581, forward strand.
ATCCATCTTAAAGACAGGATGTGACCTGGGCCTGAACCCTGCCCAAGAGTGAGGAAACCGTTGCTAGTGAAAACCAGGTTCCCTTCCTACAGGTGACGAGCGGAGGCTGCAGCTGAGGCCAGGCTGCCTGTTGGGTTAACCGTGGAGGCGTCGCCCCTTGGTGCAGAGTCGGTGTTCCCCCTTTAACCTTAATTGTTTGTTCTCCTAGCACCTACTTGTAAAACTCAATCACACGCAGCAAAGAGGCTGCTAACATGTAACCAGTCACGTAGTGGGGGTATGAAACGGGGCCTCTCAGAAACATCAGGGTCCTTGTTGGGAACTGGTCCCCGGTGGACCGCGGGCGTAATAAACTGTACTCCACTGTCTTGCGTGTCCTCCGAGGTGTGTTTTTGACTCTAGATTCCACAATAGAATCAGAGGGAACTGAGAGAAGGTGCTGAGTCACACGGCCTCCAGGGAAAATCCCCAGGAAATGGCCAAAACCCCACATAAACAGAGGGGAACAGGAGCCAGGCCTCTGCCCTGGGCACTGGGCACTCCACCCACCCACCCGGAAGGGGCTCGGGGGTGGGGAGAAGTGTGGCTCCCAGCCCTGCCCCTCCCTGAGGGCTCCCACTCCGATCTTTGAACCCCTAGGCTTTATCTCTGCCTAGTTGGCAATCTGGGGAAAGGGGCAGACCCCAGGGAGCCAGTCAGGTCTCAGGGCAGCCTTGCCTTTTAGAGGGAGTGTTTAGGTGCCCCTTCCATACCTGATTGGACAGACCCCTCTGTGGGGTGTGGTTGGGGTGGGGGAGGAGAAGCTCCAAAGGAGCTGGGAGTCCAGGTCTCAGGACTCTGTCCCAGCGTCCTCTGCTTCTGGGGCAGGGCACCTGGCTGGGCAGGAGCTATGGGCTGAGTTCAGGCCCAGTCCTGCCCCTCCCTCATGCAGGGTGACCTTGGTGGGCCCTGAGTGGGTATGGGGAAGTGGCGGGCTTGGGAAGAGCCTGAGGGTTCCTAGACCTCAGGTCAATTAGGAAGGAAGCTGGAAAGATTTCGGGCCCCCCTCACACAGTTTTGAAGTCTACGGGTTCAAACTGTCCCTTTTCCTACCCCACCTCACCACGGCCATTGGGCCGGCCAGAGCTGAGTCCACCTCATCCTGCACTCTTCGGGCCTGGAGAGCTTCAGGGAAGAGGTCTCAGCTCAGATGTCTGGTTTGCCCCCCAGGTCCCATGCGCAGGCCTGACCCCACTGGCAGGCCCCTGGGCCTCAGCACCCCTCTGTATGGGCCCACGTTTCTCTGCTTCATGTTTGGCCCAGCCCCGCCTTCGTAGCCCAGGGCCGCCAGAGCATGTCAGTAGCTTCCCTGCACACCTACCTGTTGCCCCCAAGTGCCGGGTGGACCCCCAGGTCCCTCCTGCATCAGACGCCCTTGTTCATCCAGCAAGCACCACCAGACACCCTTGTTCACTGCATGATATTCACAGCAGCCCTAGAGCCCATCCCTGGGTGGAGATAAAATGTGCTCTAGACATTTTTTAAATGTGGTCTGGATCATCATTCTCCCTTTTTGGCTGCAAAGAATATAATCAACCTGATTTCGGTGTTGACCATCTGGTGATGTCCATGTGTAGAGTCTTCTCTTGTGTTGTTGGAAGAGGGTGTTTGCTATGACCAGTGTGTTCTCTTGGCAAAAGTCTATGAGCCTTTGCCCTGCTTCATTCTGTACTCCAAGGCCAAATTTGCCTGTTACTCCAGGTGTTTCTTGACTTCCTACTTTTGCATTCCAGTCCCCTATAATGAAAAGGCCATCTTTTTTTGGGTGTTAGTTCTAGAAGGTCTTGTAGGTCTTCATAGAACTGTTCAGCTTCTTCAGCATTACTGGTTGGGGCATAGACTTGGATTACCCTGATACTGAATGGCTTGCCTTGGAAATGAACAGAGATTATTCTGTCATTTTTGAGATTGCATCCAAGAACTGCATTTTGACTCTTCAGTTGACTATGATGGCTGCTCCATTTCTTCTAAGGGATTCTTGCCAAAGTAGTAGATATAATCGTCATCTGAGTTAAGTTCACCCACTCCAGTCCATTTTAGTTTGCTGATTCCTAAAATGTCAACGTTCACTCTTGTCATTTCCTGTTTGACCACTTCCAATTTGCCTTGATTCGTGGACCTAACATTCCAGGTTCCTATGTTAACAAGACGGGGAGCTGGCTGTGGCTCAGATCATGAACTCCTTATTGCCAAATTCAGACTTAAAATGAAGAAAGTGGGGCAAACCACTAGACAATTCAGGTATGACCTAAATCAAATCCTTTACGATTATACAGTGGAAGTGAGAATTAGATTTAAGGGACTAGATCTCATAGATAAGAGTGCATGATGAACTATGGATGGAGGTTCATGACATTGTACAGGAGACAGGGATCAAGACCATCCCCAAGAAAAAGAAATGCAAAAAAGCAAAATGGCTGTCTGAGGAGGCCTTAAAAATAGAAAAGAAGAAAAGTGAAAGGCAAAGGAGAAAAGGAAAGATATACCCATTTGAATGCAGAGTTCCAAAGAATGGCAAGGAGAAATAAGAAAGCCTTCCTCAGTGATCAGTGCAAAGAAATAGAGGAAAACAATAGATTGGGAAAGACTAAAAAGCTCTTCAAGAAAATTAGAGATACCAAGGGAATATTTCATGCAAAGATGGGCTCAATAAAGGACAGAAATGCTATGGACCTAACAGTAGCAGAAAATATTAAGCAGAGGTGACAAGAATACACAGAAGAACTACACAAAAAAGATCTTCATGACCTAGATAATCACGATGGTGTGATCCAGAGCCAGGCATCCTGGAATGGGAAGTCAAGTGGGCCTTAGGAGGCATCACTATGAACAAAGCTAGTGAAGGGGATGGAATTCCAGTTGAGCTAGTTCAAGTCCTAAAAGATGGTGCTGTGAAAGTGCTGCACTCAATATGCCAGCAAATTTGGAAAACTCAGCAGTGGCCACAGGACTAGAAAGGGGGTTTTCAGTCCAATCCCAAAGAAAGGTAATACCAAAGAACGCTCAAGTTGAGTGAGTGAAAGTCGCTCACTCGTGTCCAACTCTTTGCAACCCCATGGACTATACAGTCCATGGAATTCTCCAGGCCAGAGTACTGGAGTGGGTTGCCTTTTTCTTCTCAAAAGAATGCTCACACTACTGCACAATTGCACGCATCTCACACACTAGTAAAGCGATGTTCAAAATTCTCCAAGCCAGGCTTCAGCAATACGTGAACCGTGAACTTCCAGATGTTCAAGCTGGATTCAGAAAAGGCAGAGGAACCAGAGATCAGATTGCCAGCATCCGTTGAATCATTGAAAAAGCAAGAGTTCCAGAAAAACATCTGCTTTATTGACTATGCCAAAGCCTTTGACTGTGTGGAGCACAAAAAACTGTGGAAAATTCTGAAAGAGATGGGAATACCAGACCACCTGATCTGCCTCTTGAGAAAACTATAAACAGGTCAGGAAGCAACAGTTAGAACTGGACATGGAACAACAGACTGGTTCCAAATAGGAAAAGGAGTATGTTAAGGCTGTATATTGTCACCCTGCGTATTTAACTTCTATGCAGAGGACATCATGAGAAACGTTGGGCTGGAAGAACCACAAGCTGGAATCAAGATTGCTGGGAGAAATATCAATAACCTCAGATATGCAGATGACACCACCCTTATGGCAGAAAGTGAAGAGGAACTCAAAAGCCTCTTGATGAAAGTGATGAGAGTGAAAAAGTTGGCTTAAAGCTCAACATTCAGAAAACAAAGATCATGGCATCTGGTCCCATCACTTCATGGGAAATAGATGGGGAAACAGTGGAAACAGTGTCAGACTTTATTTTTTTGGGCTCCAAAATCACTGCAGATGGTGACTGCAGCCATGAAATTAAAAGACACTTACTCCTTGGAAGGAAAGTTATGACCAAACTAGACAGGATATTAAAAACTAGACAGAGACATTACTTTGCCAACAAAGGTCCATCTAGTCAAGGCTATGGTTTTTCCAGTAGTCATGTTTGGATGTGAGAGTTGGACTAGAAAGCAAGCTGAGTGCCAAATAGATGCTTTTGAATTGTGGTGTTGGAGAAGACTCTTGAGAGTTCCTTGGACTGCAAGGAGATCCAACCAGTCCATCCTAAAGTAGATCAGTCCTGAATATTCATTGGAAGGACTGATACTGAAGCTGAAACTCCAATACTTTGGCCACCTGATGTGACAAAGTGACTCGTTGGAAAAGACCCTGATGCTGGGAAAGATTGAAGGCAGGAGGAGAAGGGGATGACAGAGGATGAGATGGTTGGATGGCATCACCAACTCAATGGACGTGAGTTTGAGTAAACTCCAGGAGTTGGTGATGGACAGGGAGGCCTGGCGTGCTGCATTCTATTGACTAAAAAAAAAAAAAATGTATAACTTAAGAGTTGCAAGTTAAGTTTTATTTGGGGCAAAATGTGGACTGCAGCCCGGGAAGGCAGCATCTCAGCTCTGAGAAACTGCTCCAAAGCGGCAGTTGGGGGGAAGGTCAACATATAAGGTTTTGAGGAAGGGGGAGTTCAATACCATGAAGCACTCATTGTACAAAAGGTTTTTTGTTAGTCATGAGGATGTGATGTCACCCTGAAGGAATTTATTTAGTGCTTCTCTAGAGGAGATACAAGGATTGAGATCATAAAATCTGTTCTTGAAAACATCTAACTATCTAAAGACCCATCCCACCAGATTCCCTGGAGAACAGAGTGCCTCACTCCACCCTGCACTCCCTCAGGGGTTGTTGAAGGTCAACAGCTACAGCTGCACGGGGCTCAGTCTCCGTAGCTGCAGATGGCAAGCGCCTTTTTTGTTCAGTTGTTGGCAGTGCTCTTGGTAAGTGCTGATTTGTAGTTGACAAGTCCATGGGGTCGCAGAGTTGGACACAACTGAGCGACTAAACTGAACTGACTCTTCACACTTTTAAGAGGTCTCTAGAGTTTTCAGAATCCAGAATGGTAGGTGGAGGCGGCGGGAGTAGTACGGGCCTGTGAGAAGGGTTCTGGAGACAGGTGGAGGCAATGAGACGCCAAGGACCCTCCCTGGCCCTCTGCCCCTTGGGTTCCCTAAACAGCAGGGCTTTGGGGCTCAGCCCCACCCACTCTCCCCTCAAGGTCACTGGGACGAGCCCCAAAGGCAAGAGCCTTGGGCCTCCCCAGGCTCAAGCCTGAATGCAATTCCTGAGTTCTTTCCCCACTGCTGTCTCTGGATCAGCAGCAGAGACTGTGGGCACCACACACAGCACAATCCACACTCACAAGGTCAGCCCCCAGCTGCCACCCTGCTCTCACACAGACACTCACACACACACACACACACGCATGAGCTCTGCTCCTCCCAACACATACACACACAGCTCTGAGCCTCACTGGCATCCGGGACTCCTGGGTACAATCCTGAGCCCTCACCGGCCAGCCCCCAACCCCGCCTGTCTTCCTGCACCCCTCTCCGCCTCTGCCAGCAACCCCGCTCGTTCCCCTCATCCTCTGCTCAAGCTGAGTCCACAGGAAGCGCACCTCCTCACTGCCCGCTCTGCACACCACTTTACCTTGTTACCTTTAGAAGCTGAATACAAAGAATAACCACTAAGAAACTGTTACAGGAAAACTGGCTTGTCCCTCCTCCCAGCGCCACAGCTGCTGAGACCAACCCACCTTGGCACCCAGAGCCTTGGTCTCTGGTTTGCTGCCGTCTGCCTGAAAGGCGCGGATGCGAACAGCAGGGGCCTGAGGCCCTGGAGTGGGCACAGGGAGCGCTTCCCCACCAGGTTTTGGGCAAGGCCAGTCCAGGGGTTCCGAGCTGTCTGCTGCCTGCTCCTGGGTGAGGACCACCCTTGGTGGCTATCGGCTGGGACTCCAGTGAGCCCTGCGTGAGCACGGGACCTGCTGCAAAGCCATGAGCCTGCCCCAGCTGCCCGTCTCCATGGCCGGGAGATGCTGGTGGGGCTGTGGCCAGACCGCCAAGCCCAGGCAGCACAGCCTCTTGCTCTCAGACTGGGGGTGGCTGTGGCTGGTAGATTTAGTCACCCTCTGCCTGTTTGTCAGACTGTGCCTACCAGGGAGGCCAATGCCTGCTCCCAGGGCCCAGAGGACAGACAGGGAAGGGCTGGAGCGGGGAGGAGTGCCCTCAGCAGCAGAGAGACCAGAAAACAGCTTTATTGGGAAGAGGGAACTCCAGACGCCACGAACAGACACAGACAGGTGGTCGTGGACAGCAGGTGTCCGGGGAAGCGGGAACCATGGCGAGGGGCGGGCCTGGGGGGCCAGGGCTCAGGCGTGCAGGAAGCGGTTGAAGGCGTTGTAGGCCGACTCCAGGTCGAAGAGCATCTGGCGCACCTGAGAGTCATCCAGCTCGTCTGAGGCCGACATGCCGCTCAGGGTCTGCAGCCTGTGGGGCACAGAGTGCAGCTCCTGTGTATGTGGTGGTGGAGGGAGGGCGATGGGGCTGGGGGAGGGGTGTGTGCGCGGGGCCTGGGGTGTGCGTGTGTGTGTGTATGTATATATGTGTGTGTGGAGGGAGGGCTATGGGGCTGGGTGTGTGTGTATGTGTGTGTGGAGGGAGGGCTATGGGGCTGGTGTGTATGTGTGTGTGTGTATGTGTGTGTGGAGGGAGGGCTATGGGGATGGCGTGTGTGTGTGTGTGTATATGTGTGTGTGGAGGGAGGGCTATGGGGCTGGTGTGTATGTATGTGTGTGTGTGAGTGTGTAGGGAAGGGCTATGGGACCAGTGCCTGCGAGCGTGCCTGTGTAGCTATAGACCCAGGGGGTGTGTGCACAGGGGAGGGGGCTGGGGCTAGGGTCGGGGGGCTGGGGGCCCTGGCAGGTGATAGGCACTCACCACTGGCTGACCGTCTGGCGGCCCTCAAAGTCAGGGGGCAGGTGGCTCATGCGGTGCATGGTCTCCATCAGCTCCCGCAGGTCAGGCTGGATCTGGGGGAACAGTGCCTGCTGGGACCTGCTCCCCTGAACCTGGCTCCTCAGAATCCCCGCTTCCCCCTTCCCTCTGCCCAGGGCCGCACCTCATCCATGGCTCGGATCTCCAGGCGCAGCTTGTCCATCACCGTGATAAAGAGCTGGGAGCGAGTGTGTGTGCGTGTGACGACCTGGACCCTGGGCTCAGGCCCCCAACACCCTGGTTCCTCTGCAGAGAGGGGCGCCGCCCCACCCCGCCCCTTGCCCGCCTCAGCTGGAGGGTCATGTGGGCCTCCCCCTGCACCCGTGCCTGCAGCCAGGGGGCTACTGGGTGGGAATGCAGGACACGTTCCATGTGGGCCTGGGACGGGGCGGGGCCTCGGGGTGGCCCCTCAGCCCACGCCCCGGAGGACGTGGTGGTTCGACGCAGGCGCACAGGGCTCGCACCGAGACCACGTCGGCGATGCAGCGGTTCAGGTTGCCTTTGTCGTCCTTGATGGTGATGGGCCGGTCCTCCTTGATCCTCTCCATGGCCAGTGGGCAGTCCAGCTGAGGGGGGGATCATGGCTGAGCCTCACAGGGCAGCCTGGCCGCAGGCCCGGGCCCCTACGCCTGCCCTAGTCCCTTGGGGTGAAGGAGTCGCTCACTCACGCGAAACTTGCGGCAGAATTCATCGATGGAGCTGATTTCTGAGCCTTGGACCTGCCGGAAGGCCGCCTTATACTGGACCAGGAGGCGGGAGCAGGCTGCGGTGTACCTGGGAGCAGAGGCCAGGCTGCTGCCCGCAGAGCCAGGCCGGCGCCCCGGGGCCCCTCCTGCCCACCCGCAGCCCTTCCAGACATGGGGGCAGCTCGTGTGGACAAGACGTGAAGGGCCAGAGACCGGCCATGGGGGCGGAGGCTTCCTCATGAAGCTTTGAGAGGTGCAGGGGGTGGGGTGGACCAGCCTGGACTTTGCAAGTTGGCCCCACAGGTCCCAGCCAGGTCCCTGAGCCTGATTCCTGGGCTGGGTTGGCTGTGTCCCCACATGGACAGCTCACAGTGCTGCTGGGGGGCACGACCGCACTAGATAAAGGCCCCACATATCTCCGGGCTGCCAGGCCTGGCCAGCGGCTCCCCACGGGCTCACTGCCCGAGCCTCCAGCTCCCCTTCAAAGTGTTCTCACCAATGAGGCCCCAGGGAGAGGGGTGGCGGCAGAAGTCTGGAGACAGCTGGGTGCAGCCCTGCCTGTGTGCAGGCACTGCCCCTGGACTGCCCACCCTCCCTCCCCACTGAGCACCTGGCCCCGGAGGCCAGAGATGCGCTTCCGAAGGTGGGCCAGTGGTGTGGGGAGGTGGGCTCTCACTCGTTGGGGGTGACACAGTCCTTGATGTACGCCTTCTCCAGGGCCTGCATCGTCTTCACCACCGCAAACAGCTCCGCCATGTTGTCATACCTGAGGGAGCGCAGATTTCAGGCGCGGCTACCCAGGCAGGAAGCCGAGGGCCTGAGCACACCTGCCATCCCTGCCTGGGTGCCACTGAGGCAGAGCTCCTGGTCTGGCTGTCTCCTCACCCCACCCTGAGAAGACGCTTCTGGGGACCTGTTTCCCTGGGCAGACCCCCAGGGTGGGGGAGGCAGGCAGCCTGGGGGCTGGACTCACTTCTCCCGCTCACGGGCGTTCTTGTACAGCTTCACTTCCTGTCGGGAGACCAGGCGGAGGGTTGGCCAGCAGCACAAGTGAGGCTGCGGGGCCCCAGTGAGGACAACACAGATGAGAACCACAGCTGACGTGGCCAGGAGAGCGGCCACCACTCACCTCATACAGTTCTGGCTTGTTTCCAGGGGCTGCGACAGAACAGGCAGAGTGGAAGGTCACCCCAGCGAGCCTGGCCACCACCCTGGCCCCAGGAACTTCAGTCCCAGTCCCCCACGGTCTGCAGGGGACCCAAGCAGAGCACAGGCCCCCCTCACTCTTGGGGGGGACCCGAGTAGAGCACAGGCCTCTGGGTCTAGGGGCTGCATGCCAGGCCTGGTGCTCCATTCCACCCCTGTTGCTCTGCTACTGCCCCTAGAGCAACTTGCTTATGATGTGGTTGTGGGCACACAATGTCTGTCACATGCTTTGCAACCGTCCTCCTGGCTTGGGGACTCCGGGATACTTGAGACACCCTGAAGTCCAGCCACACTATAGCTGTCATCTCTGTGTCCAGCTGACCCCACTTAGAGGAGGTCTTTGGGCCCCTGGCTACCCCCGGGACCTTGTGTAGGACCTTATAGCCTGCTGGCAATCCCTGGCCTCTGCAGGTTGAAAGCCTCGGCCCTCTGGGTCCCTGGACCCAGCATGGGCCATACTCACCTCCCATGCCCGGAGTGGCTGGGATCCCGTGAAACATCCTGCCGGCTCTGAATCAGGTGACTGGGAGAGAGGAAGGTGCTGCAGCCACTGGAGGAGTAACCTGGGGAAGAGAGCATACGACACAGCCTCTTAAAACACAATCCCGAGCATGTCTTCGCACAAGAATAAATTTGGAGGAACAGACCAGCAGGGGTTGGGGTGAACTTTCTGAGTGAGGACAGTAGTCCAGGGGGTGAGGACAGAGGCAGAGAGGGTTGTGTGGGCGGTGTGGTTTGTCAAAGGACGCACCACTCACAGGGCAAGAGGAGTCTGGGCTTATCCTGGCGCAGCGAGCTGGAGTCACTGGACGATTGGAGACAAGCTCTCAGGGACCCAGATGGGCAGTGAGCTGAGCAGACAGTGGAAGCAGGAGCCCTGCCCACTTGAGAAGCTGATGGAGTGGCTGGGGCCAGGTTCAGACGTGCTTTGGAGATGGTTCCACCAGGTGCAATGGAGAATTTAAAAATGGGTAAAAATTAAAAAGCATTCTAGAACGACACCCTTATTTTCGGACTAAAGGCACCATGACCGTGAAGTGAGCTGACGCGGAGAAGGTAAACAGAGTAGGTGTGGAGAGCAGGTGGGTGTACTACGGTTTGGACGTGTGGTGGCTCCGCAGGCTCCAAGGCGGCTGCAGAGGCGCCTGGAGGTCAGGGAAGAGGCCCGGACGTGCAGGCTGAGACAGTGGCACTGAGCCGGTGGGGGGCGCCCCACAGGAAATGGCTGAGGGTGAACCAAGGTAGCCAGGAGGCAGCCCGTGCTGAGCCCGGCGCGGAGGCAGTACAGCGGGAAGGTGGGATAGGCCTGGGGGACGAGGCAGTGAGTTCAGCAGGGCGCGGCGGGGGCGGGGCAGGGACACGGAGACCGCTCAGCAACCGTGAGGGGGTGGGACGGCCAGGAGCAATCAGGGGCTCGGCTGTGGGCCTATAGCCACGAAAGGGGACGCCCGCGGCTACACGCTGAGCATCGTCACCCTGCATGAGCAGGGCGGCGAGCTCCCAGGGAAAGCCCAGCGAGCGCCGGGCGCGCAGGCCCGGGAAACGGCCCCAGAACCCCGGGCGGAGCCAAGAGACCCGGGACACAGAACTCCGAGAGGGGACCGAGGAGCAGGGACGCAGAGGACCCTCCGCGGCGTGGCGAAGACCGTGGGTTTTGGTCAGACAGCCTTTTCCGCCCGTCCCTGGCCCGGAGTACCTGGACCTCCTTGCAGATCCCAGTGACGGCGCGGGGGCGGGGCGCGCCTGACGTCTGCTCCCGCGCCTGCGCGCCAGGCCCCGCCGCTTGCGCCTGCGCACGCTGCACCTGCGCCAGGCCCCGCCGTCTGCACCCGCGCGCTGGCTACGCCCCGCCCCCTGAGAGCTGAGCCTGCGGGTGAGTCTGTCCTTGGGAGGTAGGGAAGGAAGCTGCGAAGTGGCTTTGAGTTCCCCAGGAGAGCCTCTAAGAGGCCAGCTCTGCCCTTGAAACTGCCCCAGTGTTAACAGAACTGGTAACAGAAGCCTTCAGTTCAGTTCAGTTCAGTCGCTCAGTCGTGTCCGGCTCTCCGCGACCCCATGAATCACAGCACGCCAGGCCTCCCTGTCCATCACCAACTCCCGGAGCTCACTCAAACCCATGTCCACAGAGTTGGTGATGCCATCCAGCCATCTCATTCTCGGTCGTCCCCTTCTTCTCCCGCCCCCAACCTTTCCCAGCATCAGAGTCTTTTCCAGTGTCAACTCGTCGCATGAGATGGCCGAAGTATTGCAGTTTCAGCTTCAGCATCAGTCCCTCCAATGAACACCCAGGATCGATCTCCCTTAGAATGGACTGGTTGGATCTCCTTGCAGTACAAGGGACTCTCAAGAGTCTTCTCCAACACCACAGTTCAAAAGCATCAATTTTTCGGCGATCAGCCTTCTTCGCAGTCCAACTCTCACATCCATACATGACCACGGGAAAAACCATAGCCTTCACTAGACGGACCTTTGTTGGCAAAGTAATGTCTCTGCTTTTTAATATATTATCAAGGTTGGTCATAACTTTCCTTCCAAGGAGTAAGCGTCTTTTAATTTCATGGCTGCAATCAGCATCCGCAGTGATTTTGGAGCCCAAAAAAATAGTCTGACACTGTTTCCACTGTTTTTCCATCTATTTCCCATGAAGTGATGGGACCAGATGCCATGATCTTTGTTTTCTGAATGTTGAGCTTCAAGCCAACCTTTTCACTCTCCTCTTTCACTTTCATCAAGAGGCTTTTGAGTTCCTCTTCACTTTCTGCCATAAGGGTAGTGTCATCTGCATATCTGAGATTATTAATATTTCTCCCAGCAATCTTGATTCCAGCTTGTGCTTCTTCCAGCCCAGCGTTCCTCATGATGTACTCTGCATATAAGTTAAATAAGCAAGGTGACAATATACAGCCTTGACGCACTCCTTTTCCTATTTGGAACCAGTCTGTTGTTCCATGTACAGTTCTGACTGTTGCTTCCTGACCTGCATACAGGTTTCTCAAGAGGCAGGTCAGGTGGTCTGGGATTCCCATCTCTTTCAGAACAGAAGCCTTAGAGCTTGTCTTACCGCTTGTTAAGAACCCTGCGGTAAACAAGGACCTACTGTATACTGTGGGGAATTGTAGTCAGTCTCTTGTAATAACCTATAATGGAAAAGAATCTGAAAAAGAATGTGCATACATACATATATGAAACTGAAGTAACACTGCAAATTAACTGTGTGAAGGTTTGCCGCCCCTCGGACTATATACAGCCCATGGAATTCTCCAGGCCAGAATACTGGAGTGGGTAGCCCTTCCCTCAGGCTCTCCATTTGCAACCTGTCTTCACGGATCGAGCTTGCTTTAATTGCTGATACAAAAGCTTGCATGTCCGACGCTAAAACTGGCCCTGCTCCGGCATCCAGTGAATGACCTCTTGCCTTCAGAGCTCCACCCCATCATGTGCCACCATTTTTAACGTGTCCCATGAAGAAGCAAGTAATTCAGATGTGCCTCTGCAGAACAGATGATCTCACCTCTTCCCTGCCTCCAAAGTTCTCTCCCCACACCTAAAATAATCGTGCTTTTTTGGGGGGACACTGAGGCTTGTGGGATCTTAGTTCCCCTACCAGGGATCGAACCTAGGCCACTGGCAGTGAAGTGCAAAGTCCTAATCACTGGACCACCAGGGAATTCCCCCAACCTGCTTCTTTATTCTGTAACGTCGCAAGCCCCTTGCCTTTGAGAAAGCAAATATGAGACCGGTCCTCCCATCACCTCACTTGGTTGCTTGTGAATAAATCCTTCCTCTGCTGCAAACCTTGGTGTCTCTGGGTTTTGGCTCGCTGTTTCCTGGGCCGACGAACCTGCTCCAGTAACATCCTCAGTTCCTGAGGGCTCTAAGCTTCACAACCCTGCCTTCCACCTCCCACTTGCCTTCCAAGGAGCAGCAGCAGAGAGGAGTGGAGGCAGCAGTGGCTTCTTTATTAGAGAAAGGGAGGGCACACCATGGGGCTGGCCAGTCAGAGGTGCCTGAAGAAGAGCTTGGGGCCCCGGTCCAGGGTGCACACTTTGGGGCCCAGCTGGCTGGGCAGCAGCTGGTGCAGGGCATCCCGGTCCTCAGCAGAGAGACGTCTGGTACACAGTTGCAGCTCCTGCAGCTGCGCCACAACCTTGTCCCAGAGGTCCAGGCCCAGGGGGCCCTGGACAGCACAGCCTGCAGAGGGGAGGCAGAAGTCAGCCTTGGGGAGCTGCTCCTGGTAGGATGCAGTGGGAGGAGCCCCACGGGAGCCAGTGGGTTTTGTCTTGGGTCTCATAGGACTTTTCTCTTTACCAGCGTGGCCCTAGGGATGATACACACTTCCCCTGAGGCCCCAAGGGCTGCAGTGAGGGGCATGAGCGAAGCCCAGGAGAGGCCAGATCATTCTCGAGGATGGAGGGTGCTCTCCCAGAGGCTGCCTAGGACTGCAGACCCCTCCCACAGCCAGTGGTCAGGCAGGAGGGAGGTCGGCTATAGGAGACACTGCATTCACATCTGCGTCTCTGACAGTGTCTGATGATGTCTCTGTCCATAAGATGGACCCAGCGTGGCTTCTTGGGAGTCTCACGACACTGAACTGCCAGTGCTCAATCCTCACAGACCACAGAGTACCCAGCAGGAGGCTTGGTGACAGCATGCAGGTACCCGGAAGCCAGATGTGCAGGTAGCGGCCCCAAAGCTGAGTGAGGGTAGGTCGCCTACCAGCCTCCCTTCAGGAGGGCGTTCCTGGAGGAACCAGCCTGGCCCTGTGCGGCAGGGGGCGAGGAGCAGGAAGAACCCAGGGGTCCCCAGTGTGCACACCCACTCCCAGCCCTGGTTCTCCTGGAGGGCCAAGTCTGGTCTTCCCTGCCCCCAGCCCCAGCAGGACGTGCCAGTTCACCAAATGCACCTCCCTGGGGTCGTTCTCAAGACGGGGTCCTGCAACAGGTGTGGCCAGAGAACCACCTAAGTCAGGCCACAGGCCTAGACGGTATGGTCAGGGCGCCCTGGCCAGAAGCGGGAGGGTCCCTCGGAGGCAGGTACTGCCACTCTAGGCTGACCTCCCCTCCCTCCCCTGGACAACAGGAACAAAAAAGTCCCTGCGGCAGTGGGTTCCCCAGCCACGGTCTTGAGGGTCAGGCTGAGCAGGCTGGAGGCAGAGGCCCACGCTCCTCCCGCCCTGTGGTTTGAGAGGTGAGGTTCACACCTGCCTCTGGGTATGCTGGGCACTATCCTCCACTTGAGCACCCAGAGGCCCCCGCTCCGCCCTGCAGCCTGGCTAGTGGCAGCATGGCCCCTTCAGAGGAGGCGCCTGGGCCTCAGGCAGGTCCCCGAGCAGGGGCTGTGTCATCAGCTCCAGTTGGGCAGGTGCAGCCGCCACACCCAGAGCTTACCTGACAGGCCCAGGAAGCTGAGGCCTTGGGGCCGCTTTTGGAGGGTAGAGAGGAGCTCCTCCAGGCCAGCACCGCTGACCTCAGGGTTGGCAGACAGGTCCAGCGAGACCAGTGAGGGGCAGAGAGGAAGACATCTGAGACAGGACAGAAGCCTGGGGGTCAGTTTCCGTCATGAGGGGGAGCTGCCCCAGGTGACCCCACGGCTCGGGATGCACCAGACACTCCTGAGAGCCACTGAAGCGGGAGGTCACGGAGCAGTGGTCCTGGCATGGGCTGTGGGACATGGGTGATAGGAGAGGACCCAGCAGAGGGATGTGAGAGCCCGAGGGAGGCAGGTCATGAGGCCCCAGCCTCCCCAGGCGCCCAGGTATGAAACCAGACCCGCAGGGTAATGGCGGCGTTACCTGCTCAGAGCCCTCACATCTGCATCACCCAGGTGGTTTGCCGACAGGCTCAGGTGCTCCAGGACACAGCCTTCCTAGACAACAGAGAGGGACAGCTGCCCTCCCTGCCCCCAGGGCCAGACACCACCCCACCCCTTGGGAATGATGGGGTGAAGCCTGTCTGACCCCCGAGGCCAGAGGGGGCGGCTTCCCCCCAAGTCTGCAGGCTGTAAGGAAATGCTTCTACCCAGAAGAGTGGGTCATACTTGGCACACCACAGAGTGATCTCAGGAGACCCGCCCCATCCAGGTGCCTTTCCTGTTGGCCAGGACCTTGGAACCCAAGGCAAGTGGGTCTATAGAAAGCGTTCCCCACCCCTGTTCTCTCCCAACTTGTACCCTTTCCCAGCTCCCCCACCCCCAGGCAGGGGGTGACCCTGACCCCCTGGGGGTCAAGGTGCCTCTGGCTTAGTGCCCCCTTGAATGCATACCTGGCTCAGGTAGCGAACCACGGGCTCTGTGAGGCCTAGGTCACTCTTGCCAGTGGCCACAGAGCTCAGCTCTAGGCGCAGGAGACTGTGGGCCGGCAGGCTCCCCAGGACCTGGCCCAGGGCAGTGGGGCCCAGGCCATTGTAGGACAGGGACAGTGTCTTCAGGCACTTGGTATCTATATGAAGGTCAGAATCTCCATCAGGTTCCTCCCCACCCCCAGGCCTTGGCCCAGACACCCTGTGACCCTCGGGAAGCTGTCATTATCTCCGAGGTTCTGTGCACTGGGAAACGAGGTCTCTGGCCCAGGGTCTCATGCTGGGGAGAGGGCAGCACCAGACTCCTGAGTTCAGTTTCTTCCCAGCACTTCGGGGTACCCGACCTGTCCCTACTCATGACAGGGTGGCCCCAAGACTGGGATACCCATGCATAGTGGGGCAGGGGTGGATAGGGGCAACCCATCTACCACCCAAGTCCCAGCCCCTCCTTCCCTCTGCTGTGCTCCCAGTTGAGCCCCACTTCCTAGCTCAGGCCTCTGGGGAAAACCCCCTGGAGGATGCTATTTCCCGCCTTGGTGCTGGGATTGCAGGGAGAATCATGAGCTGGGGAGCAACGGGGCTGGGGCTGCAGTGTAGCTGGGACTGGGTCTGGGTCCTGGGGTGCTTCCCAGGCCAGGCAAGCCACCCCCATGTCCACCCAAGTGCTTCTGAGAGCCGAACTGATGCCCTGGTTTGAGGCTCTCTGAACCCCTGGGGCCGGGGAGTTGAAGTGCCCACAGCTCACCTTGGAAGGCGCTGCCCAGGGCTGCCTGATGGCTCAGGAAGAAGCTGGGGCTAAAGCCACAGGCCTGGAGGTGCAGGGTGCAAAGCACAGGGCAGGCCCGCAGGATGGAGGCCAGGGCCTGGCCACAGCCATCCCCGAGGGGGTTCATGCTCAAGTCCAGCTCTTCCAAGTTCTGTGGGAGACACAGGGCCCCCAGAGGGTCTGGTGTTCGCCACCTGAATCTGGGAGCTGGCCAGTGCTCTCAACCGCACCTCCCCACCAGGGATGGGCTGGATGTGGACACTCAGATGCTGCCCGCTGTTCCCCACACCTCTTACTTGCAAGGTGGTCTGCCCCAGGAGGCCCGCAGCAAGCTGGCGCAGGCCTTCAGGGCCCAGGTGGTTAGAGGACAGGTTGAGGAGGGTCAGGCCGGGAACGGTGTCCAGGGTGGCCAGCAGCTCAGCAACACACCCATCCCCCAACCGGTTCCCGGACAGGCGAAGCTCCCGGAGTGCCGAGTGCAGCTTCAGGGCCCGCAACAGCGGCGTAAGCTGAGCCTGGCGCAGTGCCAGGGAGCAGGCGCTGAATGCGGGGGCTGAACCCTGGTGCTCCATGGCCTGCAGCACCTGCTGGTGCTCCCCTGGGGAGGGATGTGGTGTCACCAGGACAGGTTCCGCCTGTCCTGCCCTGGGAGTCAGCGGTGGCCAGTCAGGCAGCACCCCACCCCCCCACTCCAGCATGAGCTGCAGGGCACCTCCCAGGGCCCCCGAGGCATTATGCAGAGTCAGCGTGGGTGGTGCTAACCCATCTTCAGACAGGGCCATCTCCCGCCCCCACGACCTACATGCTAGGGGGCTGCTAGGTAGGGGAGGACACCCTGAGGCCAGGTATGGCGGGTGGACCCTGGTCAATGCCTGGGGTCCTGGGACTGAAGGCCGTGGGCCTGGCCAAGTTCCCTGCCCAGGCCTCCGCAGGGCTCTCTGGACCCTTACCTTGCTCCAGGCTCTGGCAGGCCCGGCGGTAGCGGTCCCTCAGTGGAGGCAGGTCCCACGAAGTCACCTCAGCCAACACCTGGCGGGCAGCAGTGGTGAGCGGCCCTGACCCTAGTCCTAGAGGACAGCCCCAGCTCAGGGCCCTGGCTAAGGCCACTCACCTCCTCATTACTCTGCAGCACATCAGGGATGGGGTCTTGAGGGGCCAGTAGGGCCCCCTCTTTTTGGAGGGAGAGCCGAGGCAGCAGCCCAGAGGCCTGGTAGTGACGCTGGGCGGCCTGCTCAGCCAGCCAGGCCACGGAGTGGGCCTCCCTGTGTGGGCACAGGCACGGGCTGAGTACCGGACCTGGCCAGGTTCCTGTCCTGCCACCTGGGGGTGAGCAGCTCCTCCCTCTCATCCTGCCCGCCTGCAACGTGCACACTGGAGCACCTCCGGGCCACTCCTAGGGATCCCAGGACCACTCGGGGCCTTCCTGAGCCCGTGCCTATCGGCACCTCCCCGCTAGCAGTCCCCCAAGGGCGAGGGATGGGGCCAGAAGGGCTCTCATCACGCGTCTCATCTCGACATCGAGGGCCCTCTACTGCCCCTGGCACCACCCCCTGCACGGAGAACACAGAGGCACAGCACGCTGGGCGCCGGAAGGAGACACCTTACCGGTGTGGCACGGGAATGAGAAAGAGGTTGTCCTGAACTCGAACTCGGACTCGGATGGGAGGGGGCAGGACCTGACCCTAGGGGTGGGGGCAGGGAAGAAGGGGCTGAGCTGGGAGAGACAGGACCCTGCCCGTCCTCTCCCGCAGCCTGGGCAGCACTCTGCTCCAGGCATGAGCACCCACCGGGAGCTGGCCTACTGTGGGGTTTTCTCCAGCGGGCGCCACGACCCTGGGGACGTCGGAGCTCCGTGCGGGCTCTGTGGCTGGGCTGTCGGCTCTGTCTGCTCTGACTGGCGTGCTCCGACTCTCGAGATGGGGCAGTCGGCTCTGCTGGGCCTGAGCCCGGGACCTGCGTGCCATGTCGCTGCCTGGGCTGGAGGCATGATGTCTGCTGCCGTCCCCACTGCTCTGGGAGTGGGCTGGGCGGCGGCCCCGGTGACCGGGGCTCATCAGGAAGTCTTCCTCCAGCCAGTCCCCAGCCAAGCACTCCTCCTTAGGGATGAGTGCCACTTGGGGGATGGGGGTCTTGCCGGGCCCTCGCAGTGGACTGGGGCCCAGCCGGCAGGTCTGGGCACTGCCCACTCCGCGGATGGCCGCCCGGTAGGCTGCCCAGCCGGCACTCGTTGTGGCTGCCTCCCTATCGCTGGCGGGCCCCGGCATTGGGGCCTTGGTCTGCAGTGATGGGCCAGAGTGTCGGGGCCTCTTCTGGGTGGGCTGGGATGGGCCGGCGCTGTCCTCGCCCTCTGAGCTGCTACTGCTGGCCACTTTGTGCCTGCTCTTTCGAAGTCTGGCCACAGTGGACACTGCCAACCCCTGGGACACTCTGCTGCTGGCTTCACAGATCTCTGGGGTTCCTGGGCAAGGACTTGAAGGAGGAGAGGTCTCAGGGTCAAACAGATGGTTACTTGGGAGGGTCTGCAGAGCCTGGGAGCTGTGGGGAGCTGCGGAGAGAGCAATCTCTTGTGAGACAGTGCCTGGCACATGACCGCCACCCCGGGACCAAGACTCTTAGGCTAAGGAGCGGAATCCCCAGGGGTAGAGGAGGCCCTGCTTACCTCGACCCAAGGAGGCTGCTTGGAGCAGCCTTCCCATGGTAGCCGCCTTCTCCTGCGTCTCACTGTCCAGATCCTTGCCGTACAGCTTCACCCACTGCTGCAGTGTCTCCAGAGGGCTGTGGCCCTGGGGGTACCAGTTGGGCAGGGCTGGTAGCAGTAGCTCCACCCACCGCTGCCCATGCCCACCTGGCCTGCGTCCACTCACCTTCCTGGTGCGGAGGGTGACAGATGCTCCTCGCTCGATGAGCAGCTCAGCTACCTCAAAGTGGCCACAATTGAGGGCATCATGCAGGGGTGTGATGCCATCACAGCCCTGGCCGCCTGGGTCATCCACCGCAGCCCCGTGGTCCAGCAGGAAATGCACGATGTCTGTGGACAGGCGCATGAGCTGACTCTTCTGGGAGGGACCCATTCCCTCTCCCCATCACAGGCCAGAACCCCCATCCCATGCTCACCCAGGTGCCCATAGTTGCAGGCCTCGTGCAGGGGCGTCCAGCCACAGTAGTCCCGAGGGTTTAGGGGGTGGCCCTGTGACCAAGAACAGGAAGGAGTCTGGCCCGGAGTGCCCCCACCAGCCTACCCTTTCCGCAACATTGAAGCCTGCAGAGGGTGCCACGGGCACACCCCTCAGCCTGGCCTGGCCCAGATCACAGCAGAAGGAGATGCTCCCCACCAGGAGGGACAGGGTCCCCAGTTCTGGCTCTGGCCCTCAAGCCCTGCCCTGTTCCCTGGGGAGACGGCCCAGCCTGCAGGGGGTGCCTACCTGCCTCACCAGGTCTTGAACGCGGCCCAGCTGGCCCTCGATGCAGGCTCGGTGCAGCAGTGTCTCTCCCACGTCATTTCGCCGGCTCCACTGTGGGCACAGCCCAGGGTGGGGGCAGAAGCGTGAGGGGCCGGATGGCACCAGTGACCACGGAAAGGCGTCACCACTGTCCTCAGCCTGCGATCCTCACCTTGTTCACCCTCTGCCGGCCCAGGCAGCCTCGTAGCTCCTCATCCTCCTCCAGCAGCAGGGATGTGTCAGCTTCATCCTCTGTAGCAGAGCCAAGCCCAACGCCCCACGTGAGCTGGTCCCTGCGCCGGGGCCTCCCGAGCTGAGACTGCTCTGTGGGTCAGTCTCCCCCAGCCCCAGACCTCTGCTGTTTCTTTCCCGGGTCCCGCTCTCGGTGAGAGCAGCTGACCTGGGGCTCAGGTGTCCTCCGCTGCACGACACCCGCGTGTGCCTGCCCAGCGCCACTGCCTCCAGGGCGCCCGCCCTCCCACCACCCGCTTCTCCACTGTGGGTTCCTCTCACCCAAATGCCTAGTGGACAGTGTCCCTCTTTCACCTGCTGGGTGCCCAGCTTTTCCCTCCTCAGGAGTCAGAAGCCCGTGAGCTGGCCCCAGCCGCCCCAAGCAGGCGCCAGGGAGCAAGCCTCACCACTCTCGGAGAGCTCCAGCTCCGTGGCCTCCAGAGCCACGTCGTCGTCCTCCTCCTCCTCCCCGTCCCCCTCATCCTCGTCTCCAGCCACTCGCAGTTCCTGCAGCCTGGCTTCAGTGCCGGGGGCCTCCTGGGGCTGCAGCCTCAGCTGTGCAGCATGGAGGTGCCGCAAGATCTGCCTCTGAGGAGAGGGGGAACTCAGTTCAGGGCCGCAGGCGAGACAGGGCCACGGCCACGGATGGTCAGGCTCCGGGGAAGCTGTGTGCGGGATCCCAGCGTGGGTGGGCGGGAGCTCCCCACCTGCAGCTGGGGCTGCCCAGCCAGCTGGGCGCAGCCAAGAGAATTCTGGAAGCACGGTGCCAGCACCTCGTAGGTGTCGCCAGCCTCCTCACGGGATAGCGCGATGTTCAACCAGGTCTTAGCCTCCTGGAGGAGAAGCACGAATTTGACGGTTGCAGCCCCTGCTCCCAAACACGAGCTGGAAGGTGGCTGCCCTGGGGGTGCAAGGCCCCCCAGCGCCTACCCCCAAGGGTGGCGGCCCTGCGATGGAGCCTTGGGCAGGACGGGGCTGTGGCCGCTCACCTCCAGGGGGTTGCCCCCCTGCAGCCTCAGTTCCGCTTCGTAGTGGTGCACGGCCTGGCGGTGGTCCTTCATGTCCCCCAGGGTGGCAGCCAGGGACACGTGGATGACGGCCAGCTCGGGCCCCGGCTTGCTGAGCAGCTCCGCAAAGCGCAGCTGGGGGGCAGCTGCAGTGAGGCCAGGCTGTGCCACCCCCCGTAGCCCCTGCCATCCGCCACATCCGCCTGGTGCACACCTGCTTCTGGTAGGCCGCAGCGGCCTTGGGAAAGTCGCCTGCCTTGGAGAACAGATCCCCCAGCTGCTCACAGATGCCCATGGCAACCTCGGGGTCACTCTCCTCGGACTCCTCCAGTCGCTGCTGCAGCTGGACCACTGCCAGCACTGCCAGAAAGAACCTTATGCAGGGATGGCCGGCCCAGGCCTGACCCAGCCTCCGCTCACCCCCAGTAAGGGGGTGGAAGGAAGGGCTACCTCGTGGGGTCGCAGCAAGAGAACCAACTAAGGTCAGCACAGGGTAGGGACTGGCCTGTGGCACGAATGCAGGCTGGGGCCCTGGTGACCATTACTTACCAATGGAGAACACCAGGTCACTTATCAGTCCCACTATGCCATACTCCTGCCGTTAAGCGGGGCAGCTTTTGTCTCGGGTCTGCCAGTGAAGATGCTGGCTTGTGAGCAGACACCAGCCTCCTGACCACACCAGTATAGGTGTGCCTCCTATACTCCTTGCTGAATGGAGGCTCAGAGAACAGTGAGACCCCTAACAGGAAGTGGGGGGACGGGCCCCTCACGACGATGCCCCCTCCCCAAGGACGCATGCCCAGGCCTCCTCTGCTGAAGGAAGGAGCCCTCCCTACCCTGTCTTGGGGGGTCAAGTCCCCGGGGCCCCTCCGAGGCTCACCATACTTCAGTGTCCGGCAGACTGAAGCTTTCTGCAAAGGCTTCTGGGAGCCGAGCCGATAGGCCTTCTTCAAGGCTCTTTTGGCAGCCAGGAAATCCCCGAGGTCTAGGAGGACCTGGAGGGCAAGGGAAGGTAAGTCCGCAGGCCCCTGAAGGCCCAAGCCCACCCAAGGGCCAAGCCCAGGGCACCTGCGAGAGCAGCAGGCAGCACTCGCTCTCCAGGAAGCCCTGCTTCAGGATGCGTGCGCACTCCCGCGCCCCTTCCAGACAGCGCATGGCCTGCGAGTGCTGTCCCCGCCGCCAGTGGATGGCCCCCAGGTTGTAGCGGGCTCGAAACAGGTCTTCATACAGGTGATTCTGCCTGTGGGGGGACGGGGCTGTCGGTGCCCGGGGCTCCTGCACACGGACAGCAGAGCAGGCACCCACTGACCCTACCGAGGGATCCAGCCCCACAGAGTCAAGCCAAGCCTCTGCTCCCAGGAGACTGACGGGGTGCAGGGGTAAGCCAGCTGGCTGCCCTCGCCCTGGCCACTTCCTCCAGGGGCAGGAAGCCAGCTCCCCCTGGGTCCTGGCAGGGCCTTACTCGGCCAGGAAGATGCTCTTCTTGAAGTAGGCACTGCACAGGGCCACCTGCTGCAGGCTCTCGCAGGTGAGGCCCAGGTTGAGATAGATTCGGGTCCTCATCTCACTCAGCTCTCGCTTGGGCAGTGAACCTGGAAGACGCCCCTGCAGACACTCAGTGTCCAACCCCCATTCGGGGTCTCCGGCCTCTCCCTGACCCTCCTCTAGCCTCTCCCTATAGGTGCCAGGGGTTCTGCTGCAGATAGTGAAGGGAATAGAGCAAAGGCAGCCAGATCCGAGGTCAGGAGTCAGGAGGAGCACAGGCTTTGCAGGGCCGCAAAGTGGGGGCGGGGGGGGGGCTTCTGAGAGCCAGTATCAGTCTCACAAAGGGAGGAACCTAGACAGGGGACCCGCCACATGAGCAGGGAGGCTGTGGCCTCTTCTCCCTGCAGAACACAGGAGGCCACAGTGGGGGAGGGCCAGGCCCAAGGGCAGTCACCCTGCAGCTTCTCGTCCAGGATAGCCAAGCTTTTCTCGAAGGCATCCTGCGCCTGCTGCAAGTCGTCCTGGGACTGGTCGTGGTCATAGATGTCCAGGTGGGTGCGGCCAATGGTGGCCCAGGCCCTCTGCTGCTCAACGTGGTTGGAGAGGGCACATGCCAGCTCCAGGTAGCGGTGCTGGTGCTGGGGGCACAGAAGAATGGCCGCTGTGAGCCAACCCCTACTGCAAGCAAGCCCCACATGTCCCCCAAGCGCCCAGGTGCAGGCCGAAGCCAGGCTGCACACACACTGTTTTCTCTATGCCAAGCGCTGCCTGTGGGGACGGTGGCACCATGTGCTAACTAGCCAGTCATGCGAGAAGAGACAGACTGGGAGTCATTGGTGCTGCGGGAACACAGAAGCCAGGGCAGCTCTGTGTGGATAAAAGGTCTGGAATCCCACCCAGCCAGCCCCCGGTGATTTCAGCTCCAGTAACACGTTCAATCAGTGGTTTCTGGAACCACGCTCCCAAGATAGGCTGTGGTGTGTGCATTCACGGACCAGGTGACCACTGCTGGTGCAGGGCTCTCTGAAGCTTAAGCCGCATCGCACATGTCCCCCTCTTCCCTCCAGTCAGAGGCCTGGACGGCAGAGACCCGGCCGGCTCTGCCCCCAGGAGATGAGAACCCCGGAGAGTTGACTGTGGCCAGCGTGGGGGCGGGCCGGTCTCCGCCCACCTGTAGGGCAGCCGAGTAGTCCTCCATCTCCGCCAGCCGTTCTCCGATCTTGCGGTGGGCCACGGCGCAGCCCAGGGCGTCGTCGGTGGTCTCCAGGAGCTGCAGTTCTTGCTGGTGCTCTCGCAGTGCCTCCGCGTAGCAGCCTGGGAGGGCGGGACGGGCTTCAGTCAGACTTGGCAGTGGGCCAGGGGCGGCAATGCCAGTAGGACGGCGGCCGGCCGGTACTCAGGAAGCCCCCGCCCCGGGTCCTCCCTGTCCCGGGCCCCTACGGCCCCTACCCCACCCCACACACCATGGCTAGCTAGGAGCTCCCCTAGCTGGTGGCAGACGGAGGCCTCCTCCCGCAGCTGGCCGCTCCTCTGGGCCTTAGCTTTGGCCTTGCTCAGCTCTGCAGAGAGAGGGACGAGGCCTGAGCGCTGAGCCTCTCCGCTCGGGAGGGCCAGGGCCGTCTCCAGCCCCCGCGCTCGGGCGCTTTTCTCTGGACTCACGGCGAAGCTCGCGCTCCAGGTTCATCCTGCACTCGCCTCGCCCCGGGTTCCGGACTTCCCGCGCTCTCTGCTGGCGCGGCGGCCCCGCCCTCCCTGACCCCGCGCGCAGGCCCCGTCCTGCCGCGGAGCATCTCGGGAAGTGTAGTCCAGGCGCCCAAAGCGTCCTAGGAGTTGTGGTCGGGCTGCGCTGGGGCCCAAAGCGCGGAAGGCGCCTTCAAAAGCACGCTGAGCCCGGGCCCCGCCCCACGATCGCAGCCGCCCTTGCGGGGCGGTCTCCCGGGTTCCCGCCGCTTGCTGCCGCTGTTCTGAACACCCGCGCGACCTGGCCTGAGGGACGCACTGCCCTCGCAGGGGAGGAGAGGAAGGCCTCGGGGACCACGGGCACTTGGGCGCTCGGATCTGTGTCCCCGCAGAACCTGCATCAGCCGCGAACGCGTCGGGAGTCCTCACACGCGGGGACTCCGACCCCCAGTGCTGCCGGCGGGAGGGGGGGGGTTTGAGTTCCAAAATGAACTGAACTTCTCAGTGTGCTCCACGGTTGTATTCCTGGAAAACTCAGCGTGCGCTCGTTAAAACTGCAAAACCGTCGTGTGCTGAGAGGTGAAAGGGGCAGGATCCGAGCCTGGAGCGCCGTGGCCTCAGAGCCGGGAGATCCGGGGCGTGGGGAGCCCTGGCGACCTCTAAGTGCCCGTCCTGTACCCCACGCCTGGAGAACCAAACACCTGCTAGGCCGTGTAGCTCTCTGTCCCCGCTGCCACTGCGGGTCCTTGGGCCCTAGGTGCCAGGGCTGGCACCCCTAAGGCCCTGGAGAAGGTCTGGAAGGACTGGGAAGCAAATGTAATGAAATGGGGCTTCCCTGAGACCGTAAAGAATCCGCCTGCAATGCAGGAGACCTGAGTTTGATCCTTGGGTCAGGGAGATTCCCTGGAGAAAGGAATGCCTATCCATTCCAGTAT
This sequence comes from Moschus berezovskii, assembly GCF_049115385.1. NCBI lineage: Eukaryota > Metazoa > Chordata > Mammalia > Artiodactyla > Moschidae > Moschus > Moschus berezovskii. The sequence goes on from NC_142475.1 coordinate 83,311,250, forward strand.
TCTTGCCTGGAGAATTCCATAGACGAGCCTGGCAGGCTACAGTCCATGGGGTCGCAAAGAACCAGAAATGTTATCAGACCCAATGGGGTAAAACTCTCAGCCAGTGGATGGGCAGCAAGGCCTGCTGGGGAGGGAGCTGTATGGAGGGCGTCTGGTCCTCAGGTCCAGGGAAGGTTGCCCAGGGCCAGTGGGTGGCTGCAGGGGTGGGGTGAGGCTGAGCTTGAGGAGCTGCAGGAGGGCCTCCTCTCAGCCTCCTTGAAGGGTGTGCTGCTCTCCCCTGACCCCCACCCTCCCCAACGTGAATCCCAGGAGGGAGGAAGCCAAGGTGACTGCTTGGCAGGCAGGCTGTGAGGTTCCAGGGGCACAGTGAGATGCAGGGTGTGGACGGGGGAGTCAAGCCATGGGAACAGACTGTCCCAGCTGAACAGGCTGAGCAGGGAGGGTGTCTCTGTACACCTCGGTGCCTCCAGCCCTCCAGCACCAGCATCCACAGGGCAGCTCAGGTTCTCGGCCTGATCCCATTTCAGAGAGGACCCAGCTTCTCTAGCCTTGGCCTTCCCCACCCATCAGACAGGGATGCGCATCCAAGGCACTGCCAGCAAGAGCTGGGGGCCTGGGGTGGGGAGACTGCGGGTTGGGGCGAGCCTCAGCCCTTGGCTGGGAGGCCCATCAGTGAGGCTGTCTTATAAGGAAATACAAACAAAACTTGTCTTGGAACTTTTTAAAAACTATAGATACAGACAGAAAATATCCAAAGAGATTATAGACCACAAAAGCAACATAGTATGTTGTAAAAACACTTCTTGACTCCTCTTTCTAAAAAATTATTTATTATTTTTGTAAATATCTCACTTTGGGCTGAGAAATGTAGTGTTTAAGAGGAAGTGGGGTGAGAGGGGGAAGTGGGGCTTGACCTGTGCCCCCAGGCCTGCCCCCACATCTGCTGAGGTTGCACCCCAACCCTCACCAGCTCAGGATGCTAAGATGGGCCGGGATCCTGGAGACAGACCGCTGGTACCTTATCCTTTCGAACATGACTCGGACACCCTCCAGTAAAACAGTGACTCCTGGTGAGATGCCACAAGCAGGTTCATGGCACCAGCCTCCATCGGTGGCCAAGAACACACTACACTGTCCCAGGATGCCCGGCTCCATAGGCCGTAAGGCTCAGCTGCTGAGGTGACTGTCACTGGGTGGGGCTGTGGGATAGATTAGTAGTCTCAGGCACCCCCAGACACCCACACCCCTACAGGGAGGGCCTTGCCTGGGCACCAGCACCCCCACCCAGTGCTGGCTCTCAGGCCGCTGGAGCTCCAGGGTTGTGCCCCTCCGTGCGCAGCTGACCTGGGGCAGCAGAGTGCCGCTCCTCCCAGGCCTCCCCTCACGCGCAGCGCAGCTCACCAGGCCCTGGTTTCGCCCCCCAGTCACACACCTTCACCTGCTCACCCGGGAGAGCTGCCAGGCAGCCTCGCCCTCTGCTGCCTCAGCTTCACCCAGGCACCCACACACACACACGGACCAGGCAAGGCCGCCCTGTCCTCCCCCCACCCCCAATATGGTCACTTTGGAACCCACAGAGAGGGTATTTGGCCCCAAAAGACCTGATACGGTGTCACAGCACCGTTCCACACACAGGAGACACAGCCTGCATGGGTATTTGGCCCCAAAAGACCTGATACGGTGTCACAGCACCGTTCCACACACAGGAGACACAGCCTGCATGGACCTGAATGTCCTTGCCTGTGCCCACCGGCAGATGGGGGCAGCTCTGGAGGGCAGTGGGACCACAGCAGGATGTGGCTGGGGAGGAGTCTTTGTGGAGGAGAAGCAAGGCTGAGTCGGCCTGCAGGAGCCGTCTCCTGCCAGCACCATGCCTGGGTGGGGAACAGGGGAGCCCTGGGCCTGAGAGGGCTGCCTTGGGCACTAGGAACTGGGCTCAAGGTATACCCCTCAGCTCCCACCAGAGGGCCAGAAGAGAGCAGCCCCCAGAGACAGGCCAGGGTGGCCCTGCCCACCATGCCTGCAGTGGGGGCCAGGCCAGCAGGCACTGCTCCAGGCCCGGGTGAAGGGAAGCAGCTCTTTGGTACTGAAGCCATGAGTGCGGGGAGCCTGGTCTCAGCAGGGCCCGCACCCCCTTCCTGAGCAGGCCTCGGGGTCCCAGGCAGGGCTCCTCCCCCTGTGAGGCCCACAGGCCTGCGCCTTGGGGGTCACCTTCCTAGGGGAGGAACCACCTCCTTGGGAGAGGAACCACCTCCTTGGGAGAGGAACCACCCTGCCCAGCACTGACTTCCACTGGACACAGGACCAGCGGATGGTCCCTGAGAGCAGCTGAACCACTCAGACCCTCAGCCAGCCAGGCCTGCTCACTGCCAGCACACCCCAAAACTCTGCTCATGGCCTGGAAACACTGAATCCTTGAGACTGAATACAGAAGATAGTCTCTTTTGCTAAATCTGTGTAACTTAGACAAGAGCCCGTAAAGGGTTTATTTTCCTGGGAAGAGACAGAAAATCACCCTGCATTCCGAAGAGCCTGCTGAGCCCTGTGGCTAAGTCTTGCCTCCCTGGAGCAGCTGCGGGTGGGTGTGCTGGGGAAACTGACCGCTCGCTCCCCCAGGCCTACGACAGAGGAGGCAGCTACTCAAAGTCACTCCTGGGGGGTGGGCTCTGACCCTGGCCAAACTGAAGACCCCATCCTGTTCAACTATAGCCACGCCTTCCTCTTGAACAAAACAGAAAATAGGAAACAAGGGTGCCTTTTTAATTGCAATCAAATATGCTGTCTGTGGTCAGTGCCCCCAAGCCCGGCCAAGGAGCTGTGGGTGGCCCGGTGTGCAGCCGAGAGCAGGCGTGGGCCCACTGCACGCTGGGGGCTGGGGCCAGGCCACTGAGCCATGCCACAGCCCTTGGGTCCCCAAGCAGCGTCTCCTCTTCGGGGCCCAGGACAGGGGAGGCGAGGCGACGACGAGGGGGCCCCCACCTTCGCACACACATGCAGGCGTCCTGGGGTTTGCTTCCGCCCCTTCTCCGCTGAGATGGGCCAGGGCGCGGTGCAGCCATGGCGGGAGTGGGCGGGGCCGCCTACTTCTGAATCTGGAACAGGAAGAGCCGCAGGTTGATGTTCTTGGCGGCCAGCAGCTTGTTGCACTCCACGGAGTCGACGATGGGCAGTGGCACGTAGTCCGTCTCGTTGCTCTCGTTGGTGAACACGAAGTGGTAGATGACAGGGCTGATCTTCACGTCGTCGTACGGGCCCTTGAGCAGCAGGAAGGAGCACTCCAGGGGCGCGGTGACCTTGCTCTTGAGCAGGAGCTGGAAGGAGAGGGTGCGCTTGCACGAAAGGTTGGGGTTGCGCTCTGAGTCGTTCACGCGTGCCTTCAGGACCCACGTCTGGTTCAGCACTGTGAACCGAGGTGTCTCATAGTATAGACGCGTGATGAAGTCGTCCGTGCGGTACGGCCGGAACTGGACCTCTGTGGAGACAGACAAGCCGGGGCCGGCGGTCAGAGCGGGCAGAGCCAGGGTGGCGCCTTCCTGGCCGGCCGAGGAGAAGGGCTCGGCTAGGGAGGAAGGCAACTTACCCGGACACAGCAGCTCTACTTGTCACAAGGCAAATCAAACCCATTAGGGCAAACGAAGGCGCACGCAAGCTTTGGGGGAACAACTACAAACAGAAGTGACACTTGTTAGTGGCAGGGAGCCCAGAGGCTGCGAGGGGAGAGTGGCCGGTGTGGCCGGACCCCCACTAGCCCCTCCTCTCCCCCTGGGGCCCTGCAGGGGGAGCGGCCCCACCCAAGGGGCCGGGGTAAGCAGACACACAGACAGGATGCAGTTCTGTGAAAAAGTGCACTTTATTGGTTCTGATACAGAGCTGCCAGAAAAGCCGGCGGCTGGGCTGGCACGTGGCCCCCGAGCTCATGCTGGGCCTCAAGGCGCAGCCCCATTGCAAGCCCAGTCCTGGCTCTGCCAGCTGGCTGAAGGGCCCCTTGGTCAGCGATGACTGCCGCCACACAGTCCTCACAGCAGAGCCCGTGGCCCCTGGCTGGCAAGTCCCTCTGCAGAGGCGGCCAATCCTCCCTTCCCGGCCACTGCCACAGTCACGACGCCTCAGTCCACAGGGACTCTCCAGGCCTGGCCTGGGTGGTCTGGGACACGGTGCCCACCACGGCAGCTGAGGCTACAACTAACCAGAGCCACGGCCTTCTGCTGCTGAGGCCAGGCCCTCGGCTCCCTGGGCCTCCGCAAGCCCGCACGGAGCCAGGCCCGGCCCAGGCAGCACGGTCTGACTGCTGCCTGACTGCCCTTGACGTGGAGCTGGCCGCCTGGCGTGAGCTCCAGCGAGCACAGGCTTCCTGCCATCCTCTGTCTAGAGCGAGCTCTGGCCTGACTCCTGCTCCCCAGAGTGTCCAAACGCGGTGGTGGTGACTGGGAGAGCCCAGGAGATCCAGCGGGCCTGCGTGCAGTCCAGCTTGCCCATCCTTGGGCGTCCACTCCCGGCTCTGCGGTTTGAGTTGGGCCCCCTCAGCTCGCTCTGGAGCCCCGGCCCTGCCCATCTTCTCACTGGCCTCAGGAAGCCTGTGGCCACTGCAGTAACTGCCTGTCGGCAGGACCCGACGTGATGACCACTCTTCTTGCCCCTGGCTCCGCAGGGCAGGCCTTCGGCTCCCGGAACCCCCCAGACACACCCACCTTCCAGTGAGACCCCACTGGTCCCAAGGCCGTGCAGCTCCCCCGCAGTGAGGACACCACTTTGCCAGGGTCATGGGACCAGGGTGGGGACGCCAGGGAGAGGGGCCTCTGCAGAGCCATGCAAGGGCCCCTGGGGTCCTGCCCGGCCCTCCTGCTTGGCCTCCAGCCCTCTTCCCCGAGGCATCCTCCCACGCACCAGCAGCTTGTCCAGAGCCTGGCCACTGGGTGCATCTGCCCCAGCTCCTGGCTGCTGGCCCCATCCCAGCCCGTGTCGGGTGCAGCAGGCAGCAGGGCGTCTCACCTGTGTAGCCGATCTTTTCGAAGCTGAGCAGACTGAAGATGCTATTGTAGAGCTGCATCTCCTTGCGGTGGCTTTGGTCCATCTCATCCAGGATCTCCATCAGCTCGTTGCCTGTCTTGGTTGGGTGGGCACACGCAGCCTCGTGCACCGTCAGCTCGTGGAAAGGGCCGTGCCACGGGCAACCGATGCGCTTGTACTTGCACTGCGTCACCCTGGGGAGGCAGTGAGCACTGTGGTCACACCCTGCCTGTGCACGTTGCCCGTGCCAGGGGTCCTCCCAAGGGGCGCCTCCACCCAGCCCTGCTCACGCGAACTGCTCCCTGAAGGACAAATACCCCATGTGCTGGCCCCGAGAAGGGGTCAGAGCTCAGGATGGCCTAGGAAGGAGGAGGACATGTGTGAGCTGTGGGTGTGCACACCACCCACACCCACCGGGGTGGGCCCCCAAGGGGCTCCTGAGCCCTGCATGGCTCCGCTCCAGTGGATTGCGGAGCCAATGCTCCCTCACGCCACGATCCCAGAGCCCTTGGGCTGGCCACACTCTACTGGCCCAGGAACACCAAGGACAGACTCCAAGGAAGAAGTCACCACACGGCCACGAGGAACCCTGGAGGGCCAGGGTGACTCCAGAGGCTGCCGGGTGCAGATCTAAGCCCTATCTGTGGGGCTTCCTGCCTGCCCCAGCAGCTTCCTGCTGGACCCACCCCGCCAGGGCCTGGAGGCGGGCGGGCCAGCCGGTCCAAATGCTCACCTGTCCTGGCACTCCTCTTTCTGGTGCCTCTCCAGGATGGAGCGGGGGAACTGGCACAGGCAGAAGCCACACTCGGAGGGCAGCTCGCTCACGGCTTTTTCCACGGCCAGGTTGCGGCAGCAGAGGCTCTTACTGATCTCGCAACGACAGTTGGGGCACGTGGCCTGCTCCTCCTTCAGCCGGGCATCTGCTAGTAGGTGGATAAAACAGCCAGCGCACATCAAGTGACCGTTAGTACACTGCGGAGAAGGAAAGGGAGATGAAGCTCACGGACCTGCGGGACCAGGCAGAGGTGCACACGCCCCACGGCCGGCCCCTCCCGGGGCTGCAGCTGCAGGGGCCGCGGGCAGGCAGTGGTCTGACAAGCACAGGGCTGGCCCCTGGAGCCCGCACAGCCCCGTGGGAAGGGCGGGTCTCAAGGTGGCCCTTGCCACCAGCAGAGCCTGACTCGGAGACATCCTGAGCACATGTGCTCTCGGCGAGCTTCCCACCCTCAGCAGGTGCACCCTCAACCAGGCCCCGCCACACTGGCCTCCTAGGCCAGCACAGGTGGTAAGGCAGTTGCTGCCCCCGCTGAGGGGCTGGCTCCCGCCAGCGGCTTTCTTGACGGCTGGCAGCACAGCCTGGGCAGATGGGGAGGCCCTTGGCCTGGGCTGGGCACAGGGGCAGCGTGTGTCTGCAGGGGTTTGCTGGCTTTCGGCCTCAGAGCCTGCCCCTCCCTTTCTGAGCCTGTGGATCCAAGGCCCAAATGCTGCGGTTGGCCACCTCCCCTCCAGCCTGGGGGCCTGATGAGTGGACAGCGGGCTGCCGGCTCAGCTTCCTCACTGAGGGAGGGCACTCCACACACCCCCGACATACACAGGCTATGGGCTCGGGTCTGCAAGGACTCACAGGGCTGGGGTAGAAGAGGCCCACAAAGGAAACAGAGGTGCAGGAGCAGACAAGCCATGTCCTCTGGGGCACTGGGTGGTCGCCAAGCCTGGGAGGGATTGTGGTGTCCCGCCTCTGGGCACCTACCTCCCCTGCGAGACGCTCAGGGCAGAGAATGAGCAGGCGGAAAGTGCGCCCACCAGCTCCTCTGGGGCCCAGGAGCCTTCTGCAAGCGGGATGCAACACAGCAGAGGTGACCAGGGCTACTGCCAGGCCAGGCCCGCAAAGGTGGGGCCTCGGTGGGCACCAGCCTCTGTCCCACAGCTCCAGAGTCCAGGCACGGAGCTGAGGGTGACAGGAGGCCGAGCAGCTCTCAGTACCCGCAGGCCATGCCTGGGGTCTAGTGGGTGAGGGGACTACGTGCTGAGGGCTGACGGGGGGCCAGAGACAAAGGCCTCAGACACAGAACTCAGGTCCACACAAGTGCCCTAGATCAGCCACACTCAAATTTCAATTTCTAAATCAGGTGAAAGGTTAAAGTGTGCGAGATGAGGGGTGAGCCTGGCAGGGTCTGCTCTGTATGTGCGGGCTGGCTGAGAGTGGGGGTGAGGTTGGTGCCAAGAACAATCAGGGCAGAAAAGTAATCTGTCCCGTCCACCCGCTGAGTCGTGGAGAGAAGCCAGAGAGGTCTGAGTGGAGAGGACAGTGGGGGACCAGGCACCACAGGCTGCTGCCGCCCACCCAGGTTGGCTGTGTTCTCCAAGCCCCCACGGGGATGGGCCCGAGGGCCTGGCTGCACCGAGACACATCCACAGAGAAGGTCACTGTGGCCTCCAGAGGCAGAGAGGCGAGCAGGACCTGCTAACCTGACCGCTGACTCACGGGAGGAAGTGCCAAGCAAAGCTGCACACCTGCTCAGCACCCCAGGGAGGGAGCTGGGCCGGACGCTGAGACCCCAGGGCCTGGGACCCCACACTACTTTGTGTGGCCAAGATTAGTTCTAGATGCCCTCAGGCAGGGCCCGAGGGTCTGAGTGGAGAGCAACAACTGCTGCTGGGCCCCACTCAGCTGACTTCTCTGGTTTCTGGTGGTCCAGCCAGGGCGTGGGCTTGAGGGCAAGAGACTTGGGATGGGGTCGGGGACCTTGTGAGGGACACGAGGCTGCCTGGTGTGTGACTGCTCACTCCCGGCCCTGCCCTGAAAGCCCACTGCTTGAGAGCAAATGGGGAGACCTGCAGGCCTCCTCTCAGAACCCGGGGGTTGCAGGTTCCAGCTCCCGTCCGGCCCCGGGGGTTGCAGGTTCCAGCTCCCGTCCAGCCCCTCCCAAGCCTCCAGACCTAACACAGGCACCAGTGCCCTCCTGGCCTCTGCGGAGACACAGTGACGGCACCCCCCAGCCCTAAGAGCTCAGTTTTCAGATGGAACATGGTGAACCAGTGCTAGTAGCCTGGCTGAGGGACAAGCAAACATCCACAGCTAGTCCCTTACCGGCCACCCAAGGGACACTCTCTGGGGGGACAATGGGTGACCTGCCTGCGGGTCTTTCTGCAGTCACCACACTTGAGCCCTCCCCACATCCAGGAACCCCTGGACCCCCGAGAAAGACCCGACTCTGCACACAGGCCTGGCCGAGGCAGCGGGCCTTTTGCCCAGCCAGAAGTTGGACTTCAGAGGGCTCAGCCCAGCACTGGCTGTGTGCCAAGTCTCTGATGGACAGCACCAGCCAGGGCAGGCCGGAGTGTCCCACACAACTGCCAGGGCCAAGCCCCTGAGAGCCTGGGCCCACCACGGAGCAGCTCCTGCTGCACCCAGCCTGGGCTGCTTGCCTACCAACTGCCAGGAAGACCTGAGAGACAGTAAGGGTTGGGGAGGGGGCTCCAGGCTGGCCAGACCCCACAGGCCACCGGCAGGATGACCACAGACTGGTCACCTCCCTTTCTGGGCCTTAATTTTCTCATGCACATAAGGCAAAGGGACCCTTGGCGATCCAGTGGTTAAGACTCTGTGTTTCCACTGCAGGGGGCACAAGTTTGATCCCTGATCAGGGAACTAGATCCCAAAAGCTTGATCCACTCCCCGCCCCCCAAAAGAACTGCAATGAGAACAAGCTGGTCTTACCATGTGCAGCAGAGGTAAGATAGGACCACACAAGGGCATAGAACTCTGCCACCACCAGCAGGCCTCTGCACACCCCTGCCCAGGAACCTCAGGAAGGGCTCCAGGCACAAGCCTGCCTCAACAAAGGACCTCCCTCCCGCTGGGTTTTCCAGCCAAGTCCCTCAGAAACAGCCCTGAAAGGGGAATTCGCACCTGCCCCTGAGGTCATCACCTGGCCAGGGCACCCAGGCCGTGCAGGTCAGGCCTCTGCTTGAACCACTTTTCCCTGGGGGAGCTGAAGGCAGTGTCTGCACTCCTGAGGAAAAGCCCTGGGCCCTAGGCCTTGGGACAAGATCAAGTCTTACAAACTTCCCTCAGTACTTGATCAGGTCCTTGATCAGTAGGCCTTATAGCCCAGAGTGCATGGTCCCCTCAAACGCTGGGCTGCCCCCTAAATGCCACTGCTTACCAGAAAAGGCAGGCTCAGAACCCAGACTCATGGGACCAGCCTGCCCTCCAAGCACAGCAGAGGCACCAACCATCTAAGTGCCCCTCAGCCCAGCTGGAGCCACAGCCCCCACCCCCATCACCTGGCCCAGTAGGGCATCATGGCACCTCACACCCCTGCACCCTCTGTCCAAAGTCTCCTCGACCTCTTTTGTCAAGAGACGCAGAAGGCCCCTTCTCAGGGCAAGCCAGGACTCCAACTTTCCCCCAGGTTTCGGGGCTGAAGCTCTGGGCCAGCAGCCCCCGACCCCCCATCCCAAGGCTCGGGTACCTGGGCGGGGACCAGGAGTGCTGCCTGGACCAAACGTTAACTCAAGTGACAGCCAGCTCAAGCAAGCACTATTTCTCGTGGCCACAGACTGGCTCTTCCCTGGTGTGAACGGCTAAGCAGACAAGTTCTCAAAGCGGGAGCCGGCAGAGTTTCGGCACTGGGGAAGAGGACCCCCAGCCACGTGGGTGGGCAGCCCCGTTGGAGATCCCTTGAACATCACCATGAACAGAGTCTGCGGCAGTGGGCAGGTTGACAGGCGCTGAGGCGGGGCACTCACAGGATCCCCAAGGCAGGTACCCACGGTGGCCAGGACCCGGGCAGAGAGGGAGCCACCCCTGCCTCACAGGCCTCTCACCCACACGACCGCCCACCAGGTGGCCGAGGCCCTGGGCTGACCTGAGGCCTGTTGGGAACAGAAGGCACAGCGGCACGGCCTCAACCCTCCCCCAGGGCAGACGGTGCCACTGGCTGGGCAGGTGGGGCGGGAAAGGCATCCCGCAGCGGGGAAAGGACGGCCTCGGTCTGGGGTGCTGCCTCAGCAGGGCCCATGGGAGTGGGAGGGGAAAGGACCGGAGAGGGCCCCCAGGCAGAAGGGGTGCCAGAGGAAAGGGCTTGGGGTGGGGGCTCAGGCCAGAGGCAGTGGACCAGGCACCAGGCCAGCTGGTGGTACCACAGCCCGTGACAGAGGCCCCAACTCCTCCACTCTGACGGGGGCACAGGCTCTCTCCTGGCTGAGAACCGAGTCGGTGTGGCAGAGCCTCCTGGGCCCGTCCTCCAGAGGCTGGTCTGCAGCTCAGGGCCTTCGCTGACATCAGTGGGGTCAGGGACAGGTCTGCCTTGCGTGAAGGGCTGGGGGAGAGCCCGGACGGGGGTCAGGGGTCAGCTGAGGGGGCAGCACCCCAGGTCCACCTGCTGAAGCTGTGTTTTCCCCGAAGATGGCAGAGGAGCTAGGTCACAGCGCCCTAGGGCCCCAGAACTGTACACAAAGCAGGCGCCTAGCGCAGAGCTCCTGTCCTCTGTCCTGGCTGCACCCCTGGCCTCCTACCCCTACCTGGCTGCCTGCTGCTGTGTCTACCCGAGAGCCTGGAAAGCAGCTGCAAGCCTTGTCAAGCCAGGCACCAAGGATGCATCTGACACCCACATATGAACAGCAAACCAGCACCTGCCGTACCTGCCTCAATCCTGACCTGACCCAACCTAATAAAGGCCACGGTGAGAACCAGTTGCATGAGTGCCCTGGTCTGATTACAGAGCAAGAATCCCAATCCAGGTGGTGTGGTGCACTGGGTGTGGGCAAGGGGCTCCGATTAGGGACAGGTGACCAAGTCCATGCATGCCACTGTGTCTGCTCTCGGCACTACCCAGGATTCCCCAGAGGCACAGAGGTAGGAGCTGGCGGCCAGAGAGCAAGCTCTCAAGTTCCTGTGTGCCCAGCCACATTCAGAGGCCAATGCGGACACCCAGTCACCCCAGTACCAGGCACTGCACGAGGGCTCAGCACTGTTACTGGCTCTTCCCCTCCCCCGCCAAGAACTGGGTACCAACTGCAAAAGCCCTCAGATGCATGGCACGGCTGGTGCCGGCCCCAAGTCATGTATCCTGGTGGGATCAGACTAAATGTTGCCTGTAGGAACAGAGAGCAACACATACCAAAACGCCAGAGGTGAGGGCACCAGACAGCCCATCAGTGTAACTCACCAACACGGCCAGCAGAAGTGGAGAGGCTGAACCCAGGCCAGGAAGATATGGCAAGCAGTGGGCCCCAACCAGGGACACACAGAGAGCTCTGCATCCACTCATTTCAAGGCAGTACATGCAGGACCCATGCCATCCGTGCACAGATCCTCCCAGGAGAAAATGGCGCAGGGCTCCAGGTCCATTTCAACCTCTCCCCAATCAATGACCTCATCCAGGGTGGCTGTGAAGGGGACCTGGAACACTGCTTGCAGCAAGGAGCGACCAAGAAGCTTTCCCTTGGGGCCCCACTCAGCCCAGGCTCCAGTGTGGGCACGGCTGGGCATCCACACCAGGGGCCCCCTTCCCACAGGAAGTCTTCGAGGAGCCAAAGTGAGTTCTGACCTGTTGCAGGGCTCTGACCAACTTTTCCAGAGCCAATGGCTCACCCACTGACCACAAGCTCTAAAGCTTTCTTAAGCCTCTAGAGATGAGAGGAAATTCACTCCCTGCCAAGGCCCAGTGTCACTAGGGAAGGATGGAGGTGGGACAGATGGCCAGTGCCGGCACCACCCGCGGCTCTCCTTGCTCAGCAGGCCCATTCCTGGGGAAGCACTGAGCAGAACCCAAGAGGTCATGGGCAAGGCCATGGCCCACGTGGCCGTAGTGCCTTCACCCTTCATCAGAGCTGCTCAGCCACCTGCCTCTAGCCGGGCCAGGACAGACCTCAGCTCCCAGCACAGTGTGGGCCAGTTTGAACCAGCCAGGCTCAGAGGCCTGGTCACCAGCAGCTCTCACCAGAGGCAGAAATGCAGCTCTCTATGCTGAGTGCCAGCTCTCTATACCAAAAGCCGGCACTGCATGGTCTGTTCTCATGCCAGGTCCAGCTCCAGCCCACTCACATGAGGGGAGACGAGGCACCCCCAAATTTCACTGGGACTCTGCACCATTGACTTGGTTTCCCAGTGTCTCACTCAAGGCCCAGAGAAGAGTCCTTCTGGAAGAATCAAAAGGTCATGGGCAACCAAAAAGGGTAAGAGGAAAGACAGGTCCTCAGGTGCACCCCGAGGCCTGAGGGGGTTATGAGTAGCACCACCCCCATTTGTACTGAGCCAAGAGGCCTGTGAGTTAGGACCTCTGGCCAGGAGCTTCCCAAAGCCCAGGAAGGTGAGTGGAAAACCAGTGTCCTCTCCCAAGGAACTCAATCCACTTCCCCACCAACACCTCCTCTTCTCTCTCTCCATCATCCAGGCACACTGGGGTCGTCCCAAGCAGCCTCTTGCCAGAGCAGGAAGGAGCTGGAGATCCAAAGACTGGAAAATGACAATCTACACTAGCCCTGCACTATTAAGCACAAAAATGGCCTTCTCACCACAGCCCCCAGTTTGAGCGCAAGCAGAGGGACAAGGCCTCATCAGTCATGTCCAGCTCCTGCAAATGCAAACAAAGGTGACAAGAGTTCCTCAAAGCAGTTGGGGAAGGAAAATCAGAGATGGGGGTTGGAGTGGAAAGACAGACAGCGGAGAGAGCAGAACACTGCACAGCGACCCTGGGACCAGAATAGTGCGTGGATAGGATCCCCTGGGGTCAAGTACTCTCTCTGGTAGGCCTGAGCTGGTTAAGGACTCGGAGTCCAGCCACTAGGCTGCCTCTTCAGATAGAAAGAAAGTCAACAGACCTCTTGGAGCGCCGGTAGCCTAGGAAGCCAGGCCTGGTGTGGGTGAGGAGGGATGGGGCAGGAGCCCAGTCTGAGGCAAAGCAGGTCCAGAAGGTGCTGGGCTGAGCTTGGGAAGGGGACCAGACTGTGGGGTTTGAGATAGGCAATTCATCCATATCAGGAGTGAGGGTAGGGGTGGGGGAAGGCAAGGACGTTTGAGCCCTTCCCTTCTCAAGGTTTTTCCAGAAAAATACGACAAGGGAAAGGGGATTTTTCCACTGTAAAGGGTAAAGGGATACCCATCACGACGAGCATGAGGACAAATTTGGGAGGGGAGGTGTCTGCAAAGAAAGTGACAAGAACTCTTGAGGAATAGCCAAGACCAGGGGCTCCTGGAGCCCAGGGAGCTGAGGGCTGCGGGGAGCAGGCCAGGAAGTGGGGAGGAGCCCACATCTGTCGCCAGCCTTCTCTGGGGTCAGTTTGAAGGTGGACTGGGGAGTGCTGAAGAGAACAGGGGAAGCAGGAAAGAGAAGGGGCGTCTAAGTGGGACACAGGAGGTTCCCATCAGTGTATAAGGGCAGTCACAACAAGGAGGAAAAAAAAGGGTTCCAAACAGGAAACAAAAAAGTTGCCTTAGGACGAGAAAGGAGCTTCCGAACAGGCGCCAGAGTCCCACCTCTGGGCCCCAGGGCTCCGGCCTGGCCTCCGAGGAGACGCGGTGCCGGGGGGCCGGCCGCGGCGGGGCTGGAGCCGAGTCGGGTCGGGGTCGGGCCGGCGGCCCTACCTGGTACACGGAGGCCTTGGGCAGGTCCAGGCAGACCGTGCAGCACAGAACCGAGTAGAGCCGCTCCTCCAGCTTTCCGCTGCCCGCCGCCGCCGCCGCCGCCGCCGCCTCGGCTGCCTCGGCCGCCCGTAGCCGCTTCTTGGGCGGCGCGTCGGGGTCGCCCGCCGCCTCCTGCAGCTGCCGGGCGCCGGCCAGGCCCGCTTCGTCTGGGAGCCCGGGCCCCGCCGCCTCACCCAGCGCCGCCGCCGCCGCCGGCCCCGCAGCCGCCCCGGGCCCGGCTCCGACCCCGGCCCCGACCCCGGCCGGAACGGAGCCGGCTGGCCCCGCGGCCGGGCCGCCTCCGCCAGCCTCCTCGGCGCCGGACATCGCGGCCGGCCGGCCCGGCGGGCGGGTTAGGGAGGTTAGCGCCGCGCGCTCCCTCTGCCCTCTCGCCGCAGCCGCCGCCGAGACCCCGCACCCCCGCTCCCTGCGCCGCTGCCTCAGTGGGTCTGGCCCGCGCGTAGCCCCGCAGCCGCCGCGGCCACCGACCCCGGCGCGGTCGCCATCTTTGTTTTCGCTGCGCTCTCCCCCACCTTCCACCGCCGCCTACGCCCCCTCGTTCTCCCAGTCACGTGAGCTGCGTGAGGCCAATGGGAGGGCCTCTTTGGCGAGACAGCGAGTTGTCCAGAGCCAATAGGCGCGCGAGGACCCGCCCCTGCAGAAAGTGGGCGGGGTCCCGGGCGACGAGCAGAGGGTTGCTCACCCTGGCGGGGAAATCCTGGCGTACGGTACCGGGTGAGCAAGGTGCTTCCCGCCACTCCAGGTACGGACCACACGCCTTGGATGCCCGGGCAAGGAGGGCAACCTTGGACTCCCATGTCTATATGTCTCTGCGCCTTTGTCCCCGGACACTCAGGCTTGAGTGCACGGGGTTCTAGCCTAGCTCACCGCAGCGAGAAACTGCCGGGCACCTCTTCCTCTCTGCCCAATCCCGTCTCCTAACCTGGGGATTCGGAGCTGCAGAGCGGTCTACTAAGGAAAGCAAGGGTCTTGAGAAATCAGGACTTGCCTTGCACAGGCCGAAGGGCAAACGGGTAGAGGTTGAGTCAGTCCTGGGAGGGGATGTACATTTCTGTGAACAGCTGTGGGCCTCCTTTGCATTCATCCTAGCCGGCGGCCAGTGAGGGTCACTGCCTCAGAGGACCACCAGCCAGACCTTGCAAGGATATTCATAATTCCATCGTGTCCCAGGAGAGCTAGGGCTCCTGTATCTTCTCAGTCCAGGGGCCCTCCTGACAACAGTGCCATCAGGCCAAGTTAAGGGAGACCCTCAGAGTTGGTTCCCGCACATTGCCTTCTTTTGCTCAGGAAAACCAGTTGCTGGGAGCCTTAGGAAGTTCACTGCAGGACTCCTCAATCTGGCTAAAGAAGAGGCAGAGTCCATATTCCTGCTAAATCCCTCAGGTTTATTGGAGACCAAGCCTCTCTCTGGATCCACAACTGTGGCCTGCCCAAAATCAAGACTGAGAACGTGCCTGGGACCCGGTCCCCCTCATTTTGGTATTGGGCAAGTCCTCACACTGAGCCAGAGAGGGAGAGAGTCAATCTGCAGAAAGCTGGCTTTAGGAAGGAGAGTCTATCATTAGAGGGAAGGTGGTAGCTGGGCAGAAGCTTCGTCTTGTGGTCTCCAGCCATCACTCCCACTGTAGGCGCTGTGTGTGCAGGGCCCGGTGGTAGGCCCAGCTGCCCCCGGCCAGGGCCCAGCGACAGATGTCCTCCTTTGGCAGCAGCAGCAGCAGCAGTCTGTCCTCCTCCAGCCGGCTCAGAAGACCTGCAGCACCCAGCATCACACCCCCCCACATTCCATAAGAGTTGGTTGTGAAAACGGCCACAATGAGGATGGTCACTGCGACCACCAGCATCACTGCCTGACCAGCCACAGAGCGGCCCTCAGCACCAAGGTGGTCACCAGCCACTGCCAGCACCATGCCTCCTCCCAAAAGCAGGTTGGCAGAGGAGCAGTCCCCATTCACCCAGTGGAAATCGAAGGCCAAAAGGGGCAGGCCAATGACAGTGGCCACCCAGGCTCCAGCAAGACAGTCTTCATCCGTGCCCAGCCCTGAAGCCAGCATGGTGGCGGCGGCCAGGGCCTGGAGCAAAAAACCAGCAGCGGCCCCTCGATTTGCCTGTCAACACAGGGAAGGGAAATGTGGGGAAAAAAGGTTAGGACCTCCCTTTAATCAGGGGAGGGTCTGGGGGTCTCACAGAAGCCTGGCCCACACACCACCACCCTCTAGGAATTTGGGAGTAGGCTACGCCCCTGCCCCGCCCCAGTGTACTCACCTGGGCAGTGCTCAGGGCTGCGTGCAGAGACACTGCTCCCAGCGCCAAGTGGGATAGGGCGGAGCTCCACTCGCCCCCTGGCCTGAGGGCCATGACACCTCAGGCGGTAGTGAGTTTAAGGGGACAGGAAAGGGATCCTCAACTTTGGAGAAGAATGTAGAAGCCGGCGACGGGGAGCTCTAAGGGTGTTTCTTCAGGACTCCCAGGTTCCAGAGTCCCATTTCTAAATACTGTTATAGGCTCATCCGAAACTCGCGGGAGCCCTGACGCCACAACCTTGGGCAAGAAGGGCCTAAATAGGCCGGGAAGGGAAAATGAGGTGAGGAGCCGGGGCTGGGTGGGCGTTATCTCCGGCGTCCTGGAACCTAAGTCAGGGTGCAGGGCCCTGCGCTCGGGGAGGCGCCGTCCTCGGAACGCGGTCGGGAAAGAGCAACAGCCCAGCACTCAAGCCGCTGAGCTGCGCGACCACGACGCAGCGGCGAGCTGGAGGCCCAGACCAGCCCACCGCGCCGCCCTCTAGCTGCTGCTCCGCCTCTCGCGCCCGGCCTGCGGCGACCGAGCGCAGACCAAAGAGAAGAGCGGCGGCTAGAGCGGCTGGGGGTGGGGCGGGGCCAGGGAGTCTGGCCTTGGGGAGAGATGGGGCCAGATGGACCTGAGAGATGGGCGGGGCTGGGAGGAGGTGGGTCTCGGCTTGGGAAGGGACGCGCAAGTCAATGGTTTGGGGGAAGGGAAGGGGCTCGAGGAAGGAGCGGTGAAGGGAGGGCCGGTGAGGTTGGGTTGAAGGAAGAGGCGGTGAGGGGAGGGGCTTTTAGGGGCGGGGCTTGGAAAGAGCCGAGGACGGGCCTTGAGAGGAGGGGCTGAGGAAGGGGCGGGGGCGGGGCCTGGAAAGAGCTGAGGACGGGCCTTGAGGGGAGGGGCTGAGGAAGGGGCGGGGTGGGGCCTTTGGAGGCGGGGCTGAGGAAGGGCGGGGGCGGGACTTGGAAAGGGCCGGGGACGGGCCTTGAGGGGAGGGGCCGAGCAGGGGGTTCGCGGGTAGGGAGGTTGGACGTCTGCAGGTAGCTGCCTCTGAGGGTTGGCGCCGCGCGCGGTCCTCCGCGGAGGACTGTAGGGATGCTGGAAGAGGGTGCGGGGCTGCACCGAGGGGGCGGCCGCCGGAGCATGCGCGCGGGCTCTGCGGCGGGCGGGCGCGGTGTCGGCGCGGGGACGCGGGGCGGCGTGAAGCCGGGCCCTCTGCCGCCCCGCGCTCCCATGTACGCCTTCTACTCGCTGCTCATCTACATTTTCTACAGCCTCTTCCGCAGGGATGGCGGGGCCTTGGCCGCCGCCGACGCTGGGAACCCCGCCCAGGTGAGGGGGGCAGCGCTCAACTCGGCCGGCTACCCGCTTCCCGAGAACGGTTCGCAGGTCCCAGGGCGTTGACGCGGGGGAGGGCCCGTGCCGAAGACCCCGTCTCTGGTGTTGGAGAGCCTGGAGCCAGCCACCGGGCTCAGTCCCCGGAGGCAGGGACCCCACGGGCTGCCTGGCCTCTCCTCAGGGCCTCTCCCCCGCTGCCTTCCTAGAGCGCCCGCTGTAAGCCCGGGAGTCGCCGCCGCGCCGACCAGCCAACCGCAGAGCTGTGGACCGAGCTGACCGGCCTGGTCGGTAGGTACTGTTGGTGCATCGGGAACGCTGCTGAGAGATGCAGGGAGGGACCTGGCAGGCGCCGGCTGGTGGTCTAGCGTCCAACACAAGACCGAGCGCGCTTCCCCATCCTGCTCCCTGGCCTCGCAGGCTCTTCGGAGGCCGAGGATGGGTCGGGAGGAGGAGCCGAGCGCTGTCCGGCGGAGGTCTCCCTGGAAGAGGCTCTCGTGCGTCTTGCCGAGTTCCTCTCAGTCCAGCTGGGGGCAGAAGAGAGATTTGGGACTCCTCCCGACCTGAGCAAGGTGAGCAGTTGAAACTCTTTTAGCAACCTGTTGTTCTGTCTCCCCAGGTCCATCCATCCCTGTTTTTCTTCCACCCGGCCCCCATTCTTCTCCACTTTGATATCTGTTTCTTTCCCAGCCCGGTGATGTTCCCCCACTGTTGACGGTGACTGGTCAACTCTTGGCTCTCCTGGCATGGATTCGAAGTCCCAGGGGCAGGCAGGCCCTGTCCCAGGGGACGCAGCCTGTCTCAGGGGTGCAGCACCCTCCTCCTGCTGGTGCGTAAGGAGTAGTGAGCTGAAGAGGGAGTCTGTCCAGGGGTTGACGCCCCCCAGAACCCGAGTAGCCAGATGTGAGGTGCCCTTTTTCAGGCCATAGAGCTCTTCTGTTCTAACTGGGTCCACCCCACCCCAGGATCCCCATTGCAAGAAGAAAGCCCTTCCCTTTCACCAAGGGGTGAGGCCCAGGGGCAGCAACCTTCTCAGCTGGAGGAGGACCAGAGGGCTTGGCAGCGGCTGGAACAGCTCATCATTGGACAGGTGAGGAGTCCAGAGCAGCTGGGGCCTGGGAGTCTAGAATGAGACTGGAAGGAGGTGTACTACCCTGTGCCCCTCCCTCTTTTCCAGCTGGAAGAGCTGAAGCAGCAGCTGGAACATCAGGAGGAGGAGCTGGGCCAGCTGCGCCTGGGAGTGGTGAGACTGCTGGATGGGGGCTGGACGAAGGACCCGAGAGGGTCCCAGCCTCCAGGCGAATCCTGAGGGCTTCCTTCTCTCCCAGGGAGCAACAGACTCAGAGAAAAGGGTTCAGCATCTGACTCTGGAGAATAAAGCCCTTAAACAGAGCTTGAGCCTTACTCGGGACCTCCTGCTGCACTGGGGCCCTGCTCCCCACACCAGGGCCCCCCAGGTATCCTGCTTCTCAGCCGTGACCATCCCTCCATCCTGGGGCTCCCGCACAACTGGTCTCCAGCAGCACTGCCCGTGCTTTCTCAGGACTCATGTTCTGACCCTTCAGACCTGGGCCCAGACTGTGGGCAGCAAGTGCGTGGTAGCCCTGTTCAGAAGACGGACGCTGGGGCCTTCCTGGTGCTCCCGGGGCTAAGCCTCTGCACTCTCCATGTAGGAGGCCCATTCCCATCCCTGGGCAGGGAATTAGATCCCACCTGCCTCAACTAAGAGTTCGAATGCTGCAACTGAAGTTCCCACACAGCCTAATAAATGGTGGGGGGGGCTTGAGAATCCCCTCTCTTCACTCCAAGGCTCCTCCCAGTGGCTGACCTCAAGGGAGCAGAAGGACTTAGGGAAAGGACACTTGCTTGGAATTGGGAGGCACGGATGTGTGACCAGCTTTACAACCCTCTCTTAACTTTCTCATCCATAAAATGGGGTAGCTGGAATGCATCCCCCAGTTGCCTCCTGCCTCCACAGTTTGGCTCCCACTCCCCTTGCAGGAGGAGGCCGAAGACCTGCTGGAGCTCCGGGGGCGGCTTCAAGAAGCCCAGGACACCACGGAAGCCCTCCGAGTCCAGGTGAGCACTGGGCCCAGGAGCTGGGAAGTCTGGGTCGCTGGGAAGGGGGTGTCTGAGGCAGAGCCTGGTAAGTGCCTGTTTCCTCAGTGACAGGGGTTGGCTTGGGTGGGGGCAGCTAGGGGTGCAGGAGGTGCAGCTGCAGGGCCTTCAGGGGGCCCTCCGGCAGCTCCAGCAGGAGACTGAGCAGAACTGCAGGAGGGAGCTGCAGCAGATGCGAGGGCAGCTGGCAGGTAAGCTCTGGGGCTGTGGAGCGCATGGCGAGGCGTGGGGTCTGGCCTTCCCTCACCATGGCCTCACCTGCAGGACTTCGTGCTCGCATGGCCAGCTTGCGTCAGGGCTGTGGGGACCTCCGGGGACTCGTCAGCACCTTTACCCAGAGCTGCCAGGGTTCTCTGAGTGAAGCCCAGGGACAGGTCAGGACCGCTTGCTCCCTCCCTCGCACTTGCTCTCTGGCAGCCTTTTCACTGGCCTTCCCTTGGGGAGCCCCTGTCCCCACCTCCTTTCCATTCCCAGGGTGTTGTGTGCTCTGATGGAGACCAGGGGCTCTGGAGCCAGAGTGACTGTGTCCTATGCAGACTGGGGTGATGGTGGCTCTCTCACAGGGTTGCCAGGAGCCACCATTCTCCTCAGGTCCCTGAGCTTCATCCCAGGTCACTGAGAGATCACCCCCACCCCCCGGGGCCTGAAGCCACAGAAAGTGGTAGATCACCGCAGCTGTGCCGCGTAGTAGATCCTGCCCTCAGCACTGCATGCCCCAGCTGTTTTCCACTGCCTCCCCTCCCTGTGTCGGCCCCTCTCTCACGTTTCTGTTCCCCCAGGTTTCCTGGGCTCTGGGGGCATTGTCAGCTGATGGGACTGGGACTCAACTCGCAGAAACGCAGCAGGGGCCTCTGCCTGGATGCCCAGGGCGGCTGCTGGAGCTCAAGGGTACAGCAGGTTTGGGGAGCAAAGGGCTGGCGTGGCAGAGGTTGGGGACATGGAGGCTCTTCACACTTCAGGACCTAGGAGGCAGCCCCTGGACCTGATCTCCACCCCAGGAAACATCCGTGTGCTGTGTCGGCTGAGGCCAGGGACACCCTCCAGTCTGGTGAGCTTAGAGCCCGGCCCGGGTGGCACTGTTACCACCTGCTATCGAGGGCACCAGCGTCGCTTCCGCCTAGACTGGGTCTTCCCTCCGCACGCCAGCCAGGAGGAGGTGATGCTCCACCCTTGGATCTGTGTTGACTGTGTCTCAGATCCCTGGAGTCCTGGGGAGGCTCCTGTCTGTCCGCCCTCCTAGGAGAGAGGGTGGCTGGACTCCAGCAAGGAAGGGAGGGGAGCCAGGGGGCCTGGGAGCAGGGTGGCATCCTAGCTGGGCACCTACTTTCTTCCTAGGGTTTTTCCTTTGCATCTGCTCACCAAGCTCTTGCAGGCCGGGGAAGACAGATTATGGCTTAAAGGAAGATTAACATTTTCAAAAGTAACTTTGTGCTAGGAGAGCATGCGTGAGGTGACAGTCCCACAGGGCTGCAGGGCACGGCTGGGGCCCTGCTGTGCCTGGGGACCTCCGTCCCCCAGGCTTCTCCAGCTGTCCACTCCCCTGGCCCAGCATTCAGACTGACCCGCTTTGAGGGGGGGTACCCCTCCTTGCTTTGTGGTTGGGGGAGTGGGGAGCACAGGTGAACTTCCGGCAGCCAGGCTCTCCCAATGCCCTGCTCAGATCCTGCCCTGCTCCCCTTTCCTGCCAGACCCAGGGAGCTGGAAAGCAGAGGCTTAAATCCCAGCGCCCGTCACCTTGCTTCCCACACACCCTCTCCAGTGCACACACACTGTGCAGCTGGAGCTTCCCTAGCTCAGGAGCAAGGCTGAGAGCCTGGAGGGTGAGGTGAGAGGCAGAGTTGTCAGAGATCAGACAGTGGTGAGAGTGCCTGGCAGGTGGCCAGGGCTCCCTCTTTCAGTTTCTGGGGGCACAGCCGTCTGCTACCTACCTCCATTTACCCCTACACCACCCCTACCCTGTCTTCAGCCTCCATGCCAGCTGCAGCCCTGGACAGAGGCCCCTTTGTGCACTGTCCTCTGGGTGGACAGGCCCCTCCGGTTCTGGAGGAAAGAGTTAAAGGCATCTGGTGCTGAGCCCCCTCACCTGTGTGTCCCCTCTCTGCAGGAGCACCCCCAGTGCTCCTTCCTAGCCATGGAGTCTGAGCCACCTCACTGGCTCTTCTGGGCTCTGCTCTAGTGTCTGGCAGTCAAAATTTCAGACAGTACTGGCTCCACACTCAGTTACCAGACGCCTTCTGGGCGTGGAAGCTGACCATGTCATTGCTCAGGAGGCTGCTGCTCGTGTCCAGCTGCCAGCAGGATGCCAAGTCTCAGCTCCATGTCCCCTTCATCTGCCTCTGTGCACCCGCCCAGGGCCTGGCTTCAAGATTCTGGCTGCTGCCACCCCCCAGCCATGGGTCCTCTGGGTTCATCCTTCACATGCCACGTGCTGCACTAGCCCTCTTTCCACGTTCTCACTTAATCCTCACAACAGGTGCCGCTACAGTCCCCACCTCGCAGAGGGAAAGATGAGTGATTTGCCTCCAATCCCACCTAGGGTTTGAACCTGGCCATCGAGTCCAGGGTCTGGACCCTTGACTGCTACACCCCCAAGTCTCCCAGGCAGTCAGTCATTGGGACTCTATTACTCTGTTCCCACTATTTGTCATGTTTCTTCCCTCTTTGGCTGGCAAATTCTTGCAAATGCCACCTTGTCCAGGGAGCCTCCTCTGTCTGTTGGGAGATCCTCGCTTCCCCCACATTCCCCTAAAGCCAGTCTCCTCCCAGGGGAATCAAGTTATGGTCAAGTTATCTTGCCCCAGGCTTAGGGCCCTTCCAAACCCCTTGCACTCCTAGGTCTTCAGGGAGCTGGAGTCCGCTGTGCTGTCCTGCCTTGGGGGCTACAGTGTCTGCATTTTCACCTACGGTCAGACAGGGACGGGGAAGACCTACAGCATGGAGGTGGGAAAGGGCGCAGTTGGGGAGCTCCAGAGCCAGGGGCTGGGATGTGAGCTTGCTGAGGCACCCAATGCCATCCCCAGGGCCCACCCGAGGACCCCGGCATCGCTCCTAGGGCACTGCAGTCACTGTTCCGGGAGATGGGCACAGGCGGGCAGCACCATGTGACCCTCAGCATGGTGGAGATCTACAACGAGGCTGTCAGGTCAGGGGTACCTGGTGCCTCCCGCCTTGCCCCCAGCCCCAACCTCTTCTGTCTCCACCCCCAAGAATCCCTAACGGAGCCCTGCCCTTTTTCACCAGGGACCTCCTTGCACCAGGGCCTCCCCAGCGCCTGGCAGTGAGGCAGGGCCCAGCAGGCCAGGGGGGAATCCAGGTGGCCGGCCTCACCCACTGGGACGTGCCCAACCTGGAGTCTCTGCACCAGGTGAGGCTGCCCAGGGGGGCCCCGCAGCCCTCCAAGCCCCCGCCCTGTACCCGCACTGGGGGCGCGGGCCCCGCCGCAGGCCAGCCCTTGTCCTCCCGTCCTGCAGATGCTGAGCCTGGGGAGGAGCAACCGGGCCACCGCCGCCACTTCCATGAACCAGCGCAGCTCTCGCTCGCACGCCCTGGTCACGCTGACACTGCGCACAGCGTCCCCATCGCGCGGTCCCGGCACCGCAGGTACCTCGGCACCTGAGCCCTGTGGGGGCCTCGCTGTACCCACGCCGGGCCTCCGTCCACGCCGGGCTCGCTCCCCCCTGCAGGCACGCTGCACCTCGTCGACCTGGCGGGGTCTGAGCGCGCCTGGAAGGCGGGGGCGGCCGGCACGTCGCAGGAAGATCGGGACGGCGCCCAGCGTCTACGGGAGGCTCGGACCATCAACCGCTCGCTGCTGGCGCTGGGAGGCGTGATGGCCGCTTTGCGGGCCCGCCGGCCCCACGTGCCCTTCCGCGACTCGCAGCTCACGCGCCTGCTGCAGCCGGCGCTGGGACCCGGCGCCACGGTGGTGCTGCTGCTGCAGGTGGGCGGGACGGCCGGCGGGGAGGGTGGTGATTTGCATGCCAGGTGCCGCCCACCAGGGCACGCCTACCAGCGCCGCTACCCGCAGATCTCCACGCGGCCAGAGGATCTCGGCGAGACGGTGTGCTCGCTCAAGTTCGCCGAGCGTGTGGGCCGAGTGGAGCTGGGGCCGGCCAGGCCCCGCAGGGCACCCCGCTCCGGGACGCCTTCCTCCCTGAGCACCGACACACCACTCTCCGGGACCCCCTGCACCCCCACGCCGTCGCCCGGCAGCCCTCCAAGCCCCGGCCTAGACAGCGGCTCCAGCTCAGCCCTGGCACCGCCAGAGGACCTGCCTCCCTAGTCCTGCCCAAGGAGCCTGGGTCACATCTCTGCGGGCAGAGGCAGCAAATTCCCTATTTCCTCATGACTTCCTTGACCTCTGGGGGCCGCTGCCCCCCAGATTGCCGGAGCCCACCCTCCTCTCCCACCCTGGAGGATTGCTCCGCCTGGGGTAGCGATCACACCTCCCCCCATCCCCCTTATCACCATCTGCTGTTATCGCAGCGCACAGCAGGGGATCCCAGGGCCGCAGAGGCAGACCGCAGCCAAGTGGTCACCAGAGTCACTATCCCATCACCACATCAAACTTGCGTTGAAATGTTGTCTATTCCTTTACTGATACCTCCCTACCACCAATCACCAAAGCCAAGCAGAGTCTCCATTCTCGATCTCCTTCCCCCCAAAGGTGCTTCCTCTTTCCCAGGCAACAGCTGAGGGAGGACAGGGCTTTAGGCTGGAGCCCCATTAGGTTTTCCCTCCCCCAGCCCGAGCCAGGGAGGGGAGGTGACAGCTGGTGATGGATGGATGGATGGATAGATAGATGGACGGAGAGCTGGAGAAGGTGGGACCAGGAAGGGGAAAGGAAGGGCTACTCCAGGCAGAGCCCTGCCCCATCCAACCTTGCCTCTAGGGGTAGGAGAGGCACGACTAACCACCAGGGCCGGGTGATGCCCTGCTGGGACATAGCTCTTCTGGAGCAGCCAATAAACATGTG
This sequence comes from Moschus berezovskii, assembly GCF_049115385.1. Lineage (NCBI taxonomy): Eukaryota > Metazoa > Chordata > Mammalia > Artiodactyla > Moschidae > Moschus > Moschus berezovskii. The sequence goes on from NC_142475.1 coordinate 83,335,615, forward strand.
GACTCTCAGCGTGGCTGGTGCCTCTGTCTCAGGCAGCCAGAGTCACACAGACCTTGGTTTCTCCTCAACAAGCCTAAGGGTGGCAGAGGAAAGCAGCCCCTGCCCTGGGAGCATCACAGGCCGTACCAGGAGAGCAGCCAGCCTGGGGTGGGGATAGCCAGGTCTCGGGGGTGGCTAACCCACACGTCATAGATGCTTTTGTTGGGTGGCACCCCCTGGAAGAGAGCATCTAGATCCCAGAGCAGCCTTGTGGGGCCATGGGTTTCCGGGGCCACCCCCCAATAGCCGGTGCTGGTGGAGGGAGGGCACCGGGGGCAGGAGGTGGGTGGCAGTGGGGCCAAAGGCATCTCCACGTTGGGAGTGTAAATGGGCAGGTAGGAGGTGGGCAGCTGCCCCCACAGCGAGGCCCCGTGACCTCCACCAGAGAGAACCCCGGGGTCTGCGGTGCCCTGCAGTAAGTGGAGAGGCCAGGCCCTGGGCTCAGGGGGCTGGACGGAGGGCTTGCTGTTTTCCCCCTGGGAAGTCTTCCCCTCTGCTCTGATGGGCCTTGGGAGGGGGCAGACGGGCCACAGAGGCTTCTCAGAGGGCGGGAGTGCAGCAGGTACCTCTCCCTCCCCTGAGCGCTCTGAGCCTGACCGTCTGGGGCTGCTCCGCGGCGTCCCCTCCCCGGAGTTCCCTAGCAGAGACTTGATGCTGAAGCCCTCGCAGGGCGGCGACTGGGGACTGGGCGGCTGGTAGGGCCGGCCGTGCAGCACGTAGGGGCCGAGGTCCTTGGCGAAGGCTCCCCTCGCGCCCCTGCTCTGCCAGCGCCGGCACAGGGCCGTGTTCTGCAGCCGCAGCGCCTCGGCCGGGATCAGGCTCACGTCGACCGCCCAGAAGTTGCCCTTGGCCTGGGGCTTCGCGGGATCCTTGGGCACCTGGTGAGGGAGGGGATTAGGCTTGGGTGGGGCCGCACGACCCCGGATATCAGGATTTCCGCCGGCGTCCCGCTCCCAGGCTCCGACCCTCGCCCTGCCCCACCTTGCGGAAGCACCGGTTGGAGGAGAGGTTGTGGCGGATGGAGTCTTTCCAGCCTTCGTAATCGTCCCTGAAGAAGGGGAACGCGGCCTGGACCTGACGGATGATCTGAAACCATCGGGTGGGCGGTGGGCGCCATGAGCCAGGACGCGCGGGTGGGGGCAACGCTGCCCCTCCCCTCGCCACTGCGTGGCTTGCCTCGCCAGGAAGGGGTCTGCCCGAGCACTTTAGCTCTCTCCCTGGGTGCCCAGGCCGGGATTGGCCCCCCTGGTATGGCTAGGGACGGCCAGGTCGGGGTGGAGGCCGGAGACTGGGCCTCAGGCCATTGGAGGACGCCTAGGGGCATAGGTCCGATCACCGAGTGCGAAGGAGAGCGGGCGGGGGTCCTCTCACCTGGGCCAGCTTCAGCCTGCGGGAGGGTGCAGCCTGGATCACAAGGGCGATCATGGCCAAGTAGGTGTAGGGGGGCTTGTCATGCCGCAGGTATCTCTTCTTCCTCCTCTTGGGGGGCTGGGAGGGCGAATCCCCCTCAGGGAGCCTCAGGCGGGGGTTGCTGCAGGGCCCCATGCAGGGGAAGCAGGAAACGTGGGCAGGGGCCCAGCCGGGCAGTGGGCGCTGGGCACGGGGTAGTGTGTTAGTGTGGGGAGGCAGAGCTGGGACCTGAGGCCAGGCGGGGGCTGGCGGGCCAAGCCCTTTATCATTCGGATGGAAGGGGGAGGGGAGGGGAGGCAGAAATACGCGATGGGGGAGGGGAGCCACAATTAGCAGGTTTCGGTTAATCTGGAAGGGAGGGAAAGGGCAGGGAAGATTCCAGTGGGGGCTGCAGCAGCCACCCAGGCACCATTCCTTTCCCCTCGGCTGCCTTGGGCACCCTCCTAGAGCTGGAAAGAAAAGTCTGTGGAAGGGGCTTAGGACACACACTTACTTTATCCCACCCAGATCTCAGGCTCCCATTTAACAGAGGAGTGACTGGTCCAAGATGAGCTGCCAAGAAGGGGTGGGTCCTGCCCAGAGTTCAAGGCCAAGCAGCTAGCAGGACTTGGACGGTGGTCTGGGAGGGCTTCCTGGAGGAAACCTCATAAATAAGAGACAGATACAGTTGACTCAAGGGAATTTCCCGCAGGCTGCTACAGGGCCCCGGTGGGCTCCCCAGGTCCTGGAGTTTACTGTCCCTCCCTCCTCGGTGCTGGTCAACAGTGGGTCCTCTCTGTGCACTCACCCTGCACCTCAGTGGCCCTGGGATGGCTGGACCTCCCTGGCCTGAGAGAGCTTCCAGGAAGCATGTTTGTCTTTCTGCCCCTCTTCTGGGCCTCTGGGTCCAGATCCTTTGGAGGTTTTCCAGAGGAGGAGGTCACTTGGTCCTCTGGGGCACTCAGGCAGTGCCCCTGGGTGGGTGTGCATGGAGGGGCAGCCTTCTAGCCATAGGGGTTTACTGGATATATCTTGGGGCCACGCCTTGAGAATATATCCCTATGGATCATGGTCCCTGCTGAGGGAAGCCTGGGAGGACCACTTGGCATCACCCTGGGCAGGCGTGAGGACAGCTGTGTTAAGCATGGGTACACAGGGCTTCCCAGTGCCCTACAGCTTACGCTAGAAGGAGGGAGATGCTCACCAGGCTGGTGGGGTCTGGCCTGAGTGGAGAAGGGGCACTCTGGGAGGAGTGGAGGCTGAGCCCCATGAAGCCTGTGGTGCCAGCACCCCCTGCTCAGGCCTGGCTAGAGCCTCTGAGTGCTTTAGCAGGCACAGGGCCTGGCCCAAAGGTGCAGCCCTGGAAGAGTGTGTTTGGCAGCAACCCTGAGCCATGGTTCTGGCCCCAGACCCTACTGGCCCCTCCCCTCCTCCCTGGCCTGATCTGTGACTCTGCCTCTCAAGTGCTCTGTACCCTGCTCTGTATGCCATCCCAAAGCCTGGGTCCCCCCCCCCCCCCCCCGGCCCGAGGAGGACTGGGCAAGTTTGCACAAGGGATTCATCAGGCCCAGGACACCAGCAGTGGTGGGGTGTTGCTATGAGAACCCCCAGACCCGAGGGAAGTCATGGAAGCACAGGGACACACGTTATATCACTTTACTCAAGATTTTTCCTGGGCAGCAGCAGCACTCCCCCTGCCCAGTCTGCCCCCAATTATACCCTTAGAGGACTGAAAATCTGGAGCATACAGTGGGTGTGCAGCTCTCACTGAGGTGCTGAGAGAAGGGATGGGTGATGGGTGCTCTGGAGGAGGAAGCCTGGGCCTGAGGTGATGTTGTTAGGGTGCTACACTGCTACCTCCATTATCAGATTCTTCATATTTCATCTAGCTTCCTCTGGACTTCCATGTCACCTCTTCAAGTCCTGTTCGTTTCCAGGGCTCTAGCTGAGAGATTCTTGTGTCTCCTAGCCCAGTTCAGTCATTGAGGTCTTTTTCTCCGCTTTTCCTCTACTGTCCCTTCCTTGCTTCCAGGACAAAGCTCAGCTCTTGGTTTGGCGTTCAAGGCTCCTCACGTCCTGACTACTCATCGCTGACCGCACAAACCCCACAGATCGGGCCCCGCCCTCCTAAACCACCACCTCAACTGTTGCCACCTTGGCGCATGCTCTCCGCCCGTAATGTCCCTGCTTTGTAGAGTGAACTCGGACCCTTCCTTAAAAGATCAGCGTAATCAGACGACCACCCTCCTGGTAAACTTGTGACTACTTGCGCTTCTCGCCCCACTTGCCGGCCGGCCGGCCATCACTGCCCCCGACCCACGCGGCGGTCCGCAGACTCCACAGTAGCTCTGGGCAAGCCCCGCCCCTGCGCGCCTCGGCCCCGCCCCCGCGCGGCGGCTTCCGGTCCTGGGGAGCGCGGGCCGGAAGTTTCGCGTTGCCATGGCAAGGGCCGGGTGCGGGCCCGCCCCCGCGGCGCCGGGAGGAGCGCTGGGCAGAAGGACCCGCGGACCGGCTCCGATCGCCTGCGAGGTGGCTGCTGGCGCGAGGCGGAAGGTGAGGCGCGGACTTCCGGAGCCTGCCGCGGGGAGACCGGGATCCCGGCGGGAGGCCGCCCAGGCTCGCTCGGCGCCGGTGCTGAGGGTAGGGAAGACTCCCGGAGTGGCGGCGGTGAAGGCCGGGCCGGGGCGCTGTTCGCGGCTGAGCTGAATGCGGGGTTGTTTTCAGTCGTGTAACCTGTTGGCCAGGTAGGCAGCACCGGAGTTACCTCCGTTTCAGCTGAGGACATTCGGGCCTGCAGAGAAGGTACTTAACAGGTTTCGTGTGTGCTTTGGAGCGAAGCCAGAGGAAAAACCTGAGCCTTTCTGGGCCAAATTCCTAAACTTCAAGGGGTTCTCGTGACCTCCTTGTGGGGATCCTGGGCTCCAGCCCACCGATGGGTGTCCGGGCTGGAATAGCCATCTCTGTGGCGAGCGCCGGCCCGCGCGGCTTCGGAGGCGCTCGGGCCTGGGCGGGAAGGTCCTCGCCGGCGAGGCCCCTCCCTGTCCTGCAGTGGAGGCTGAGGCGACTGTGGGGTTAGTTTCCGTGGGTGAGGAGGCGTTCCAGGTGTGGGGGAGTGGGAGCCAGGGCCGAGCTCTGGCTAGCCCTCCCCAGAGCTCTGGGCCTTCCTTTCCCTATCCTGTCCTTAGCTTGGGGGTGGAGTAGGGGGGGCCCGCACTGCTCTTCTCAGCCCTTCTGCTCCCCAAGATGCTCCCTGGCGATGCTGGGGGCTCTTCCTGGGAGAGCTGTGAAGGGCCTCTGTGCCCCTGACTGGCCTCCTGGCTTACTTCAGGGGCAGCGAGGGGAACCCTAGGTTGGAGAGAGTCGCCTTATGGGCGAATGGCTCCCTGACGGATCCTGGACCGCGCTGGCCCCGCCATCCTTGCCAGGGGGGCGTGTGGCACGCTGAGCAGCCAGCTCCCTGCCTGCCTCCGCTGTGCCAACGGCTTTTGCTCAGAACTGGGATGGAGCAGCATCAGCAGGTCTGTCTTTTCCTCCTTGTGGGCTCTCCGCGGACCTGCCCTGGCTTCATCCCTCACCTGCCTGGACTCTGCTCTCCTGGAAGGTTCCTGGGCTGGCAGGCGCCCAGCAAGAGGCCCTGGTACCTGTGTGCTCCTCGTTGGTGTCTGTGTTCTAGGGATCTCTGAATTTCACTGCGTGCAGCTTTGGAACTTCAGTCTCAGATGAGCTTGTGGCGACCCAGCACAGCACCTGCGCCCCACTCCAGAGAGTGCCCCACTCCAGTTAGCCAAAGCAAGATGTCTGGGTGGTAGTGTCTTCTCTCAGACTTCCTCCTCAGTTGCCCAGATCCTGGCTGTCCTGTCCATCTCTCGTACCAGCAGCCTGCACCTCCTTCTGGGATGGGAGCCTTTGCTCCTGGCCGCTCTTCTGGGCTCCAACTCAGCGCTTTGACTCCATCCTTCTTGCCAGTGATAGGTTTGACTCCACCCTTCTCACCACAGGCAGAATGATGGGTCTGAAATGCAGATCAGATCTGATCCTTGTCCCTCCTGAACATCCTTCCTCAGAGACTGCAGGACAACATGCCAGTTTTTGCACACTTGCCCCCACCTGCTTCCCCTGCCGTACTCCTGATCACCTTGCCGTGTGTGTCGGGTCTCCACCTTCTTGAACCCCTGCAGTAGTGGTGGAGGAGGCGGGGAGGGGAGAGAGTGAGCCTCCGCCTCCCTTTCCAAGCTCTGTGTCCTTAGAAACGGCCCTGCCAGCACATCAGACTGAGAAAAAAGGACAGAGGGACAGTCAAGTCTAATTCCACAGACACCTGGGATGGCGGGTTGGGGAGGAGGAGGCGTTCGCTGCCGGGCCCTGTGCTGGCCATGTGGTGAGCCCGACGGCAGACAGTGAGTCTGGGCTGCGTGCTTCCTGGGCGGCTGTGACAGACACAGATTGCCAGGACTGCCCAAGACCTTGGTCATTCTTTCATCTGACCACTGCTGTTGGGTGGGTTTTGTGTGGGTTGCTTTGTAAGGCTCACCCCCACCCACCCCCAGAATCACATCCTGTTTTGGAAGGAGGAGCAGGTGAGCCCTTGGAGCCTCTAGGACTCAGGTGAAGCTCCTGCAGACCCTTCGCACCATCCGGGAGGTCTGGATGGCCCTTCTGCGCTGGCAGGGCACGCGGCCAGCCTCACCGTGGTTACAGGCCTCCTACGTTTGCTCCGGGCTGCGCTCAGGGCATGTGGGCACTGCATGTGTCACCATCACAGGCTCTGCATCCCAGTGCTGAGCCCAGCCCTGGCACAGCTGCACTCACAGCTGAGTGACAGTTCATCCACCCAGTGGCTCAGTCCTGGGCTGGGCTTCACCTGCGTCCGCTTCTGTGCCGTCCCTCAGTGCCGGGAACCCATCAGCTCCTGCGGTCATGGGTACTTGCTACAGGTCAGGCCCGGGGCTCGGGGAAGAAAACAGTGACTAGTGCCAACAATGGAAGCGGGGTGAAGACATAGCAGAGTGATGGGTTGACCGCAGGGGACCTGAGGAGGCAACGTTTAAGCTGGGATATGAGCTGCAGGAAGGAAGGAGCTATGCTGAGATCTTGTGAAGAACTTTCCAGACAGAAGGTGCAGCTGACAGAAAGGGGCGCGACGATGAGGTGGCAGATCGGGGTCGGCAGAGCTTTTCTGTGAAGGGCCAGAGAGTCTGTGTTTCAGGCTTTGCAGGCCACGTGATCCCTATGGCAGCTATTCTGCTGTTTTGTGGAAGAGCAGCCACAGACAATATGCAAGTGAATGTGCTCTGTTTCCACAAAACTTTATTGACAGACCCTGAAACTTGAATTTCACATAATACTCACCAAATATTCTTTTTCTTTGATTTTTTTTGCCAATCATTAAAGTCAAAACCACTTTCAGCTCATGGGCCATACCAAAACAGACAGTGGGTCAGTTTGCCAGCCCCTGTGCCAGACACCAAAAAGTGCTGTGTCTTAGCTCATTGAATCCTCATAAGAACCTTATAAAGAAAGTACTATTATTCCATTTACAGATGAGGAAACTGATTTCCTTAGAGGTCAAGAAACTTGACCAGTGCCCTTAGCTCCTGGCACTTTAAACTCAGAGTGTGGTTCCTGAGCTCAGCTCCCAGCCTCTGTGGTATGGAGCCGAGGTCCCTGAGGTGCTGGAAGCAGGAAGCAGGCCAGGGCTGCTGGGTAGTGGAGAGAGGTATGGGAGGAGACAAGGCCACGAGGGGCCAGATCACTGGAGTTAGAGGCCAGGGGAAGACTTAGGTTGTATACTTTTATTTTTTTACATCCAACTTTATTGAGGTGTAGTTTACATATAATAAAAAGCACCTATATAAAATAATTTGTGGGTTTTGATAGATGTATGCTCCTTGTAAACGCCACCATAATCCAGACACAGAGCGTTTCCCTCACCCCTGAAAGTCCCTTTCCCTGTGCTCAGTCCACTGTCCTCCCTGCCCCAGGCAACCACTGATTGCTTTTGTGTTTATAGATTCATTGTCCCTGTTTTCTTTTCCTAGAATTTCACAAAAGTGGACGCATACAGGATGAACGTTTTTGTGTCTGACTTCCTATGTTTTGGAAATTCAGATTGCTGCATGTCTCCATAGTTCATTGCTGACGGTTTGGTATTCCATTATATAGGTACACTGTTTACACCATACACACACCTGTTGATGGACATTTCAGTTCTTTCCAGTTTTTGGCTATTGTGAATAAATCTGCTGTGAATATTCATGTTTACCAGTCTTTGTATAGACATACACTTTATGTCTCTTGGGTTGAGATGACAGAAATGATGGTTGAAGTGCGTACTTGTATTTCACTCTATACAAAAAGTGCCACAACTATTTTCTAAAATGGAAAGTCATACTATGTTCCCAGTTGTTCTGTGTCCTTTTGTCATTCTTTGGAAGTTTAGCTGTTCTTGTGAGTGTTGATGGCTTGGTATGTCTTGAGTTGTCATTTCCTAATGATGAATGGTGTTGCACACCTTTTCATATGCCTGCTCGGCCGTTTGTATATCTTATTTTGTGATGTGTCCAGATATTTTACCCATAAAAAATGGGTTGTCTCACCAAGCTTTAAGAATTCCTTATATGTTTAGGGTGCAAGTCCTTTGCCGGGTGCAAGTCCTTTGCCAGTTACAAGTATTGAAAAAATGTCCTCAGTCTGCGGCTTGGCTTTTAATTTTGTCACCAGTGTCTTAAACAGACAGATACTTATAATTTTGATGAAGTTCAGTTTGTCATTTTTTTCTTTATGGTTTCTGCTTTCTTTAATGGCCAGGAGGTCAGGGGTCATTGTTTTCCTTGGCTGTCTGGGCATTCCAACACGATTTTGAGAGGCCACCCTCTCCCCATTGTGTTATCTTAACTGCATTTCTGACAGTATGTGTGGATGGACTTCTGGATTCTCTATTCATTGATCTTATTGCTCATATCCTGCAGATTTGATTATCTTAGCTTTAAAATAAGTCTTGGGGTCAAATATAAGTAGTTTTCCAACTTGGATTTTTTTTCAAATCATTTTGGCTCTTCAAGCTATGATGTAGTTCTATGTAAATGTGAGAATTGGCTTGTCAGTTTCTCAAAAAGAGCTTCCTGGCATTTTGATTGGGATTGTACCGAAGCTAGGGATCTGTTAGGGGAAGAATTGACATTGTAAGAATGTAGAACATGGTACATATTTCTCCATTTATGTAGGTCTCTGTATTAATTATCTATTGTTGTATAAGAAATTACCCTTAAACATTATGACTTAAAGCAATGAATTTTTCTTCTCTCACAGCTTCTGTGGGTCAGGAATTGTACAGTCGCTTGGCTGGGTGGTTCAGGTTGCAGGTCTCCGCCAGGCGGCTCCCTGAGGGCCAGCCAGGCTCTTGGCCCCACCCTCCCGGCCGCTGGGCAGCCTCACCCCCAGGCCCGCGGTCCAGGAGAGAGCCCACAAGCGAGAGGCTGCACTGCCCTCCAGGACCTGGTCTGGAGCTGGTACCTCCTGGTTTCAGGCTTTGTTTCCGTTTGTTCCTTAGAAGTGATTAACTGAGCCCAAGTGAAGTGATTGATTAACTGCGTTCAAGCCGTATTGAGGGGAAGTAGACAGACCAGGCTCTGCCCTTAGCAGCCAGTGTCAGTGCCGGTTCTGTTTGGAGACACTCATTTTGCAAATGATATATTTAACAATTCACATTTTCCAATCCGTTACTAGTTCAGAAACAGATTTGATTTTTGCGCACTGTCCTTTGTATCCTGCAACCTTGCTAACTACATTCATTTGTTCAAGTAGCCCCATTATAGACTTCTAAGGATTTTCTGCAAATCTTTCTCCATGCCTCCTGCATCTAAGGAGTTGTCTTCCTTTCCGTCTGGATGCTTTTTATTTCATGCCTTAGTGCGCTGCCCGGGGGTTGCAGTGTTGAGTAAGGGTGGTAGGAGCTGATGCTCTTACCTTGTTCTCAGTCCCGAGCGTTTTACCAGATTGAGGGACTTTCCTTTTATTCCTAGTTTTCTAAGGTTTTTTTTTTAAATCATGAATGGGAAAAAAATAAGGAAAAACAAAAATCATGAGTGGATACTGAATTTTTCCAAGTCTTTTTCTGCTTCTATTGATTTGCTTGTTTATTTTAAATAGCAAACTATAGAGTTTCTTTGTGAGAAAGTTTTTAATTAGAATTTTAGTTCCTTTAATAGATATAGGGCTGTTCAGGTTTTCTATTTCTTCTTGACCCCATTTTGATAATTTGTTTCATTCAGATAATTTGCCCATTTATCTAAGTCAAACATGGCAGTTTTTTAAAATATATTTAAAGGGCCAAATAGTAAATATTTTAGGCTTTTCAGGCCATACGGCCTCTGTTGTGATTGCTCTGTTCTTTGCGTAACACACAACAGCCACAGACAATACATGAACAAATGACCATGGTTTTTTCTAATAAAACTTTATTTACAAAAGAGATGGTAAGTGATTTGGTCCATAGGCTGTGGTTTGTTGATCCCTGACTTAAGTTGTTAAGTTTACAAAGATCATAAATTGTTCAAAATGTTCCCATTTAGTTGTCTGTAGGATCTGTAATCCAGGCCTATGCCCCAACCAGTAACGCTGAAGAAGCCGAAGTTAATCGGTTCTATGAAGACCTACAAGACCTTTTAGAACTAACACCCAAAAAAGATGTCCTTTTCATTATAGGGGACTGGAATGCAAAAGTAGGAAGTCAAGAAACACCTGGAGTAACTGGCAAATTTGGCCTTGGAGCACGGAATGAAGCAGGGCAAAGGCTAATAGAGTTTTGTCAAGAGAATGCACTATCATAGCAAACACCCTCTTCCAACAACACAAGAGAAGACTCTACACATGGACATCACCAGATGGTCAACACCGAAATCAGATTGATTATATTCTTTGCAGCCAAAGATGGAGAAGCTGTATACAGTTAGCGAAAACAAGACCAGGAGCTGACTGTGGCTCAGATCACGAGCTCCTTATTGCCAAATTCAGACTTAAATTGTAGAAAGTAGGGAAAACCACTCGACCATTCAGATATGACCTCAATCAAATCCCTTATGATTATACAGTGGAAGTGAGAAATAGATTTAAGGGACTAGATCTGATTGATAGAGTGCCTGATGAACTCTGGACGGAGGTTCGTGACATTGTACAGGAGACAGGGACCAAGACCATCCCCATGGAAAAGAAATGCAGAAGAGCAAAATGGCTGTCTGAGGAGGCCTTACAAATAGCTGTGAAAAGAAGAGAGGCGAAAAGCAAAGGAGAAAAGGAAAGATATAAGCATCTGAATGCAGAGTTCCAAAGAATAGCAAGGAGAGATAAGAAAGACTTCATCAGTGATCAGTGCAAAGAAATAGAGGAAAACAACAGAATAGGAAAAACAAGAGACCTCTTCAAGAAAATTAGAGATTCCAAAGGAACATTTCATGCAAAGATGGGCTCGATAAAGGACAGAAATGGTATGGACCTAACAGAGGGAGAAGATATTAAGAAGTGGCAGGAATACACAGAAGAACTGTACAAAAAAGATCTTCACGACCAAGATAGTCACGATAACATGATCACTGACTTAGAGCCAGACATCTTGGAATGTGAAGTCAAGTGGGCCTTAGAAAGCATCACTACTAACAAAGCTAGTGGAGGTGATGGAATTCCAGTTGAGCTATTTCAAGTCTTGAAAGATGATGCTGTGAAAGTGCTGCACTCAATATGCCAGCAGATTTGGAAAACTCAGCAGTGGCCACAGGACTGGAAGAGGTCAGTCTTCATTCCAATCCCAAAGAAAGGCAATGCCAAAGAATGCTCAAACTACTGCACAATTGCACTCATCTCACACGCTAGTAAAGTCATGCTCAAAATTCTCCAAGCCAGGCTTCAGCAGTATGTAAACCGTGAACTCCCAGATGTTCAAGCAGGTTTTAGAAAAGGCAGAGGCACCAGGGATCAAATTGCCAACATCCGCTGGATCATGGAGAAAGCAAGAGAGTTTCAGAAAAACATCTATTTCTGCTTCATTGACTATGCCAAAGCCTTTGACTGTGTCGATCACAATAAACTGGAACATTCTGAAAGAGATGGGAATCCCAGACCACCTGACCTGCCTCTTGAGAAACCTGTATGCAGGTCAAGAAGCAACAGTTAGAACTGGACATGGAACAACAGACTGGTTCCAAATAGGAAAAGGTGTACGTCAAGGTTGTATATTGTCACCTTGCTTATTTAACTTATATGCAGAGTACATCATGAGGAACGCTGGGCTGGAAGAAGCACAAGCTGGAATCAAGATTGCTGGGAGAAATATCAATAACCTCAGATATGCAGATGACACCACCCTTATGGCAGAAAGTGAAGAGGAACTCAAAAGCCTCTTGATGAACGTGAAAGATGAGAGTGAAAAGGTTGGCTTGAAGCTCAACATTCAGAAGACAAAGATCATGGCATCTGGTCCCATCACTTCATGGGAAATAGATGGAAAAACAGTGGAAACAGTGTCAGACTTTATTTTTTGGGGCTCCAAAATCACTGCAGATGCTGATTGCAGCCATGAAATTAAAAGGCGCTTGCTCCTTGGAAGGAAAGTTATGACCAACCTTGATAGTATATTAAAAAGCAGAGACATTACTTTGCCAACCAAGGTCCGTCTAGTCAAGGCAATGGTTTTTCCCGTGGTCATGTATGGATGTGAGAGTTGGTCTGTAAAGAAGGCTGATCGCCGAAGAATCGATGCTTTTGAACTGTGGTGTTGTAGAAGACTCTTGAGAGTCCCTTGTACTGCAAGGAGATCCAACCAGTCCATTCTAAAGGAGATCAATCCTGAATGTTCATTGGAAGGACTGATGCTAAAGCTGAAACTGCAATACTTTGGCCCCCTCATGCGACGAGTTGACTCACTGGAAAAGACTCTGATGCTGGGAAAGGTTGGGGGCGGGAGGAGACGGGGACGACAGAGAATGAGATGGCTGGATGGCATCACCGACTCTGTGGACATGAGTTTGAGTGAACTCCGGGAGCTGGTGATGGACAGGGAGGCCTGGTGTGCTGTGATTCATGGGGTCGCGGAGAATCGGACACGACTGAGCGACTGAACTGAACTGAACTGAGGATCTGTGGTGATAGCCTGTATTTCTTTTACGATTTTGGTCATTTTTGTCTGCATTTCTTGATCAGTTTAGTAAGAGTCTTATTGATTTTATCAGTATTTTCAAAGGAACAACTCTTAGTTTCAGTATTCTCTTTTTGTCTGTTTTCTTTCTCTTTTTTTTTTTTTGGTCCACAAGGCATGCGGGATCTTAGTTCCTTGACCACGGTTGAATCTGTGGCCTCTGCAATGGAAGCATGGTGTCCCAACCATTGGACCGCCAGGGAATTCCCCATTTTCTGTTTCATTATTTTTAGTTCTTTTTATTAATTCTCTTCACTTACTTTGGATTGAATTTTCTCCTTTTTTTCTAGCTTCTTACTAAGTTGGAAGCTTTGGTCATTGATTTGACCATCCTTGTCATTTATGCATTCAGAATTAAAATTTTCTTCTAAACCCTGCTTTGTTTTATTTATTTATTTTTGGTTGCTCTGGGTCTTTATTGCTGAGTGGGGGCTATTTTCTAGTTGTGGTGTGTGGGCTTCAGGAGTTGCAGCTTGAGGGTTCTAGAGCACAGGCTCAGTATTCATGGCTTACAGGCTTACTTGCCTCCTGGCATGTGGGATCTTCCCGGACTAGGGACCAAACCTGTGTCCTCTGCATAGGCAGGTGGATTCTTTACCAGGTGGATTCTTCCACTAAGGAAGTGCTAAACCCTACTTTAAATGCATCTGCTGTATTTGATGTGTTTTCATTTTCATTCAGTTCAAAGTGTCTTCTACTTTCCATTTTGATTCCTTCATTAGCCTGTAGGTTATTTAGAAGTATGATTTAAAGTTTCCAAATATTTGGGAATTTTTCCAGATATTTTTATGGTACTGAGTTCTAGATTAATTCCGTTGTGGTCCGTGAACATTCTCTATATGCTTTCATTCCATGTAAACTCACTGAATCTTGTGTTGCATTCCAGCACATGGTCTGTTTACTTGAATAATACATTAGCAGTGTTGTGCAGCTATCATCACTCTCAATTTCCAGAACTTTTTAATGACCTGAAACAGAAACTCTGTCCATTGAACACTATTTCCTTACACCACCTGCCCCAGCCCCTGCTTTCTATGTCTGAATTTACCTATTATATAAAAGGAAATCATACATGTGTCCTTTTATTTGATACATTTCTGACATGTGCCAGGATTTCATTCCTTTGTATGGCTAAATATTCCATTGTGTATGTATATGTACCACATCTTATTTCCTCATCTGTCCATTGGCATTGGGCAGTGCTTTGTAACAATTGTGAACAGTTTTTCTGTGAACATTGGTGTGCAAATAGCTGAGTCCCAGCCTCCAGTTCTTCTGTTTATACTCCCGGAAGTGGAACACATCTTTGGTTTCACACTGCATGGTCGGCAGAACGACGTTTTACTCTACACACGAGTGCACTGCCCTGTGGCGCAGAAGCTGGAGACATGTCAGTCTTTCTGTCTGCAGAACCAGACACTGTGCTCCGGCTGTCCCCTTACGGGACCTCTAGATGAGCAGTCAGGCTTACAGGGTTGGGCAGTGTCGTGTGTTTCCTGTCTGCTGGAGAGTCTCTGGCCTCAGGCCGCTCCAGACACCTCTCCCTGTGCAGTGGCCTGTCTCACTCCAGCCCATGCCCGCGGGGCTCCCACCATTTTTCCCTCTCACATCAGGCACCTGTAAACCGATCCTCAGCTCTCCCAGGTTCACGGGGACACGTGTGTGCTCCCGTGGGCATCCAGAGCCCATGCACCTCTTCTTCTCAGGCCAAGCGTACAGTCAGAGAGCAGACCCAGCGTCCCAACGCTGCCCTCTCCAAAGCCCACTTCCGGTATTCTGGTTTGGACACTGCTGAACTGACAGGCCTTCGTTTCCAGACCGCACGGGAATCATGAGGCTGGCATGGCTGTGGGCAGCGGGGCGTTGAGCCTGGAGCCTGGCCACTGGGAAGATGTGGTGCTCAGGCCTCTGGAAGCCATCCTTTCTCCTCTTAGCTAAGAGAGGGCTGGGCTTTTCCCCCTCTGTTATGTGTGGCTTGTGGGATCTTAGTTCCCCAACCAGGGATGGCACCCAGGCCCTCGGCAGTGAGAGTGTCCAGGGCTGGTGTCTGTCCTCGGTTCTCAGAGACTCTTTTGACATGCAGATGCCTCCAGTTGCCTAACTTCTTTCATTTGGCCATCTAGACTTCTCAACACCTTGCTGTGAGTTGGTCTTTAGATTTACTTAGGGGCTGGGTGGCTGACGAAAGGCAATGGAGGAGGGAGCTTTGGGGCTCCCCTGGTTTCTGGTGAGGGACCCTTCCAGATTCTCCAGCCCCCACAACACTGCTGCTGATCTTGCAGTCCCTTTCTCACATGGTTCAATTGGCGTCCAGTGCATGCTCTGGCCCCGGGCCAAGGTGGCTGCCAGCATCACGTGTACACGTGTGCCAGCATCCTGGGTTCATCGTCCCTCAGAGGATGGAGGCTGGGCAGCTGTAGCTAAGCCAAAGGAAATGTCATGTTTGTAGGTCACAGCTTTGAAAGGACTTCACTTTTCTGTGGTTCTGCTGAGGGGAGTCTGAGAAAGAACTCAGATCTCACGGGTGGGTCAGAAGGGTAGCTGAGGCAAGAAGGTGAGCAGGACTGTGTGCCCCCAGCAAGAAAGAGGGCTGGGGAGCCAGAGAGGAGACACATTACAAAGCCACAGCGGGTAGGATGTTGTAGGGACCGGTGGGCGGAGTCAGAAGTCTTGATGGGCTCACATGTATGTTGTTGTTATGGATCATTTAGTCGTGTCTGACTCTTTGCGACCCTGTGAACTGCAGTATGCCAGGCTTCCCTGTCCTTTACTATCTCCCAGAGTTTGCTCAAATTCATGTCCGTTGAATCACATGTATGTGTAGGAACTTAATTTATTACCAAGGTGGCACTGCAGAACAACATGGAGAGAAGCGACTTTTAAATAATGGTGCTGGGACAATTGGATATAAATACAGAACAAAAAGGGGCTCCCTGGCGGCTCAGATGGTAAAGAATCTGCCTGCAATGCAGGAGACCTGAGTTCAATCCCTGAGTCAGGAAGATCCCCTGGAGAAGGGAAGGGCAGCCCACTCCAGTATTCTTGCTGGAGAACCCCACAGACAGAGGAGCCTGGCGGGCTACAGCCCATGGGGTTGCAAAGAGTCAGACACGATGGAGTGACTAATACTTTATCACTTTTATGGAACAAAAGTGAAATTGGAGCCTGTCCTAGTATATACTGATGTCCAACAAATTGCCCCCAAATACAGCGCTTCTCTCCCACATCTGCAGGCTTGACTGGGGGGAAGGATCTGCTTCCAGGTGGCTGGCTTCCCCAAGAGTGAGTAGCCTGGAGGAGAGCAGGGGTGCAGTCAGGGCACCTTTCACATTCTGACCATGGGCATTGCGCAAGTGCGGAAGTGCCACCACCCACACTTAAGTTGGGGGGCCTAGGTCTACCTTTTGAAGGGAGGAGTGTCACTTACTTTGCAGGTATATTTTACAACTCCACAGATTCCCTTCTTCACACCAGATAAAAACATTAGCTCCAGGTGGACTGCAGACCTAAATGTGAAACAGACTGGCCTCCTTTTAGAAGATAATATAGGAGACTTGTCTTCAGAAAGATATCTCATCTCATTGATACTCAGACAACTGCAAACTGACCACTGCGCGAAGAGTGACAAAAAGAATAAAATCAACTGGATTGTCTCTCCATCGCTGTTGGCAGTAGAAGCTGGTCCAGCTTTGGAGAGCAGTGGTAGTGTCTGCTGACTCATGTCATAGCCTGTGGTTGGCGGCTGCACACCGGAGTCAGTGGACAAGGTGTTCACAGGCCCACACCCATCAGAGTGTGCCCTGGGCTGTGCACGCAGGCTCCTAGTGGGCTGTTACTCAGTCAAAGGCAGAAAGCCTGGAGCTACACACTTTGGAGTGGGTGGATCTCACACAGTGGGGGTGAGGCAGCCCAGAGCATGGGGCATGGCTCTGTCTGGAACTCGGGCCTGTCAGCACCAGATTGAGCTCAGGAGGGGTGTGGGGGGTGTTGGCGTGAAGAAAAGTGAGGTGGTGGTCACTATATGCAGGAGTGTAGGAGGACTCTGAGCTGCTTGGCGCCATCCTGATGGGGTGGAGCTCACAGCGGTTTGCATCTCCATGTTTAGTGCATTGTGATTTTTGTGTTTTCAGGACTTGTATTACTGATTTAAAACAGCCAGTTATTTTATCAGGGAAATGGATTTATTTCAGAGGAGCAAACAACTGCAAATCAGGACCTGTAGCCCATGGGGAACCACAGGCAAGCGCAGAGGATAAAGGAGAGGAAACTTACAGAGGAGAAGGGGAGTGTGAGGGGCTGTTATGAACGGAGAGCCCTTTGGAGGAAACTGAGTGTGGCGGCTTCTCACTGGCTGCACTGTTCGATACCCTGTGGGAGGCTGTGTGCAAAAACCCATCCCAGGCACAGGGACCCCTGTCCCTGCAGGCCCGACAGTGGGCGGCTGGACTGGGAGCGGGTCCAGCCCAGGATTCGATGGGCTGGCCGAGCCGCACGGACCTCACGGGGCCAGCAGGGCTTTAGAACTGTTTCAGGCAAGGGGTAACTGGGTTGAGGCTTGTGTTTTCAATGCCCCGGGGCTGAGTGTGGAGAGAGGGACCCCTGACTAGGCGCAGGGCAGCAGACAGCAGCCCGTGAAGTGCAGGCCCAGAGGGGCTGGGGCAGGAGCGGGCTGGAGGGAGCGGCCTGGGCTGTGCCCTGGCTTCACCTTCAGGGTGGTCACCACCCCTCCTGGAGGGGAGGGCCGGCCATGCCCTGCGCCTGCCTGCACCTGCCCACCTGCCCCCCAGTCCTCAGAGCCGCCAGGTGTCTTTCTCTGTGCCTCTGTGCCCACACTTCACTTGGCCTGGGTGCTCCTTCCTTCCTGCAGGTGGGCACTGGGTGGCTGTGTGGGTCGCCCCGCCCGCCCCTCGGAGGTCCATCTGGGAGGAGCGGCGGCCGTGGCACGGTGGGTGGTGGTTGTGGGTGAAGGGGCAGGCGCGGGGGGGCGCTGGCCCCCGCGGCCCGGCTCCGCTGCGGTGTCCGTCACCGTGTGCTCGCTGGCCTCCAGCCTGTCTCCTCCGCAGGACAGAACGCTGCAGTCGTGCCGAGGCCTGTCTCGTTCATCGAGGGGGCTGTGCTTCCAGCGTCAGGCCCTCGTGGTCCCGGCCTCGCCTGTGGCGTGTGGACGCACAGCGCGGGCCGGGTGTGAAGGCGAGCGAGGCCCGGCCCGCCGCGTTCGGTGAGACCCTCCGTGCTGTCGTGGGTGCTGTCGTAACTGGGTGCCTGTCTCTGGACTCCCTTCTGCTCCCTCGCTCTGCTTCTCTAAGTGCTTTATGTCGTCCTTTTTTACAGTTTTACTGCCAAGTCTTGCCCTTTGGCGTTCCCTGTTAAATGGAGACTTAGTTTGAGTTTCAAATAGAACTAGTGGGATTTTAACTGGGGTTGCGCTGAGTCTTGGGTGAATTTGGGGAGAAACAGCATTGTTATGGTTCAGAGTCTTTGGACCCCTATGTGTGCTCTGTCCCTTTTGGTTGTTTTCTTGTGAACTTTGCGAAGTTTCAGTGGTCTTCCGTGTGGGGGTCTTGCACATCTTTTGTTAGATTTATTCATACACATTGACGCTTGGACATAAATAGCGTCGTTACAGTTCTATCTTCTAACTGTTGCTGGCATTTACAAACATAACTTATTGCTGTACATTAGCCTCGTATCTGTCACTATTGCTGTGTTCTCATATTCTCATAGTTTTTTAGGACTTTGCAGGTTTTTATTGTACACAATATGTCATTCTCAAATATTGAGTTTTTTCCTACCCTTCCTGTCCTTTTATATACGTGTGTGTGTGTGTCTGTTTTGGCCACAGCATCTGGCTTGTGGGATCTTAGTTCCGCAACCAGTGATTGAACCTGGGCCCCGTGAGTGAAAGCACCGAGTCCTAACCACTGGACCGTCAGGGACATCCCTCACCCTGCCTATTCTTACTGCTTTTATTGCTTTTTCTTGCCCTGTTGCATTGGCTAGAACCTTCAATACAGTATGAATAGAGCTAGTGGTAGCAAGCATCCTTGTCTCCTCCAGTAGGATTTGTTGTTTCTTGAAGTATGTTGAGATCATCACTCTGCTGATAGGAAGGGGCTGGAGCAGAGAGCTGGTGCTGGGAGCCCAGGTCCTGGGTCCTCCCCAGGGTGCTGGAGAGCCCTGAGGTTGGGGGGGCATCGAGGCCCGGGAAGGCCCCATGGTGGGCTCCGTGGTTGCTAGCTTTTTCACGAAGGTGGATGTCCTCTTCTCATGGCTTCTGTCTTGTCAGGAAACATGTCAGCAGCTGAATTGGAGGATGAGGAAGAAGGGAGTGGGAGGCTTTGGGGCTGTCAGGTCTAAGTGTGGTCTTCAGTCAGCAGCTTGACTGGTATGTTCCGACTCGAAGCCATTGTGTTGGGCCAGGCAGGACTTTCTCACAAGCTCAGGGCCTGGGAGGCTAAACTCGAAGCTGCTGTTTGAGGACAAGACAGGCTGGGGCTCTGGGATGCTGCCATCAGGAGTGAGCTGGGAGAGGGTGGCGGCAGAGAACCTGGCAGTGGAACTGAAGTGCCGGTGCGGGGTTGGGGGAGTTCCTGGAGGTGATGGGGTCCAGGGTACCACTGAGGCCGAGGATGAGGTCATCACCGAGGGGCAGGGGCTGAAGGGTGGTCCAGGGGGATATTGAGACCTCCAGGAATTTGGACCTGACATGGCGATGGGGCACAATGCCCATGGCAAGGGCTGGGGTAGGTGGGTGGTGCAGCCAATGGATGTGTCAGCCAGGACTCAGGGGCTTGCAGGCTGCAGCAGGAACAGGGGGTGGCACTTCCAGGCCTGGGGGCAAGGTGGGGAGAGAAAAAACAGCCCCCAGAGAAGGCTGGCGGGAAGGGGGAGAGCAAAAACTGAGCTGTGCCTGACTCTGAGGTGTCGTCAGGGCGGGGAGTGGGGCTGCTTCTCTCCTGCAGCCTGCGTGCTGCCTGCCTCGCGTGCCGGGAGAGGCTCTAGGGTGGCAGGGCCCTGCCTTGGGACTGTGGCCAAGTCACGTGAGCAGACCACCTGTGTGCCAGGCAGGCTGCCTGCAGCGCGGCACCTTGGCTGAGCAGGTCGAAGGCTCTCTACACTTCAGTAGGCACTCAGTCGGTACATTCTCCTGGCTGATGCCCTCATTCTTTGTGATCCAGCCATGGATGCTGTCCACGAGTGGGCAGGGGTCTCTCTGCACTGGCGTGTCCTGCTTCCAGCTTGCCTGTACTGATGGGGTATAGGCCCGGTGTTTCCAGTGGAATCCATGCTCTGTTTCTGTGCGCAGCCATCGTAACTGATGTGAGGACCACTTTGTCCTGTTTACAGCAAGTGTTTTTACCCAGTTGACCATCTGTCTTTTGATTTTATAGGCTTTGTTTTCACAGTGCGGACATTAA
Organism: Moschus berezovskii; assembly: GCF_049115385.1. Lineage (NCBI taxonomy): Eukaryota > Metazoa > Chordata > Mammalia > Artiodactyla > Moschidae > Moschus > Moschus berezovskii. Next base: position 83,355,646 of record NC_142475.1, read on the forward strand.
AAAAATCTAGCAGGATGGGATTTGTTAATTTCCCTTTTGGTTTCTGGGTTTTGTGTCAAGCTAGAAAGGCCCACCCCTTACTGGGGTCACACAGATGGTCTGGGCCTCCTGCAGTTGTCCCTCCGCACGGCTGTGTCTGCAGTGCGTGCTGCCCCATATGCCCCCTGCAGACTGCTCCCCAGCCCTGCGCAGCTCCCCCGTCTGTGCCTCTGCAGACCCCTCTTCTGGACCCTCTTTCAGGGGCGTCTGTGGCCCTGCTCACCTTGGATGCTCCCCGTCCCAGTTCTCAGCCTCCCTCCTCGGTCTGCCCATTGTTGGCCCTCCTCCCGGGACGCACCCCCACCCCCACCCATGGTGTCAGGCAGGCGTGTGGTCCCCGCGTGTCTCCTGCCGGGGCCCTCCACTCCCTGGATCCGATCACACCTCTCATGCATCTGGAAGCCTCTGTGGCTCCCACAGCCTGTTGGGCCTGTTCGGTCCCCACCCCACCCCCCAGGCCAACCGGATACCTGACAGCCTTGCTCACTCCTGCCCTCCCTAGACAGAGCACTTAGCATTGTTTAGAGGAGATCTGCCTTCGCGCAGCTCAGAAGCCAAACAGCAGGAATGGCCCCAAGCTCTCGGTTGCCCAAGGCGCCCGCAGCCCCCACCCCGTCCTGTGGCTGATTCAGCTTTACAGGCAAGTTCACAGAGAAGCTGTGTCTCACGTACAGCTTGTGAGTCCCTGGTTCTTCGCTGAACACTGTTTCTTAGTGACCTTTTCATGGTGGTTTATAGATAGCTCCCTCATACACCCCTCAAGGCCTCAAGTCCTGACCCTGAGGTAGACAAGGACGGCTTGAGAGCTGCTGCGGCGGCAGACCTGACACGCGTGCCGCGGGTCTACCTTCTGGAACCTTCCAGAGCATGCCTGCTGGGGGCTGCCCTGCACGTGTGTTGTGATGATGGCACCCTTGGCAGCACCCCCAGATCACGGAAGGCAAGCAGGCCTTCCGTGCTTTCCAGGCCAGCATGCGCGCCCCTGCCCACTGTCCAGCCACTTGACCCGGCCCCTGCCTTCAGCTGCTCATGGCTCTGCATCCTGTCCCCACGCAGCCAGTGCCACCTGCACCCTCCAGGGCCCGCCAGGTGGACCCATCATGGGGCCAGTACAGGGCCTGGGCACCATGCCGTCCTCCTCCTCGCAGAGCCCAGCCTGTGCCTGCACCGAGGCCCGCGCCCCTCTCCCCACCCAGGGCCCCCCAGAGTTGTGTGGCCAGTCAAGGGTTAGGAGTGGGCCCTGCCTTGGGGCCTCGGCCCCTTCCCCGAGCGGCACTGACTCGAGGCCTCCCTCCGGGTTCCGGCTCTTGGCCGCGGGGACAGACCCGGCCAGTACACAGTGGGTGGGGACGAGCGGCGCCCCCTGGCAGACTCGTGCCCTCGGCAGCTGGCCATGAGGCAGGGATTGGCGGCGTCCCAGGTGAGCTGAGCGGGACCTGGGAGGCCAGAGCCGGGGTGGGGTTGGGAAGTCCTGTCTCCCAGTCCCTGCCTGCGACGGGCGGGGTCGGCTCTGTCTCAGGGTTTTGGCCACAGAGCCCTGGCCCCACAGCCTCCCCTGCTGAGGGCGCGGCTTTGTGTGACTCTGCAGGTGGCGCCCCACGCCTCACCCTTCCCAGAGCGAGGAGCACATCTGCCCCACAGTCCGCTCTTGTAGACAAAGCCACAGGGACCAGCCCCAGCAGCCAGGATGTGAAGCCCCAGAACCTGCGGGAAGGTGGGCACCCTCCCGCCACACTGGCCCCCTCTGTGCAGGTCACGCTCCCACAGGCCCTGCCCCACCCCCCCAGGTCCCGGCCGCCCTGGCATTGGGCTCTTGCTGTGACCCTGATTCTCACACAGATGCTGGGCTTGGGCATGAGGCAGCATGGGGGAGTCTCAGCAGGGCCCTAGGGTTTAGGCCTGGCCTCAGTTTCCCAGGTGGAGGGTGGAGACGCTGGAGCAGGGTGGCTGCAGGTGTGGAGAGGCCCCTGAGGCACTCAGGCTAGGCATGGGTCTGTCCACCCTGAGGGCCCAGGGCCACTCCCGACAGACTCTGCGGCCTCCCGGGGTGCTGGCTCACAGGAGGGGGGCAGTCTCCGTGGTCCTTCCAGAAAGCTCCTCCCACCTCGTCCCACACCCCAGGCGTGGAGCTGAGTACTGGAAAAATCTCCAAGATTATCTCTGTTTGACATTCCAGGGAGGCTTGGGGCAGGATTTGTGGACTGAGGCTGCAGCTGCCCTGCTCAGGCCCCCTCAGCCTGGGTGTGGTGAGGTGGTCAGTTGCTGGGACTCTGCCGAGCTGTGCTGGCCTCTGTGGCTCAGTCAGGGGTGAGTCTTCGGCTCCAGGGGGCTGTTCCTGGATTGTGGCTGGGGGAGGTGGCAGAGGGGGCAGAGGCTGGGTGGGGGAGTGGGCAGAGAGCTTAGACTCAGCCTGGGTGGGCTGAGCACCGTGCTGCCCTCCACGGAGACACTCCCAGGATGGATGCCCACTGTTCCAGGTCCCTGGAAGCCAATGCGTCACCTTTCTCTCAGGGGAGGCAGTCCAGAGGCCCAAGGTCACACGGAGACTGCCCTCAGGCAGCTTCTTGCAAGGAGCACTGCTGAAGGAACCCAGAGGAGACCTGGGGATTCTGGCAGGTGGGCACCCAGAGTGGGGGTGAGTACCTGGCTCCAGCGCGCATGCCTTGCGAGGGTGTAGGGGCCACAGGGAGCAGGTCTCTGTCGAGCCCCCGCCCTTTCAGCCCCCCTGGGCAGTTGCGGTGGGGCGGGGGCGAGGCCCAGGCAGAAGCAGGCAACCTCGCTCCTTCCTTGTGGTCTCGTGAGGCAGGCTCTTCAGGCTGGCTTCCGTGGCAGGCCCTGAGGCCGACTCCAGAGAGATGCATGTCCCACATGTGGGCAGGAGGGGGTGCCCAGTCCCTCCAGGGGAGTGTGAGGGACCTGTGAGTGGCCAGCAGGGAGGCAGAAAAGCCCTGCCACACCTGGGTCTGGCCGGGGCCTCGTGGGTGGGGAGCAGGCAGAGTCAGGATACAGGGCACTGGGAGACCCAGGCAGGCAGTCTGGGCAGCTCCTGTGCCGGCCCTGCAGTTGGCAGAGCTGGCCAGCAGGGGGTGGGCTGCCCGGAGCAGGGGTGCCACCTGGAGAGTTCTTTCTGGGCCTCTCTGGTCCCCCATCCTGTCCCCAGGAAGCCTCTGAGGCCAGGCTCGCAGAGAGGATAGTGGAGTGCCAGCCAAGTCCAAGGCCAGGCAGACCCGTGAAGCGAGGCTCTGGGTACACTGGGGGGCCCCAGGCTGGAGAGGCCTGACCTGGTCCAGGACAGTTTCCTTCCAGAAGGAATGGGTACTCACTAGTACAAGTCTGGTCAAAGGAAGGCTGGTCAGTCTCTAGATGGCTATGAGGTCTATCCGAATGGGAAGGGGGACTCCCGATGGGCAGGCTGAGCTGCATGGGGCGCCTTCTAGGTGGAGACTGGCCATGGTCTCCTGAGCAGTGTCCTGAGACCGTGCCCAGTGACCACACTAGGTGTGCTGGGCAGGACAGTCCATGGTGGGGACCGTGGGGCTGTGCCACAGCCCAGGTGCTTGCCCGGCTGTCTGTCCTGACAGCTCCCCAGTCAGGCAGGCCACTGCGCCCACTTTCACACAAGCAAGGCTTGCATGCAGCCCAGGACAGCTGAGGGGGCATTGAGTGGCCTGAACTAGAAAGTCTGGCAAGGAAGAGGCCCGGACTCGGGCCGTGAGCAGCTCCTGGCCAGGACAGGCCGTGCCCTCCACCCTCTGCAGCTGAGGAGCGGGGTGGCCTGGGAGCCCTCAGGAGTCTGTCAGAGCTACAGGAGAAAGTGAGCTTGCCTAGCCCAGACCGAGGGCACACAGGTCAAGGGCCGATGTGGGGCCTTGAGGGGCCGCCTGGCCGGAGGCCTGCTGTGAGCGGGCATGCTGTCCGCCTGCTCTTTTCTCTGAGGTGCAGAGAAACGCTGAGTGCGGGGCCAGAATGCGGGCTGCACAAGGTTCTCTGTGGGCAGGGCGGGGCTCTGGGGGGGGCCAGCCTGTCCCTGTCCAGTCCTGACGGCTTCCTGCTTCCTCCTCTCAGGCCGGCGGGAGGGAGTACCTGCGTGTGCAGCTTGGCTACTGGCTACTCCAAAGGGGCCCCTTCCTGAAGACACAGTTATCGGGCCCTGGGTGCCCTGCCTACCTAGACAGCATCAGCCCCGGGTGCCAGGGGCCAGGACCCCCGGACTCTGGACATACACCTGCCCAGCCCTCCCTCCTGCTGCACCTCCTCTTAGCACTGACCCCCGGAAGGCTGGGGGTCCCGGGGGGCAGTTGGGGGAGGAAGGCCCAGCCATGGCTGCCCCTGGACCCTACCTGGTCTCCTAAGACTGGAAGGCAAGGGTTCTCTGGGCTCCTGAGGGCGTGTGCCGTGCCCCTGTGTGAGGAGCAGGGACCTGCAGCCTGGCCCTCCGGGTGACCAGCTTCAGGCCCTGGACTGACACGGGTCAGGCTCCGCCGCTTCCCGCAGGGTGTTCTCCTGACCCCGCACGGGAGGGAGGCCCTGCCCATCGAGCAGCCAAGGTGCCCAGGCCCCGGGAGGCGGGCTGCAGGTGCCCTCCCACGCCACCTTTCTGCCAGGGGCCCACGGCCCTCACACCTGCCCGGGCCTGGTGACAGTGTGGGGCCTCCTGACCCAGCCTTGCCAGGCACAGAGGCCACGAACCTTGGGAGGGGATGCCCCCGAGGGTGCCAGTCCAGCCGGCTGCCCGCCCCCTCAGGCCCAGCCTGGCCCCCGCACTGCCCCAGCTGGTGCCCCCCGCAGCCCCTGTGGCAAGCAGCCCCTGCCATGGCCGAGCACCTGGAACTGCTGGCAGAGATGCCCATGGTGGGCAGGATGAGCACACAGGAGCGGCTCAAGCACGCCCAGCAGCGACGGGCGCAGCAGGTGAAGCTGTGGGCCCAGGCTGAGAAGGCGGCACAGGGCCGGAGGGGCAGTGGGCGGCCGCAGAAGCGGGTGCTCTTCCCGCCCAGCGTCACCCTCCTTGAGGCGGCTGCCCGCAACGACCTGGAAGAAGGTGAGCGTAGCTGAAGCCCGGGCCTGCTTGGCTGGCAGCCCTGTCTCCGCTCCTCACTCAGGCCTCAGGAGCTGCAGCCTCCCAGTGGGAGCCCAGGGCAGCCTGCAGAGGGCTCTGCTGGGCTGGGGGCCGAGGCGGGGCGGGGTGGGAGCTGCTGTCTTTGCCTCTGGCCAGGGTGCTTGAAGTTGCCCACGATGCCTGCCTGCCTGGGTTCTGAGCCCTTGCCTCCCCAAAGGACACACGCCCCCCTGGCAGATTAGACCTGGGGTGCAGGGCTGCCCAGCAGGCCCCCCTCAGCGCTCACCCTCAGCTCTGCCTCTGACTTCTTTCTTCCCCATTGGAGCCTTCCTGGAGGACAGGGTGGGCAGGACCGCCTTCCTGCCGCTGCCCTGTGCCCCTCTCAGCCCCTCTGCCCTCCCAGGGAGGCTCCCAAGGGCTCTTTCTGTCTCCCTCCAGGGAGGGGCCTCTGCTGTGGCAGCTCGGGTTCAGAGGGCAAGGAGGGACAGGGTGTGCCCGGAGCAGGGAAAGGGGGCTGGGCACGGCGGCCATGGGTCAGCCAGCAAGTGGGAGCTGCAGGGCAGGGGTGCAGCTGGGGAGGGCCGGGCCTGGGTACCCTGGGCCTTCAGTCTTGGCCACCAAGGTGCGGGGTTGGGGGGCGGTGCGGTGCGCTGCAAGCACCAGGGGAGGGGTGTGTGTGAGTGAGTGTGTAAGGCTGGGGGAACATGGGACTTGACCAAGGGGTGTCTGAGGGTGCGTGCTGGCCCCCAAAGCTGGGGGGCCCTTTCTGGGAGGAGTCGGAAGGCTCGAGGGCCCTAACTGGGAAGGCATTCTGAGGCTGAGGCTGAGGCAGGGGGCTGCTGTCTGTCTATACCCTGCCTGGGGGTCCGGCCCCGAGCCCTCGGCCTGGACTTTGGGGTCCCTCCTGCCTTCCCTGTGCTCCTCTGCTGTCCTGGCTACAGCACAGCATGCAACCCAGGTGCCCTGGGCAGGGGCCTGAGCAGGACACACGGGCCTGCGGCCAACTTCTGCTCCTGAGCCCTGACCGCCTGTCGTCCCCTCAGTCCGCCAGTTCCTCGAGAGCGGGGTCAGCCCTGACCTGGCCAATGAGGACGGCCTCACGGCCCTGCATCAGGTCAGCCCCGCTGGTAGTGGGAGGGGAGGCCAGGGCTGCAGTGGGGGCTCAGACACTCAGGCTGCGCGCTCCGCAGAGCTGCATCGACGACCTCCAGGAGATGGTGCAGCAGCTCCTGGAGGCGGGGGCCCGGGTCAACGCCCGCGACAGCGAGTGCTGGACGCCGTTGCACGCCGCGGCCACCTGTGGCCACCTGCACCTGGTGGAGCTGCTCATTGCTCGGTAGGGCCCGCTGGGAGCGTGGATGGCCGGAGTGGGCATCTCTCTCAGGCCGGGGCAGGCAGGACCTTCCCTGCAGGGGGCAGCTCATGTGGAGACAGCCTAGGCTTCTCCCCTGGATCTCCGTCTCCACTTGCCCTGGCATGCCCTGCCTGCACCCTGGTGCGCACAGCTGGGGCCTGGCAGAGGCCACGGTGCTGCCTCCACAGGGAACCGGCACCCCACAGGGCAGCGTGGCCCTCCGCCCATGGGAGCTCCCTGAGGTCAGGCTTTGACCTCCCGCTCTGGTTGCCTGACCTTCCCAGGGTCTGCACAGAAATGCCACTCTGGTCAGAGTCACACGGGCGGAATCAGCTAGGGGATACCTGGACACCGGCAGGGCCGTTAACGGGGAGGGCAGGGCGGGGCTGGGCTCCTAAACACCTGCCTTGGTGAATGGGGAGGGTGGTCAGCTTCGCCAGGATCCAGGAGCCCCCCTCGGCTGGTGGTGGGTGTGCGGGTAGATGACCGTCCCCCCACTCACACACAGATGCCTGGGCGTGGGGAGGGGTGGGTGTGCAGCCCCAGCCCCACTCCACTCGTCTCCACAGAGGACTCCCTGCTCTCTGCAGAGTACCTGGGGCACCCAGAATCCTGGCACCCCTTGGGGCAGGTGGACCCACTGGACACATTCACAGGAGCTAGGGGCTGGGAGCTCAGACCGCCTGACAGTCCAGCAGCCCAAGGACAGATGCAGGGGCATCCGGCAGGGCTGCCCCTCAGCTCAGCAGAGGCCTGGGCCCCTCGGACACAGCCCCACAGTGTGCAGCCCGAGGCGGGCGCCTCCCTCCCGGCACAGGGGCCCCGTGACCGTCACCCTGTCCGTCCTCTCCAGTGGTGCTGACCTCCTAGCAGTCAACACGGACGGGAACATGCCCTACGACCTGTGTGAGGATGAGCAGACACTGGACTGTCTGGAGACGGCCATGGCCAGCCGCGGTGAGTGCATCCCTTACCCCCTGCCTGCTGCGGGGGAGGCTGTGCTGGGAGAGCGAGCCCTGAGTGCCCCACCCGGCAGGCATCACCCAGGACAGCATCGAGCAGGCCCGGGCCCTGCCGGAGCTGCACATGCTGGAAGACATCCGGAACCTGCTGCAGGCGGGGGCCGACCTCGACGCCCCCCGGGACCATGGGGCCACGCTGGTGAGGACACAGCACCGGACCGGGCTGGGGAGGGTGCTCCCGACAAGCGGAGGAGGGCGCTCCCCCAAGCCGAGCTGGGACTCAGGTGCGGGCGGTGTGCCTGCAGCTACACATCGCTGCGGCCAATGGGTTCAGCGAAGCGGCCGCCCTGCTGCTGGAGCACCAGGCCAGCCTTAGCGCCAAGGACCGCGACGGCTGGGAGCCGTTGCACGCGGCGGCCTACTGGGGCCAGGTGAGCGCCCGCGGGTGGTGGGGCTGATGAGCCCGCAGCCTTCGCAGGCCTCAGCAGCCCCGTCGCTCTGGCCCACAGGTGCGCCTAGTGGAGCTGCTCGCGGCACACGGGGCCGACCTGAACAGCAAGTCCCTGATGGACGAGACGCCTCTCGGTGAGCGGGGGGGGGGGCCGCGCCCTCGCGGTGTAGGGGGCGCGTGGCGGGGCCCCTGACCCTCTGGCTCCTCCGCAGACGTGTGCGGGGACGAGGAGGTGCGTGCCAAGCTGCTGGAGCTGAAGCACTACGCCCTCCTGCGCGCCCAGGGCCGCCAGCGCTCCCTGCTGCACCGCCGCACCTCCAGCACCGGCAGCCATGGGTGAGTGCCCTCCCCCCTCCTCAGGCCCCCGCGGCCCCGCCCCATGGGCTGGGCCCAGGGCTTTGTCCCCGCTGCGGTCAGCTGGCAGCCCAGGGTGCCAGCCGGGGCAGTCCACAGGGAAGGCGAAGTCCTCCCCCACCCTCTCCTTGTGCCCCCAGGAAGGTGGTGAGGCGGGTGAGCCTGACCCAGCGCACCAGCCTGTACCGCAGGGAGCATGCCCAGGAGGCCATCGTGTGGCAGCAGCCCCCGCCTGCCAGCCCCAAGCCGTCGGAAGAGGATGAGGACCGCCAGACTGATGCAGAGCTCCAGCCGCCGCCCCTGGAGGTGAGCCCGGTTCACCCCCACACCCTGGTGGGGCCAGTGACCCTGGCCTTAAACACAAGAGCCACATGCTCGAGGCTCAGCCCCGCCCCCACCCTTGTTTCTGCTCCTGGACCACTGTGCTGCCTGGGGCCCTGGGCCAGAGGGCGCCTGCTGATGGCCTCCGGGCTGTGCTCCCCCAACAGGAGGAGGACCCCGAGGAGGCCAGGCCGCACAATGGCCGAGTGGGGGGCCCCCCGGGACGGCACCTGTACTCCAAGCGGCTGGACCGGAGCGTCTCCTACCAGCTGAGCACCCTGGAGAGCACCTCCCCCAACACGCTGGTGCGCGCCAAGGCCCATCACACCCTGGCAGAGCTCAAGCGCCAGCGGGCCGCTGCCAAGCTGCAACAACCCCCGGCTGAGGGGCCCGAGGCCGCTGAGGCTGGCCTCCCTGTGGACACTGAGACCCCCCAGCTGGAGAGTGGCTGTGGGGCGAGTGGAGACCCGCCCCTGCTCAAACTCACAGCCCCCTCAGAGGAGGCCCCCATGGAGAAGAGTTCGTGCTGCCTGCTCATGTGAGGAGCTGGCGGCTGGGGTGGTGAAGGTCCCACTTTCCAGCCCCGCGCCCCTGCTCTGTGTGCCCCGTGCGTGTCCTGGGCTAGGCTGCCAGCCTCCTTGAGGAACAGACCTGGGGCAGAAGCTGTACCTGGGAGGTACCTGGCTGCATAGACCTAGTGTTCTGTGACTCTTGATAAAGGGCTATTCTGCCACTGCCTTGTTGTGTGTCTTAGCTGGGCCTCTGTTGCCAGCAGGGAGCAGCTGGGTTGCTGGGCCTGGGTGCGCCTGCCCCTTGAGCACCCGAGGCCCATAGAGCACGCTGGGGCTCGCTCTGGGTGCCCAGCCCCGCGTGGGTGTGGGGCACATGCCCGTCAGGCAAGAAGCCTGGGCCTTCAGCACCCTGCCTCCCAGGCTCCTTGAGGCCCCTCTGTCATACTTTGCTTTCTTGAGTGGAAGAAGTAGCTTCGGAAGGACACTCCTTGGGGGGCCAGGGCTGAGGGTGTCCCCGTTAGAGGGCAAGGACCCTGGCTTAGAAGAGGAGAGGGTATTTCCCATAAGGCTCTTGGCCAGAGCCAGCAGGGTAAAGCAGTTCAAGGCTCATGTCAGAAGCCTCCGTGTTAGGGGTTGGTTCCCCGTTCCTGGCATGCAGCCCCGGAGCCCTGGCTGCCAGCTTCCGCTTGGGCTGGCAAACAGTCTCTGAGCTGGCCAGGCATGATGCATTGGGGTGACAGGGCCGCTTAGGGGCCTCACTTGGGAGGGCTGGGGCCCTGCCAGCTTGTCTGTCCCTGGCAGGTTGCTTGGCCTGGCCACGCATGCTGGGTGCCATGGGCTGGGGTCACCCTCTCTGCTGGACACTTTCTTACCTGGTCAGCCCAGGTTCCGCGGGCCCACCCTTCCCTGAGCATGAATGGTTGGAGGGGTGTCCCCAGCAGAGCGGGGGGTGGGGGGAGAGGCTGCTGGTTAAATTTAGCGTGTGGGCCAGGGCGGCTGCCCAGGGTCCACTCGCCACCACAGCTGCCACTTGGGCCCTGCTGCCAGGGGGCGGGCGGAGGCAGGCTCCTCCTGAGGCTGGGCCTGTATCAGCCTGCGCTCCTGCCTGGGGGCCAGAGAGGCCTGCGCTCTGGGAGGCAGCAGTGGCTGTGGAGCAGGAGGCGCGAGGTGAGAGGCCAACTGCCTGGACTCCAGTTTCCTCTCCCGCCTGCGGGAGCTGAGGGGCTGGTGTGCCGCAAGCCTGCCCAGCTCCGCTGAGAGGGTGCTCCCTGACCCTCGGTGTGGGGTCGGAGCCTGGGGCTGGGCAGACCACATGGGCGGGGCCTATCGCTCCCTGCAGGGCCTGCGGAGGTGGGCCCCGAGGCTTATCACAGCTCCCTTCCCACTCTCTGCACCAATCAGGAGCCTCAGGGAGGGGGCGCTTAGGTCACCCTGCACCCGGTTCAGCCCCAAGGGCAGCTCCAGCCTGGTACGTGTTTGGTGAAAGGGCAGGACAGCAGCCCAGAGCCATAGAGGTGTCCCAAGGGCCCTGTGAAGGCCCGGAGCTGCCCTGCCCGCCCCCCCCCCCCGCACCCAGCACTCCAACCCAGAGACTCCAGCCTTGCAGCACTGACGGGAGACCAAGGTCCAAACACAGGGCTCTTGCTGGCCCAGGCCTGGTCCCCAGCGCAGGAGGGCCAAGTGGAACCCGCATCTGAAGCCTCGCTCCCCTCCCCCAACAGCCCCAAGATTCCTGAGGCCTGCCTCAGTTACCTGGGAGACCGGCTTGCTCTGATGGCCGGGAGCAAAGATGGGGGGTCCGAGAGGGCTGGGCCTGGGTCGAGCCCTGCTGGGGTAACTATGCCGAGGCCCTGGACCTCACTCCCACTCACTCAGGGGCCCAGCCCTCCCGGCTCTGTGGACCCCTCAGGGCACTCAGCCCTCTCCCCGCCCCCAGGCCTCATCCTGCAGAGCCCTGGCACCTTCTGCCTGTCCCTGCCCCATGTGGGTCCCCTGTCCTGGGGACGCTGGGCGGGCACCGGGCCTCACCCCAAGCCCCGCCTGCCTTCTCACCCACTCCCTGTGGCTCCCAGGGCAGAACTGTGCCCAGGCAGGCGGGGCCTGGCAACCCGGCTCCTTCTTCAGCCTCTTCTGTCCTCTCAGTGGGGCCAGCAGGCTGCAGCCAAGAGGGCGCCCCCTTCCCAGCCCTGGCCCACGGAGCCTGGACCAGCTGACCTCACCCCCGTTTCTGGATCCTGCCGCCTCCTGAGCCTCCTTCCTGCCCATCTGAGCAGAGTCATGGCCTTGAGGGCAGGTGAGCACAGCCAGGAAGCAGCAAATGGGCTGAAGGAGAAAGTGCTGACACTGGACTCCATGAATCCTTGTGTCCGGAGGGTGGAGTATGCGGTGCGAGGCCCCATAGTGCAGCGGGCACTGGAGCTGGAGCAGGAGCTGCACCAGGTATGGTACTGCCCCCTGGGCCTGGCGAGAGGACCCCAGGCGGTTCCCCCTGCCACCCGACCCCCAACCCCCTGGGCCTGGCAAGAGGGGCCCGGGCAGGCTAGTCCCCCAACCCCCACCTGCCCCCTGGGCCTGGTGAGAGGGCCCCAGGCAGGTACCCCCCCACACCCCGCCTTAGGAGACAAGGCCTGTGGGAGTGATAAGCTCCCCCTCACTGCGCTCCCCGCCTCCCTCCAGGGCGTAAAGAAGCCCTTCACTGAGGTCATCCGTGCCAACATCGGGGATGCACAGGCCATGGGGCAGATCCCTATCACCTTCCCGCGCCAGGTGAGGCTCAGCGCTGCCCTGCATCCTTCCCCCATCATCCCGTGGACCCTGGCCCCAGCACTTGCTCCTCCCAGGTCCTGGCCCTCTGCGTCCACCCCGATCTCCTGAACAGCCCTGACTTCCCCGACGATGCCAAGAGGAGGGCGGAGCGCATCTTGCAGGCGTGTGGGGGCCACAGCCTGGGTGAGCACCAGAACTCGCCCAAGCCCGGGGGAGAGGGGGATGAACAGGAGCTGGAGGGAGGCTGTCCCGGGAGAGGGGTGGGTCCGCCGCTGTAAGGGGGCGAGTCTCCTCACGAGGGCAGCGAGGGGACCTCACTTGTCCCACCCCGGCTGTCCTGCCCCGTCCCCCGCTCAGGGGCCTACAGCATCAGCGCTGGTGTCCAGATGATCCGCGAAGACGTGGCGCGGTACATCGAGCGGCGCGATGGAGGCATTCCCGCCGACCCCAATAACATCTTCCTGTCCACGGGGGCCAGCGATGCCATTGTGGTAGGCCGGGGCCAGTGCGGGAAGCCACCGCGGCTGCTAGTGTGCAGCCGGGAGGGTCTGCCAACCCCAGCTCCCATCCCGCCCGCAGACGGTGCTGAAGTTGCTGGTAACCGGCGAGGGTCGCACGCGCACCGGCGTGCTCATCCCCATCCCTCAGTATCCACTCTACTCCGCTGCTCTGGCCGAGTTCAACGCGGTGCAGGTGGACTACTACCTGGACGAGGAGCGTGCCTGGGCACTCGACGTGGCCGAGCTGCGCCGCGCGCTGCGCCAGGCGCGTGACCACTGCCGCCCCCGCGCGCTCTGCGTCATCAACCCCGGGAACCCCACCGGTGCGCGACCCCACCCGTCCCCGCCCCGCCGCCCCGGCCCGAAAACAGGCACCCCTGCCCGCTGCGCCTGGGTCAGCCTTTCCCTCCGCCCGCCGCCCTGCGCAGAGCAGAGCGCCCCCTCGGCTGACCCCGGACCTGTCGCACCCCCGTGCCCCAGGGCAGGTGCAGAGCCGCGAGTGCATCGAGGACGTGATCCGCTTCGCCTTTGAGGAGAGGCTTTTCCTATTGGCCGATGAGGTGCTGGCTGGATGCCCGCGGGGAGGGGGCGGTGGGCGGCGGCGCGCGCCCCGGTGACGGTGACGGCGACGCGGCCCGCTGTCTCCCGGCCGCCCGTCCAGGTGTACCAAGACAACGTGTACGCCGAGGGCTCGCAGTTCCACTCGTTCAAGAAGGTGCTCACGGAGATGGGGCCGCCGTACGCGGCGCAACAGGAACTCGCCTCCTTCCACTCGATCTCCAAGGGCTACATGGGCGAGTGCGTGCAGGCTGGGCGGGTGGGGTGGCCGGGCTCTCCTCTCCTCCAGGCTGGCCCCTCCTTGCCAGCCCTGCCTCGATGCCCGCCTTCGCCTCGCAGGTGCGGCTTCCGCGGCGGCTACGTGGAGGTGGTGAATATGGACGCCGCGGTGAAGCAGCAGATGCAGAAGTTGCGGAGCGTGCGGCTGTGCCCGCCCACCCCGGGCCAGGTCCTGCTCGACGTGGCTGTTAGCCCGCCGGAGCCCTCCGACCCCTCCTTTGCGCGGTTCCAGGCGGTGAGTGGGCGGAGCCGAGGGCGTCGGGGCACCGCGCCCAGGCCGGGCTTGACCAACCCTCCCCGTTCGGCAGCAGGAGAGGCGGGCGGTGCTGGCCGAGCTGGCGGCCAAGGCCAAGCTCACGGAGCAGGTCTTCAACGAAGCTCCCGGCATCCACTGCAACCCAGTGCAGGGCGCCATGTATTCCTTCCCGCGCGTGCAGCTGCCCCCGCGTGCGGTACAGCGCGCTCAGGTCCGACGTGCGGGATGGGCAGGCCGGGCAGGCTAGCTGGGCCCGCGGGCCCGGGGACGTCCTCCCTGAGCGTCCCCTCCCGTCCTCCTCCCGAACCCCCAGGAGCTGGGCTTGGCTCCCGACATGTTCTTCTGCCTGCGCCTCCTAGAGGAGACTGGCATCTGCGTGGTGCCTGGGAGTGGCTTTGGACAACGGGAAGGCACCTACCACTTTCGGTGAGGCCCTGCTTGCGCAGCCCCTCCCCTCGACCCCCACCGCATTGGCTTACTTTCTTCCCCCTTTTAGGATGACTATTCTGCCCCCCATGGAGAAGCTGCGGCCCCTGCTGGAGAAGCTGAGCCAGTTCCATGCCAAGTTCACCCACAAGTACTCCTGAGGACCCGTCAGAGGCCAGGGCCAGCCAATAGGGAGGACCTCCGACTGAGGGCACTCGGCCCTGGGGCCTCTGGACTTGCTCCTGCTGGCCGTGTGGCCGAGCCCCTGCCCCTCTGCAGGCCCTAATAAAGCAATAGGCTCTGGCTGGGCTGCTTGGAGGCTGAGTGCACACCCGTCTGCACCTTCACAGCCTTGTCCACTCCTGATGGCCTGTCTGTGTGGCTTCTGTGCAGGCCTGGGGGCCGAGGCGGGGGATGGTCAAGGAGGGCTTCCTGGGGAGCAGCCATTCTTACAGGAAGGAGTTGGCTGGATGGGAACGGCAGAGTTGGCAGAGGGAAACTGAGCGACTGTGAGAGGGCAAGGAGGGTGTCTTGGTTCTCCAAATGGGGCAGGTGACAGCGGTTCTGCCGCTTTTGACAGCTGCAGGAGGAACGATGTTGGCTAAGGAGTGGGGGCAGGAAGGGCACATGGGTCAGTTTCGTCATGCTGTGTGTGGAGTGTGTGACATCCACGTGCAAATGCAGTCCTTGGGCTGGAAAACAGAGAGGAGCCCCCCCACTGCCCCCAGAGCTGGGGCAGGTTTGGGGGAAGAGAGCTCAGAAAATGGTGAGGAGGAGGTGCCCTTTGGAGCACCAGTCTGAAGGACCCAGGCTGGGGGCTGACCCAGATGGGCAGCCAACCGCATGTTCTTGACACTGGCCCTCAAGGACAGGCACCTACTGTCACTGTTGTGGGTCCTCTGTGGTGGGCACTTTCATCCCCATTTCACAGAAGAGGAAAGCTGGGCCCCCAAAATGCCTAGAAATGACAGGAAACTCACTCAATGTGGCCTTGGTAGCTGACCAAGGGTCTTGGCTCAAGTGCCTATGAGGTTTAAGGGTTGGCTGGCTTCAGAGACCCATGGGCATGGGGAGACTACTGGCCAAGGTCCCAGCTCACCTCGGGAGGGGGTTCTTAACTCGCTGCCCTGGGCCTCAGGTGTCCTCAGGCATCAGCACAGCTCTGGGCCGGAGAGGCTGTGTGAGACCCCACGCTCAGGCTTCCCCTTGGGGGGCGGGGACCCCCTCCTCGCTGAGACCAGCTGGAGCCTAGACAGGCTCTCGGGGCCTCCTTACTGGACACGAGGGCCTTCGGGGCAGCAGCCGGATGCGTCCCTACGATGAACGGGGCTCAGGCCTTTCCCACGACCCTCTTCAGCCACCGGCCTGCAGAGGGCGCTGAGACCCCGAGCTCAGGGAGTTGAGGGGCACCGGAGCCGAGGAAGCAGCAGCCGGCAGTGGAGGCTTGAGAGGATAGATGGTCTGTGGGGCCGCTAGGCGACCCAGCGGAACCGGCAGCCACCAGGGCACTTCCGGAGGCTGAGGGGCGTCTGGGAGCCGATCAGACGGCCGGGGAGGGACCTGGATGGGCCCCGGTTTCCGACGTTCCAAGCCAGTCGGCCACCGGGGGCGCGCGCGGGCTGTCGGCGCTCTAGCCCGCCCGCGTCCTCTATGGCGACCTCGTTTCCGGGCTGCGCTCCGGCGCGCGAGGACTACCCAACCCCGCCGCCGAGACGTCCAGCTCCTCGGGGGCCTGAGCCTGCGGGACCCGAAGGCGCGGTCGCGGATGCCAGCTTGGCCACCCCTATCCCAGCCTCAGTCATGCCGTTGTGTGACCCCTAACCCCATCGCGACTGGACGGACCGGACCCCCTGGGAACCGCCCTGCCCCTGCTCTGAGTGGGACCCCTCATCCCGCCCCAGCCTGGCCCTGAACACGGCCCCCGCCCCAGGGCCGCGCCCCCTGGCCATGCGCGGGAAGCTGCTGCCCCTGGCTGGTCTCTACCTGGTGCAGGGCCTGCCCTATGGCTTGCAGTCAGGCCTGCTGCCGGTGCTGCTGCGCGCCCGCGGCCTTTCCCTGACGCGCGTGGGGCTGGCCAAGGCGCTGTACGCGCCGTGGCTGTTCAAGCTCGTTTGGGCCCCGCTGGTTGACACGTGGGGCTCCCCAAGGGCCTGGCTGGCGCTCAGCACGGCTGCCCTGGGCCTGGTGTGCGGGCTGCTGGCAACCCTGCCTCCTGCCGGCGACGCTGGGGCCGCGCTGCCTGTCCCGGTGGCTGCGCTGCTCCTGCTGCTGAATCTGGCTGCGGCCGTGCAGGACGTGGCCCTGGACATGTTGGCCGTGCGGCTCCTGGAGCCAGCCGAGCTGGGGCCCGGCAATACCGTGCAGGTGGTTGCTTACAAGCTGGGGGCCGCGCTGGCCGGCGGAGGGCTGCTGGCCCTCCTGCCCGCGCTCTCCTGGACGCTGCTCTTCATGCTCCTGGCTGCCACCTACTGGCTGGCTGCGTCCGCGGCCTGGGTGGCACCTGCCCTGCAACAGCTGCCTGCACCCCCGCCCTCAGTGCACCCCCGTCCCAGCCTGCGCCTTCAGCAAGACTTACTGGCCGTGCCTGGGACCCTGTGGACAGCGGGCTTCGTGCTCACCTACAAGCTGGGTGAGTCAGGTCCCCAGGAACTGGCGTGGGACTACCTTCCCTCTGTTGGGTCTGACCTGAGGGCCAGAGACCACCCTGACTACGGCTGGGCCTTGTTTCCTGTCCTCTGCAGGTCTAGCCCCAGCCACACCCCTTCAGGCCTCTCTGAGCTGCTTTGTGCTCACCCTGAATTTGGCCGAAGCCTAGCCCCAGCTGTCTGCTGGCATCTGTAGCCCAGCAGAGGCAGTGCTGGAGGAGCGTGACAGGCTGAGGTGGAGAAGCAGGGCACGCCGCCCCTACTGACTTTTTTTCCACAGGTGAGCAGGGTGCCAGCGGCCTGTTCCCACTGCTCTTGCTGGACGGCGGCATCTCCACCCCAGAGCTGGGGCTGTGGAACGGTGTGGGCGCTGTGCTCTGCTCCATTGCCGGCTCATCCCTGGGTGGGGTCCTGCTGGCCAGGTGTTGGTGAGCCCCCCTCAGCACACCCTACTCACCTGCTCCCCTGTCTTTCCCTGTGCTCTCTGACCTGCCCCATCTCCCCCTCAGGCAGCCACTGCCCCTCCTGAGGTCAGGGCTTCGGTTCCGTCTTGGGAGCCTGGCTTACCAGACTGCCCTGCTCTTTCAGCTGAACAGCCCCAGAGCCAACCCCGTCCCTGGCACAGTTCTGAGAGGTGAGGGGTGGGCCACAGGGGGGAGGAGCCTGGGGTCCTGGGCCCTGCTGACCCTTATCCTCCCAGGGGCAGCCCTGCTGAGCCTGTGCCTGCAGCACCTCCTGGGGGGCTTGGTCACAACCACCACCTTCACCGTGATGATGCGCTGCAGTCAGCTGGCACCCAGTGCCCTACAGGTGAGGAACATGGCTACAACATCTGGGGCTGCGGGCCTGGAGTCCAAGCAGGTCCTGATGTGACATTCTCTGTCCACCCCGCAGGCCACACACTACAGTCTCCTGGCCACTCTGGAGCTGCTGGGGAAGCTGCTGGTGGGCACGTTGGCAGGAGCCCTGGCTGACAGCCTGGGGCCACGCCTCTGCTTCTCTCTCTTCTTAGCTCTCTCAGCCACCCCCATGCTGTACCTGGGCTTTGCGCCCAGCAACCTGGCCTGAGCGAAAAGGCTGACCTTATCAATAAAGTGGAGTGTGCTTCTGGGACAAGTACTGTGCAGTCATCCCCAGACTGTGGCGTTCCCAGTGGAAGGAAGGATCCTGAAAACAACTGGAGCAACTTTTATTCTGCACTTTGGGACCTCTCTGTCCCCATGCTCCTGTGTTGGTGCTGGGGTGTGTTCAGGGTGGTGGGTTACTGTCCTGATCACTGCATCACCCTCCATCTTTACCCTGAGGACACCCGACACCCTCACACTGTGGCCTTGCAGCCCCAATTAGGCTCCTGTCTGGGACATGGGGGCACTGGGTTCTCTGCAGCAGGGTGGTCAGCGGTCCCACAGCAGGAGCTCCTGCGTGGCCAGGTGCATGAGGGCAGGGAAGCTCAGGTGCAGGTACTTTCTCCAGAAGCGCCGGTCCCGCCCGAACACCTGGGCTGGGTAGCAGGGGCTCCCTGGAGGGGCAGGAGACATGGCTGAGGACTCCAGGCCAGGTGTGCCCTAGCCCCCACCCCCCTCAGGGCTAGGCTTCCCAGGTCCACACCAATGCCGTGGAAGATGCGGGCCACAGCCCTGCCTGAGAACCGCTGCTCTGGCCAGGAGGACAGGAGCTGGCAGATGTCCCGGCGGATCTGGTCTTCCCAGTCCTGGAGCTGCGGGGGGGACAGTCAGGCCAGCCCGGCTTCCACTGCTCGCTCTTCTGCACGGCTGTGTTGTGCACAGCTTTCCATGGTGCCAGCAGGAGGTGGGTATGTGCCCGGAGACTGGCGCATCCTCTGCAGCCACCCCTCCAGGCCCTGACACTCACCCTGTCCTGTCCCAGCTCAGGGTCGTCCTCTGCCTCTAGGCCCCCCAGCTGTTCTGACTCTTCTTCAAAGTAGTGACTGAGCAAGGCCTTGAGCCTGCTGCTGCGCTCCCAGGCGGGCTGCTCTAGGCATGGCCCGCAGCTGGGGAAGGCCACGCTGTGGAGGGGACAGCGGGTCAGAGGGGCCTACCTGAGGCAGGGTGGGGCGGCCACGCCCTGCCCACCCCGCCCGCACCTGTGGAAGCCCCGGAAGGTGCGGTGCAGGCGGGCCAGGGCCTCTCGCTCTCGGGCCTGCACTCGGCCATGCAGGAAGTCACAGACCCGGTCCCTCTCCTGGGCCGTCAGGTCCCCCGGGCTGTGCAGGCGGAAGGCCATCTCCCTGAACTCCACCAGCACCCCAGTGCCCTGGGGCACACCTGCCAGATAGGCTGTCAGAAACTGGCGGAGGGGCAGGGAGTGGGTGGCAAGCGGGGCTGGGGGTGGGCGCACCTGTCCTGGGCTCTGGGTCCCACTGCAGCTGGAGGAGAGCCCGCCGCACAGGGCCCAGCTCCCAGCCCATAGAGTCCGCCAGCTCGACCAGATCCAGCTCCACAGAACTGCTTCCCCCCCTCGTGTTGGGGTGCTGCTGGGCCAAGCACAGAGCCAGCGGGGGGCACCTGTGCCAGGGGGGTAGCATGTGATTGGCAGCTCTGTCCTCTGTTCCCGTTGACAGCTCGGGTGGGATGTGTGCTCACCTGCGGGCCAGGGCCTGGAGCTGGGTGGGGCCCCCGGGCCAGCGCAGGTGGCAGCGGGCATAGGTGGGTGCCAGCAGCTTCAGCCAGCGCCGTGGGTGCAGCTCCAGGTAGCACAGCAGCGTCTCAATGGCTGCGGGCAGAGTAGAGCTCACTCAGGGCCTGTGGGACCCCCTCAGCCCCACCGCACACGCCCCTGCTCCTCACCCTCCTCAGACATATCCAGGGCCTGCACGGTTGGCTGCACTGGGAGCACCCGCTCGTGGCCTGGGCACCGGGCTGTGTGTGGGACGCTGGGCTGGCCAGGATCCTGGGCACTCGCTCCTGCCCTTCCTCGCCCTTGCTCGCTCCTGCCACCCTCCTGCTCTGGGGGCTGCCGGGCACAAGTGCAAGGAGGGAACACACGCTGCACCAGCCTCTTCACAGCGAGGAAATCCACAGCGTCGGCGTGCACATGTCTGCGCAGTTCCCATAAGTCCTGGCCCTGGGGCAGAGTGCCATGAACGTTGGGCACGGCCCTGGGCGGGGTTGGAGGAGCTGTGGGGGGCAGGGTGGGCACCCACCTGGGGCTGGAGGAAGAGGTGGCAGTGTGCCGGCTGCCTGTCACGCCCTGCGCGGCCCACCGCCTGCACGTAGCTCTCGAAGCTGGGGGGCAGTCCCAGGTGCAGCACAGCCCGCACGTCCGGCCGGTCCAGTCCCATCCCAAAGGCCACCGTGGCCACCACCACACGCACCCGGCCCTCCATGAAGGCCCGCTGGACCCGCCGTCGCTCTTGGCTGCACAGGCCAGCGTGGTAAGCCTCGGCTACGGCCTCCAGTGCTTGGCCTGCAGAGAAGACACAGGACGGTCAGGCGGGGCGCGTGCCCGGGGTGCATCTGCAGGGCGCAGGCCTGCCTCCGCCTCACCGTGGGGCCCCGGGTCCCGGGCCTCGCGCAGGCAGGTGCGCAGCAGGGCAGCGACACGCTCTGTGTCCTCTCGCCTGTGGCAGTAGATGATGACGGAGTCCAGAGCCCGGAAACGGTCACTCTGCAGCAGCGTCACCAGTGCCTGTCGGGACGAGGGTCACTGCAGATGCTGGGAGGCAGGGCCACCGCCAGGCCCATGCACGCATGCTTACCTGGTCCGGATCCCTGTCTGAGGACACGGAGAGGTGCAGGTTGGCAGGGATGGTAGCTGGCCCTCTGAGCACAGACTCCTCGGTCACACCCAGGTGCCAGGCCACGTCGAGGGCAGTGCTGCGTGTGGCCGTGGCTGTAAGGCCCAGGAAGCAGTGGACGCCCATACGGTCCCGCAGCATCTGTGAGGGGAGCGGTGAGCCAGCTGCCACCCCCCTTGCTCTGCGCACTGCCCCACTTGCCCAGGCTCACCTGACAGACACGCAAGTAACAGGGTCGGAAGTTGTGGGACCACTGAGAGAGACAGTGGGCCTCGTCGAGGCAGGCAAAGGCGACTGGTGGCAGCTGAGAGAGGAGGGTGCTGGCCCCGGCCCCGACCAGTGCCTCTGGGGACAGCATCAGCACCTGCACGCGGGCTGCGCGAGCCTGAGGAGGCCCGCTGGTCAGCAGCAGCACCCAGCTCCGCCTGCTGCTCCACCCATCTGATCCTGGGAGGCCCCCTCACCTTCTGCAAGGCAGAGTCCCGCTGCTTCTTGGTCATCCCCGAGTGAATGCAGGCCCCCTTCAAGCCGGGGGGCAGGCCAGAGAGCTGCAGGTACAGTGGCACAGCCTGTTGCACGGCCCTGGCCCTTTCCCAAAGGCCTTCCAGCGTGGTTTCACCTGACAACTACTGCTGGCTCCCCTCCGGGCCCTTTGGGGAGGAGACCAGAGCCACCCGTGGGCCTTGACTGAGGTGCACTGGGGACGGGTCCCAGTGGGGCTGCTCCTACCAAGCTGCTCCTCTGGTGGGTGGGACTGGGTCTAAGCAGCCATGTCCCTGTGCCTTTGGGCCACTGCCGATTGGACAGAATGGAAAGGGCCTGATAACTTGCAGCTCTGGGGTGGGGGTGGGGCAAGAAACAGCAGCCCAAGTGGGTTGGCAGAGCCATGGATACCAGTCCCTGCCTTTAGTGTGTATCCACGGGCCCTGTCCACCTACCTGGTCATCCATGAGTGACATGAGAGGAGAGATGACCAGGGTGAGGCAGGGGCTTCGCCGGAAGTAGAGCAGCGCTGGGAGCTGGTAGCACAGGGACTTACCAGCCCCCGTGGGCAGCACCAGCAGGGTGGACACACCTGAGTGTGACCTAGAGTCAAGACAGCTGTCCTGCAGCCTGGCCTCAGCCCTACCACGCTCCTGCCAGTCCACTCACCAGACAGGATCCGCATGACCACACGCTCCTGCCCAGGGTAGAAGGCGCGGTGCCCCAGTTGCTCCAGGGCCTGAAACACCTCAGCTGGCGTGTCTGTGGACACAGGTGTCAGTCAGCTTGGCTCCGAGTCATCCTAACCCTTCCATCTAGGCCTGGGCTGTGAGGCATCTGCTGACCTGCTACCTGACCCGAGGGCCCCAGTGGGTAGAGTGGAGGCACGAAAAGAGGCGGACAGGGCGTCCTGGACACAGATTGCCCCGTGGGCACCAGCAGCTCAGGCACCCCAGGTTCAGCATCTTCTTCACCTGCTGAGAACAGACGAACTGCATAGGAACCCTGGGCTGGTCTGGCATCCTAGTACCAAGAAAGCAACTTGCTATAGCCACCTGTTCTCAGGGACGCTTCCTGTGACATGGGCTGGGTCTGTGCACTGTCCGCAGCCTTGACATCCTCCTTCTGAGGAGCCAGGAGAGGTCCTGGACCGGAAGCAGGGAGTTTTTTTTTAGGGCCTTTTTTTGAGCCAGAATTGCCTTCCCAAAGAGCACGACACCCCTGTAAGCAGGCTGGCGTCCAGGGCAGAGGCCTCACCGGGCTGAGGGCATCGGGACGTCCAATGGCTGAGCTGCCCATGCTGGGAGCAAGAATCCTGGGCTGGGGCTCTGGGTTGACCACCCCCAAAACACTCCCCTTTTTTCTGCCACTTCTGCTTCCATGCCTGGTTCGGGACACAAAGAAGGGTCACAGGGCGAGCAGCAGGGCAGGTGGGGGGAGCACCGGTACCACCTCCTCACCTGCTTGCGAAGAAGCCTGCCCCGCAGGGCCCGGCCCCGCACAAAGCGTCGCTGCTTCATGTTGAGCCGCACATAGTTCCCCCTGTCCTGGATGGCAGATCTGGAAGAAACGCACAGGTGGGCAGTGCCCACAGCCCTCCCCACACTGGCTCAACCGAGGGCAGCCCTGCCGGGAGATTAGAGCAGTGATACCTGGGGGCTGGGGTCCTGCCTGGGGGCTGAGCCTTCACAGGCTGCTCTGGACAGTCTTCTGCAGGCCCTGCAGCCCCAGCTCCCTCAGGCAGGGGTCCTGCTTGGTCGGTGCCCTGCTGGGTCTGTGCAAGGCTTCCCTCCAGTTCCCCACTCCGTCTCCGCTTCTTGCCTTGACGGTCACCAGGCTGACACTTCCCTGCACCGACACCAGCTGCTGGTAGGGCTGGAGCCTCTGGGCCCTGCAAAGGCACCTCAGGACCAGCGCTGGAGCTGAAGACAGACGCAACAGCTGGAGTCAGAAGCTGTGAATCCTCTGCACCCAGGCCAGGCTGGCAGGTCCTGGGAACCTCCAGAAAATCTGGGGTCCTGCTGTGACACCGCTGCAGCCAATCAGGGTCGAGGGAGCCCAGTCGCAGGCTCAGGGATGCCCTCAGCTGCTGGAGCCGGCCTGGCCTCAGCTGGGGCCTGGGAGGCTGAGGGAGCACCTCACTGACATTTTCTGGAGAGATGGGGGCAGCTGCTGTGCCTGGTGGCTCCGGTGAAGGGATCTTGGAGGAGGATCTTTGTGCAAGACGGGGTATCCGGCCCAGGGTTGTCCTAGCCTGGGAGGGAGACAAGCAAGCAGGAACTCAGGCCCTTGGGATGCTACAGACTCATACGTGCTGGAGGCCCCACCTGTAACAGCTGGGTAAGATGAAAAGCAAAACGCTGGGACATAAAGGAAGCTGAGGATAAAGGCTGACCTGGAGCTCCTCTGTGGAGCTGTGTTGGCTGTGTGAGCACAGGTAAGCATGTGACTACCTGTGAGAGACTTAACACAGATGGGTATCTGATAATTCTGCCTGGGGCCACCTGCAGCTCTGGACCCAGGCTGGATGCACTGTCTGCCGGGCCCTCACCCCTCACCTGCAGACTGCCCTTTAGGTTGGCCTTAAGCCTCTTCCCATAGTCCTGCGCAGACTCCTGAGGGCTCCACTTCGAGGGAGGATGCGGACTCTGGGTCGCAGCCCGATTCAAGTGGTGCCCCCAGCAACTGGGCTCCAACGTCTGCAGGAGACAGTAGAGTCCTAAACCACGGAGAAGCTGGTGTGTGAGGGGGAACAGAGATGTCTCCACCCCCGAGAAAGCCGAGGAGGGGCTGTCCTTCCTCCACCCTCTCACCCTTCCCCATCTTCCCCCCGCTCCCGCCGAGCTCTGTGCCCCAGAGAGGTTGGGTCACGACTCCTCCCGGCTCCGGGATACAGGATGTTGACCCAGAGGTTGGGATGTCGAGCTCAGGTACCTGCTCGGCCGCCGCGGGAAGCGACTGCCCCGAGCCGTGAGGCTCGACACAGCCGGCCTGGCCCAGTGCTTCCTTCAGGGAGCGGTATTCTCGGTACAGCGCTGAGAGCGGTGTCGGGGGATCGGAGTTGAGGAGTCAGGATTCCCCTGGGAGTGGGTGTGGAGGTCTCCCGCCCCCGGCCCACCGCCTTGGCCTCTCCCTCCGC
Source organism: Moschus berezovskii (assembly GCF_049115385.1). Classification (NCBI taxonomy): domain Eukaryota; kingdom Metazoa; phylum Chordata; class Mammalia; order Artiodactyla; family Moschidae; genus Moschus; species Moschus berezovskii. The sequence goes on from NC_142475.1 coordinate 83,379,507, forward strand.
CCCGCGCCCGCGGGCTCACCGCGGGTCTCCTCGGGTGCCGCTTCCACGTCTTCCTGTAAAGGAAACGCGTCAGGCGGATGCTCCCCTCCCTAAGCTCCCCGCCCACGGGCAGCCCCGCACCTTGCCCGGCCGCCGCCCGCTCCGCTGCCGAAAAGCGCGCTCCCACGCCTGCAGCCGCTCCCGCACGTCCCGCAGCCGGTCCATGGTCGAAAGAACCTTGGCGCCCCGCGAATCTCCCGCCTAGAGGGCTGGGCTGGGGCAGCCAATCCGCGGGGCCCCGCTGCGGCAACCAATGAAGTGCGTTTACGTCATCGCGGCGCGCGACGGCGCAGGAGGAGAGCGACGTACGGCGAGGCGGGGCCGGCGGCGGTGGCAGCGGCTTGGGTCGGAGCGAGCGCGGGCTACCTGCTGGGGACGGAGCACGGCAGCTTGCGGCTCCTCCTCTGCCTGGCCGCACAAGGAGGGTGCGGGCACTCGGGGCGTCGCCTCACCGGAGGCGGGGGTGGAAGCCCGGGCGGGGCGGCTGCGGGAAGGGGAAGACCCGAGTCGGGTGCCGGACTGAGCGGCCTCGGGTCCTGGGGGATGATGTTCCGTCTTCGAGAGGCAGGCCCCGCCGGAGAAACGGAGGGCGTCGAATTGACGGCCTCCCGCCGCTGGAGGCCCGGAGGAGCGGTGCGGGGGCGTCTTCAGGGAAACGCTGGAGCCGTGGGCCGGTGGGAGGGGGCGGTGGCCACCACGCCGAGACTTCTCCCATAGTAACCACACTGGCTGCTTTCATTTTCTCTCGTGACAGGTGCTCGGTTGGTCTGTCCTCTCACAGCGAGGTATGAATCGTCCTCTCGAGATTTATCCTCAGGCAGAGCGAGACCGAGGGTTGACATCCCGGGCTTCTCAGGAACCAGCGCCCTAAGGATTTGTGTATGAGGTCCGCAAGAGCTGGGGCTTTGGGGCCAGGCTGTCACCCTTCCCAAGCTCGTTACCCGGGCTGTGACCTTTGTCTGGCAAGGCCTAGGTCTTAGTTTCCTAACATTTTCAGGGAAGTGGCCCGGAGGCAGTTTTGAGGATGAGGTGTCTGGCACACAGTAAGTCAGCAGCAGAGCTGTCACGCAGGTACCTTGTGGCCTCAGGCATCTCTTTTTGTGCTCCTTGTCAGCTTGGATATACCTTTGACAGCCGACTCTACCTATCTCAGGAAAGGTCCCTAGTTTGGGGTCTTTGAATCCCATGCGTTTGATACTTGTTCTCTTAACGTGGTTCTCTAGGGAAGAGAAACATTTACACAGATAGCAAGGACCCGATGGGTGAGGCATTCTTTCTCTATGTAAATCTCCAGGGGTCTCCATGCCTCACAGTGTTTCTGGAAGATAGTAGTTAGAACGTTTTGAGGGCTTGGGTTACTCTAGCTTTTCAGACTCAGGGTTCACCGGGTTCTGGTTCTTTCTGCTGTGTTGCTGTTTATTAAACTGTATCTGTAGTTTCAACTCCTCTTTGCTGTGCTGTGCAGAATCCAAGGGCAGCCTGCAAGAGCTTGTGAGGTGGCTGAGAGAGGGTGCTGTGATGTACTTTCCACCCCCTGGGTTTATCTCATCCCTCTAGTGCTTGGCCAGGGGTGGGGGGTGGCGGGTGGGGGTTGGTTTTTTCCTATGTTTAAGAAGGGGAGGTTCTCTTGATTAGTGAGTGTGTGATTTGGAAGGCCTGAAAAACAGATGGTGTGCCCTGCAGAGCAGCAGCCATCAAAAGCACATCTACACAGGCTGGTCATCTCTGGTGCCATGCTGTTTATATGCTGCTTGGTGGTTTTGTCTCCCTAGAGAGGCCCCCATGCTTCTCGGGGGCCGGGATGGGGGTGGCCTTGTTCTCCTTTTTTCAGCCTATTGTGAAGTATCTAGCACTTGCTCGTCAGAGCCATGGTTCTTTGCTCTGTGCTAAGCGCCAGGCTGAGCTGTCCCACTACTAGCGTGGAGGGGGTGGGGCTGGAGTCTGTCCTCCCCACTGAAGGGCACTTCCCTGCAGGTGACCTCCTACCTGGCCCAGCGCCATGCACACCCTCGTGTTCCTGAGCACACGGCAGGTGCTCCAGTGCCAGTCAGCTGCCTGCCAGGCCCTGCCCCTGCTGCCACGAGAGCTCTTCCCCTTGTTGTTCAAAGTGGCCTTCATGGACAAGAAGACGGTAGTGCTGCGTGAGCTGGTGCATACTTGGCCTTTCCCGCTGCTCAGCTTCCAGCAGCTGCTGCAGGAGTGTGCCCACTGCAGCCGGGCCCTGCTGCAGGAGAGGCCCAGCACAGAGAGCATGCAAGCCGTGATCCTGGGCCTGACTGCCCGGCTCCACACTCCGGAGACTGAGGCTGGCACACAGCCCCTCTGCAGGTATGGGCTCGCTGGAGGGACCTTCAGGCCTGGTGGGGGGATGCAAAGCAGGTCCCCCAAGAGGTTCCAGGCTGGTACAAGAGCTCAGCGCAGAAATAGGCATGTTGCTTCTGTCCCAAGGTGGCTGGGAGTGGGTGTGGGCTCTGTCCCCTTGTCTCCTGCCTCAGCCCACCCATGCTCCCAGGAAGCATGCGCTGCGGGTGCTGGATATGACGGGCCTCCTGGATGACGGCGTGGAGCAGGACCCTGGCACCATGAGCATGTGGGATTGCACGGCAGCTGTGGCCCGCACGTGCATCGCACAGCAGCAGGGCAGGACTGCAGAGCCTGGCCTGGACCCTGTTCCTGTGGAGGTGCGTGTGGACCTGCGGGTGAACCGGGCTTCCTATGCATTCTTGCGGGAGGCACTCCGCAGCAGTGTAGGCAGCCCACTGCGGCTCTGCTGTCGGGACCTGCGGGCTGAGGACCTGCCCATGCGCAATACCGTGGCCCTGCTGCAGCTTCTGGATGCAGGCTGCCTGCGCCGCGTGGACCTGCGCTTCAACAACTTGGGCCTGCGTGGCCTGTCCGTCATCATCCCACACGTGGCCCGCTTCCAGCACCTGGCCAGCCTAAGGCTGCACTATGTGCATGGGGACTCTCGGCAGCCCTCCGTGGATGGTGAGGATAACTTCCGCTACTTTCTGGCCCAGATGGGCCGCTTCACCTGTCTGCGGGAACTCAGCATGGGCTCCTCTCTTCTCTCAGGACGGCTGGACCAGCTGCTCAGGTGAGTGGACCCTGCTATGGCCCTGCCTCTCCCTTACTCTCCAGCAGACCCTCTCCTGGCTCCGCCTATTTGTGACCCCTTGTGTTCCCCACCACCCCCCCCGACCCCAGCACCCTGCAGAGTCCCCTGGAGAGCCTGGAGCTAGCCTTCTGTGCCCTGCTGCCTGAGGACCTGCGTTTTCTGGCACGGAGCTCCCATGCTGTCCACCTCAAAAAGTTGGACCTGAGTGGCAACGACCTGTCTGGGAGCCAGCTGGAGCCCTTCCAGGCTCTGTTGCAGGCAGCAGCAGCCACACTGTTGCACCTCGAGCTGACCGAGTGCCAGCTTGCCGATACCCAGCTGCTGTCCACACTCCCTGTGCTGACTCGTTGTGCCAGCCTCCGCTACCTCGGCCTCTATGGCAACCCGCTGTCCATGGCAGGGCTCAGGGAGCTACTTCGGGACTCAGTGGTGCAGGCTGAGCTGCGCACAGTGGTGCACCCTTTCCCTGTGGACTGCTATGAGGGCCTTCCCTGGCCACCGCCTGCCTCTGTCCTCCTGGAAGCCTCCATCAATGAGGAGAAGTTTGCCCGCGTGGAGGCTGAGTTGCACCAGTTGCTACTAGCCTCAGGCCGTGCGCACGTGCTTTGGACCACAGACATCTACGGGCGCCTGGCCGCAGACTACTTCAGCCTGTGACCTCCAAGCTCTGGGTGAGAGACTGTCCCGGGGTCCAGGGCTGTTGGAGGCCCCTTGCCCCTTGGGTAGGCAGAGCCTATCCTGGAACCCTGCTGGAGACCTGACACAATGGCAGTGGCCTCTGATTTCTTTGTTCCAAGGCTCACCTTGAGCCTCCCCATGCTTTCTGCAGCACCGTGTGCAGTTTGTCCTGCGCCTGCTCCCCTGGCTGGCTGACCATCTGTGGGCCCCAGGGCTGGATTCCAGGCCTACATGGCCCTGCTTGGTTTGGCTGCACTTAGCTGCCCTTCATTGTCCTGGGGTCTTCAAGCTGAGAGATGATGTTTTCCTCTCGGCTTGGGACAGGGGCCTACTTCACGGAGGGCTGGGATCCTAGGCACTCTGGGGCCTCTTACCTCTTCTGGGTTTTGGTGCCAGAGGGTGTCTTAAAGGTACAAACGTGCAGTGTGCTTAGAACTTAAATCTGTGATTTTTTTCTGTCCTAATTGGTTACAGTGACTCCTTTCCTGTTATGTCATCCCCAGCCTGGTCACTGGGGACCATGTCTTTGGTTTGCTGCCCCTCCGTTTTTCTGGGCATCTCCACAATCTGTCCCCCACTCCCACATCTCAGAGGTCCAGGCCTACAAAGAGCGGTGGGACCAGAGGCAGAGCCTGAGGTCGGGTTAATTTGGGAAGTGGGGAAATCATTTCTGGAGGGTCTCACTGGGGTGTTAGGAGCCTATCTCCGGGCACCCTCCGTTCGCGTCCCAGGACTTAAATTTGCAGGGGTCCGCAGGGGCTCCCGCCCCGCCCCCTAAACACGCATACACAGCTCGCTATACTGCGCAGCTTCCACCCTTTACTGATCACGCTGGGGCATGCGCGTGGTGAGTCGGGCCGGCCAATCCGCGGGGCCTACGTCATCAGCCCGCGCCCCGCCCCTCAGCAGTGGATCTCGTAGGCGGAGGGGGCCTGCAGCGGGAGACCCTGAGAGACTCCGGGCGCTTCGGCAGCTTCCGCCGAGCCCTCGGCGAAAAGCGGCTTAGAGCGGTCGATGACGAACATTTCGTGGCCACGCTCGTCGCGGAGTTCCTCGAGCTGAGCGAAGGTGCAGGGCCCGTCGGAGTAGTCGTTGACAAAGAGCGCTCCCTCCCCGGGAGGCCCCGGCGCCTTTTTACGCCGCCGCCGCCGGCGGCAGATCATGGTCGCCAGTAACAGAGCCGTGAGCGCCAGGAGCGCGATGGCAGCCGCGATGGCCGTCTGTGTGGCCAGGCCCAGGGCACGGAAGGCCATGCTTCCCGCCTCGGGCAGGGGCTCGTGGCTGACTGGGCCGCCGGCCGGAGGCGGCGGGGGCGCCAGCTGCTGCTGCCGGGAGACGTTGACCAAGAGCTGGAAGGGTACGCGGGTGGCGCCGCCGGCGTTGGAGGCCTCACACTCGTACTTTCCGGCGTGGGCCAAGGTGATGTTGGTGAGGAAGAGCATGCCGCTGCCGGTGTCGGAGGCCCCGAGACCTCCTGGGCGCCGCCACCCAGCTTCCGGCTGGGCCTGGGCGCGCGGCGCACCCTCGCGAGGCTGTGCCACCTTTCTCCAGGTCACCAGGGGCTGCGGGTAGCCTGAAGCCTGGCAGGCCACCCGCAGGTCCTCACCCAGGTTGGCTGTCATCTCCAGCGGCTCCACGTGCACAGACGGCGGGATGCATATGAGGCTGCTTCCAGACACTTCCAGGAGACTCTGAAGCGCCAGGCGCGGGGGCTCTGCACACAGGATCTTCTTGTCCCTGGAGCTGAGCAGCCGCTGGCCTCCCTCCTTGATCCAGGCTCCCAGCCAGTGTAGAGCACAGTCACAGCGCCATGGGTTCTCTGTGGGCGGAGCAGCAGCAGGCATGTAGCTCAGGGATGGCTCTGAAACACAGCCTATGTGGTTGGGGTTGTTGGCAAGAGCAGGAGTCCCTTACCTAACACCGTGGGGGACCCCTGGCACAACTTTCTGACAGGGGGCTCCTTAGAGTGGGCAGCACCCACCCACCCCCTCCCCACACCCCAAACTCCGTTCTGTGATGCACGTCCAATTCACCAGTCTCTGAGAAAGCTCCTGTTCCTGGCGTCTCTCCCTGCCACAAGTTTTGCTATTTGAGGGGATCCTCTGTGTGCCACATACACATCCATCAGCACTAAGACCTTGCACATTCTGCCAGTTTTGTCTTCAGGCGCTGTCTGGACGGAATGTCCCCAGTCCTGGTCATGTTTCCAGTTTTTTTCTGCAGGCCTTTTGGCACAAAAATGTGGAGGCTGCTCAGCTCTGTCTGGTTTGTTCAGGGCCTTGTACATGTTCTGTCTCCCTTGGACGATTCTACCCTTGTTCCTAGCAGCTTTCTATCATGGCTGTGGGTAGGTAGTGCTGCTTGCCCCCCAGGGCTGCCACTGGAGCTCCCTCCACAGCTGGCTGGCTCCCTAGTGCCACCACTGTGGCCAAGGAAGCTGCCTTTACATGAGAGCCCCTTGCCCCCAGAAAGAGCTACCTGTGAGACGCAGAACCTGCAGGCTGGCCAGTGGCTGCAGGGCCTCCCGGCTGATGGTGCCCAGCTGGTTCCTGCTGAGGTCCAGCAGTGCCAGTGAGGAGAGCCCAGCCAGGGCCTGGTCCTCCAGCAGCTCAATGCTGTTTTCCTGTAGGTGGAGCTCCTGCAATCGCTGAAGCAGGGACATTCATCAGAGAAAGGGACCCTGGGGGTCAGGTCCCCTTCTTACCAGACTAGCCTGGGCTGCCTTTTCTCCCCTTCACTACTCCAGTAGGGCAGGTGGCAGTGCAGGAGGACCGCTACCCTTTTTGCACACTCCTCCCACCTCACCTGCAAGTGTAGGAAGGTGAAATCCAGCAGCTGTACCAGCTGGTTGCCAGCTAGGTAGAGCACGCGCAGTTGGGCCAGGCCTGCGAAAGCGCCGACGCGCAAACCGCGCAGCCGGTTGCCAGTTAGCGCCAGTTCCAGCAGGCGCGACTGCGCACGGAAGGCGCCAGACTCCAGGGCATGTAGGCTGTTGTTGTGCAGGTAGAGATGGCGCAGGGAGGCAAGGGACGCCAGGATGCCCGGCTCCAGGCGCGCGATGCTATTGTCCTGCAGAAACAGCGTCTGGATCGGAGGGAGAGACGGCGCTTACTCCACTGAAGGGGTTTTTGTTTTCCCTAGAGCGCCCCATTCACCCACGGGGAGGCTCACACACCCGTCCCTCCGTTTCGCTGGCACCCCTTGTCCGCAGCCCGGCAGCCCCACGCGGTGCCCACCTGCGTCCCGGGGGGGATTCCAGGCGGGACCACGCGCAGTCGCAGAGCACCGCACTCCACCGTGGCGCTGTAGCAGCGGCAGGCGGTGGGGCAGCCGGCAGCGAGAGGCGGGAGACCCGGCAGTGACAGCAGCGACAATAGCAGCAGTGCAGGTGCCCCTGGGGCCATCTCCCGCGGGACTGGCCGCAGGCCACGAACCTGCAGCTTTTTCAGCAGCCTCCCTACAGTCCGGCCCCGATGGGATGCAATTCCTGAAACACAGGTTGGCAGGCCTGTCCCTAACATTTGAGAGCCAGCGAAAAGCATGAATGGAGGCACACACCATGTCTGAGTTTTGAAGCTTGAAATCGGTTTAAGAAACTGGTAAAATAAAATTTCAATGCCTTCCTTTATAAAAAGCTTAAAAAAAAAAGTCAAAGATCTGGAGCATCAGGTTTCAATTTAGAATTTCTGTCATCAGAGTCTTGACATGCAGGCCACAGGAGGGGAGCCTACGCCACCCCAACACTTTTCTCTCTCCATCCCCCATCTGCCTGGTACTGAAGGGTTTCCTGCTCATGCACGTGGACACATGGACTGAAGTGCCTTCTACAACCCAACATCCAGCCACTCCTTGGATCTTGGGTGCAAGAGGCTGGTATGGGCTTGGGAACACGTGGGTAAAGTTCAGTGTCAGTCCCCAGACCATGGACTAGAAGGGAAAGAATAGGCTCTGAGCGGACACATCCTCTGATCTGCATGAACTCACTCTTGGGCACTGGCATGAGACGTCAAGATACAGAGCCCAGATCAGGGGTCCTTTGCATAACCTCAGGACAGGGCACAAGTCTCCCTGCTGCTAGTGTTTGTCCTTGTCCTCACCTAATTTTGATCCAGAATCTACTCTCGTCATTTTTATCCCTAGAACTCATGCTGTGTCCCCAGTGCTCGGATTTTCCTGTTGTGACGTGAGGACATGGGCACAGCTGGTCTGGGAGGGCCACCAGCTGCAGGAGAATGGAGGCGTACCTTTGTCCAGCCTCTGCCTGCCCTACGTGGGGTGGGAGTGGGTAGAACAGCTTAGCTATAACTAGAACTTCTTAGGGAAAGTGCTAGGGAATTGGAGGATGAGACAAATAGGAAAGCCAGTTCAGCTGTGGGGCCTGTGTTCGCCATGCTGACTCCTAGAAAGATGCATCCATCTTTGGGGGTAGGTGGGCCCTTGGGATGACTGGGCTGTGAAAGAAGGAACCTTGGGTCACCAACTGAGTTTCTAGTGTAGTTTGCCAAGTAGATTCTGTGCTCAGTGACCTCCTGGACGTTGAAGGAGTGTGTAGTGTTTTGTTTTGGGTTTATACACATGCAGCTGTGATCCTAGAAAGAGAAGACCTGAGTCCAGTTCAAGGCACAATGAGTCCAGGTGGATGGTAGGGCTGAGGTGTGCCATCAGCTAGCCTCCACTTCAAATGGTCTCTGCTCTGAACACCTGCCTGTTCACCAGGTCTCCTACTAGGAAATGTGTCATGTGGAAAGTTACCAAGTGGCTTTGGTGTTTATTTAAATCTTGCTCTAAATTTAACTCACATGGTTATTTAACATTACTGAAGAGAAGCAGGCACAATGAAAGTTTTAATGTAATTGCTTTGGTCTAGGTAGAGGCAATTCCCAGATGTTTCAGAGTGTGTGTGAACCCCAAGAATTTGGGGGGCATTCTCAGCCCCTGGGACCCACTTCCCTCAGCAAAAGGGCTGGCCTAGGGTGGCCACCCAGCTTTCAGCAGCAAGGCCTCTCAGAGATTTTTGGCCTCCTCTTAAGGACTTAGAGGATTGCTGCTCACATGGACACCCCCTAGATGCTGATACGTGTGGAAGAGCTGGCCTGGGCATGGTTGAGGACTCAAGCAGGAAGAGCAGGGGAGGCTAGCTCAGAAATACTTTAACCCAGCAGAAACCCTCCTAATGACTGGGTAGGAGGCGGGGTGTAACATACTGGATTTGGCCACAGCTGTCAGTCTCCAGGGGGCCCATCTGTGCGAGGAGGGATGAGTGAAGGGATAATGGAGAAAGCCCTGCTTCGCTCTTCCGCGCAGTGCCAGGCCCGAACCTCGATCTCCCGAGGTGCCCCCTGCATCCCCTCCGGCGCGATCTGTCCAGGGCAGGGCGTGGTCCCCGTCAGGTCGCACGCCCTTCTCGGTAGTCGCCAGAGACAGAGCCGGGATGGGCCCTGATCCCGCCCCACGCCCGCTGACCTTGGGCCGGGCGCCCCCTCACCTGACGCTCCCGCGGCGCGGCTCCCCCGCCGAACCCCGGCCCACAGAGCAGCACCCGGCGGGGGAGGGACGGGCGCCGCTCAGGCTCGCGCACTGGAGCCCCCGCGCCTCCCGCCCTGCCGCCCCGATCCGCCGTCGCGAGCGCCGGGCAGACCAGAGGACGAAAACGTCCCAGGCCGGGGGTGTGTGGAGGGAGTAGGGCCCCCGAGACCCCGCCCCTGCCGGCGTCGGGACTCCGTCCGCGGTACCACCTCGGACAGCGCCGGCGGGGCGGGGCCGCGGCGCACCTTCGCCGCGCACGCGCACTCGGCCGGCGCGCTCTCCGGGTGGCGCGTGCGCAGCGAGGCGGCCCGGGGCGCTGCGGGGGCCAGCGGCTGCTGGCCTGCGGTTCAGGGAGGCGGGGCAGCAAGCAGGAGAGGGGCCAGGTCCATGGTGAGTGCGAAACGGCGGCCCTGCCAGCGCACGTGCGAGGGCAGCTCGGGCGCGCCTGGCCCGTACTCGAAGCAAGCGCTGAGCTCGAAGGCCAGGGCCGATCGCACCAGGCCCACGCCGCCCGCGCGCTCTGGCGCTGGGTGGTAGAGACGCCCATTCGTGGCCAGAGGCAGCAGGCGCGCCGGCTCGAAGGGCACAGCCAGGGCTTCGCCGCCGCCGCAGTAGGAGAGGCGCTGGGGCGCGGGGCCCGCGGCCAGAAGTTGCGTGAAGACCACGGGCCGGTCTTCGCAGCGTAGGAAGTTGCGTTCCCTGCCGCAGAGCGAGAGGAAGGGGAAGGAGGCCTCGTAGCGCCCGCTGCGGTTGGGTCTCAGGCGGGAGAAGAACATGACCAGGAACTGCGGGTCTGTGGGGAGGAGGGGGAAAGGGCGTGACTGCTCAGCACGCCAGACCCCCAGTCCCCCGGGCCCTACTGCCCCAGGCAGGCGGCTCTCCCTGGGCCACACCAAGGGCTTGCGCCGGCTGTCGGACAGCCGCCCAGGCCTCACTTTAGTTCGGGGGCTTTTAAGCACAGTACAGCCAGCCTCCTAACGCGGGCAGGACGGCTGGCAGGTTGGACAGCGCGAACCCTTAAGAGCCGTTCCCGAAGGAAGAGGAAATGTGGGGGTGGAAGGAGCATCAGTACCTTTGAAGCAGGTGGTGAAGTTCTTCATTCTGGAGTCGTCCAGGAAAAGCTGCAGAGAACCAGACCGTGGCCCTTGAGTAGTAGCCCGAGAGAGCTGGCCCTGGCCCAGGGCGAGAAGGCCCTGGTGGGCCTGAGCCCGGGCTGATGTCCGCTTTCTTTGCTCGTCTGTGCACACTATGTGCAGAGAGGCGCGTGGAAGATAAACCTGGGAGCCCTGCCGACCTCCCCACATCTATCCCGCGCCCCCCGCCTTACTTCCTCAAGCACAGATTCTCTCAGCTGGCATGCCCTTTCTGCGCCTCTTCCCTCCTCCCTTCTAGTTTCTAATGAGATGTGCCACTTCCTCCGCAGAGGCTCTCTGAGTTGCTTCCTTGTGTGTATGGTGGATGCCACCGCCAGGGTTTCCAAATCAGGCGCGGCAGCGGGGGACGCAGGACCGGGGATGCAAAGCCCGCAGGGCGCAGCCACGCGTGGGACGTTGTCCGCTGGGGACCTAACCCTTTGGGGCCTTAGCCGCGCGTCCTAGTGTTTCCAGCGCGACCCGGGAGGCCGGGTTGCCTTACTGTAAAGACCCCGCCCCCGCCCACCTGGCCCTGATGATCCACGTAGTAAAAGTACTCGCGCGTCCGAGGCTCTGGGCTCTGGCCCTGCGTGTAGGAGACGCTCCCGCCCCCAGCGTAGGTCCGGGCTCCCGGGGACCGCGCCAAGATTAGAGCCCAGGGCCGCAGCACCCCGCTCATCGCCCACATCCTCTTCCTGCGCCGGAAACGGCCGGAGGTCATGCGGGGCAGGTGCTGTGGGAACACCGGTCCCCCGGCGGTCATGGCCTCGTGCTTTGGGTTCCGTAGGCGGCCCCGGAGCTCGACCCCGCCCCCCCCCCCCCCCCCCCGTCCCCTCTCCTCCCAGCCCGAGGCGTTCCCGACACTCTCCCTTCTCTAGGCGTCAAGGGCACGCCGCCCAGCGTTCCGGCTGGGGAAAGGGTGGCGGGCGGGAGCGCCCGACGTTGGCGTTCTAGTGTGAGACGTAGGTGCGGTCGGTTTCGGGAACAGGGACATCGGCTGGGCCTGGACTTCGCTGGGCATGCAGGCCCTGTCCCTCCGCCCGCGGAGACTGGCTGTCCTCACGTGAGCGAGGTACGCGCAGTGTATCCCCGCTCCCAGGAGGCCGGCCCGGCTGGGCACTCTGCATATGAGGGTGGCTGCTGAAGACAGGTGGTGAATAAACACCGCCCAGAAAGCCTATGCCAGCTTGAGCCGTACGATAGGTCAGAACCCAGCCCGCCGTCCCCACCCCACCCCCAGACAATCAAGCAGAGCTTACGGGCTCAAGTGGAGTATTTCAGGTGCCTCTCCCCATCCCCAGGAGGTACCTTCCTCTCCTCCCCGAACCCCTCCCTGCTCCCCCTATTCTCCCTTGACCGTACGTCCAGCTGGGTGTCCACACCAGCAACCGACTGGCTGCTGATAGCTGCCTCGCTGCCACTGGAAGGAATGGGAGACGACAGCCTCGGAAGTGTCCATACGTACTTTATTCACACAAAGTGTTTTCATCTCTCGAGTCCATGCGTCAGAGCGAGTCTTTGGCCGGGCTGGCGGTACCCAAGCCTCGAGACCACCGGACCGAGGACCTTCTCCCAGGGGGACACCGGGCCTCGGCAGGGCTGGGCTTTTTTGTTTTTAATAATAAATAAAAACTCAACTCTAAAAAATATATATATATATAAACTGGGGATAAATTAAGTTTTACAACGATTGGAACTCAAAATTCCAAAATGGAAAATGTACAGAGTCTAGGTACCTCTGCCTCCCTATCCTCACCCTGCCCACGCGCGCTCTGGCCTCGAGGAAGGAGAGTCTCTGGTGGCCCTCTGGTCCCCCGCTCTGGGCTCCTGCCCTCTCATCTGCTGCAGGTCTTGGACAGGGATAGGGCAGGATTCGCTTTTTGGTCAAAGCCAAGAAGGTGGAGAAGAAAATGAAGGAATGATAGCAACTTGTCTGCAGAGGATGGGGGAGGACTCAGAAATAAATAGCATTTGGGATAAGATTATGTCATTAGCAAATTTAGTTCTTATATCTTTCGCTCTATTTATATCTCTATACACAGGCGGGTTCGGATGCGGGATAGATTCTGAATTTATAGTTACACGAAGAAAAAATATTCTCGCCCCTCCCCCACCCCGCCCCAAGAATGCCTGCCCAACCCTGCCCCCCACCCCGGAGGACTTTGGCTTGTAGGCTCCTTCCCCCCCCAAGAAAGCCTACTGGGCCCTGGGCCGGCCGGACTCTGCTCTGGTGGTAGACAGCCCAGAGCCCTGGAGACCCCAAATTCCTGTGCAGTCACCACGCTGGAAGCCACAGATGGCGGGGGGGTAGGGTAGAGAGGCGGCAGAAATTGGGGAGGTTGGATGTCGCAGGCCAGGAGACCCCCGGGGCAGAGGGAGAGCAGAAGGAGGGAGGAGTAGCCGGGCTGGTCCCCGGCCGGGACCGACTGAGCACAGCACCCCAGCGATACGGCTTGCCCCAGGGAGGGCGGCTTGTGCCCTCGGGCCGGCCGGGAGGGGCAGTGTCACTTGGCTCCAGGAAACAGAAGGCACTTTCTCGCTGCCGACCAGCGGCTGGCGATGGGCGGGGCAGCGCCTAACGAACCAGCCAGAGGCCGGGGGCGGGGCGGAGATGCCCTTCCCTCCGCCCCTCTGCCCCGGCTGCGCCTTCAGGCCGAGGGCCCGGGTGTGGGAGATGGGGGTTCCTTCCAGGGCTGGGGCGGGCATGGGCGGAGCCGGCATGCTACCTCCGCGTCTGGGGCATCCCCTCCCCCCCTCCCCGTGTGCCCCCCTGCCCAGGCGCACCCGGGCAGGCTCTGTCCCCACCCTCGGTCCCTCGGTTCCCACACGCTATAGCACGCCCTCCATGAAGGTGGTGTCCAGGTGCTGGATGAGCACGCGCAGGAAGGACATCTCCTTGCGAGTGTTTTCAAAGATGACCCGCGGGTCATCTGAGCGGCAGCGCAGGCAGTTGGGCGCCATCACCATGGCCAGGTTGCTGACGTCCATCTTGGTGATGGCCACATTGGCAGGCTGCACGAACACCTGCGAGGGAGAGGCGGGTGGGCCTGAGCCGGGCACGGAGGGGGGCAGGAGGCGGGGCGCAGCGTGGAGGGGGGCGGTGTGCCACCGCCTACCTGGAGGAAGCGGATGAGGTAGCACAGCACCAGGCGGTTGATGCGGGGCAGCGCGTGCACCACGGCCACGGCGGCCTCCGGGCTCTCGTAGTGCGCGATGCACTGCTCGTAGAACTCGTGCGGGATCAGGGGCTCCTCCAGCTCCCGGTACCACAGCTTCAGCAGCGACGCTGGGAACGCAGCACGGGGTGTTCAGCCGTGCAGGGCCCTTGGGGACCAGCAGCAGCAAGGGGTGAATGGGGCCGTGGGGGGCGGTGTGTGTGTGCTGGCACCAAGAGGGGGCAGGACCAGACTGGAGGTGTCCACACAGCGGTGTGGGCTGCCTGGCTGGAAGCCAGTGGGCTCCTAGTCCTGACCGCCAGGGCTGACCCCGAGCATGGGGACACCGTCCTGAAGGACATGCAAATATTCTAGAGAGGACTTATCAAGAGGGCTGTGCAGCCACTGTGAGCCATGGAGACTGACCAATGGCAGCGGATCTCTGCACTGGAAACGATCACAGGGTTGCCCTTTCTCCATGGGAAGCAGGGAGCGCTGAACCATTCCAGCTGCTCCTGCTGAGGGGGCTGGGGGCTCACCTGGGACGTGAGGGTCCTCCAGGCCTGTAGGCACCTTCCACTGGTCCACCTGGAGCTTCAGGGCATTTACTTCATCGATGTCCCCAGGTACTCTGCCGAGCATATGGCAAGTCTCAGGGAGGAGGAGCTGGGCCTGCTCCAGGTCACAGCTTCATGACCCCTCTGCCTGAATGACCTCCTTCCTACCGGAGGGGAGGTGTGGCTCGGGTCCCCTGCCCCAGGCCCTCATCCTGCTGCTGACTACCCCCATGCAGATCCCTTCCTCAGAATGATCCCTGAGGCCCAAACCCACAAGCCTGTTTCCCCACCTGTCCCGGGCAGGTGAGTCATGACAGCAGGTGACTGGCCATGTGCCACCCCCATGGGGCAGGGCTATCATCTCCACTCACAGGTGAGGATCCTTTGCTGAGAATTGCTGCATCTTTCTAGTCCCTGCCCATGGCTGTTGTCCAAGTGCCCTCTGGGGTCCTGGTGGCCATTTCTGTAGGACCACTGTCCCAGACCAGCCCCCCTGCCTGGGCTCAGGCATGATGTAGTTCAGAGGGAACAGTCCTATGCCCAGCCTCTCCATTTACTCCAAGGTGCCTCTCTCCGGCATGCTGGCCTCTCGGAAATGCTCCTCTGAGGCAGGGACCCAGTACCCAGTGGCCCTGACTGCCCAAGACTGGTGGAGACACCCGAGGCCCCCACACCCAGGGCCCAGGTTGCAGGGCACCTGAAGATGCCTTCCGTCTGGTCACCGTTGAGTGCAAGCACCTCCTCTGACAGCCGGGTCTGCACCCAGGGCAGCTGCCGATCAGGGTAGCGCTCCTTCTGCATGCTCATGACCTCCTGCAGCGCGCTGCCAAACATGGACGGGCTGAAGACCGCATTCTTGGCATGTCGGATCTCCTCTACGTTGGGCTTCTTCAGCCCCTGCAAAGGCAGCCCAGCACTCTGTGCCAGTGTGGCCAAGCACCCACCCCTCTGTCCCCTGACACCCCTGCAAAGCCTACCCCTGGTTCACCCAGCTCTCCTGTGAGCCCCAGGCCTCTGCCTAGCCAGAGCCAGGGTACCCCAATTCCCTGGCCCCCAAGTCAACACGGTGGCTTCCTGCTGGGCCACCGACAGCACCAGAAGCTCCAAATGGTGCCCTCTGCCCTGTGAGCCATTCACGTCACCACCCGCCCCCTCCCCAAGTCTGCAGCCCCACCTCCTGCTGGACTCTGTCTGGGCCTTGCCAGCACAGGGAGCCCACCCACCTCTCCCCGGATATGCAGGGAATTCATACCTTCTTGGCCCCAGTCAGGGCTGCCTTCTGCAGCTTGTGGTAACAGTACTTGGCATATGTGCTTATTGCCACCCCTGGAAAAGAATGATACCAGTTGGCTTGGTGTGGACAAGCAGGAGCAGGGGCTGCAGGCCAGCCAGTGACTGAGAGAGGAAGCAGCAAGAGGGGCGAGGAGAGGTGGCTCTTGCAAGAACGTGGGCACCAGGGCCTTACTCTCCTGGGCTGTGCTTTGAAGTAAACCTATGTGGAAGGAAAGAAGGCACTGCCCTCCCCTCCAGAGGAGCCAGACTGCAGAAGGAAGCCCGCTTCCAACCCACCCAACCCTCCCCCTAGCAAGTAAGGGCAGGTTGGGGGTGCGGTGTTTCCCCGGAGAAGTGGCAGGCCGGATAGGGCAGGGCCTGGGTAGCCCCCGAGAAGGGGGATGTCTGTGTGCAGCAGGCCTATGGGCACTCAGCACCCACTGCCCAGGGTCACACAGGGTGGAGCTATGGGTTGACTGGACTGCAGGCCTTCTTGTAGCCCTGATTCCAGTGGGAGGCCCTGGGCAGCCCAAGGAGAGGCCTTAGTCCGCAGGGTTCCATGCCCACGTGGCTGAAGGCTGCCTGGGCGGAAGTCAGGGAGAGGGAGGCGCAGGGCCTGGCCCATATGGGAGGGGGATAATGTGGAGTGGATGCCTCAAGTCTTGAACCTGGGTTTCGCTGGGAGGGTGACGCTGGGGAAGAACCACTCAGGGCTCTGCCTCAGGGCTGAAGGTGATGGGAGGATGGGTCTTTTTTCTCAAGGAGGGAGGCCTTCTAACACCCCATCCCTGGCAGCAGAAGCCCTCGCCTAGCTGGTGGTCATGGAGGGCAGTAGAGACAGCAATCCGAGGACAAGGCCTCGAGCACCTTGGCCAGGGGTCTTTCCAGATTTGAGGGGAGAGGGACTAGGAGGAGACCTAGTCCAAGGAAGGTCTGAAATGTGGGCACATCCTTCCTGGCCCAGGCAGGCAAGGGAAGGAGCAACAGGACAGGGGAGCCACCTGGGCCAGGCTGCCCCGGGCCACAGACAGAGGGGCTGGACCACGTGCCTACAGGCTCAGGTCAGGCCCTGTTCCTGTAAGACTCTGCCTCTGCTGAGTGCCACCTGCCTAGGGGCCTCTGGACCCAAGCCTCAAATCCAAACACAGAGTCTTTTTCAAAGGAAGCAGTTTCTTGAGCTGTCTGAGAACGTGGGGCTCCTTAAGCCTCAGTGTGAAGAACACAAACATGTCTCATCCATGAAAACCTTTTCATTTCTAGTTATCACAGAACAGCTGTCTTAACTGGTGATGGTGTTCTATTTGAGAGGAACCAAAATGAAAACAAATGTTTCTTCTAGATGTTCAAACCCTGAAGAATCTGTTTCAGGTCCCTGGGGACCCACAGACCCCTGGCAGAGATCCTAGCTGCTGCCTCCCATTAGCCCACTTGGGACACAGCACTTGGAACCTTCCACCCCTGAGTCACGTGGCCCATGTGGGCAAGCTCTGGGCAGGGAGAGGGGATGGCGCTCACGCAAACGGAGCTGGGGCTGCACCCTGAGCACTGGCAGCACTTGGCAGCAGGCAGCAGCGCTCCCTTTCCCCATTCTGGGTGCAAGCCCACCCTCCCTTGGGCGACTGCTTCTGCCCCTGGGCTTGGGGCCTGTGGGCAGACTTGCCCTGACCTCCTGCCACAGGGTCTCACGGGGCTTTCTGCACCTCTTACCTGGTATTGGTAGTGCAGCTTTTCCTGGCCTGATTCCCTATCTGTAGGATGGGGACGGGTGCCCATTAAGGGCCAATCTCAGAATCTGGCAGAGTGACGACTCAGCTAAGAGCCACCACTGCTGGAGTCCCAGGGCACATCCTCCTGGGCCAGGACTATGGGGCGTTTGCTGAGTGCCCAGTGTCCAGCCCAGGGAACCCTCTGCTGGTGTGGGGACCCTGCTCTGAGCCCAGAGAACCCTCTGGCGGTGTGGAGGACTCTACTCCAAGCCCCGCGGCCAGAGGCTGACAAAGCAGTTCTCCCAGAGTCTTGCTGCTGTGCCAGGGCCCAGGCCATGAACCTCAAAGGCCACCAAGTGTAGCCAGAATGTGATGCCTCTTGGCACATGCTCTGCGGAGTCCCAAGGGTCTGGCTCCCTTCTACGACCCAATCAGGGCTCCAATCACCCCTGCCCCAGCTCATGGCTGCACTGCTCTTGCGGACTGGCTCGGGCAGGAGCTCAGAACCCCTCCTGCTCCTATCCCCGACGACAGTGGCCCAAGGGTGCCCTGGGATCCCAGATGGCAGCTGCCCCCTTTCTCCTGGCACAGGCAGTCGACAGCCAGGCACTTCCCAGAGGAAGAAGAGTGGGGCAAGTATGGGTAACTGGGTGGAGGTAGGCTGGGAGCTGGTCCCAGGATCTTGGTGCCAAGAGGGGCAGTTCACGGCACAGCAGTGGACCACTGGCTCTCCTGGTGGGGGAGGCACAGCCTTGGGCTAACAGGGCTTCCCTGGAGCTTGGGCAGGGGTGGGGTTCCTGAGCCAGGGCCCAGGAGAAGGAAAGGGATGGGAATGCTGGGGGAGGGAGGCTGGGGAACCCCTGAGTGTGCTGGGGGCCCTGCCAGGGAACCGAGGCCCGGCTTGGCCCCCAGAGCACTCCTGCACCAGGGGCCGCCTCCAGCAGGCCCCTCCGCATTGCGCGCCCAGAATGCACACCGGAGAGTCCTGAGCACCGCGGAGGCCGGGACAGGGTGGCACGGCCTCTCCCAGGAAGCCCTGTCGACAAGCAGGCTTCAGCCCCCTCTGGAGGAGGCCTGGCAGTTAGTGCCCCCCACGCCCCAGCCCGGAAGTGGTTAGAGAGAGGGGGCCAGGCGGCCGAGCCGGAGAGCAGAGCTGTGCAGCGCAGCACCCGGGGCTGCGGGAGAGGCCCTACCATCCGGCTCCTCAACATAAGGCTTGGGTTTCTTTCTCAACTTGGACTTCTTCTTAGTGTTCCTTTCCAGGAGCGCTTTCATGTGCTGGGTCACTGGGGAGCAAACAGAGGGTGAGGCCACAGAACACAGAGGAACACGAGCCCACACGGTCCCACGCGGGGCTGACCCTGGGAGGCTGGGGGGGTGACGGCCCAGCCTGTGGGGCTCCTCGAGGGGTGAAGGTGAGTGTCCTGCTCACACTCCCGAGACAGGGGTGGGTGTGAGGGCCTGTCCGGGCCATGTGGCTGGGGAGATGCCAGCAAGATGCCCACGGGCAATGGGGAGGGACTGTGGTCAGCTCCTGACCCTCTGGCCGACAGGACGGAAGGGGTGGGGAGAACCCTGAGGAGGCCCCAGGCCAGCTGTGGGGTTCCTACATGGCTGAGGGAGCACTGAGCAAGAGGGGAGCCGGGCTCCCCTCTGGCCGGTTGGGGCGCCTTCCACTCGGCACTGCTGACGCAGCCCCTCCTCCCCTGTCCCACGCTCCAGAAGGAAGTTGGATGCACGGTCCACACTGAGGTGGGAGCTACCTCCCGTCACGGTGGACCCTCTTACCTACATGAATTATTTGTAATTCTTCTGGATGGGGAAGCTGTTATTTACCTAATCACACTTTGAGTTATAATCCAATATGCTTTATTCTGCTGTTCAGTGCTCCAGCTTTGGCCCCGGGAGCTGTGTCCTCTAACACAGCCCTGTGTCAACCCTCATCCCTTCCAGCACTTCCTCCCCTCGCCGGACATCAGTGTGAGCAAACTCCAGGAGATGGTGAAGGGCAGGGAAACCTGGCGAGCATGCTGCAGTCCACTGGGTCACAAAGAGTCGGACATGACTTAGCAACCCAACAACAATATGTACATTCCCAATCCCGCCCTTAGAATCACTTGCTTCTCCAAAGAGCTCTGGTTCCTTCTCGTGGAAAATGCTAGAGACCAAGAGCTGTCGGTCAGGTGTGCTCACTTCTACGGGGTGGCACTGCCCTCGCTGACAGGGCTTGGGCAGATAAACAGGTAGCTAGGTGGGAGAGGCTGCCTTCTCTTCCCAGCTCAGAGTTTCTATCAGGAATGGAATGCTGGATTTTGTCAAATGCTCTTTTTTCCACTTATTGATATGCTCATATGATCTTTCTTTTATTCTGCTAATATGACAAACCACAGACTGATTTTTAGAATGTTAAGCCAACTTTCCCTTTCTTAGATAAACTGCACTTACTCAAGATCATTATCGTTTCACTGTATTACTGAATTCTATCAGCTGCCAACACTGTTAGGCTCTGCGCTGTGTCCATGAGGGACTGCTGTGCTTCCCCCAGATTCTCGGTGGCGCTCTTTTCTATGTTCATGCAGAGGGCTGGGGGACAGTCCTTCCACCTGTTCTCTGAGCTGGTAAAGAACTGCTGCGCAGGCAAGCATCTGATAGTTCTTCAGTGAGGCCATCTGGGTCGGGCATTTTCTTTCTGGGAGAGTTTTAAAGTCCTAATTTAATTTCTTTAGTAGATATATGATTTTTCTGGTTATCTGTTACTGAGTGATCTTTGGTAGACTGTGTTCTTAGAGAAATTTGTCCATTTCCTCTAAATTGTCAAGTTTACTGACATAAAAGTTGTTTACAGTATTTTCCTATTATCCTTTCAACACCTGTTGAATCTGTAGTGATGCCATCGCTCATTCTTGATACTGGTAATCTATGTCTTTTTGTCCTGGTTAGTCCGTATGGAGGTTTGTTAATTCTGTTGACCTTCTCAAGTAATCAGGTTTTTGTTTCACTGATTTTCCACAATGCTTTTTCTGTTTTCTCTTTCACTGATTTCTACTCTAATCATCATCTCCTCTCTTTTCCTTACTTTTGGCATAATTTCCTCTCTTTTCTAAAGTTTCTCAATGTAGGAAGTACGTGATTTGAGAGATTTCCTAGTACAGACATTAGGTGCTGGAAGTTTTCCTCTAAGAACTGCTTTAGCTCCATCACACTAATTTTAACATGTTTTGTTTCTATTTTCTTTCAGTTCAAAATACTTTCTACATTCTCTTTTTCATTTTTATTTGGCCCATGAGCTGTTCAGTATCATGTTTAGTTTCCAAATACTCAAGGATTTTCCAGATATCTTTGTGCTGCTGATTGTCAGTTTAATTCCATTGTGGTTAGAGGACACACTTTCTTTGACTCATATTCTTTAACTTTTATTGAGACTTGCTTCATGGCTCAGGATATGGATTATTTTTAGAAAGTGGCTGACATTTGAGCCCAGATGCTCTAGGCTTCTCTGGTGGTTCAGCCAGTCAGAATCTCCCTGCAATGCAGGAGACCCAGGTTTGATCCCTGGGTTGGGAAGATCTCCTGGAGAAGGCAATGGCCACCCACTCCAGTATTCTTGCTTGAAGAATCCCACGAACAGAGGAGCTGGGTGGGCTACTGACCATGGGGTCCCAAAGAGTCGGACACAACTGAGCAAATAACACACGTGCTCTGGGGTCCAGAGTTTTTAACTGTGCCTGCTCGGTTGTAGGTGCTTTGTTTCTTAAACAGACCTTCAACTAGTCCCTCTGTTTTCAGTTCCATGGTCACTCCCACTTTCATACCACTGCTGGAGGACATTTGCCTCTACTGTTGAACTTTTCAGGGTTTGCCAATTGCTTCAACTTTTCAGCTTCCCCACCACCTGCTTGGGATCCACATTTCTTGGTCTGCCAAGTGAGTTTCCAGCCACTTGTCCATTTGCTTTTCAGCTTCCAAAACATGACTATTTTTCCTCGTCCCTTGTCTTTGTCCTGGTGGGTTTTAGTATTTTATTATAATAAAATATACGTAAAGCTTGCCCTTCTGACAATTTCAGCTGTGCAGTTCAGGCTATTCATCACATTCGTGTCGCTGTGTCATCACCACCACCCACCTCCGGTACTTCTTCCCCAAGTGGAAACTATGACCCAAACGACTCTCCATTTCTCCTTCCCAATAACCCACGGCACCCCTGTTCTGTCTCTCTGAATTTGACTGCTCCAGGGACACCGGGCACTAGTGGTAAAGAATCCGCCTGAAATGCAGGAGAGGCAGATTCGGTCTCTGGGTCGGGAACAGCCCCTGGAGTAGGAAATGGCAACCCACTCCAGTATTCTTGCCTGGAAAATTCCATGGACAGAGGAGCCTGGTGAGCTACAGTCCACGGGGTCGCAAAGAGTCAGACACGACTGAGCAACTGAACACAGGCAGGGAAGGACTTCATGGGTACATTCCTATAATAGTTGTCTTTTGGGATCTGGCTTATTTCACTGAGCCTAATGTTTTCAAGGTTCATCTATACCGTAACCTGTGCCAGAATTTCCTTCCCTATTAAGCTGAAGAAGGCTTTATCTCTCCTTGCTATTCTTTGGAACTCTGCATTCAAATGGGTATATCTTTCCTTTTCTCCTTTGATTTTCGCTTCTCTTCTTTTCACAGTTATTTGTAAGCCCTCCTCAGACAGCCATTTTGCTTTTTTGCATTTCTTTTTCGTGGGGATGGTCTTGCTCCCTGTCTCCTGTACAATGTCATGAACCTCCATCCATAGTTCATCATAGACAAGAAAGCCTTTCTCAGTGATCAGTGCAGAGAAATAGAGGAAAATAATAGAATGGGAAAAACTAGAGCTCTCTTCAAGAAAATTAGAGATACCAAGGGAACATTTCATGCAAAGATGGGCTCGATAAAGGACAGAAATGGTATGGACCTAACAGAAGCAGAAGATATTAGGAAGAGGTGGCAAGAATACATAGAAGAACTGTACAAAAAAGATCTTCACGACCCAGATAATCACGATGGTGTGATCACTCACCTAGAGTCAGACATCCTGGAATGTGAAGTCAAGTGGGCCTTAGGAAGTATTACTACAAACAAAGCTAGCGGAGGTGATGGAATTCTGGTTGAGCTATTTCAAATCCTAAAAGAGGACGCTGTGAAAGTGCTGCACTCAATATGCCAGCAAATCTGGAAAACTCAGCAGTGGCCACAGGACTGGAAAAGGTCAGTTTTCATTCCAATCCCTAAGAAAGGCAATGCCAAAGAATGCTCAAACTACAGCACAGTTGCACTCATCTTACATGCTAGTAAAGTAATGCTCAAAATTCTCCAAGCCAGGCTTCAGCAATACATGAACCGTGAACTTCCAGACGTTCAAGCTGGTTTTTAGAAAAGGCAGAGGAACCAGAGATCAAATTGCCAACATCCGCTGGATCATCAAAAAAGCAAGAGAGTTCCAGAAAAACATCTATTTCTGCTTTATTGACTATGCCAAAGCCTTTGACTATGTGGATCACAATAAACTGTGGAAAATTCTGAAAGAGATGGAAATACCAGACCACTTGACCTGCCTCCTGAGAAACCTGTAGGCAGGTCGCGAAGCAACAGACTGGTTCCAAATAGGAAAAGAAGTACGTCAAGGCTGTATATTATCACCCTGCTCATTTAACTTACATGCAGAGTAAATCATGAGAAACGCTGGGCTGGATGAATCACAAGCTGGAATCAAGATTGCTGGGAGAAATATCAATAACCTCAGATATGCAGATGACACCACCCTTATGGCAAAAAGTGAAGAAGAACTAAAGAGCCTCTTGATGAAAGTGAAAGAGGAGAGTGAAAAAGTTGGCTTAAAGCTCAACATGCAGAAAACTAATATCATGGCATCCAGTCTCATCACTTCATGGGAAATAGATGGGGAAACAGTGGCTGACTTTATTTTTGGGGGCTCCAAAATCACTGCAGATGGTGACTGCAGCCATGAAATTAAAAGACACTTACTCCTTGGAAGGAAAGTTATGATCTACCTAGAAAGCATATTAAAAAGCAGAGACATTACTTTGCCAGCAAAGGTCCATCTAGTCAAGGCTATGGTTTTTCCAGTGGTCATGTATAGATGTGAGAGTTGGACTGTAAAGAAAGCTGAGCACCAAAGAATTGATGCTTTTGAACTGTGGTGTTGGAGAAGACTCCTGAGAGTCCCTTGGACTGCAAGGAGATCCAACCAATCCATCCTAAAGGAAATCAGTCCTGGGTGTTCACTGGAAGGACCGATGTAGAAGCTGAAACTCCAGTTCTTTGGCTACCTGATTCAAAGAGCTGACTTATTTGAAAAGACCCTGATGCTGGGAAAGACTGAGGCAGGAAGAGAAGGGGACGACAGAGGATGAGATGGCTGGATGGCATCACTGACTCAACGGACATGAGTTTGGGTGGACTCCAAGAGTTGGTGATGGACAGGGAGGCCTGGCATGCTGTAGTTCATGGGGTCACAAAGAGTTGGACACGACTGAGTGACTGAACTGAACTGATTTAGGCTATATGTACAGATGACATTCTACTTTGTCTGTTCGTCCATCAATGGATGCCTGGTGCTTTCTGCCTCTTGGCTGTTGTGAACATGGTGCTATGAACACAGGAGTGCAAATATCTATTCATGTCTCTGCTTTCAATTATTTCAGGTACATACTTACAAGTGGAATTGTAGGGTTCTATGATAATTATATTTTTAATCTTTTGAGGAATTGCCATTCTATTTTCCACAGTGACTGCAGTATTTCACATTTCCTTGTGAGGTTTCTTTTTTTGTCTTTAAAAGAGTCCCTCACTGTTTTTACCATGAACTCAAGGTGGGATGCAAGTAAATGCACGTGTCCAGCCTGCCATCTTTACCCGGAGGGTAAGTGCTTGCGGCAGGCATGAGGCGCTTGCACTGAGTGTCCCTCAGGAACTCCTGCAGGAGCTGCAGTCAGTGTGATGTCGCCAAATCCCCGGGACACCTGTGCTGACAGCAAGCTCAGGGGGGTCTGGGGCACACAAGCTGTGAGCCACCTGGGTAGTTGGCACAAAGGTGTGACCACGTGAGACGAGGTTAAGCCGGGGGTGGGAGCTCGCATGAACTTGGGTTCACTGTGGGGTACCTTGGTCCCTTGAGGCCGTGACCACACAGCAGACGTCACACACATGCTGGCAGATGAACTACAGCTTCTGAGGCCAAGGCAGGGAGCAGCTGGGGTGAGGGCCCGTGTGTGGGAGCCAGCTCAGCTCTGCCCTCACCACTGCTCCTGGGACAGACTGCATGTCCTTCCAGGCACAGGCTCATCCCCCTGGGCTGAGGGGGGTCTGTCTTCCTGACCAGCAGCCAGCACCCACGTTCTCTCGAGGCCGCTCTTCTGGGCTGGTGATGAGCAGCAGCTGCTCATCCAGGAGTGGGTCTCACAGCTGGAGACAGGGCTCCGACGGGAGGGCAACCCTGTGCCACTTAAGACCAGACCCCACAGCCCAGACACAGGACCCAGATGGCAGAACCACACAGACCCAGTGTGGTCTGTGGACAGAGACCACCGGGGCTGGGAAACCATGGCCGCCAGGCTGAGCCTCGATTCCGCTTGGCTCCCACAGCACAGACATCAGGACAGAGGTTCACTGATCTCGGAGCCAGCGGCAGTGTCCTGCTAGACAGTGTCCAGCTCTGCACGAGCGCCCCAGCGAGAGGGGCCGGCCCAGAGCCTCTGGCCTCCGTCCACCGCTCACTCACCTGTCACTCAGCAGCACTGCTGGAGCCCCGCGGGCTGCGAGCTAAGCGGTGGAAACACACTTCCAAACCTCCAGCTCACAGCAGGGACATCTCAAGGCCTTTTTGGAAGAGGCTGAGGTGAACCACGAAGCCACTGAGGGCCCACCTGCTCCTGGGAAGGTCTGAGAGGACAGAGACAGAACCAGGCCGCCTGCCTCACCCTGGAAGCAACCCGGGGAGACCTGTCTGTGGTGTTCAGGGATCGTGCTTCCAAAGGCGCACACCTGAGTGAAAATGTCAAGACTTCCCAGGTGTGCTTCCAAACAGCTGGCATGCTGGACGGTCCCTGTGCTTGACGCGCCTCCCAGTACCCACACTGCCTGCAGCCCTCCCCACTGTGTGCACATGCCTTGGCACCCACAACTGGGCAAGGGCAAGGCCCCGGTCAGGCCAGGCCAGATGACCACTCCCTCCATGCCATCTGCAGCATGGAGGACACTCAGGAGTACAGGATGGCTGGCGGCCGTCACACAGGCAAGTGCTCCTGCAGCCCCACCCTGGTGCTGGCCCAGGCCCAGGACGCACACCACCTGGCTGGCAGGACTGTGACCCCGCGTCCTCCCCACGTAGGTCAGGTCAGGGCCACACAGACCTGACACATGACCTCCAGACGCAGCCTGCACTTGGGCCCAGGCAGCCATCAGCAGGTCGCTGTCTGTGATGGTCCCAACCTCTGACCCCTGACGCAGCTCAGGGCCATCTCAGCTCACAGCACCACAATAGCCTGCTGGTCACCTCAGACTTGGTGCTGGGCCAAGTGCCCAGCTCCTTGCTGCTCTCTGAAGCCCTCCTGATATGGCCTCGAGGGACAGCGTGAGCCCGGCCAGGGTGGATGCAGTAAGTGCCCTCATCAGGCAGGGCCTCTGGGATGGGGCCTCGGAGGGAGTGGACGCCGGCTGGTGGGGACGCGGGTGTGACACCTGTCAGCCAGCGGCCGGGACAGCGGCACGCCTGCCGCGGCTCTCCTCAGGGCCTCTGTGCCGAGAAGGGCTCCCTGAGGACCCTGCGGCCCCGCGGAGGCCAAGGGTGTACCCTTGAGAGGCGGTGCCTCTGTGCGCCTGCTGCCCATGGGCCCAGCACTGAGCCCAGGCATGGGCCCCGCCGCAGCCACCCCTGAGCTGGTGGCAGAGCCAGCACCCGCCTGGGCCGTCCTTACCTTTGGTGTCGTTGACAGGGTCCATGTGCCGGTAGATGTAGCCCTCCAGGTAGGAGTGGAACTTGGGCGTGGGTGGGAAGAAGGCCAGGCAGATGGCCATGAGCTCCCAGCCGCGGGCCAGGCTCTCGAGGCGAAAGTTCTCGGTGGTCTGCCGGCACAGCTGGATGTAGAGTTCGTCCCGCAGGCCCTGCACGCTCCAGCCTTTGGTGGCGATCTCCAGGGCCACATGCAGCGGGTCTGCCTTGGCGCGCCGGTCGCCCATGTACATCTGGATCAACTTGAAGACCTCGCAGGCCTCTTTCTTCACGTGGCGGTCGCTGGTCACGATCATGGGCTTCTTGATGGACTCGCTGCTCCAGGCCAGCATGTTGGCAATGGACACCTTCCGCCGGAAGAGGCCCTGCGTGTGGGTGTTGAAGTGCTTGGAGGCCCAGTTCTCGATGTCTGTTTCCGAGGACGGCTTGCGGAGCGTGAAGGTGGGGAACACGCAGCTGGCGCTGGGCATCACACTCCGGGCCTGCCGGCTGCTCTCGAACTGGGCGCAGCTGCCAAGGTCCTCAGACTGGGGGACAGGGGGGTCCACATGAGCCAGCCAGCAGAGAGGTGTGGCCCCCGCCCCACACGGGCCCCAACGCTGCTGGAGGAGAGGGGCCTGGGACTCAGCTCTACCCGCCTCACCCCCGTCTTCCCGCTTCAGTCCATCTCCGCCCGTCTCACCCATCTGCCCGTCTCAGCCATGTCCGCTGTCCTCACCTGTCTGCCCACCTGCCCAGGGTCCGCCCTCCTCACCCTGGTCTAAGCGCCTCATGAAGTTGAGACGGGACCAAACTTTCCCTGGGGGCTCGGCCTCTGGGAGGCGCCTGCCCTCGTCCAGAGACCGAGGGTCGGGGGCCAGCACAGTCTGGGCATGGGAGGTACTCGTGCAGCCCAGTGGGGAGGCCCACGGGACACTGCATCCCGGACTCACCCAGCCCCCCAGGCAGGGGGCCGACCGTGCATGAGGGTGGGCCGGGGGAGGGCGCTGTGGCTTCTGCTGGTTCGAGTGGGAAGGGCAGCCCCTCAAGGACACAGAAAGCCCCAGACGCCAACCGTGCTTGACAGGAATGCAACCTTCTCTGGGCCGCTACTGCTGCACCCCTCTCCCCAACAAGACACAACAAGGATTCCCAGGCATCAGAGGCAGGGCATGGAGGCCCCCCGGCCCCTCCCCGCTCTGCACAGTGCACTCACTCGGTACTCTTGGGGGGCTCCTGGCAGGTCGTGCCCACACCTGCATGGCCTCCCCAACCCCTGGGGCAGGGAGCCACCTCCCCCGGCAGCACCCGGCATGGACCTCAGTCAAGCCCTCGGAGCCCATGTGTCCTTCCGTTCCGATCAGACTGGGAGCTGGGTGCCGCGGGACGCAGCTGTCCACACTCCACCCACCACCCACCCCTGCCCTGCCCGTCCGTCCTGATGCCCTCCTGTGTTATAAGCCACAGACAGAGACGCTGCTCTGAACGCTCCAGTCTGGAGAGCACTAAGGTGGCCCTGCCCCAGGGGACGCTGGCCACCTAAGACGTCCTGGTTCTTGGGCATGGCATGTCTTCCTCATCAGGGCTGGGGGTGCACCTAAAGAGCCTGGCCCTGGGAGTCTCTGGCCACCAAAGAGGGTCCGGCACTCCACCTGCATAGCTTCTCACTGTCCCTGTTCACAGGTGGGAGGCAGAGGCTCAGGGAGCAGAGAACAGGTGGCTGCCTCTGCGTCCTGGAATCAGGATGTGCCTTTGGCCCCCTGGTGACCAGGCAGGACTGGCTGGGCCTCACTAGGAGCCGAGGTGAGAGACCTCTGTGCTGGTGGAGACCATCTACCGTCTGTCCTCAGGCCTGCCAGGAACCGTGAGGCCACACCATGTCTCGGGAAGCTGACCTGCCCCACTCCTGCCCAGGACCCACCTGTGAGTGCCTACCTGAGAGGGGTGTAGGAAGGGCTCCGGGGAGGCCAGGCTGGTCTGCACGGAGACGCTCTTCTCGAGCAGGACCTGCGGGAAGGCAAGCCTGTCCAAGGCACCCCTCTGCCAGTGCTTGCCCTCCTGCTGGGCCAGCGCCTCATCCTCACTGAAGGCGCGCACCACGGGTCCGGGCATGGGCAGCGGCACGGCCCCGTCACTCTCATAGCCCGAGCCGTCCTGCTGCGAGTCCCAGCTGCCCCTCTGCTTCCTGTGCAGCTGGGCTTGCTGTGCCTCCCAGGCCAGCCGGGCCTGCGCCAGGAAGGGCTCAGTCGGGCCCCGGGGGCCCTCCCCGCCCCCCGCCTGCCCCTCCGCGCGCTTCATGGGCGTCAGGCTGGGTGCACACAGAGGCCGCTCCTCCATCGGGGGCTGCTGGCCCAGCGGGTCGCAGTCCCCAGGGCCCTCGGCAGGCGGGGCACTGGGAGCATGGCACACGGAGGGGTTCCTGCTCTTCCTCTTGCGCGTGCCGGGGGAGTAGCCTGTCGAAGACATGGTGTCCTGCTGGCTAGACCAGGACATGGCATCGTCCTGGGCCTGGGGCAGAGGCGTGGGCAGTGGGGCGGGCCGCAGCTCGGGCCCCTCCATGCTGCTGTAGTCCCCAGACACGACCCCCAGTGAGGACGTGGCCCCCAGGCGCTGGTCGCGCAGCAGGCAGGGGCTGGGCTGCAGGGACAGCGAGCCGCCCCCCGGGTGAGGCGTGTACTTGTGCCGCGGGCCTGCCCGCAGCTTGGGGCTGGAGCTGGCCTGCTCCACGTACACCAGCTGCCGCACGTACTCCTTGCCGGCAGGGCTGTACTCCAGGCTCAGGTAGCGCTCAGGGCACTTCTGCCTGGTGAGCACCAGCTGCTGGTAGGGCGATGCGGAGGCTGGCTTGGGTGGCTTGCGGCCGGGAGACCGCCGGGGCGAGCCAGCCTCAAACTGGACATCCATGGGGGGTTCGTCGTAGAGTGGGGCCTGGTACTCCACAGGGGGCTCCTCATAGAGGGGGGGCTCGTAGGCATAGCGCGGTGAGGAAGGCTGCGAGTCTCCAGCGGGCCGGCGGGGCTGGGCCAGGAGAGGGGAGCAGCTCCCTAGCTCAGCCCTCTTCGGGAAAGGTGACAGTCTCCGCTCTGGGAAGAAGACGGGGCTGTCTGCGTCAGGGGTGAAGGTCTGCAGGCTGGGCGAGTGCTGTCCTCCGGAGGGTCTGCGGGAGCGACCCCCAGGTTGGTTGTCCAGGGCGTAGCCGTTGCCCTGGGGGGAGAGGAAGCTGGGCTCCCTGTCGGCAACTTTGATGAGCATGCGCTCCTTGGTGCCCGAGTTCCAGCGGAGAGAGGAGGTCCTGGTAGGGGGTGGGGAGCAGGTTACCTGAGAAGGTCCTGGGAGGGCAGGTTATCTGGGGGGGGTCCTGGGGGGAGCAGGTTACCTGGGGGGGTCCTGGGGGGAGCAGGTTACCTGGGGGGGGTGGTCCTCGGGGGAGCAGGTTACCTGGGGGGGTCCTGGGGAGAGTCCTGGAGGGAACAGGTTATCTGAGAAGATCCTGGGGGGACAGGTTATTTGAGAGGAGTCTGGTGGGGGCAGGTTCCCGTGGTGGGGTGGAAATCTGACCCCTTCGCCAGCCTGGACCCATGACCACCCCCTTTGATCTCATGGATGTGTGAGGTCAGGCCCAGAAGGCCTGGTTGTTTCTCACTGTCCTCTTCACAGCCTGTGGGGCCTGGTACTGCTGGGTGCTGTAATGAGCTGTGAACCTTTCACTGCTGAGGCCCTGACCCTGGGTCGTGCAGCCTGGAGCAGCTGCCCCCCTGGCCTGGGAGCCCCCCTCACACACTTCCCGGGTCAGCCTGGCAGCCCTCCAGGGAATCTCCTGCTGCTGCCCATGGGGACGCTCCTCCAGGGCCCCTGTAAGAGGCTCTGCTCTGGTCCCAGGCCAGAACCAGGCACAGAACTACTCCCGGACAGAAGCACCGGGGGCCGGGGGGCTCCCAGAGGCCTCTTTGGCTTTGGAATCCTGGGCTCAGCACCCGCCCCACTCTCACAGCACAGCCAATCATCCCGCAGCGCAACACCTCTCAGGGCCTGGGCTCCAACCACAGGCCCCTGTGAGTCCAGAGGGCTGGCTGCCCTGCTGGCACTGCCCACCGCCATGCTCAGCACTCCACACCTGGACTAAGATGGCAAAACCGCTCCCCATTCCTAAGGGTGCCCACGGCCCCAGGGAGTTGTGTGCCCAGATCCTGGCCCCTCCACCCAGCAGGGGGCACTCGGGGTGTTCAGGCTCTTCTGAGTCTCACTTGCCTGATGACAACATGGAGACACTGCCCCCGGCAATACAGGGACTTGATCACACACTGTGCCCACCAACTAACGGTCAGCCCCATGTCCCACGGCTGTACCAGCCATGACAGGGCAGACCAAGAGGCCTGGAGCAGTGCGCAAGGCTCTCTGCTTCTGCCTACTCCCAGCTGCTTTAAAGATTTCCTTCTAAGAATCCACCTGCAATGCGGAAGACCTGGGTTCAATCCCTGGATTGGGAAGATCCCCTGGAGAAGGCAAAGTATTCTGGCCTGGAGAATTCCATGAACTGTATAGTCCACGGGGTCGCAAACAGTCGGAGACGACTGAGCGACTTTCACTTTCTACATTTAGGTCTACATCTGGAACCTCTGCGTCAGTGTCTCTGCTTCAAAGCACTTCCTCAGTTTGTGGTCTGACATATTTCATGATTTCTGGAAACTCCTGACCTTATCTTTTAAAATATTACTTCCATCCCGTTTCCTCTCTCCTTCTCTGGGAGTCAGCTGCTGTCCTCTGCACTGAGCTCCACAAAGTTTCAGGCTGTGTCCTGTGCTTCCCATCCCCTGGCCTCTCCACACTGTAGACTTTTTTCTGATCTACCGTCTAATTTACTAACCTTTTAAGAACCCACCGACTGAGTTCTTACAGTTTTCTTATTTTTTTCAGCTCTAGAATATCTATTGATATTTAACTTTTTTTTTTTTAACAGTACTTTGAGGTTCACAGTAAAACCGAGCAGAAAAAAATGTACATTTCCCACGTACCCCCTGCACCTACTCACACACAGCTTCCCCGATTATCAGCATTTCGCAAGAGACAGAACATATGCTGTCAACTGATGGACCAGCACTGACACATTATAATCAACCAACGTTCTTAGTTGATATCAGGGCTCACTCTTACTGTTGTATGATCTGTGGGTTTGCATAAATGTAGAGACATGTATCCACCACTGTAGTGTCGTACAGAGCATTTTCTTTGTCCCCAAAACCCACATGCTCTGTCTGTTCATCCCCCTCCCCAAATCCCTGGCAACCACTGATCTTTTCACTGTCTCCACAGCAGGCAAATCTGAAGCCAAATCAATGAGCATATCTTTGGCCTCCAAAAAAGGCAATCTGAAAACCTACACACTCTGACTCCAGAATATCAGGAGTGGAATCACGCAGTATGCAGGTTCTCGGGCGGGCGTCTTCGCTTTGTGACATGCACTTAAGCTCCTTTGTGGCTCTCACAGCTGGCAGCGCGTCTTTTTGTAGTGCTGTGTCAGCCGCTGTCTGGATGGACCACAGTTCACTTCTCTATTCACCGACTGAAGGACATCTTGTTTTAGCAACTATGACTATAGATGCTAAAAACATCTGTGTGCAGGATTTGATATGAACATAAAATGTCAACTCCTTTTGGTAAATACCAAGGAGCAGTACTGCCAAATCATTTAGAGTATATTCCGGTTTTTAAAAGAATATATTTATTATTTATGGCTGAGTCAGGTGTTAGTTGCAGTACATGAAATCTGCATTGCATCATGCTGGATCTTTCCCTGCAGTGTGAAGGCGTCTTTCCAGTTGTGGCACATGGGCTCAGCAGCTGTGGTGCACAGGCTCAGTACTTGGGGTGCATGGGCTTAGTTGCTCTGTGGCATGTGGAATCTTAGTTTCCCAACCAGACACTGAACCTGATGTCCCTTGCCTTGGAAGGGGGGATTCTTAACCACTGGACCCCAGGGATGTCCCTGTGTTCAGTCTTAGCAGCTGCAGCCTCCTGCGCTCCCACCAGCACTGACCGCGGGTTCCCCTGCTCCGCACCCTCGCCAGCGCCTGGTGTCAGAGTGTCCGCCTTCTGGCTCCTCTAATAGGCCTGCAGAGGCAGCTCGCTCTTGTTTTGCTTTGCAGCTCCTGCTGACAGCTGATGTGGAGCATCTCTCACATGCTTTCTGTGCCAACAGTACAGGTTCTCTGGTGAGGTGTCTGTTCAGCTCTTTGGCCTATTTTAAAAGCAGGTGGTTTTCTTACTGTTGCATTTTAAGAATTCTTTGTATATTTCAGATTTCAGTCCTTTATCATTTGTGTCTATTGCAAACATTTTCTCCTAGTTCGTCTTTTGCAGAGCAGAAATTTTTAATTTTAACACAGTCCAGCTTATCAATTGCTTCTTTCATGAATCGTGCCTTTAATGTTATACCTAAAAAGTCATTGCCAAACCCAAGGTCATCTGGGTTTTCTCTGGTACCTTCCAGGAGATGGTTTTGTGTTCCCATTCAGGTCTGTGATCTATCTTGAGTTAATTTCCACAAAGGGTGTAAGGTCCGTGTCCAGATTCACTTTCATGCGTGCGGATGTCCAGGTGTTCCAACAATGTCTCTTAAGAGATCATCTTGGCTCCATTGCATTGCTTTTGCCCCTTCATCAAAGGTCAGCTGATGATATTTATGGTGGTCTACTGGTTGTCTCTCCATTCTCTTCCATTAACGTGTCTATTCTTTACCAGTACCACGCTGTCTTGCTTAGAACAGCGTTTAGTGAGTCTTGGGACTCAGGTAGTATTATTCCTTCAACTCTGTCCTCCTTGAATATTGTGTTGGCTGTCCTAGGTCTTCTGCCTCTCTGGAGAAATCTTATTATCACTCTGTTAATATCCACAAAACCACCTGCTGGGATTCTGACGGAGGCTGCACGGAATCTGTAGATCAAGTTGGAAAGAGCGGAGCCCTTCCTCCACTTGTTTAGTTCTTCTGTGATATATTCATCAGAATTTTACAGTTTTCCTTATATAGATTTTGTACGTATTTTGTCACATTTACACCTAAGTATTCCATTCTGGGTGATACTACTGTAAATGCTACTGTTTCTAACTTCATATTCCGCTTGTTCACTGCTAGCATGTATGAAAGCAATGGCATTTTGCATATTTAGCTTATATCTTACTACCTAGCTACAACCACTTAGTTCTAGGAGTTTGTCAATTCTTTAATTAAGAGTTTTTACATAGGTGATCAAGTCATCTGCAGGCAAAGATAGTTTTATGTTTTCCTCCCCAACCTGTATACTCTGTATTTCCTTTTCTTGTCTTACTGCATTAGCAAAGAGCTCCAATATGATGCTGAGCACCAGAGGTCAAAAGGGAAACCCTTGCCTTGCTTCTGATCTTAGTGGAAAAGCTTTGAGCTTCTCACTACTAAGTATGATGTTAGCTGTAAATTTTTTGCAGATATTCTTCATCAAGTTAAGGGAGTTCCACTCTTTTTTGGTGGCACTAGTGATAAAGCACCCTCCTGCCAATGCAGCAGATGTAAGAGACACAGATTTGATCCCTGGGTTGGGAAGATCCCCTGGAGAAGGGCATGGCAACCCACTCCAATGTTCTTGCCTGGAGAATCTCATGGCAGAGGAGCCTGGTAGGCTACAGTCCATGAGGTTGCAAAGAGTCAGACAGGACTAAGGCAGTTAAGCACACACATATTCCTACTTTACTGAGTTTGTTTTTAAATTAAGATTGGATGTTGGATTTTACCAAATGCTTTTTTTGCAACTGTTGATATGATCATAAGTGAAAGTGAAAGTCGCTCAGTCGTGTCTGACTCTTTGTGACCCCATAGACTGTACAGTCCATGGAATTCTCCAGGCCAGAATACTGGAGTGGATAGTCTTTCTCTTCTCCAGGGGATCTTCCCAAGCTAGGGATCGAACCCAGGTCTCCCACATTGCAGGTGGATTCTTTACCAGCTGAGCCACAAGGGAAACCCAAGAATACTGGAGTGGGTAGCCTATCCCTTTGCCAGCAGATCTTCCCTACGCAGGAATCGAACTGGGGTCTCCCGCACTGCAGGATTCTTTACCAACTGAGCTATGATTTTTCATATTTGGCCTACTGAGGTAATGGACTATACTGACTCTCAAATGCTGAACCAACCTTGCATACCTAGGATAAATCTCACTTGGTCATGATATATCATTCTTTTTATACACTGGTGGATTTGATTTCCTAATATTTTTTGGGGGATTTTCACATCTATGTTCATGAGACAGACAGGTCCATAGTTCTCTTTTCTTGTATGTTTCTGATTTGGATATTGGGGTGAAACGAGCTTCACAGAACGAGAAAGTACTCCCTCTGCATCTGTCTTCTGAAAGAGACTGAAGAGAACTCATAAAATTTCTTCCATGTATGTTTGGTAGAACTCACCAGTGAACCATTCAGAACTTCTGCTTTCTTTTTTGGAAGATTATTAATTATTGATTCAATCTCTTTTAACAGATATAGACCTATTCAGATTGTGTATTTCTTCTTCTATGAGTTTTGGCAGACTGTATCTTTTAAGGAATTGGTGTATTTTGCCGAGGTCAACAAAGGCTGTGCACAGCCTTGTTCAGAGCCTTCCTGTCCCCTCTGAGGCTCCTGAGGCAGAATCACTTTCTGGACTGCACCAGATCACAGCCACAGACCACAGCCCACAGGTCAGACCATAGCCACAGGTCTTGGCTCCTCTATGGATCTCTGATGCCTGCAGAAATTTGGTCTATTTTGTTCTTGTACAGGCTGGTCTCAGGTAAGTGATTCCACCATCACAGAAAGTAGAAATCCCAAGTATCCTAAGAAACCAATTGTGCAGTCTGGTCCTGTGCCTCTGTCCTCTGAGCCACGAGTCCTAACTGTTGGCCGTGGGTAAGGCAGGACTGAGAGAACCAGGGTGACAGTGAGCAGGGCTTGGGAGGCAGGCTCCC
Source organism: Moschus berezovskii (assembly GCF_049115385.1). Lineage (NCBI taxonomy): Eukaryota > Metazoa > Chordata > Mammalia > Artiodactyla > Moschidae > Moschus > Moschus berezovskii. The sequence goes on from NC_142475.1 coordinate 83,414,634, forward strand.
TTCGGGAACTCAGCTTCTGGTTGCCCGATGCTGCTCCTGGCCAGTGCACAGACCAGCCAAGCAGAGCAGAGGATGGCAGGCAGCATGCCCACAGACCTGGAGAACCAGCTCTGGAGTCTGAGAGATCCGGGGCTGAACTCCAGCCTGTGGTTTCTGGGCTGTGGGGCATCATCTCCCACTTCCACCCTGGGCCCCACAAGTTCTCACAAGGACTGAAAGCAGGACACGTGGAAAATCACAGCCGTGGTTCAGTAGGGGCACACAGGAGACACTGCACATGGTCCACCGCCAAGCAAATGTGGGCAGGGCTGCAGCAGCCAGATAGGAGGGTGGGGTGGTACTCTCCAGGAGCCAAGGCAGAGGCAGGCGGGTGCCGGCCTGTTTCAGGGAAACGCGCCCCCAGCGGCCCAGAGACGGCCTGGATCATGGAGAGCTGATGCCCCTCAGTGACCCAAGGCCCAGCCAGAGTCCTGTCCTTCTCTCCTAGCCCCTGAACACCGCCCCCCCACAGGACGACCCCCGCAGCCCCTCACCGTCACCCACAGACCCAGGAAGAGGCCTGGCCTTCTCTCTTGGCCCCAATTCCTCGTCGGCTCTGCTGGGGAGGAAGCACCCCAGGGAAAGACCCCCTCCCACCACCTCCTGCCTACTTCTGGAGGCGCCTTGTCAGGGAAGCGTTGCTCCATGCTCAGTGCCCTGGAAGCGCGGCAGCAAACAGGACCTGGAATGCCTTGGAAGGAAACCTCTGCCCCCGACGTGGGCCCTGCTCACAGGCCATGAGACCACATCAGATCTCTGCTCACAAACCCCAGTCAAACTCGAGTCTCCCGGTGACCAGTGCGGATGCCCATGGACACAGCTGCACTTCTGGCCCAGGCAGGCTTAGATCCCTCCCTGTATCAACAAACCCAGTCTCGATCTCTAAACTGAGCAAACCGCCAAAGGCCCCTCACGCTCCAAATCAACCCCCCCCAGGGGCCCAGCAGCCTGTCCGGCCCCCATCAGCTACAGGAAGAGGTGCCTGCTCCAGCCTGACCCAGGGGAGGCCCCTGCTCAGCCTGCTGCTGCTGTGCCCAGGGTCCTGAGTGTTGTATCTGGAAACCCTATCACCCAGCGAGGCCAACCCAGGCCCGAGGGTGGCCAGCCTCCTCGCCCCACTTGGTGGGCACCAATCTTCCTGATGTGGCCTGGAAAGCACTCCGATGCTCCTGGAGCTCCGGAGGGGGACCACACACTGAGGAACCTCCAAGGGATCCACCAGGGCCAATACCATGGACACAACAGTACCCCACACCGCACAGTGGCCCGACAGCCTCTCCTTGTGTCCCACGGGCCAGGGCAGGGCCTGGCGAGCTCTGCACATCGAGCTGGTCACTTCCTGCTGGGCCAGACCCTTCTCCAGCTCACCCGAGAGCTGCCAGGAAAACCACCCCCGGCCAGGAGACGGCCAGGCCTGAGGCAGGGCCTACCTGCAGTGGAGAAGGTGGCCTTCCGCGCTGTAGTCCCGGTAAACCTCGTAGTCCTTCTCGAGGAGCACTCCTGATGGTGAGGAGCTGAAATGCAGCAGAGTGAACAGGAGATGTGAACAGAAGTACAGCCACTTAGAGACACAACAGGCCCACGCCGCATGTCTCTCGCTCCTCAGAACAAGGTGTGGCCCTCTGATTCTCACCACGGCTCCTGCCGCTGGTCTGCCTGCACCTGGGCAGGGTTTCTCGCACCCTCACTGCCCCCTCCCATGATGCCCCGATGGAACCCACTGTCCTCACCCAGGACAGCCCCAGGCCCAGCGAGGAGCTGGAGCTCTGGCCAGTGGCCTCCGGGCTGGGCTCCAGCTGGGCTGGGACCCAGGGGACACGGAGTGGGGCGCAGAAGGGCTCAGGCCTGGTCGCCAGGCCCCCTGGGCTGGCCATGGTGGGGAGCCCACACTCCAGGCTGGAGGGCAGCTGACTACAGCCAATGGGCCTCATCCAGCTCCAGTGCCTGGTTTTGTACAGCGGGTGGGCAATGAAAGGTTTATACACTGAAATTTTTTCGTGTGTGAAATTTACATGCAATTCAAATTCCAGTGTCTGTCAGGAGCACGTCATGGGAACACAGTCTTGTGTGGCCACAGCAGACACCAGAGACAGTGGCCGCACCACTCAGCACACCGCAGGTCCCAGGTGCGGCTCCAACTCAGTAGCCTAAGTGCCCCCACACGGCTGATCTGCCGGCTACAGATGGGAGCCTGGACAGCTCTGCCTTTGGCAGCGTGCAGGCTCTGTGCCGCTGGGCCAGGCAGACACACAGCGCTGCTGGAGTGTTGCAAGGTGCACAGCGGTCAGAGCCCAAGATGGGAATCTCGTCGCAGCAGAATTACTGCAGTGAAAACGGAAGGAACCTTCACACCACGTGTGCTTCCCAGTGGCTCATCTGTTAGCCCAGCAGGGAGAGCAACCACGCTGTTCACGGATGACAAGTATTAAACTATGCCGACAACGGCAGCCGAGGGCAGGCGTCCAGAGGAAACGAGCCTGCTTTAGACCAGCAGCCTTGAGACACGGACAGTGCTGGGGAGAGGGGAGGACAGTGAGAGCTGCTCGGCAGCGGGGCCCGGGGGTGCCGGGGCTCCTGGCACTACTCTGCGCTGTCGCTGCATTAAGGAGTCACAGCTGAGCTTGACAGGACTGGGGAACAGGCCTCCATGAGTCATCTCTGTGGAACGACTACAGGTGAAATTACTACCAAAGAAACTGAGGAAACACCTAATTCAGTCCAGCCTGAAGTGCAGCTGAGATGTGTCACGACTGACCATGCTTAAAACATGTGCTGGGGGCCGGCACGAGGCGCAGGCTGGCACTGAGGGGGCATGGTGAGCCCCGGCAGCAGGCAGGCGCTCAGCAGCCCATTGCGAGCCGTGAGGCAGCTCCATAGGCCGCCAGCATCCTTCGCCCTTCTGGACTCGGCTGTCACTGGTCCCACAGGTTTGTGTCAGGAACAGAAGGGAAGTATCCCAACTTGACCCACTACACAGCAGTTTAAAAGCTTGAAAACAGAAAGTTTTGTTGCAATTTTTTAAAGACTCATGGCCTAGACTGAAATTTTCTGTTTGAGAAAAGATTCTACTCAACTACTATCATCAAACATTGAATGCGAGGGGTTTTTTAGATTTGACAATGTTTCTCAATGAATTCAAACTAAAATTATAAGGTGAACAGTGCTTATATGAGACACTGAGACTGCAACAGTCATTTTGATGACAATGGGTGTCTGAGTCACAAGCAGCATCAAGCTGCTCTAGCATCTCCTTCTCGGGCTGCAGAAATTGGAACAAGAAGCAAGATACCCATTCCCACACAGGAGACACGCATTCTGAGCTACACTTCTGGTTCCAGACCAGCGCAATAAAGCCAGTCACGTGAATGTTCTCGCGTCTCAGTGCAAACAAACATTACGTTTACACTGAATTATAGTCTATTAAGCATGCAAAGTCACCTGGGTTTTCTGAGGAGCTTGAACTCCAGGCCTTGAATGGTAGAAAGAAAGCCCACAATTAGCTAAGCTGGTTGTAAATACAAAGGGAGACAGGAATGTTTCCCAGCACTGAGGCTTGAGAGGTGATGGCCCCTGAGAGAGCACATGGACAGTGTGGCCGAGGTACAGGGCAGCGTGTGGTGTGGGCGGATGCACGCTGCAACGTGCAAGAAACCACAGTTAACACAAGACACGCAAGCAAATACCTTTGGACCAAGGCCAGGAAAGAACTTTTTTAACAAAACATTACAAACATTACAAACAAGGTGAAAATTACAGTAAACTTGCTTGCATCAAAATCAAGGGCTCCAGGGACCCATCAGTAGGCGTGAGGGGGTCTGTGGGGCGAGGCTGCCCACACACTGAGCAGGAGCAAGTCTGCAGAAGCAGTCCTCTCGCACCTCTGAGGCTCTGCCTGCCCAGCACTTGCCCCAGGCCCCCAATGGGTCCCAGGAGCAGAGCGGGGGCGCAGGCTTCCCCAGGCTGCGGGGTGAATGCAGCATCCTGGGGGGGCATCCAGGAACACGCTGGGCAGCAACGCATGCGTGGGGCACGTTGGAACACACAGGAGGAAGGGGAGGGAAGGGCCTGGCCTGGAGGAGCCGAGGTGACACCACATCCTCCGCTGCATCAGGCATCCCCAGGAAGCACCCCACAACCATCCCACCATACCAAGGCCAAGTGTTAGAACAGATGAAGGTGACCAGACCCTAGAGGTCCCTGAGGAGGAAAACACCTAACGCACGCGAGAAGGACGGCTGTTCGGGGGCAAATACGAACCATGGGGAAGTGGCTGACCCTGGTTCCAAAGCACAAGTCAAGGCAGAAAGCATCAGCAATACGACACAGGGAAACATGCTGGGAACACCTGACTGCAAACCTCCCTGGAGCCGACCCACAGCTCCCACACAGATGGGCAGCAGCAGCAGGAGACAGGAAGAAGGGACAGACCACTCCCACCACCCAGAGGGACTTCACCTCCCAGAATCCATGTGTCTCCGCAGATCAAAACTTAGTAAAGAACTCAACTGATACAATTAACAGATCTGACCTAACAAACACACAGAGAACCCTAGAGCTAACAGAGAAGAGAAACGGTCTGCCTCGGCCGGCAGGGTGTCATCCTGTGTGTCTCCGTATTCTTGCAAGGACAACAGTCCTGAGGGATCAGGGCCCTGCCCACTGCAGGAGGGCCCATCTCAGCTTAGCCAATGGCATCCACAACAGCCCTGTGTCTCCAGAAGGTCACATTCACAGGTGCTGAGAACAGGACGGGGCAAATTCAACCCACAAGACACAGAAACATACTTGATAGGATTCTCCATCCACTTACTCTGAGAAACCTAGTAAGAGAAAGGGACGTCCCAGCCCAACACACAGGGTGGCGGGGCCATCGGCCTGCCTGCCTCCCTGGCCTCACCTCCTCGGGGAGAACTGGCCAACTTGGGACAGCTGGCAGAGTCACAGGCAACTCTGGAGACAGTGCACTCGACTGTAATGAGAGCTCAACAAGTGTAAAAACAGAACTGACGTATAAATATAACATCTGGGGTCTTCCTTGGCGGCTCAGTACTAAAGAATCTGCCTGCTAACACAGGAAACATGTGTTTGATCACTGGCCTGAGAAGATCCCATGTGCCACGGGGAAACTAAGCCTATTGTCTAGAGCCGGGGACTGCAAAAACCGAGCCCGTGCTCTAGAGCCGGGGACCTTTAAACAAACGCAAGTTCTTTGGGGAACAACGTATAAAACGTACCACCTTCATGAATGGGAAAAAACGACACAAGCAAGGTGCCTAGTGCCCCACCTGCCCCACAGTGTAAACACAATGCTAACCCACCTCCAACTAAGCTCTTCATGGGAGCCCGATACGAAGCCAACACCATGATCCGAGTCACCATACCACACCCCTGCCCCCAGGATGTCGGCCAACAGAACCTAAGAAGAGTCCAGTCCCTCATTGGCCTGCAGGGAAGAGCCAGCAATCACCTCCAGCAATGCCATGGGTGACCTGGGCCCAGAGGCTGTCACATCTGCTGGACAGGCGGCAGCACCGGTCTGAGCTCGCCAGAACACCAGAGGGATACAGGGCTGTCTTTAAACCTCACTCGTTAGCTTTTTCCTCGGGGACCATCCCAGGCTCTGCCTCGTGAGGACAACTCTCAGCAACCTCTCAGGCCGCTCCAGCCCACGTGCCCAGGCCCCTGTCCACAGCCCTGCCCTGTGCGTGCCAGGTTCCCGCACACCCTCAGCACAGGCACTGCACCCCCGGCCTGGCATGTCACCCTCCCAGGAGCAAACAGACCCACAGCTTAAGTCAGCTTTCAACTATTTTGTGACCTCCACTGTCCCCAGGTGAAACTCAGCCTGCATGGTCTCCAAGGCCCATGTCCCATTCCTCCTCCTCCCTTCTTTCTTTCTTCCAGACTGTCAGGGTTTATCCAGGTCACATGCCCTCCAGCCACTTCTTCTGGACTCTGGGACCCTTGAGTGCTGGCCCTGGGGAACAGCTCCCTGGGGTTCAGGCTCTGCCATACGGGCACTTGGGGCGCACAAGCAACTGGGGGTGACATCCAGATGTGAGGCCAGCAAGAGGTGGGAGCCCAGGTGTCCACAGCCTCCCTGTCTGCAAAACCAGGAGGGAAAACAGCCACAGTGGCTGCTGGACAAGTTGACACCTCGGGGGGCGCCCAGGACAGTGCTCTGCCCCACTGCCGACCGCCTCGGTCATTCCTCTGCAAAACAGGGATGATGCCCTCACCTCCCACCCTCGGTGCTGGCGAGGTCAGTCAAGCTTGGGCAGGGAGACCTGGAGTCAGGTGGGGCCGGCTGACGGACCCCCATGGATCTGCGTCCAGAGAACAACAGGCTGGCGGGCCTAGGGATGGCACCCCTCCATTGCAGGAGCTCTGGGGGCCAGCTCTGGGGTGCCCCCATCCCGGGAGCACTTCCCACAGTGGAGAGAACTAAACAATTTCACGATTAGCCAGAGAAACGCCAGCCCCAGCAGGGCCTGGAGGGCCTGGGCCAGCTCCGCCTCGGTGGGCACAGGGGAGCTCACGGCCCCCCAGAGGCGGCAGGGTGCAGGGGCTCGCCTCACCTGCCGCTCTCCTCCTTCACCGTCCCTGGCGCGGCCTGCCGGCTGGTGCGGCCCACAGACTCCTGCAGCCTGTCACCGGCGTCCAGCTCGGGCTCCAGGGACGAGCTGGTGCTGCCATCGCGGCTGACGCTGCTGCCGCGCCCGGGGCTGTTCTCCGCCGAGGCGCGCGGCGACTCCGTGTTCTGCTTCAGGGTCTGCAGCTTGGCCAGGGGGATGATGTCACAGTCCTGCGGCCGGTGCCACACGGTGCGCTGGGTGCTGGCGTTGTAGTAGTAGAAGCGTGACGTGTTGGGGTCGAAGAGCTCCCACCACTGGTTGTCGCTGGTCCGCTTGATGCGCACGCCGGCCGGCGGGTCCCACACGCACTCGCCGGTGACCAGGTTGGCGTACATGCGCTCGCGCGTGCGCGGCTCGATGATCTCCACCCACTCCAGCCTGGGGGAGGGGCAGCGTTAGGCGGGGCTGGGGGACCCCACCCGCCCCGAGACCAAGGATCCCGCCCGTCCGGCCACATGCTCTGGGCCCCACGTCCGCGGACTGGCGTATCAAGCACCAGACCTTCCTCGTGTCTGCCAGCCTCAAAAGCAAGAAACCTCCTCACATACAGAGTAAAACCAAAGCCTACCTAGATTCCATCCACTCCCGATGTTCTAAACACTCATCAGGGCCCAGCCCTGGGTGGCGGGGTCTTTGGCCCGGCCCCACATCAGGGCCGCCCTGGGTTCTGGCTCCCCTTCCTCAGGGGGCTGGGCCACGGGCACTGCTCACCGGCCTCTCAGACCACATCCCTCCCGGATGCCTGGCTGCTCTTAGCAGCAGCCACCACTGGGTGCCAGCGCCACCCGTCACCCACAGGGGGAGAGGACGCCAACATCGCTGAGCTGCCCCAGTCAAAAGCAGAGCTGGCTCCCCCCAGAAGCCCTCCAAGCACACCCCGCCTGGAGGACAAGCCTGTCATCCAGCTAAGATCCTTAAAAAAAAAGTGTAAATTAAAACTATTCAGAATAAGGCAATTTAAACGCCAATGTGCTTGATATCACAGTGTGCTCCAGCTGACAGGTAGGTAGCATATTTTACTCTGCTTCCAAGTTTCTACACAAGTAACAATCCTTTAAATACCACTCCTGTGATGGGCCTGGTCCTCACCAGCACTGGATGGTCAGAAGTTTCCAGGGCTTGCAGAGAAGGGGAGCAGCCCGCTCCTCACCCTCTGCTGCAAGCCCAGTTTTCCAGGCGGGAGGACAGGTGGGCCTTAGCAGAGGACTTAGGGGACAGCACTGACAAGCTTCTCTGAGAACCGCATCCCGCCCCTTGAGGCCAGATGCGCTCAGGGAGGGGAGGAGAGAAGGCACAACCCTGCAGGGCGATGAGCCCCCACCCCACACACACTAACACCCAGATATGAGCCGCCACCACACACACACACTCACACACACAGCCAGATATGAGCCCCCCACACTCACATACACACACACACACTCACACCCAGATATGAGCCCCCCACACACACACCCAGATATGAGCCCCCACCAGACACACTCACACCCAGATATGCGTCACACACACACACACTCACACACACACACTCACACCCAGATATGAGCCACTACCACACATACACACACTCACACACACACCCAGATATGAGCCCCCACACACACACTCACACACATACACACACTCACACCCAGATATGAGCCGCCACCGCACATATACTCACACACACACCCAGATATGAGCCCCCACACACACACTCACACCCAGATATGAGCCCCCACCACACACACACTCACACTGAGATATGAGCCCCTACCATACACATACTCACACCCAGATATGAGCCTCCACACACACAGTCACACCCAGATATGAGCCTCCACACACACAGTCACACCCAGATATGAGCCCCCCCACACACACACAGCTATGAGCTGCCACCACACAGTCACACCCAGATATGAGCCCCCACCACACACACACATACACACACACCCAGATGTGCTCAGGGAGGGGAGAAGAGAAGGCACAACTCTGCAGGGTGATGAGCCACCCCCTCCTACACACACTCACACACACGCCCCGCAGCAGCCCTGCAGGCTTGGGGGCCACTTTTGGATGCACAGTGTCTTCCCAGAGCCAAGGCAGGCTGGCTGAGTGGGCAGGATACAGCAGCTGGAGGGTGTGGAGCCAAGAGGGGGAGGAGATGAGGGAGCAGTAGAGAGGGCGAGCCCTAAGGACCCTGAAGGCTGCAGGAGGGAACACAGGAGGGAGCAGCCCGAGGGACTTGGCCATGTCTGAGCAGCAACCCCCGCAGCAGGGTCATACTAGGCAGCCCGGTTGGGGAGGGCGCCCGGGCTCTGTGCTTGCAAGCATGGGACCACGGCTTAACCCGCCATCCTGCAGAAGGTGGGGCAGGGCTAGGTAGGCATCGTGGGATCGGATGGCTAGAGGGACAGGGCCATGAGAGGGTGTCCTCGATGCAGAGGGCGGGGCAGCCCGCAGCAGTGCCCGCAGGTTGCAGCATCTCTGGGCCCCGCAGCCCTCTGATCTCTAGTGACCCTGCAAGGCCAGCGCCTGCGGAAGGTGAGCAGGAGGCTTCATGTGTGCTCACTGTCATCCGTGTCCCCGGAGGCCCCTCCCGGGCCCAACCTCCACTGCCATCACCCTGCCCAGCGGGGGTGTGAGACCCGACTCGTCTGCTCCTGCCTGCTGGCTGGCCGTTCTCCACACAGAGGACAGAGCAAACTTCTAAACTTGGGAACCTGGCACTTTTAACTGGGAAGCCTCGTGCCCCCTGGCCCCCCAGGATGGAGATCTCCCCAACACACCTCAGCAGGCACTGTCCACTCTCGGCCTGAGGACACAGCCCCTACACTTGGCAGCCAGAAGGTACTGCCCAAGGGCACTCCTCACAGGGACAAAAGGGCCTGGAGACCTCGCTCCTGTGAAGAGGGAAGTTCTGAATTCTGTGATTGCCCTCAGCTGATAGCCTGTTTGCCCCTCGAGCTGCGGCGTGGGATCAGCTGGGACAAAGGGCGGAGGTACTCAAGGAAGGCCCGGCCCAGCAGAGATGCTCAGAAAGTACTGGACTGAACACTGTGAGCCCCAGGGAAGCAGAAACAACTCCCTTTATAGCTCTAAGTACACTTTCAAATGAATTTACTGGTGGCAATCCTCTCTGAATAAAGAAAAGTAGCTGGTTCCTTTTTAGCACACTGCTGTGTGCATGTGGGCAGGACCCCGTTTTCTCAGAAGAACATTCTGGGTGCCCCCCACAGCACTTTTAATGAAGACCCCCAGGGACCCAGGGGGCAGAGAATATGCTGGAACCCAGAGTCTGGTGAGGGTCGGGAGCAAGGTGGGTCGCACCAGACCCCATGGCCAGGGGGAAGGCAGGCCCTGTGCAGACCCTAAGTGGACGAGCAGACACGCTTGTCCCTGGGGTCAGTGTCACCCACACCGAGCACCAGTCAGTGGTACGCTCAGTCACAGGGCGTGTGGCTGAGAAGGGTCAGAATCTGCGGGGGACGGACTGACCACCGTGGCCCAGTCACACTGTGGAAGCTGTCAAGTCTGAGGGAGAGTCATCTGGCAACAGTGTCTGGCATGAAGTGGGAGGAAGACTCAAGATGACGGTGGTTTCTGGGTATGATTGGCCGCGGCCTCTCCCCAGTGCCCGGGGGGCTGTGTGGACAACCGCTTCTCTGTTCTCCAAGTCCTGCAGATTTTCACTTCAGACAGTGACCTGTTCAAAGATTCACTTCCAGAAGAGCCTAATGGGTGCCAAGTGTGTCCCAGGCAATCTACCAGGAAAAGGGGAGGCGAGTGCAACCAAACACGTTCCCTGTGACACGGGGCCCTGCGATGGGATCCAAAGTGCAGAATAAACAACAAACCATGTAAAACAACAGAACTCGTGATTCTACATGGAGAGGTACAAGTGAATGCCAAGACGCTGGGCACTGGCCCCCCCAGAGTAGGCCGGGTGCCGTGGCTGGTAGGATGGCCGGCTCCACACCCACCCCAGGAAGGCCCAGAAAGGGTGGAAGCCCCAAAGCTGGTGAGGCGCACAGGGGCAGGAAAAACAGGCACTGTCCCGAGAGCAGGGGTAGCAGGTGGCCATGACCCTGCAGAGGGACACAGTCTACTCAAAAACCCTCACACAGACCAAACTAAGGACTCAATCTGTCCGTGAAAAGATGTCGACGTCACAAAAGGCAGAGACAGGAAGTGGAAATGTTCCAGGGGACATGCAGCAGCCGCGGGGTGAGTGGCGCTGGAGGGGCTGGAAACGCCAAGAAGGAGGCAGGGAACCAGGGGCCAAAGGCAAACAGCAGCGCAGGAGACCACAGCCTCAAGCCACATAGCGCCCCCCGTGCTGGGAGACAGGCCCCACCCCGCCAGTGGCCCAAAGCAGGGTGGGGGGAGCAGTGACCACACAGCTGCCAGAGCGTGAATCCAGGTAAGGGGCCCCAACGTATACTGCACTCTTCTTCTTTGGGCAACTTGTGGAATTATTCCCAAGTTATGCCATAAATCACACAAACGAAAGTGACCATCTGCGGCTGCCTGCCACGGCATGGACACCCGGAGAGGGCCTAAGGGGCAAGGCCCAGCTGAGGGCTGGCAGGGTGTCCACTGCCCACAGAGAAGCCCTCCCTGGCCTGCAGCTCAGTGGCTAAGGGACAGGGAGCGGGCCAGCCCCACGTGCCTGCTGCTGAGCTGAGCAAAAGGCTCAGGCTCCTCTGGTCCCACAGGTCAGCCTCCTCACCTCGTGCTGGACCCTGACACCCGGGACTCCAGCAGGCCGGCATGCTGGCTCTCGCACTCGTAGTCCTGCGCCTGGGACATGGCAGCCTCTTCTTCAGGACCCAGGCGGACGGCCGTCAGCCGATCATCGGGACGCCCTCCAGCATCAGTCAGGAAGGCATCGCCCTACAGACAGCAGAAGCCACACTGTTATGCCTTGGGGTCTGGGCACCAGTAACAGCCAGCCCAGTCCTTTTCATGGCCCAGGTCGCTGGTGAGAATGCAGTGCCTGACCCTGAACCCAGCTGGGATCTGGCCTCTGGGGAAGGCCTTCAGACCCCTTGCCATGGCTCTGGGTGAGCTGCCTGCGCCTCTGAGAGCAGGGTCCTTGCCTTTGAACAGGGACAGCACCACCCACTGGTGCTTCCAGGTGGGTGTCCATGGTGAGAGGTTGGGTAGCACTTGAGGGTGGTCTACGCACACACAGGGCCCAGTTTACAACCGAGGGGCTGTTCCGAAACGGTGCTGCACTGGCACAAGTTACACATGGGAAACAATGAACGGCGACCCCCACCTCATCCCATACATCAAACTCAATTCTGGGTAAACCACTGCTCCAAACATTAAAGACACAACAATATGGTGACTTCCCTGGTGGTCCAGTGGTTAAGAACCCGCCTTCCAGGGCAGGGGACACGGGTTCCATGCCTGGTCAGGAAACTAAGACCACACACACCTCGGGGCAACTGAGCAAACACGCTGCCAACTAGAGAAGCCTGCGCATGGCAATGAAGACCCCCCCAGCCAAACGCAGATGAATACAGTGAAACAGTGAGACTGTCAGGGAAAATGCGGAAGGAAATCTGTGTGGTCTTGGAGTAGGTGCACTTAATCAGACACAAAGCCACTCACGACAGAAGCAGCGCTGAAGATTGGACAACTGCACCGAGAACCTCTGTTTGTAAATCCTTACCATTGTGGGTGCCGCGCAGGCAGAAAACAGTGAGACGAGGCCGTCTGCAGCAACATGGATGGACCTGGAGACACCATACTAAGGGAAGGAGCTCAGAAAGAGAACGACAAACCCCACATGGTATCGCTGTTACATGAAATATAAACTATAACACAAACGACCTTGTCTATGAAACAGAAACCGACTCACAAAGAGAACAAACTTGTGTTGGCAAAGCGAGGTGTGGGAGAGGGGAGGATAGGGAATTTGAGATTAGCGGATAGAAACTATATATAAGGTGGATAAACTCCTACTGTATAGCACAGGGAACTGAATCCAAGATCCTGTGATAAACCACAATGGGGAAGAATAGGAAAAATAATGTATATATGTATACTGAATCGCTGCACTGTACATGAGAAATTAACACAACATTGTAAATCAGCTATAATTCAATCAAATCTTTAAACATTTTTTTCTATTACAAGTAAAAACACAAAGCCTGGGTGGGAGATAACTGCTGCACAGAATATGTATAACGTATTACATACGCGTGTGTACCTATCTGACCGAACAAAGGACTATTTCCAGAACTCATATAAGGTTCCTAGAAATAAATTAGAAAAAACTAATATTCGACAGAAAAAAAGACAAAAGACTTGAAAACACACTTAAAAAAATATCCAGTAAACGCACAGAGAATTATGCGCCACCTCTTTTGTCATTGGGAAATGCTAACTAAAAGCACCCCAGGACACTGGTGTGCCCACCCCAGTGGATGAGACGCAGAAGACCTCCCACCGGGGCCCCCACGCCCCAGCCTCAGCGCAGGAGCCCGCTGCGGCCACCGGCCACCGGGACCTGCTCACCATCCCCAGCAGCGCGTGGGTGTGGCTCCCGGGGGAGAGAGACAGAAGTCTGACCTGGAGTCACCAGCAGCGCAGGCCGCCGTCGCGCCTGTCTTGGTTTACAAAAGCTCTCTGGGTTCCACGCCACTGCTTTCACACCTTTCCATTCACACGCCTCCCACTTCAGGGAGACATCTGAAGGAGCGGGCAGCAGCAGCAGTGGACGGTCAGGAACCAGCAAGGGAGACATCCAGAACAACCCGCGAGGTGCTGCACTGGAGGTGGAGTCCTGGGCCGGCGCCCGCCCCCCTTGACTGTAATGTGGGGATCTGCACATGCGTGCCTGTGTACACAGGTCAGTCCACACAAACTCACGAGAGGGCCAAAAAGCAGCAACGGGCAGAGCAGCTCCCACACTCACGCCCAGAATTTCAGAGACTGCGAAAGCAAAGAGACACGATGACCCTGGAGGGAGAGTCCTGCAGAGTCGGAAGGTGAGGAAACTTAAGACAAAACAGCCCTACAGTGAAAGGGCCTGTCAAAGGGACAGCAGTGCCAGATAAAAGAGCTCCCAGTGACCAAAGGTGGACCATTTTGAAGGAAAAAAAAAGCCATACTAAATTGTAACGCGAAGTATAAAGTAAATGTCCCTAAGTCCATGTTGATATGATGACACACGAGTCAGAAAAATGGGGAGAAGAGACAAAGATCCCCTGCAGAGTACCATTGCTGCAGATACTCCAACTCCAGGACCCTCCTCCCAAGGGCACCCCCAGGCCCTGCCCACCACTGCCCACGGCCCTCCCTCTGGAGCAGAGGGTTCTGTCTGGGCACCATGGCCTGGGCTGTGCTGTTCAGTTCACACCCAGTTCTTCCCAAATCCGACTCTCAATATGCAAGCCAGCCCTCTGATCCAGGGCGTCTCCTGCCCTCCCTGGATGGCCTCTTCTCCAGACTCCAGCACCAGCCACAGCTCCCCACCCCACACTTCTCTGACCGCCTCCCGTCTGCTGTCTCTGTGCGGCCGTTCTCTCCGACTCCGCGCAGAGCAGCTGTCCCGGGGCCGTGGCCCTCTGCAGCGGCCGCCCTGGGTCTGCGCTGCTCGCGGGCTCCCGTGGCCGCCACAGCCCCGTCCGCCCTCTGCAGCGCTGCCAGCCCCCGCCTCCACTTCTCTCTGAATGCTCAGTCCCCGCCCTGCCTCCTCCTGCATCTGCACGAGGCTCCCTCTGTGGCTCCTGGTCACTATCTGTCTGTAAATGAGAACAGGGATAGGCCAGAGATGGGAAGCCCCTGCCAGCTATGCTGCTCCTGAAAGCTTGATGGCCAAATTTCTTTACAGGCTCTGCTCTGCAAATGAGTTTCTGGTCTTAGGACATTTTTTGGTTGCAAGTGACAGAAACCCAACTCCAACTGAGGACAGCACTGCACCTGTACCCAATAAGGCCAGCTGGGTTCCCAGGACGCCCCGCGTGGCTCTGCTCTGCTCTGCGCAGGCTAGTGCACTGCGTGCAGCAGCACCTCGAACACAGCAGACATTCCTTCCTCTGGTTCCAGAAAGAGTCTCCTGGTCTCTGACTGAGGACAGGGGCCCTAGCCTCTGCAGTGCTATGAGGGGACGGGCTGGAAGCTGGCTCCACGGGCATCTGAAGGCCCTCCTGCCAAAGCTCCTCTGAGGTGACCGCCTGCCCACCTGCAAGGTGACTCACCGGGAGGCCTCTTCTCAGCCCCACCGTAAGGCGGACGAGGCCCAAGGCCCTGCCAGCACGTCCCCGGGGACGGCCAACTCCCATTCCTCCCCCACCTCACCCCATAAGAATCTGGCTCTTGTAGAAAATGCACTTGCAACACCTGGGTCTTCCTCCTTCAGCTCATCTCTCACCAGACACCCACCTACATCTGGTTTACCCCAAGGCCCGCCCAGACCACAGACCCCTTTCTGCCAAGTAACTGTCATCAACGGTCCCTCCCAAGTGCTCCAGTGGGGAAACTGCACCCTGCTCGAGGTTCTCGTTTTCTCCTCCTCCCTGTTCCGCTGACACCATGCTTATCCCTGATTCACTGTAGATTAAATCCTGTTACCCAGTTTTCATTCTTTTCGTCCATTTCAGTGAGTTTCAGAGAGGGAAGAATAAACAAGTCTCTGCTCAGCCATCATTTCCAGAAGGCCTATGTTCCATTCTCAATGCTGTTTTTAATAAGTTTCCCAAGTTCTGAACAATGAGCCCAACTCAGTCTTGAGCTCTGAAAGCCTGGCTCTGAGCTGGAGGCACAAGGCCGCATTCTCCCGCTCGGAACAGGCCGGGCTGGCATTTCCGCCTCCGCACCTCCCGCCCAGCTGTTCTCACGGACTCCCCTCCTCCAGCGCCCGGCCACGCTGTTGCTGTTCTGCTGAACATTATGACCCAACCTCTCAGCAAGTCAGAGCATCGACCTATAGATCAGAACCAGCTTTTCAGACCCTTCTGGGAAAGGATGTCTGATGCACCCACACAGAAAGGACAAGGCTGTGCGAAGTCAACTGGACACGTGTGCAGTGAATCTCGGAGGCTGGTGCTGCCCTTCAAGCTCCCAGAAAGCTGCTGTTGTGGGGCCAGCACCCAGCTTCTGCCTGGCCTTGGGGTCACGTACAGGCCATCAGGACACACAGACCCTGCTCTGCTCACCCGCAGGACGCGGCCCCCTCTTCGCCTTCATGGGCTTCCCTCACCAACACAACAGACATGGGGCCCCTGCAGGATTGCTGAGGGAGCAGAGCGCCTGTCACGTGTTTGCGAGCCGGGTCTCGTACACGGCCTGGCCTGTGACTGGAACAGCCCCACACGGCACCCCGGCTCTAGGAGGTCAGTGCGAGATGGCTGTGGTCTGCATGGTCACGGAGGGCCAACGCTGATGCTCCCGTCACCACAGAGACCAGAGGGCGGCCAGTCCCCACCCCTCCAGGCTGAGCCCCCAGCTCCCAGCTGCCTTGGCCCACAAAACCCCGTGGGGGCTTCAGGGAAGGGTGTGGGTAGTGCAGTGACCCCAGGCAGCAGGACAGGACAGGATCCCCACAAAGGCAGGGTTGCACAGAGAAGTCAATTCTGACTCCACGCTGAAACTGTTTCTTTGACTTGCCTTTCCTTGCTCGTGTTATTATAATCACACATAGTGGCCTCAGAGAGCCCGGCCCCTCTCCCTGACTGGTAAACTAAAGTGCCTTTGTCCAGAGCCCTGTCCGCCTGTAGATGGCATGGAGGACTAAGATGACACAGCCCCTGCTGGAGGACTGCCATCCTCGTCAATGTTCCCAAGATTAATGGTCTTTTTACTTTGTTTCCTCACCTCCCACCCGTCTCTGATACATAAAAGAACCTGGCATCCAGACCCCGGCAAGACGGTCACTTTGAGACGTTGGTCTGCCATCTTCTCAGTCACCCGGCACTTGAATAGAGCATCCCGTGCCTCAGCGCCTCACCTCACGGACTCACTGGCCTGTTGTGCAGTGAGTAGAGCGAGCTTGGACTCTAGCAGGAGGAGCCATGGGTGACCCTGGGGCCGGACGGCCTCCCCGTGGCTGTCAGAGCACCGCCTTCTGCCAGTGCTTGCTGAGCACCCAGACCCCCACTCAGCGAGTCCACTGCACTCACGGCAGTGAGAGCACCCGCGTCGCCAGTGAGACTCTGCAAAGCCAGCATCAGACTCTCTTGTGCTCACTCCCAGACCCATCTGCCCCCACCCAGGAGAAAACAGAGCCTCCCTGAGGAAAGGGAGCCCCTGGAAACACTGCGGGGCAACAGAGCACAGGAGCAGCAATGGGCTGAGGGCTGGCACTCGGTTGCTCCCTAGGGCACTTCTTGCCTGCCCAGCCCTCCGCCAGGCTTCCATGGTCGAGACTGGAGACAGGACACCCCTCGCTGCCCTGCCCTGCTGCTCAGTCTCGGGTCTGGCCTTCTGCAGTTGCGGGTGTGGATGTTTACCTGTTTCCACGGTGACTGAATGGAGGCTCACCACTGGCCACTCTCACTCTGTCCTGGTCAGCTCCCCAAAATGCTCCACACACACCCCACACCTGAGGGAGGTTTCTTACCTCCCTGCCCACCAAGACCCCTTAAGACTGCCTGCGCGCAGGCCCTGGAGCTGCCAACGGGAGCCCTAGGCCGGCTCCACACCTGAGCTCTGTAGCCCCACCTCTTAAAAAGCACCTGGCTGGAGGGGAAGTAGAGACACACAAAAAACTCACAAAAAATGCACTGGGACATGCCAACAGTCACCCTTGGCTGAGCGCCTGCAGTGCAGCTGCAGGTGAACTCACTGGGTCACTGGGCGCCTTCCCCCGCCTTGCAGGCAGGGCTGCCCCTCCCCGTCCCACAGACCTGCCAGGCTGAGGCTGCAGCGCCGGGGACTGCCGCCCGCTCCTCAGCACCCCGCTGCAGGGGCGCTCTGGTCACCTGTGGCTGAGCAGGTGCTTGAGCCCAGCTCCATTCACGGACTGCAGAACAGACACGCTCGGTGCTGGCTCCTGATGGGCTCCATCTGGAGCACGAGCCCCAGGAGCTGGACTGGCTGGTGCCCAGCAGCACTGCCCCCAGCAGGCTGGGGCCTGCGTGGAGCTGGGTGTGAGACTCCTGAGCATGTGAACACATGTGACCACAGCATGCACCAATAAACCAAGGAGCCAAGTTCCAATAACAGGAGAGACAGTGCCTTCCTGGCAGGGCCAAGCCAGCCAGGTCACTGGGAAAACTGGGGCCTTCATGCTATAGACACGCCCCACCAAACACACACAGGAGGCTAGCCCCAGGACCTCCTGGGAGAAAAGACTTTGGAGAACCTTGCCATTTCTGTCACAATAATGAAACATATAGCTCTGACCAACCCTTTTAAGAGAGAACGCACACTAATATGACAGTGTTAAACTATGTAAAAAAAAATTTAATCTGCTGATGAGATGGGAAGAAAGTTCAGAACCCCGGAGGGCAAAAGACAAGTAAAACCAGGAATGGGGATCATTCTGCTGTGTGCATCTGAGGAGCATTTGTACCACTCAGGAGAGGCAGGGGAATGGACAGAAAGCCCTGGACGTGCCTGGGTGATAATCCCTGGAGACACCCCAAGGCTGAGACCCTGAAGGCATCAGGTAGAAAACGCAGCCCTCCCACCCAGAGGAAGCAGGAGCTGGGAGGAAGTATCTAAGAGCTCTGGACTGTTTGGAGGGGAGTAAAAATATCAATTAAATTTTGATAAATGAATTCTGTGTGTTAAAATACCCAGTGCAGCCACGAGGGAAGTCAAGTGAGTGAATTCCAGTTCAGACAAGAAAAAAAAAAACAGTCCAAAAGGAGGAGAAAAGAGTAATCTGTTCTCAATGATAGGATAGAGTATGAGGTAAGATGGTAGAAATAAAGTCAAACAGTAATTTTCATAAACACAGATGGGCGGGTGGTCTAGGTAAGACAAAGACCATCAAACCATATGTTTGAAGATCCAGATACATTCAACATAGGGATGTGAAACTGATGGGCAAGAGCGGTAAGACCCTGGTCCGCCAGAAGGCCCTGCAGCTCCAGGGGTGGGGGCCTCACGTCTGTGAGAAAGAAGAGTCAGTACGTGAACCGGGCTTCATCTCAGGGACCATCCCAGGAACATCGGGGCATAGAAGTCAAAGGTCCCAACAAAGGCCAGAGGACCAGCTGCTCAGTCACAGCCCCAGCCCTGGGGCACAGCGGCCAGTGAATGAGAAGACCTGACCCCAGCAGTTGTCTGGGGTCACAGCTCACAGGAAAAAGGAAGATGTAGGTGGTGTTTCCAAAGGCAGGGGCCTGGGCGGGGACGGGCCGAGGGGCGGGCATCGGGAGGTGCCTTGAGCAGGTGGGGCTGCAGCCACTGCAGGATGTCACCTCTACGGGAACCTGGAAACCTAGAACCACAGCCACCCCGACGCGCTGGTCTGCACCTGAGCACCACCCATGCCCTAGCTTTAGGGGGGCATCCATGCTCCCCGGGCAGCACATCCAGGACAGCAGGTCAGGACAGAGACAGCCTTCTGGTGGCACAAGAAGCCCACACGCACAGTCACCCCGCGAGCAGCTGCAAGGCCGAGACAGGGCGGGAAGTGCGGAACCCGTCGCTCAGTAGGTGGCCTGAGTGCGACATGCCACTGCCCCAACCAGACCTGGAAGACGCACTTCCTCCACAAAACTGCCTCAGCTTCAGCATCTAAACAGGTACAGCCCTCGCCCTGGCTGCAACACTTACTGAGCACCTACTGTATACAGAAAACACTTGGCAAGAGCTCTAAAAGCATGATCACATTTCCTCTCTCACCCAGGACACAGCAGCTGTGTCCATCCTCACCTCACAGGATAGAAAATGAGACCTCCGTTTTTAAAAGGCCAGCGTCTGAGCTCATATCCCGCAGCTGGGCCAGGCTGTCCGTCCACACTTCTCTCCCTCCTCTGCTAGCAGACCCCTTCCCTGAGGCCTGGACCCCGCCCCACGTGACGGGTGCAGTGAAGGGGCAACGTCCCAGAGGACCACGGGGGAGGACACGGCCTGCCTGCTCAAGCCCCAGCCTGGCTTTGGGGCCTGAAGCTGCTGGGTGCTTGGTCCCCAACAGGGACAAGCTTCTCAAAAAAAAAAAAAAAGGAGGCAGAAAGAAACAGCAGGAAAAAGATGAATGACCACCTGGCACCTGGATCCAGCCACCCCTGATGCAGGCAGCTCTGGGAGGAGCCAGATGAGAGGGCGATGATCCCTTGTCTCACAGTTGGGTCACACTGGTGATAAACAGAGCCCTCGTGGGGACATTTAATGCCCCCGCCCCGCCCCTGCCGCTGTCATGGGGAACAGGGAAAGGTGAGGAGGGGAGCAGGAGCCGGGCCCAGGCCCAGCAGAAGGGCATCTCCAGTCCGTTCCAGCCCCAGGGCCTGGCTTGCGGCAGGCAGGCTGCCCCTCCCGGCTGCAGCACAAAGGCAGTCAGGAGGGCTCACCAAGGCCGCAGGAAGAGCTGGCGCTTCAGGAGTGGTGACGCGGCTCAGGGACACACAGCCTCCTGCCAAGCCTGTGTCACACTGGCCTCAAGGTGGATGTCGTCCAGGACGGCCCTGACCCTGCGGCCATCAGTAACGTCCAGCACGAAGCAGCTGTGGAAGCTCATGAAGGTTGGGACGCATGATGGGGAAACAGCAGCAAATGCTCAGAGCTGGACAGCAGGCCTACAGGAGGCAGTGGCCCCCAGAGACGGACACCCCCACCACAAAGGGCCAGCACAGGGAAGACAACACAGGCATCATCGCTGGGGCGAGGAGACCCACACTCAGCTGTGGCGGGAGAGCTTACGCCTCCCCTGGATCACTGGCAGCCTGAGCAGAAGACACTCTCAGGCCCCCAGCCGGCCCGAGCAGAGACTGCCTGCAGGTCCCGGCACGGCCAGCCCTCCCTGGTGTCACCCTGGCCTTGGCCACCAGCCAGCCCCGCACGCGCACTGCCGTGTCCTGAGCCACCAGCCCATGTATCAACAGGACCTCGGCCTCCTCGGGGTCATGCTGCTGCCCAGACCGCAGAGCTGATGGCTCGCCCCCCACGGGCTCGGAGTCCCAGAGCAGGCTCCCTGCGCTCACCCAGAGGGACGGACCACCTGCCCCCGACGCGGCACCGCAGCCAGGGCTCAGGGACCCCCCGGCGGCAGCTCAGGGGTGCACCGTCCCCCAGGCTCAGCCAGCCAGTCACGCTGCCCATCCCGTCAGCTCTGCGCTGTTCTCATTAAACTCCTCTCAGTTAGCTCACAAAGCCTCTCTTCAGCTACTCATAACCTGACATTTAGCCAGCGGGTTAGGGCTGTTTCTAGAGATTCCATTTGGTCTGTCTCAAATCTCCCTGGCCCTTCCTGTCAGCCTCCTGTCTTCTGCTCCTCACTGGGGTCTCTTCTTGCTGCCTTGAGCTCCTGGGAGCCTTCAGATGAGCCTGGGGTGCCAACAGCGTTAGTGTCGGCTTTCCTGCCACAGCACACAGCCCAGCCCAGCGTCCGCAGGTCTCCTCCCAACTCCCAAACTGCCCTGGTCCATCTCCCTCCCTTTACTAGCCCTGGCCCTGGAAGCAGATCTATTAAGTGCCACCTTCCTGTCTATTCAGCAGGTGTTTGGGAGACTGAAACTGTATGCACGGGTTCAACCTGCCATCCTCACCTGAAAGTCAATATGCTTTCTTGAAAATATTATCTTTACGGGAAAAGTAGGAGCTGGATTTTAGAAATTTTAATTAATTAAAATTTAATTTTCACCATAGAAATTATTTCAAAATACAGAAAGAACAATTTCTTAACCTCATCATCTATTACCATTAACCACTTTACAAATAAAGCATACCCCCATGGAAATCATCCTGATTAATTAACACTTTCTGGTAGAATATCTTTTGGGTTTTGATAGTTTAAAAGTTTGCACAGTATATACACATATATATATATATATATGTATAGCTGAATCATTTGACTGTACAACAGAAATTAACACTGTAAATCAACTAAATGTTGATAAAATTTTTTAAAGTTCATAAATCATGTATTTATTCTAATACATATTTCAGTTAATGGTTATCAAAGGGGTAAAATTTTACTTATGTCAAAAAACTAAATCAAACATTTCCTCAGAACAACATGCAGGGAAAAAACCTCAGGATGGATTTGAAATTCAGCTGGGAGAGGCATCCCCTGGGGCTCAGTCGGGAAAGAACCCTCCTGCTGCGCAGGAGACCAGGGCTCGACCCTGGGTCAAGAAGACCCCCGGAGGAGGAAATGGCAGCCCACCCCAATGTTATTGCCTGGAGAACCCCACGGACAGAGGGGTCACAAAGAGTCGGGCACGGCTGAGTGACTAGTACAGTTGCCGTGCACGTCCAAAGTGTCCCAGGCACATGCTTCTGGGGCACGGGCCACAAGGGCCCTCTTGGCAGGTGGACTGGGCAGAGGTGTCCAGTGTCAGGGAAAGGTTGGCCCTGCAGTCATAAGACTTGGGCTGCAAACCCATCCCTACCAGCCTGCTTCTGACCCACAGGCGCTGCGCCCACACTGTGAGAGGAGTATTTCTGCTCCTGTGGCACCCAATCTCGGTAACCTCAGGGCCTTTGCTCATGCCGTCCCTTCCCCCTGAACATGCCCCACCTCCTACTGAGCCTCACGCTGGCCCCAGGACTTCCTGGGGGTTATGGCCCCTGCAGACATGAATCACAGGACCACCAGGCAGGGTGGGGTTGTTCCTCTGTCTCCTCCCCGATGGAGCACAGTTGGGAGTGTTTGTTCTGATCCTTATGTGTCAGTGTGGGGAAGCGGGGGGAGACAGCCAGTCTGTCCACGTGTTAAACCCCCATAATTGCCACCTGTCCTCGTTCTCACTGCTGCAGACTCCCAGGAATGGTGTCCCCAACCCCCCAGTGCCCGAGCCCTGGCTCACCATCCCCCAGGGACCTCCGACACCGGCTCTCAGCAGCTTGGTCTCCCGCCCATGGGCCGTGGCTGCCT
The DNA here is from genome assembly GCF_049115385.1 of Moschus berezovskii. Taxonomy (NCBI): domain Eukaryota; kingdom Metazoa; phylum Chordata; class Mammalia; order Artiodactyla; family Moschidae; genus Moschus; species Moschus berezovskii. Next base: position 83,437,293 of record NC_142475.1, read on the forward strand.
GTGCAGCATGTATCTGAAAGCAGACTCTGGTTATTCCTCATAAACAAAACAGCAACCTGAAAGCAACTTTAAATTGTGTCAGGTTAGGAGTGCTGGTGCATGAGGAAAAGAATTACCTACTCAAAAGCTAAGTGAACTAGAGGACAGGACTGAAATTTATGCCGAATGCCTGAGGAACAAGCAGGGAAGCACTGTAGCCAGGGAGAACGGACTGGAGTCCCCGTTATGCTCAGGAGAACCCCTGAAGACCCAGCAAGAGCAGCGCCGGACAATGACTTCTGGAGCAACAGTACCACCCGGTGCACGTGTGCATTTTTTTGTTGCTGTAAATAAAACAGACCCACAGCCAGGCTCACTGCATGAAGGACCACATGTCCTAACAGCTACCACCGAAGAAAGCAAGACCAGTGGTATGAAAGGACACCAGCAGGCTCCTGGACCCCAGGCCTAGACAGAAGGGCAGCATCTAAGCCACCTTCCTGAACCACTGCTGGATAACCGAACTCCCTCCTAGTGGGCGTGATGGGGAAGAAGTGACACTGTGACCGCGGAGACCAGGCTGCAAAAGAAGCTGCAGCTCCACTGCCAGCTCTTGGGATGCATGCTCTGGCCACCAGCAAGGCGTTAGCTGCAAGGTGCTGTGCTAGGGAGCCCACCAAGCGGGTCCTGGCTACTCCTCAGCCAGACTCGGCGCACGCGAGGGAGCCTGGAGACGCCCCTCCCTAGCCCCGTCTGAAATGCAGTCTCACAATATCCCATGCTGAGTGTCTCCTGAATCCCTAACCCACAGAAACCATGAGAGATGAGAATACAAGACTGCTTTAGGCCCCTAAGCTGTGAGCTGATTTGTTAACGAGAATAAAATAACTAGAGCAATCATCTACAAAGGAACACCAATTAGGGACATCCCCAGGGGTCCAGTGGCAACGATTCTGGTCAGGGAACTAAAGATCCCGCATGCTCCAACGAAGATCCAGGGCAGCCAAATCAACGCATATCAGAGACAGGTGACAATCAACGTGAAGTCTATGGGCTGGGAAATTTGTATTTTACATGCTTCACACAATCCCAATGGCTAGGAACACATGCTGGGCACTAGAGAAGTCACAGCAAGTGGCTGAAGGGGCTGTCATGGAACTACCAGTAGTATCTTGGGATGACATTCCTGTGAAGTTCAACCCATGAAGGAAGCCCCCATGCCTCTGGTTCATGCTGGGCCTGCAGGAACGTTAGGAAAGGACTGAGAGAGACAGCAGAACAAACAGAGAAGGGCAGCCAAGGAAGCACACAGGCCCCAGAAGTGGAGGCCAGAGGAGGCGTGCCAGGCCTGGGGCAGCACCCTGAGGCCACAGTTCAGTTCACACTGCAGCCACACTCGGGGTCCACCAGCCTGCAAGAGGACGGGCAACATGCTCTTCTGACCTGGCCTCCTGGTGTTGAAATTAACTTTTTAGAACCTTACACATGTGTAACACTCAATAGTGTACAGCATCCTCTGAAATTCAGCCATGCTCCAGCCCAACACCCCTGGAAGACAGATGGAGAAGATGAAACCCAACCCTCAGACATGAGCCAAGGCTTGGCTATGAAGTGATGTGACCAAATCACCTGTGATGGACTGCACCCCTCAGGGTGGCGGCAAGGCCAAACTCAAGGCTTCCACGCTGCAAACAGTGCTGTGTCCCCTCGGCCAGCCCCTCAGGGACTGACTCAGGGTTATCGTGCCATACTCCTCACCACGACCCTGGGGTGGAGTCAACACTGAGGCCTTGGCCTCCACCTTGGAAAGCTCCCTTCTGAAAAATCCTAGTCACTCTTATTTTTAACAGCTTTATTGAGATACAATTCACATACCCTAAAATTTACCCATTTAAAGCATACGTTTTTGGAATATTTAGCACATTCTCTGACATGCACAACCTTCAGCAACGTCAATTTCAGAATACTTTCAGTGCTCCAGAAGAAACCCCATAAGCCTCAGCTGTCATCCCCCAGGCCTGGCACCTTGAACCCACTTCCTGTCTCTATGGATTTGCCTATATCATAGCGATGGAACTGTACAAAGTCAGATCTTTGTGTCTGGCTTCTTTCACTCTGCATTATGTTTAAGATTCATCCACGTTGTGGCATGAATCAGTACTTCACATCTTCTCATTGCCAGTCAATGTTCCACTGTATGGACGGGACACACTTTGTCTGTTCACCTATTGATGGACCTGGGGCTCTTTCCCCTTTCCACGGACTTTTGGGCTGTGAGTGATACTGCCGTGAGCGTCTGTACACGCGTTTCTGGGTGGATGTGCTTCCCAGCCACTCTCACCAGAGAGCACATGAGAGGTGAGCCCGTTCCCAGCTGGGCAGCGCACTGAGGCTGACACACTACACTCTGAAACACAGACGAGTAACTGGGAGAGACACATGACCACAGAAAGCACAGAGTTACAGACAGAGAGGAGCAGAAGCAAAACCTGACCTGACAGCGTAAACAGTGACTAAAGACAGAGCTGTTACTTCTAGGCATGGGCCCTACAGCCACATTTTAACTGCACAAAATACGACACTCACCAGCAGTGGTTGGTTAAATTACAGCACCCCCACACAGCCAGTCACGAAAAAGAATGAACTGAAAAATGTACTGATAAGGAGTGACCTCCCAAACACATTTAGTTAAAAAGGCAAAGTTGAGAAACTTTTAAAAGAGCAGGAAACAACACATATACATGTTTGCTTGCATAGCTACAAAGCGTCTAGGAGATGTAGGGGATGCCTCCACCGGACCAGACCAGTAGGGCAGAAAACGGAAGCAACAGGCAGCTTAACTACACAACCTCTATATCTTCACATCTTGAATACACTATCGAGCCGAAAAAATGTTTAACCCTTTGGGGAGCGAAAATAAAGAGACTATAAGAGAATTAAAGCATTCACACTTAAGAAAGCAAGAGATGAGAGATCTTGGGTACCTGGAAGCAGCCAAGTAGGGCAAACCAATAAAGGCATCTTGCCTACTGCTGTCAACCTCAAGAGCACTTGGGTGACCCCCACCCAAAGCCATTCATCCCCGCTGATGCCAAGACACAATGTCTTGTTGCATGAAGCCCTGAGACACAAAAGTGAGAATGACCTCGAGGACGCCCTGTGCAGAGGGGGACGACTGGAGGCTGTGCAGGGCCTGCCTGGCGCAGGGACAGAGCGGGTCCTGGGCAGCCCCAGCGGGAGCCAGAGGAGCTCTGCGTGCTTCTGGGCAGGAGGGAATGCAGAGCGGCGCTGGGCCTGGTGGCACTCGGCAGGGTCGCCAGAGAGCAGGATGCCAGTGGGGGAATGCCAGGCCATGGAGGGTGGTCTCGGGGTACCGGACTCCAAGGAGACCTGGGCAGCGGCGTGACTGGCAGACACGTGGAGCCAGCTCCTTGCCCTGGAGCATCCAAGGTGTCATGGCCTGTTGACCTCCGCACGTACACTGCCAGCTGTACCTGCTCCCAGTTGGAACAACCAAAAATGTCTCCAGAGGCAAACCACCCCTGGATGAGAACCACCATCCTGACACATCCCTGAAGACCTGCAGGAAGACAGAGGGAGGCAGCCCACCCAGGCAGGAGGCAAAGTCACAGTGCCCACAGCGCACAGGCCCGCTTGGCAGGTGGACTGGACAGAGGAAGTGTGAGCTCATTAACTACCTGGGACGTACAATGAGCAGGACGTGGAGGGCAGGAGATGGTGGCTGGGGGAAGACCCAGAGTACCAAGCTTCCAGGCAGGAACCCGGAGATAATGGTCCTGGGGCACCCATGGCCAAGGCCGGAAGTGAAGCAGGAGGCAGGGAGGCCAAGAGAGGAAGTGAGGCTGGCCCTGCCACCCAGACAGGGCACCGAGCAGGCTCAGTTCCTTGCCGGGGGCTCCTAGTCCTGTCTCCAGGTGTGAGCCCACCCTCGCCCTTGAAGAGGACTGTCCATCCTGCAGCCTCCCACTCCCTCCTTGGGAAGAGCATCTGACCCCTCGCCGAATCTCAGTCAGGTGACCTGCTCTGGCCACAGAACCTGAGTTGCCAGTTCTCCACTGAAGCTCAATGAGACACAGTTTCTACCACTCTCTTGTCATAAGAACAGCACGTCCCAAACAAAAGCATGCCCCTGAGTCCGCAAATGAAGACTTAAAGCGCCACCAGCAAATGAAATGTGAGCTAGAAATAAATCTCTATTGAGTTGTTGCCGCAATCCTTCTAGAGAAGGCTGGCCAATAAAGTCTCTGATTTCTTCCTTCTCCAATCCATTCTATGTGTCACTGCCAGTCACACGTCCTGAACCATTTTACCAGGACGTCCCCTACTCACAGGCCTGAGGTGGCTCCTATAGCCAGAGAACTAAACTCTACAGTCCTTCAGCTGAGTTCAAACATCTTCACATTATTCTTATTTCCTTTTATTTCTCATATAACCTTCTACCTCCCAAACTGCACATAACTCACCTTCTTGCCTTTGCTCCAAAACCTGACACACCCTGTCTGTGCTGCTGCAAAGTCTTCACTCCTGGCCCCACACACCTGCTATGAGGGAGGTGCAGCTCAAAGACCACCTCTTCCTTGAAGCCTTCCCTCACACTGCAGCCCCTGCAAGCCTTTTCCCTCTGAACTTTCTGGAAATGGGCCAGAAAGTAAACAGTTCAGGCATTGTGGGCCATAAAGTCTCTGTTCCAACTAGTCAATTCTGCCAAAGAAGTCATAGATGATATAAAAATAAACCAATGTGGCTGTGCTGCAATTAAACTTTATTTACAAAGATAGGCAGTGGGCTGTCAGTGCTCATCTGGAGCAGAGTGAGAAGGTGCAGACAGGAGCACAGCAGAAGTGAGCCAGGGCTGCAGGGAGGAGGTTCTTCTCCACAGCATGGAACGGTGTGGCTGCAGGATGGCAGGGAGGGTCAGAAGCGACCTCAGGAGCAGGCCAGAGCTGCCAGATAACATCAAGGGCAGTCCCAGGGGCTGGCAGAAGGCACAGAGAGGCAGGTGCAGGAGGCAGAGCCAACAGCTGAAGGTGCAGACTTCACCAGAGGAGCAAGGAAGTATCAGAAGAGGGCTGGGGGCAGGTCCATCCAGTTCAGCTCTGCCAGGTGTCGCCAGGCCTAGGGCTCTGCACCCCCGGGCTGTGCTTCTCAGACAGGACACCCACAGAGCTAACTTTAAGAGGGAACGTATAAGACCCACAACAAATGGCCACATGGGTCAGTGAACAAGCACAGCAAAGGCACTTACTACTAAAACTAGGTATTTCACTGAGAATACATTACATGGATATTTTTCTCAAAAGCACCAAAGAACCTGGTAGAAGCTTCATAAGACACCTTGTTCACTGATACAGTTGCTGGAGGGCAGCCCATTCAGCACACATGCGGGAGAGAAGGCAGGATGGACGTTTTTAAATCTATCTTTAGATATTTTAAAATTTGCTCACAGAAGCTGTTTCATTACCATTTGTTCTGAAAATCAAATGTTCTCAACATTAAACTCCACAAATGCCAAAAGACTCTACTTCAAGTGGGGGTCTCCCCTCATCTCAGTGTGACAGAGACAAAGGGGACGAGATGAAGTGATCAGAGTGAGTCTAGGATCTGGGAAGGAGAACCATCTCCTTGGGAAACATGACAAATTTTTCCACTTTGTTCTGAAGCAAGTTAAGTTATTTCTCCCAACATTGAGCAAGACACAACACTGCACTGGTAGTGCCAAGTCTTTGCTTTCTGGTGCCTATGCCCTCACTGTTACTGAGAGTTGGTTAATAAAGTATCTTTTCTGTCACAAGTGTAACACTGGAAAGTATAACAATGGCTCTGGTAGTTTAACTCAAGAGAACTACCCAAGAACTGCTCAGCATCTCATTTCTGTCAGCAACGATCCTACCTACCTCCTAGGACAATAAGTACTGCAGGATTCTTGATTAGTTCATCAGAAGCTTTTCTCTTCTAAAAAGATTTTTTTTAACAGTTCTATATGATAATCTAAGCATGTGGGATTTGTTCCTTGTTTACCTTTACTTGCTTCTCCCCAGCTTGTGTAAGAAAAAAAGAGCCACAGACCTCAAGTTCATGTTAAACTAAGACAAAACAGCTGACCCAGCAAGTGCGTCCTGAACACCAGACCTTGGCAGCCATAATAAATAGCTCCTGACTTTTCTCAAGAGGGACACAGTACCAAGCACAATGAATTCACGGAGTCCCACAACCACCCATTTTACAGATGAGTAAGCAGAGGCAGAGTACAAAGCCAGGAAACTGAAGAGTTGCCACTCAAAGGCAGGCAGTCTGGCTCCAGAACCCGCCCTCTTCTCCCCTGTTCTCCAGCCTCTGGGCAAGATAGCTGACTAGACAAAATGTGGACAGGGAGACCCGGGCCCTGCTCATTCCCCAGCTAGGGCTCAGGTCACAAAGTCCACGCTAAGCTGCTTTACGGAATGAGTCTCCTTGCTTCACAGTCAGAGTTATCAAATCTCCTTCCCCTCCCCCAGTGAGGAGAAACACACCTTGCTCACTGTGAAAGGGGAGCCGCTGACCGGGAACCACCTGCTGTTTACAGAGGCACCCAGGATGTACAGGGTTCAATTCTCCTCGCTGGCCTCAAAGACAAATCTCCTATTGTCTGCAGCAGGGGAGGAAAACGAAGCCTTGCAACTGTAGGTTTCTGCAAAGGTCACAGGAGGTTTGCTTAAACCCTACGACACCGAAGCGGGTGGAGGGGCGCCGCATTTCAGCTGCTGAAGGCTGCGCAGCGCCCACAGCAGCTGCTGGTGGGAGCAGCATGTAACACACCCACAGTTGCCACGGCCTCGCAGCCAGCTGCACGTTTTAAAATAAAAAGACGTCCTGACCCTCAAGATGCGCACAGCCTGCCTCGATCTCGGCCCTCGCACGGAACACCGCCTCCACCCACACCAACCCCGCAACCCGCGGGCAATCGAGCAAATTCCAGTTCCAGGAGGGCGACCCGGGGGGGAAAGCGGGGTCGCCCCTGCCCGCTCCGCTCCAGAGGCCCGATCCGCGGGGCCGGCGGCCACGGCCGGCACCCAGTCACACGCGGCCCGACTCCCTGGCCCCGCAGCTCCCCGACTGCGCCCTGGAACCGCGCCGACGCCCCGCGCTCAGTCTCCGCACTCCACTCACGCCCACCGTCGGCCGGGCACGCTCACAGCCCCGGGCCGGGCACCCTCACCCGCCCGCACCCCCAGGCCTGACCCCACACCCACTCGCACCCCGGCCCCGGCCCCCGCCCGGCCCCGGGCCCCGCCGGCCGCAGCCCGCCCGCCCCTCGGGCGGCGCGGACTCGAATCCCCACGGGCCGGGCCGGGGGCCTCCGAGAGGCGGGGCGGGGGCCGCAGCGCCGGCCTCTCCGCCATCTTCCCGGCCCGCGCCGCCCACCGCCCGCGCTCTCACCCGCAGGCTGCGCGCAGGCCGCGCCACCTTAACCCCTCATCCCGGCTCGCCCGCCGCGCGGGAGCTGCTCGCAGCGCTGCCGCCGCCGCCCGCTCGGCACGCGCCTCCTCCGCCGCCGCCGCCTGCCCGGTCCGCCGCCCAGTCCGCCGCGGCCGCGCGTCCTCCCGTCACCAGCGCAACCCCCCGCCTCCGGCCCCGCCCCCGCGCCGCGCGGCCCTGCCCGCCAGGGGGCGCCGCCGCGGGGGCTCTGGCGCGTGCGCCGCGCGCGGCACCTCGGGAGCCGGGGTCCGGCGGGGGCGCGCACGGCCTGCCGGGAGGTGGGCGTACACTCGCGCTGGCCCCGCCCCCAAGGCGGGGGTGCGGACCCCGTGCAATCCGCGCGAGTCCTGGGCTGTGGCGGGTGGAAGAGGGCGTCCCCGGCGCGGGTACCCCAGGGTGCGGCGGGCGCAGAGGAGCTGCCGCTGGCCAAGTGACGCTGGAGCGCCCCCTCCGCCCCGCCGTTTGCACCGCCGCCGACCTTGCCTGTGCAGTCGCGCATGAGATTCTTCCGATCCCCTTCTGTACGGTGCCGTTGACATTTCCTGCGTGTCAGTGTGGATTTGGTGTCATTTTACCTTCCCAGGAAAGATTTCACTTTTCCTCAATTCTAAAAAGTTACCGACCATTGTCTCTAAAATATCGGCTCTTCCATCCTGTGGGACCTCCTTATGTGTCTGTCAGATAAACTGGATGGTCTGTGTCCTCCATGTCTCTAAGATTTTCTCTGTTTGCTCTGTCATCTTAACCTCGTAATTGCTCAGTTCGGTTTCACCATCGTTCTCTTTAGCGTTTTCTAACCTGCGTTTAGCCTGTTCTTTACGCTTTTAAAAAATGGTTATTACATAGACAATATTAATTTCCAGAAGTTGTAGTATTTGACTTCCATGTTGGTACGGATAGAATCTAACCAGCCTGAAACTCTCACAACAAAGAACAGAAGCCCACACCACTCTGGGCCACAGTCCAGATCTTTCAACACCAGTCCCACCTCCCGCCTGCAGTTCACTCCCTCAGTGCTCTGCTGCAGCAGTTCTCTGCCTCCTGGCTCCCTGATCCCTGACTCTGTCACCACTCTAGCTTCCCTTTTGGCCCATTCTCATGCTGAACTCCCATGGACAGGACAGTGGTCTCTACTCCCCTGTCTCTAGCGCCCCTCCATTGTGCACACTTGAGAAAGCCCAGTCTGGATGAACCCCACCATTCTCCATAACAGGTAATGCAGAAACAACATAACTAAGCTGGCTGGCTTACTTAAACTCAGATGGAGCACTATATCTCCTTGGCAATCCTATGATTTTCCTACAGAGGGTAAGTCTTCCACCCTACAAAGTGAACATAGGTATTTCTTAGGCCTCTCTAGTAGAGCCTCCCTGCTGGCTCAGATGGTAAAAAATTCACCTGCAATGCAGGAGACAGGTTCCATCCCTAGGTCAGGAAAATTTCCTGAAGAAGGAAATGGCAACACACTCCAGCATTCTTGCCTGGAGAATTCCATGGATAGTGGAGCCTGGTGGGCTATGGCCCATGGGGTCATAAAGAGTTGGATACTACTGAGGAACTAAGCACAGTTGAGCCTCCCAGATACGAAAAAAAAAAGCCTTTTCTTATCACCAAACCCAAAGGCCTGCCCATATCCATCCCTGCCCTTCACCTTCCCTCCTAAAAATGGGCAGGCAGTGTTTCCCTGCTCCCATATAAGGCAGGCCCTCCTCTGATGAACTGTAATCTACTCCCTCTTTCGTTCTCAAAGATTTTGTTCAGTGGTCTCCTCTCCTGCATCATCTGTCTCTGTTTTATTAATATTATTTGGATGTGTATACAAAGACATTCTGACATTTCTCATTATAAACACAGAACCTGTAACTTCCCTGGTGGTTCAGTGACCAAGACTGCACTACCAAAGCAGGGGGCCCAGGTTTGATCCCTGGTTGGGGAACTAGACCCCTCAGGCTGCAACCAAGATTTCCCATTCCGTAAGTTAAGAGGTCACAAGCTGAAATCAAAGATTCCGCATATGGCAATGAAAGTAAAAGATTCTGCATGTTGCAACTAAGACCCGGTGCAGGCAAATAAATAAAAAGAAACATTTAAAAACAAAACACCTCTTTCGACTCCATTTCTTCCTGCCAGTCCCTCAGGCCCCCAGATGACCATTCTTTACAAAGACTTGCCTTCTTCACTTCATCATCATACTGGGGCTTCCCTGGTGGCTCAGATGGTAAAGAATCTACCTGCAATGTGGGAGACCCAGGTTTGATCCCTGGGTCGGGAAGATCTCTTGGAGAAGGGCATGGCAACCCGCTCCAGTATTCTTGCCTAGAGAATTCCATGGACAAAGGAGCCTGGTGGACTACAATTCATGGGGTCCCAAAGAGTCTGACACGACTGAGCAACTAACACTTTCGCTTTCATCACCATATTGTTTTGTTTGGTTTTATTGAAGTATAGTTAATTTACAATGTTATGTTAGTTTCAATTGTATAGCAAAATGATTCCGTTACACAAATTTTTGCAGATTTTTTCCATTATAGGTTATTACAAGATATTGACTATGGTTCCTTATGCTATACAGTCGTTGTTGTTTACCTATTTTATATGAGTTCAGTTCAGTTCAGTTATATGAGTAGTATCAGTTAATCCTACACTATTAATTTGGGATGAATGGATAAAGAAGATGTGATATATACACACACAAACACACACACACACAAGATGGAATATCAGTGCTGTGCTCAGTCATGTCTGCCTCTGTGCAACCCTATGGACTATAGCCCGCCAGGCTCCTCTGTTCATAAGATTCTCCAGGCAAGAATACTGGAGTGGGTTGCCATTTCCTACTCCAGGGAATAGAATATTTTTCAGTCATAAAAAATTAAAATGATGCTATTTGCAGCAACATGGATGGACCTAGTGTTTACCATACTGTGTTAAGTAAGTCAGAGAAAGATACAAATACCATATGATATCACTTATTTGTGGGTCTAAAAACTGATATGGGAATAAATATATAAATGATACAGGGAATTCCTTGGTGGTTCAGTGGTTTCAACCTGGTGCTTTCATTGCAGTGACCCAGGTTCAATCCCTGGTAAGAGAACTAAGATCCTACAAGCCACGTGCTGCAGCCAATAAATAAATATTTTTAAAAAGATATATAAATGAAATTATTTACAAAACAGAAACAGACTCACAGACATAGAAACAATATTATGGTTACCAAAGGGGAAGTGAGGGGGGAATACATTAGTAGTTTGGGATAAATTAGGCTCACTTTATTTGTAAACATATATGTGAAATTCCTACATAAAAACTGTTAACTGAATGTCAACATACAAAAATACAGAAGTATATGCAAGGATGTAAGAATAATATAACATCAGAAAAATCTATCAGTGTAACTTATCATATGGTCAGACTAAGGATAAAATCACCTCCTCTTAATTGTTGATAAAAGTCAGCATCTCTTTATGATTAAAAATTCCTAGCTGAGAATAAAAAAGAAACTTTATGGACTGGATAAAGGCTACCAAAATACCACACAAATTATTTTCAATGAAGAATATTTGGATATAAACCCTTTTAAGATCCAGAGCAAGAGAGGATGCTAACTGGGGCTTGCATGGTGGTCCAGTGGCTGAGACTTTGTTTTCCCAGTGCTGGGGGGCCCAGTTTCAGTCCTTGGTCAGGAAACTACATCCCACATGCTGTGGCCAAGAGTTCACATTCCCCAACTAAAAGTTAGCATACTGCAACTAAATATCCCGCATGCTGCAACAAAGATTTAAGATTCCAGGTGCTTGGAGAAGGAAATGGCAACCCACTCCAGTACTCTTGCCTGGAAAATCCCATGGACGGAGGAGCCTGGTAGGCTGAAGTCCATGGGATCGCTAGGAGTCAGACACGACTGAGCGACTTCACTTTCACGCATTGGAGAAGGAAATGGCAAGCCACTCCAGTGTTCTTGCCTGGAGAATCCCAGGGACAGGGGAGCGTGGTGGGCTGCCGTCTATGGGGTCGCACAGAGTCAGACACGACTGAAGTGACTTAGCAGTAGCAGTAGCAGATCCTACAAAATGTGTCTGATATGAAATAATGTTCATTGTAAAATTTCAACAATTAAATGTTGGTATATAACACTTGAAGGTGGGTAGGTAAATCAATTTGGTATACTAAAATCTCTTTATTTTGAATTTTAGAAGCTCCAGTATTTTGAGTTTATAATGAGGAAAATCAAACATTTTAGAAATTCTAGATAGGACTTTGAAAATAAACATAGTATTAACATAATATGGTCAAAAGTAAATGACAACCTGACCTGTTAAAATTTATGTTTCAAATGTCACATATGTTCTAAAGCAAATTTAAAAATTCTTTTCAGTATTTTGCACTCCTTGGTTTTCATTATCGTCTGGTTATGAAGTTGTAAAAGGTGTTTACGAATAAAAGTAAGTTTTTACTTATACTGAAAAAAAAAAAAAAAAGATTCCAGGTGCTACAAGTAAGACCTGGAACAGCCAAATAAATAAATGCTAAAAAAAAAAGAAAAGCTGCTAACTAATGTTGGGGGTTTGGGGGTAGGCGGGTGTGCTCAGCCAATGCAACAATAAAAGAAAAGAAAAGAGCCTAAAGATTAGAAGAGAATAACCTGAAGTATCAAAAACTGAAGATGATATGAAATTCTACACAGAAAATATACAGACAACAAAGTATCAGAATCAGTAAGTTCAATAAAATCTTCTCACAAAACCCAACATGGTTCTCTACAGTTGAGAAACCACCAACTGGAAAATATGATGGAAAGTGAAATGCCCTTCACTTCACCAACAGAAGCTATAAACCATGTGGAAATTAAGCAAGTTAAAAATATATAAAACCTTTACAGATGAACCTTAAATACTATATCAAAGTATCTTCAGAGAAAGTCTAAATAAATGGACAAACATACTATGTTCATGGACCAGATGGCATAAAACTGTAAAGATGTCAATCCTTACTAAAGTGGTCTAAAAAAACAAAATACTAAAAATCTAAATTCTAGTAAGACTTTTTTGAGGACTATGAAAAACATATTGAAAATATACGTGGAAGAATAAAGGTCTACAAATAGCTAGTTCAGTTTTTAATTAATTAATTTATTTAGTTGCAGCAGGTAGAATCTAGTTCCCTGACCAGGGATCGAACCCAAGCCCTCTGCATTGGGACCGAACAGTCTTAGCAACTGGACGACTAGGGAAGTTCCTGCTAGTTCAGTTTTGAAGGAGGACATTCAGCATGCAGGTACTCTACCAGATGTTAGGAGCTACTCCAAAGCACTGGTACTTGATAGGTGCAGGAACACAAATAGACAAATGGGACAGAAAAAAAAGAATCAGAATCTCACTAATGTATAAAAACTAATGGGGAAAGATTGATTAATGTATTATTTTTTAAAATATAGTCTTTCTTGAGGAACTATATGAAGAAAGAGGAAGCTGGTTCCACATCTAATATGTATAAAATTGGATTCCCAATAGATTATCTACATAAATATGAAAAGTTGAAGAAAGTAAAACCAAAATACTAATAGAAAAAAATATAGAGAGGTGAATCTTTATGACCTTGGAGAGGGTAAGTTCAGTACAGTTCAGTTGCTCAGTCGTGTCCAACTCTTTGAGACCCCATGGACTGCATCACCAACTCCCGGAGTTTACTCAAAGTCATGTCCATTGAGTTGGTGATGCCATCCAACCGTCTCATCCACTGTTGTCCCCTTCTCCTCCTGCCTTCAATCTTTCCCAGCATCAAGGTCTTTTCCGTTGAGTCAGTTCTTTGCATCAGGTGGCCAAAGTATTGGAATTTCAGCTTCAGCATCAGTCCTTCCAATGAATATTCAGGACTGACTTCCTTTAGGATTGACTGGTTGGATCTCCTTGCAGTCTAAGGGACTCTCAAGAGTCTTCTCCCACACCACAGTTCAAAAGCATCAATTCTTCGGTGCTCAGCCTTCTTTATGGTCCAATTCTCACATCAATACATGACTACTGGAAAACCATAGCTTTGACTAGGCAGACCTTTGTTGGCAAAGTAATGTCTCTGCTTTTTAATATGCTGTCTAAGTTGGTCATAGCTTTTTTTCCAAGGAGCAAGTCTCTCTTAATTTCAGAGTTGCAGTCACCATCTGCAGTGATTTTGGAGTCCAAGAAAATAAAGTCTGTCACTGTATCCATTGTTTCCCCGTCTATTTGTCATGAAGTGATGGGATCAGAGGCCATAATCTTAGTTATCTGAATGTTGAGGTTTAAGCCAGTTTTTTCACTCTCCTCTTTCACCTTCATCAAGAGACTCTTTAGTTGCTCTTTACTTTCTGCCATAAGGGTGGTGTCATCTGGGTACCTGAGGTTATCGATATTTCTCCTGGCAATCTTGATTCCAGCTTGTGATTCATCCAGCCTGGCACTTTGCATGATGTACTCTGCGTATAAGTTAAATAAGCAGGGTGACAATATACAGCCTTGATGGACTCCTTTCCCAGTTTTGAACCAGTCTGTTGTTCCATGTCTGGTTCTAACAGCTGCTTCTTGACCTGCATACAGATTTCTCGGGAGGCAGGTAAGGTGATCTGGTATTCCCATCTCTTTAAGAATGTTTCACAGTTTGTTGTGATCCACACAGTCAAAGGCTTTCGCATAGTCAATGAAGCAGAAGTAGATGTTTTTCTGGAATTCTCTTGCTTTTTCTATGATCCAGTGGATGTTGGCAGTTTGATCTCTGGTTCTTCTGCCTTTTCTAAATCCAGCTTGAACATCTGGAAGTTCTCAGTTCACATACTGTTGAAGCCTCGCTTGGAGAATTTTGAGCATTACTTTGCTAGCATGTGAGATGAGTGAAATTGTGCAGTAGTTTGATCATTCTTAAATGTTGTCTTTCTTTAGGATTGGAATTAAAACTGAGTTTTTCCAGTCCTGTAGCCACTGCTGAGCTTTCCAAATTTGCTGGCATATTGAGTGCAGCACTTTCACAGCATCATCTTTTAGGATTTGAAATAGCTCAACTGGAATTCCATCACCTTCACTAGCTTCATTCATAGTGATGCTTCCTAAGGCCCACTTGACTTCACATGCCAGGATATCTGGCTCTAGGTGAGTGATCACTCCATTGTGGTTATCGGGGTCATTAAAACGTTTTTTGTAGTTATTTTGTGTATTCTTGCCACCTCTTCTTAGTATCTTCTGCTTCTGTTAGGCCCATATCATTTCTGTCCTTTATCGTGCCCATCTTTGCATGAAATGTTCCCTTGGTATCTCTAATTTTCTTGAATATTGCATCACACAAAACGCTTCTCTGCGTACTGAAAGTGAAAGTCACTCAGTCGTGTCCGACTCTTTGTGACCCCATAAACTATACAGTCCATGGAATTCTCCAGGCCAGAATACTGGAGTGGGTAGCCTTTCCCTTCTCCAGGGGATCTTCCCAACCCAGGGATCGAACCCAGGTCTCCACATTGCAGGCGGATTCTTTACCAGCTGAGCCACCAGGGAAGCCCAAGAATACTGGAGTGGGCACCCACATACTAGGCTTGGCTTAATTTTTCCTTTTCTGTAGGCACTGTCATCATTCTGTCTTCCAGGTGGAGACACTGAGCGCAGAAGTGAGAAGCTTGGCCCAAGTCACCCTGTAGTCCTCTGACAGGGCCAGGGGCTCAGCTCCATCGGTCCTTGGAAGTTTAGAGGTGACTGGTGGCACCCACACCCACTCTTATTCCTCCCCTGCAGAAGGCTGGCTGCTGAGATATTAAACAGCCTTCAGACATCCTTTGATTTTGTGCCTGGAAAATAAGACAGTCTGACTTAAAAAAATTTTTTTGTAACAGCATTATTGATATACAATTTATTTATTTATTTGTTTCTCCTGACTCCATGGAATTTGTTTCATAAGTATAGAACAGAAGCAGGTATTGTGGTATTTGTATAGCTATCTTCTGCAAGTCCATATTTCTTGCTTTTGGATAACATAGATTTATTTTAATTTTTTTTGACTGCACTGGGTCTTCATTGCTGTACGTGGGCTTTCTTTAGTTGCAATGAGTGGCAGCTTCCTGTTGCAGTGGCTTCTCTTTTTTCAGAGTGTGGGCTTCAGAGCACAGGCTCCGTAGTTGTGGTACACCGGCTTAGCTGCTGCGAGGCATGTGGCATCTTCTCTGACCAGGGATTCAACCCGTGTCCCCTGCATTGACAGAGAGATTCCTTTTTATTTTGAAATAATTTAAAATTTACAGGTAAGTTGCAATAATGCAGAGAACTCACAGATAACCTTAATTCAGGTTAATCAATTTTTAACTTTTTCCACAATTATATTTCTTGTTTTTTCCTGAACCATCTGGAAGTAGGTTGGATATATGGTTTGAAAATAACTTTTTAAAAAGTTCCCTTCGTTCATTTGATCACTCATTGCATTTCTTCCTTTTTTGTTTTCTTTGGAGAGGGTGCATTTTTATTTTTAGTTTTGAAAGATATGATTTTAAGTTTTCAATATCTCCAAATGCTTGTTTGTGAATGCTTACTTCAGTTTGCAACATTAGTAGTTTCTTCTGCTCCCTTTGAACTCTAGTTACCTTAGCCAGACTGAACTCCCCGCCGCATCTCCTTTGTTCATGGAGATGCCCAGCATCTCTATGCAAGGAAATGGAATGTTTTCTCATTCATCTTTACACAGAGGATAAGAGCCCTCTGGAGTTCCAGCGCTGGAGGAGCCTCAGTTCCCACCACTATCCTGGAGTGACTTGGGCCTAATCTGTCGTTTCCATGTTGGCCAAGGTCCCAGAGCTGCCACAGTATCATTTCCAAGTTTGAAGCTTTGGTTTCTATTTCTCTCCTCTTTTTTAGCCCTGGGGGTGCTCTCTCTCTCCTTGGTACTTAACTGTGAATTTTCCTACTGACTTGCTTGTCCTAGTAAACCTGATATCATTAATTTCAATTTTCAAAACTAGGACCACTTGAAAGCTCCTGCCTTGCTAGCTCCTGAGGTACCTTCCTTGGCTGAACTCTAGAACCCTTTGAGATAAAAAAATAAATAAACTTTCATTTTACAAATGCAAACACTAGGGCTCCAACCAAGACACTAACTCCCATCTGCAGACTCTACCTGTGGTTTAGTAGGGGAGGTGAGCCAGACCATGGAGAATAAGGCTTGAACATGACCCATTCAGGACTACCCAGGTGGCGCTAGTGGTAAAGTGAAAGTGAAAGAAAGTGAAGTCGCTCAGTCGTGTCCGACTCTTTGTGACCACATGGACTGTAGCCTACCAGGCTCCTCCGTCCATCCATGGGATTTTCCTGGCAAGAGTACTGGAGTGGGTTGCCATTTCCCTCTCCATGTGGTAAAGTACCACCTGTCAATACAGAAGATTCAGGAGACGCGGGTTCGATCCCTGACTCAGGAAGATCCCCTGGAAAAGGGCAGCTATTTGTTGTGTCCTCAGAGTCGACAGAGCTAGTCACCACTCTGTCTCTTCTTAAAGGGTTGTCAACTGCAAATTGGCACTTGTCATCTACCTCTTCAAGGATTAAATCATGTGCTGCTGGAGCTGCTGATTTTCAACACCCTCTGAAAAGAGCTGAGAGTGGAGAGCAGAAATGATGCTCTCTGTGCTCTGGGAAAAAAACTGGCAGAACAGGTCTTCAGGTAGATATTTTCAGAGGATGATTTCATGAGCCCAATTCTTGTGTCTCCTCATATCTAGAAAAGCACTAAAATCCTTCATGGTTCACAAGTCACTACTGCTCCTTGTGACTAGCAGAAACCTTCTGCAACAAATATGTGCTTTGTCACATATACTCCCCCTTCACCAAAATCACATATATATTGACCTCCTCCCTTCCTCTTTGGAGCAATTTCTCAGAGCTTTCTGAGCTGCTGTCTCCCAGGCTGTACTCCTCATGTTGCCCCCAATAAAATTTAACTCACAACTCTCACATTGTGTAATTTTTTTTTAAGTCTGTAGGACTCTAATCCCATCCTAACCTAAATACTTCCCCAAAGGTCCAATTTTCAAATAGGGTCACACTGGGATTAGGGTTTCTACATAAGAGTTGCGGGGTGGGGCACATTCAACACATGAATTGTCTTACTGTATCCACACTGATGGTGTGAAACGGCAACTCTGTGTGGCTTCCACTTGCATTTCCTTAATGGCCAGCAACGCCCAACATCTCTTTAGGTGCTCATCAGCATTTTATATTGTTCTTCTCTGAGATGTCTATTCAACCCCCTTGCTCATTTTGTGGACTTGTCTGCCTTGTTCTCATTGACTTTTGGCGGGGGGCACCCACCCCGCAGCTTGCAGAGTCTTGAACCTGAGCCACGGCAGTGAAAGCGCCGAGGTCCTAACCACTTGAACGCCAAGGAACGTCCCTCATTGACTTCTAAAATATCACTGTTACGTTCCGTTCAGTCGCTCAGTCGTGTCCGACTCTTTGCGACCCCGTGGACTGTAGCCTACCAGGCTTCTCCGTCCATGGGATTCTCCAGGCAAGAATACTGGAGTGGGTTACCATTTCTCCATGGAGATAAATGCACATCCCGTCAATTTACCCATTCAAAGTGAACTGAGAGGCGAAGCTCGCTCACATTTTTGTGCAGGCGAGCCTCGCGGCCCAGAGTCGGCACTCAGCCCATCCCGCGCCCCCACACCCCAGAGCCGACCGCGTCTCTTCGGTCCACAGCCTGCCGCGAAAACGCAGAGCTTCCCGCGGACGCGGCGCCTGGGCCTCGCCCCTCCGCCCGCGGAGCACCGAGAGCAGTCCTCCAGCAGCCCTAGAGCGGCCCGTGGAGAGGGGTAGGGGGTGGCGAGCGTCGCCTCTCAGTCGGTTCCGGGAACCAGGCCCTGCTTCCGGCTATTCGCGGTGCTGCTCCGGGCTCGGGACCGGGCGTAAGGTGCGGAGGCGGCAAGGGGAGCGGGCTGCGGGGCGCGAGAGGGATGCCCTGCCCGCGGGACGGCGAGCGCCCGGGAGGCAGGAAGCCGATATGGCAGCTCGGGGCGGGGCCGAAGGTCGCTGACCGCTGGTGGGGCGGTGGCTCCGGCGAAGCTTGGAGGCCGCCTCGGGGGCTCCTTCCTCCGAGCTTGGAGGCAGCTAACCGGCCTCCCGGGAGCGGAGCCCGAGCGGCCGGCGGCGGGGCAATGGAAGGTTGTCCCGGCACAGGCCAGGCCCGGAAGTTCCGGCAGTGGCTGGTCGCTGACGACCAGGGTGAGGGGCGCTCGGCCTTCCCGGAGAGCGGGGTGCGAGGACCCTGGAGAGCCCCCTTTCCCCCGGGCCGCCTTGCTGAGGACGGCTCTGCTCGGCACTCGGCGCGGCTGCGGTGCGCGCGGTGCTCCTGCAGGACCAGGGGTGGGGCGTCGTGCCGGCCTTCAGGTCACCTCTCAGCTTTTTAGATACTTCCCCCACCTCGGCCGTCGCGTGCGCCTTAGCCCCTCCTGCCTGAGAGGCGCCATCTGGTCCCCCAGGGCTGTGCGAAAACAGCAGGAACTTCTGCGTGAACGAGCCTGGGTTCTGATCGTCGACCTGAGTGATTGTTTGCGCCTGATTTCCTTGTTGGTGGCAGAGCCGCGCGAGGTGCGGAGGCAGAGTGGATGAATTGTCTCAGAGTCGGCAGGGGCAGTGGCTGTTGTGTCCTTGTGTTCTCTGGACCTCGCTTCTCTTTCATTCTTTAATCCGATGTTTATTTCAAGAACTCATGTGTGCTCTCCTTTTCCTGGTTCTCTTCCTTTTCTCCTCCTCACCTCATCTCCATTTTCAGCTGCTGTCTGCCTCCCCTCTTGCAGGGACTAGAGAGGGCCTTCTTCCACGTGCTTCCGGTCATACTGGCTGTCATCAATGGTTCATACCATCAGCATCTGGGAGGTGGAGACCCTGTCAGTCCTCATTCACTGGCCCAAAGGGTGTGGGGGGTCACTGGGCTTCTCTTGCACCCCTTCCAGGCCGCTCGGCTGAGACCTCCTACTAGTCTGCCTGTCAAAGAGCAGGAAGCATCGATGTCTGCTGTGGGTCCTGCCGCTGCACACCTGCATCGCCCTGGTGACAGTCACAGTGACTGCGTGAGTTTTCTGGGGGCCCAGTTGCCCCCAGAGGTGGCAGCAATGCCCCAGCTCCTGGGGGACTTGGACAGGGCCACGTTCAGAAAATTGCTGAAGCTGGTGGTCAGCAGCCTGCAGGGAGAAGACTGCCGGGAGGCTGTGCAGCAACTCAGGGCTGGCGCCGACCTGCCTGAGGAGCAGCTGGGTGCCCTGATAGCTGGCACACACACCCTGCTCCAGCAGGCCCTCCGGCTGCCCCCAACCAGCCTGAAGCCCGACACCTTCAAGAACCAGTTCCAGGAGCTTTGCATCCCCCAAGACCTGGTTGTGGACTTGGCCAGCGTGGTGTTTGGTAGTCAGCGGCCTCTCCTTGACTCTGTGGCTAGGCAGCAAGGGGCCTGGTTGCCTCACATCGCCGACTTTCGGTGGAGGGTGGACGTGGCCATCTCCACCAGCGCCCTGGCCCGCTCCCTGCAGCCAAGCGTCCTGATGTACCTGAAGCTCTCGGATGGGTCTGCCCTCCGCCTTGAGGTTCCCACGGCCAAATTCCAGGAGCTGCGATTTGCCGTGGCCCTGGTCCTGAAGGAGATGGCCGACCTGGAGAAGAGGTGCGAGCGCAAGCTGCAGGACTGAGTGTCTCGCCAGTGCCTTCTGGTCCCCCAGGCGGCTGTCTCAGATGGGCTCTCCAGAGCGAAGCCCACCCTTCTGAGAAGGCACTCCAGTGAGGGAGTGTCACCATGTCTTTCTCTAAGTGAAGTAGACAACTGTGTCTTTCCCTTTTTTTGGAAGTAAAGCAACTGTAAAAAAAAAAAAAATAGGTCCTCCTGGGTAGGCATTAAACCACATGCGCCCTCTCCACAGCGGTTGGTCGGTCTTGCTGCCAGGTAAGGGCACCTCACTGTGCTGGTGGGCCCACGTGTGGTCTGGGGTTCAGGCCAAGGCCTTTGTGAGAACACAGGCTGTTCAGCCTGCCCTGTGCAGCATCCAAGCTATTGCTCCTTTGCTCATGGGAACCCTGTGTTTCAGGGTGCACATTTCATTCCCCATTTTAAATCCCTGACCTTAAAGCGCATTCTAATGGAGAGGGTGCAGGGAGGAATGTGTAGTAAAAACAAACAGTGTAGCCCGGGAGAGGGTAAGTGCTGCAGGAGATGCAGCAGCCTCCGGAGATGGGAGGCAGGGTGGTGGGAGAGCTGGGCTGCACTTTAAATCGGGTCTTGGGGCGGGTCTCCTGAGGACGTGGTTCCTGAGCCAAGAGGAGGCAGGGACGCTGTGCAGAGGGAAAGCCTGTGGGCGCGGGGCTGCGGCCAAGTGGGAGGAGGTGAGTGGAGGCACAGGGGCAGGCCGAGGGCCTCTCTGGGAACTTGGCTCAACGCTGAGTGAAATGCTTGTGATGCGATAGTCGTTTTAGAGGATCACACCGGATACTGTGTTGACTGCAGAGGGCAGGCCTCAGGATGGGGGTGAGGAGTCTGGAATTGGTGGCAGCGGCGGAGAGGGGAGATTTGCCCAGGTGTCTTGCGGCTGGGTGGCTCAGGCAGCTCAGACCACCATAGACCAAGTGGCTTGAACAACAGAAATGACTTGCTCACAGTTCTGGAGGCTGGGGTCAGCGTGCCAGCACAGTCAGGTCCTCGTGAGGCCTCTCCCCTGACCTTTGGACTTCCCTCTGTACATGTGTATGCATGTGTGTGTGAGTATGTGACAGTGTGTGAGTGTGTGTGTGAGAGAGAGAGAGAGAGCGCTTTCCTCCTCTTGAAGAGGGCACCGGTCCTGTGGGATTAGGGCCCTGTGTTTATGACTTCATCCAACCTTAATCACCTCCCTGAAGGCCGCATTTTTAAAATGCAGGCTCAGCAGGGGTTTGGGCTTCAACAGTTGAGTCCATAGCGGTGGGAGAGTGGTGGGTGAGTGCTGGGGAGCGGAACATGGGCCTCTCCTGGGTGCCTTTAGGGCAGCAGTGTGCAGAGCCCTTGACCAGCCCTGTCCCCTCCAGCATAACTTCACCCCAGGTAGGGGGCCTAGCAGTGTGGCCTCTGTGGTTTGCTCTACCAGGAAACCAGGTCACAGCCTGGTAGGACTAATAGGCCCAAGTATCAGGCAGGAGCTTCCTCTGTAAAATAGCAATTGGGTTTGGGTGCCCACCTGGCATCCTACCATGTCTGTGTTGGAAGCCCCTAGCCTTTCCCAGCACCTCCTTCCTGTCCCCACTCTGTGCCAGAACCCATCAAGAGCAGCAGTGTTTCCTCTGTGCTGTTTCCAGAATGCTCCCATGATCTAAAGGCTAGGGGCTTCCAACACAGACATGGTAGGATGCCAGGTGGGCACCCAAACCCCCATGTCTCCAGCATCAGCCAGCATCCTGGGCCCTTCTTCCCTGAGGACAGCTGTCCTCGCTGCTGCCTAGGCCTGCCCACAAAAGGACCTGCACTGGAAGCTGAGCACCACGTCTGCCTCAACCAGTGATGGAGGCTCTCTTTGCTATGACTTCTTCCTCAACCATTAGGCATGGGTCAGGAATATGTCCTTATTATGATATGTTTGGAAAATTCTAAAAAATAAAAACAAAACTAAAAGGAATCAAAAAGCTCCTTTGCCCATAGACAGCCATGGAGAAACCGTCTTGACTAGATGGGAACTTATGCTCTGTGCTGTGTCTGTGTGTTAACGCAGCTCTGTTCATTTAATGCTCCCTGAACATGATGGTCTCTGTCTACTGGCTGCAGAGCATGCATCCCTTCAGTGGGCGTGCTGAGTTTCTCTTGGGCTTGGCAGACAGCACCAGAGACTGGGCAGCTCATCAAACAGCAGACGTCGATTTCTCACAGTGCGGAGGGCGGACGGCCGAGGCTGGGGCCAGCAGGGTCAGGGAGCCGTGGTCCTGGCTGCAGACATCGGTGTCCTCATGAGGAGAGAGGACACATGAGGGGACTCCAGACAAAGTGGGGGCACTCAATCGTCATGACCTGAGCACACCCAAAGGCCCCCTGATCACATTTGGCATTAGGTCATTTGACACAAACATTCAGAGCAGAGCAACTTCTGTGTTTCCTTTTTTTTTCCAATTAAAAATCACAGTGATGTTTTGCAACTGGCGATTATTATACTGAGTGAATTCAGAGAAAGACATAGGACATCACTTACACGTGGGATCTAAAATGCCACACGGACGCATCTGCAGCACAGAGTCGTGGATGCCAAGGGTGGGGAGGCAGAGGAGGGAAGGCCTGGGAGTCTGGGATTAACAGATGCAAACTATTATGTACAGGACAGAAAAACAATAAGGTCCTCCTGTACAGCACAGGGAACTATATTTAATATGTGTGTATGAGTATGTGACAGAGAGAGTGTGTGTGTGTGAGACAGAGAGAGAGCGCGTGCTCTCCTCCCCTTAAGAGGGCACCAGAGGAGCCTGGTAGGCTGCAGTCCGTGGGGTCGCTAAGGGTCAGATGCGACTGAGCGACTTCACTTTTCACTTTCAAACATTGGAGAAGGACTCCTGGGTGCCTCTAGGGCAGCAGTGTGCAGAGCACTTGACCAACCCTGATCATGATAAATCATGGAAAATATGTGTGTATAACTGAATCACTGCTGTACCGCAGAAATTAGCACGTTGTAAATCAGCTGTATTTCAACAAAATTGTTTTAATCACTGATATCAATAATAAGTCGGAGAAGGCAATGGCAAGCCACTCCAGTACTCTTGCCTAGAAAATCCCATGGACAGAGGAGCCTGGTAGGCTGCAGTCCGTGGGGTCGCTAAGGGTCGGACACGACTGAGCGACTTCACTTTCACTTTTCACTTTCACACATTGGAGAAGGAAATGGCAACCCACTCCAGTGTTGCCTGTAGAATCCCAGGGAAGGAGGAACCTGGTGGGCTTCCGTCTATGGGATCACACAGAGTCGGACACGACTGAAGTGACTTAGCAGCAGCAGTAGCAGCAGCAGCATCAATAATAAGTGGTAAATGGATTTTATGTATTAAAACTGTTTAGAGGTAGGAACAGAGAAGGCAGAATATGACCATTTTCCACATTGAGTCATACCTTGTGTAGCCTTTTGTGTTGGCGTTTTACTTAGCACAGCGTTGTTTTTAAAAAAAAAAAAAGCGACCATTTTAAAGTCCTAGGGGCTTCCCTGGTGGCTCAGATGTAAAGAATCCGCCTGCAATGCAGAACACAGGTTTTCGATCACTGGGTTGGAAGATCCCCTGCAGAAGGGAATGGCTACCCATTCCAGTATTCTTGCCTGGAACAATGCCACGGTAGACAGAAGAGCCTGGTGGGCTGCAATCCTGAGTCCCAAAGATTCGGACATTACCTCCCTAACTTCCCAAAGCACGTCCTTGCGCGCCCCCTACAGGCCAGGCCCTGACGACGCAGCCGAGTGGGGGGAAGGTACAGGTGGAAGGAACCACCAGGTGCAGGCGCTCCCCCAGGCTCACGTTAACCCGTTAACTCAAAGGCACCGACGTGACGAAGCGCAGAGAGGTTTGAATCTTGCCCAAGGACACACAGCTGATGGGGGAGCTGGTGGTCGGTTCTCCGCCAGCCTTCCCTTCCTACCTGTCCATGCGCTGACTTATCTGGGCATGTGATCCTGGTGGCGAGAGAGGTGCTCCATGCTGGCTCCCATCCCCTGAAGCTGCTGGCCCCAGAGTGAGGACAGGAGTTCAGGACAGAAGTCCACAGGCTGGGGGCTGTCTGTTTTGCTGGTTAGAACAGCAAAGTTCCCTGGTGCAACCAGGAATGAGGCCTGGAGTCCAAGCCTGGCCCAGGTGCCCCAGCTCTGAGCTCTGCTGCCACAGAAGGGCCCCATGGCTACGATTCCGTGATTTTAAGGCACATGCTTGTTAGGAACACACACAGGGTCCCTTCCTGAGAGACCCTGGAGGAGGACAAGAGCTCTCAGCTGAAGCCCACCTCATCCTCTCAGCTGATGTAGCAGGCAGGGGCGCTCTTCTGATCGAGGCTCAGAGCTCCGCGCATGAGGACTAGGGTTTGCACGCCCTTTTCCTGCCAGGCTGCAGAGGCCCCTTTTTCCCTGTGCCTGCAGCCAGGGTAGTCCAGCTGACTCCCCAGCCAACTGTGTGGGTGTGTCCACCGTGCTAGTCCCCTCCCCAGGCCCTGGAGGGTCAGCAGACTCAGTGGGTCTGGGGCCCCTCTGAGGCTCCGTGTCTATATGTGCTGTCATCTCCACCCTTGAGGGGTCCAGGCCACTAACTGAGGGTGCAGAGCTCTGCTTGCTCACCTGCTTCTCTCCCCCATCCCTAGAAGGCACCATCTGTGCCTTTTAAGTCACTGGTCAGGAACATTGACCTCCATCCTTGGGAGGCTGGATGTGGTGGGCCCTGACTACGCCGACCCCTCGCGTTGGCCTCCAGTGAGCTCTTGACAGCTCTAATACTGCCAACCCCAGGTTGTCCATTTGTGAGCCCTCATGCTTGTCTCAAGGAGGCGCACACGGGCAAACAGTGACACAGGCATCACTACAGAGAGAGAGGTTTTCGTGAGAAGCAGACGATGGGCAGCAGGCTATTCCTGGGGCTTCTGGCTCCTGGCGCTGAACGGAGCCAGGTAATGAGGGCCTTGAGACCGTGCACAGCCTCTGGCCTTACTGTGTGCAGGGAGGTAGATGTGATCCAGCTGGAGGTCCCTCCAGCTGTGGGGCACAGGCTTGCAGGCCAGCAGAGGTGGCCCTCCTCACCTGCATTGGGTGCGGTGATCTTTTCTCTAAACGGCTAGAGGATATTTTAGCCTTTCAGGTCATGATTCTGTCAGCTCTGCCACTGTAGCTCAAAAACAGCCAGAGAAAACAATGAAACCAATGTGCATGATTGTATTCCAATAAAATGTCCTATGGACACTAAATTTCACGTCACAAAATTTGCTTCAACCATTTAAAACCCATTCTTAGGACTTCCCTGGTTGTCCAGTGTCTTTTAAGACTCCACACTCCCAGTGCAGGGGCCCCGGGTTCAATCCCTGGTCGGGGATCTAGATCCTGCCTGCCACAACTATAAGATCCTGTGTGCCACAACTGTGACCCAGCACAGCCAAAACCAGAAAAACCGTTCTCACCTCCAGGGCCATGCAAAACCAGGTGGGGTGAGGGTGGCTCTAAATGCTGCGCCTGCCTGCACGCCTGCAGGGCTCCTTTGGGCTGCAGAGTGACTGTCCACCTGCACCTGTGCTCAGTCTCTACTTGGATGCAGGGCTGGCCCTGCCTCGTCACCAGACATGAACAAGACCTTGCAAAGAGCAGATGTTTGACTTTATGTAGACCTCTGTGGAAACTCTTGGCGCTGGAGCATTTCCTCTCATCTGTGGGCCTCTACAGCTTCACCTCAAAGCCTGGATGTACCTCAAACACAGCATTCATTCAACTTCTCCTGGGCTCTGAGTGCAAGCCACATCCACAAGGGGACACACAGATGTGAAAACCCACTGGGTTCTGCACAGACACCCCACTTTATTAGTGAGGCTTTCGGAATGCTCAAAGTATCATAAAGCTTATCTGATAATTAAGACAAATTTCAGGTCAAAATTATGAGTTTAATTTATTGTCTCCAAAAGAGAAATCCAAAGTATTTTAGAATCTATTATGTAAGCGTTCTGGAAATTCTCTTTGGCCATGCTGGGCATCTTGTGGGATCTAGGGGAAAGCTTAGTCCTGACCACTGGAGTGCCAAGAAATTCCCAGAAATTCTTTTTTTTTTTTGCAACAGTGTAAACCAACTATACTCCAATTTATTTATTATTTATAAAATTTAATAAATGGTACAAAGCACAATGCCATAAACATTAACAGTTAAAATATCACCAAATGAAAAAAATACTATAGAATACACAGTTGCAAAAAGCTACATTATTTTACAACTGCCTCAAGCTGCAAAAAGAAAAAAAAAACCCAATGCCTTACCTAAGTTATCCCTCTCTCAAAATAATGCCATTTATATTATAAACCACAAACTCCCCATCAAAAGATGGGAACTGCTTTTGTTAATTCATATATATATATATATATGACTGTATCACTTTGCTATACACCTGAAACAAACACAACACTATAAATAAAATATAGTACAATATAAAATAAAAATAAGTAACAGATCTTTGGGGCTTTACACTGAGTTACAGTTCCTATCAGAGGGATAACAGCACCACAGCCGCACTGAATCCTCATAAAGGAGGCACACGAATGACTGGGTTACAAGAGTTACAGGAATGAGAGCTGCTCATTTCCCAGAAACTACAGCTCACAGAAAACCAATGAAGGCACGAGATACAGACCATTCACTTATGAATGTGTAAAACTCAAGAAAGTCCGCATCACTCCTACAACATGTTGAAAGTGCCTCAAAATTCACACAATACCAACTTTCTCATGGTTCTGATTATATATACCAGTTTATAACAAATGGCAAAATCTGTAACTCTGTTCAAAGTTTCAAAAAATTACTTAAGAATAATTTCTTGTATTTCTATGCCACCTTTATAGTTCTGGTTAAATTCCCAGAAATTCTTAAAATGAGTTTACTGTTCCTGAAACCCCAACTCGGAAATACAGCTTGGAAGTAGGATAGAATAGTCCAGCACTCCCACACCTGGCAGGCAGCCCTCTCCTCTCCTCCCAGCACACACACACACACACAAGTATGAAGACACTTCTCCATGCTCTGGGATCTGAAACCCATGCAGCAGCAGTTTGAACGCAATGTCGTCAATATCACAAACCTTTTTCACGTGGATGCAGCTAAGGATTCTCCTTACCCAGTACTTCTGCAGCCAGTATTCCAGGCTGGAATGTAGGGCTTGAGATTTATTTCTATTGAATTTTTGGTTATCCTGAGACATTTAAGTGAACAAAACAACAGAACAGAGGAAAAATAATACCTCAAAGGCTGGAGGCAGGACTGCCACGCGGTCAGAGGCACCCTGCAAGCAAAGGGCCAGCTGTGCTCCAAGAACCTTTATTTGGTCACACTGAAATCTGATTTCAATATAATTCCCAAACGTCACAAAATAGTCTTTCCCCACCACCCCCCCGCCAACCATTTAAAAATGTAAAAACCATTCTTAGTTCTTAGGCCTGTTACAAGGTAAACGGGGACATGAAAATTCTGAAGGTGATTCAAGCACACATGGATTGTGAGCAGCACCAAGCCCACGTGGTCAGGAGCCCTGCTGACCGGCCTGGAAGCAAAACCAGGAGGCTGTCAGATCGGAAGCAGCTGCCGTATTGGCGAAGCCTCCTTGGCTGTCTGTGATTACATTTCTCAGACATGCCTGCATTTACAGGACTGACCCCAGCTCAGGTTTTGTGGAGGTCCCAGGCCTGCATTTGTCCCGCAAGGCACACAGTGGGCCAGCCCCCAACAGGACTATGTTGATTCCGAGTCCAGGTGCCAGAGTGCGTTTAAGGCTGGGTCCTCTGGCCCTTTTTGGGTGGCCTGCAAGTGCTGTCAGGAAAGACAAGCACCTTGTGGCACAGACCCTGGAGTCCAGAGGCCCTGCACCCCTTTGTGCATCATTAGCAGGAAGTGGCCAGGAGGACTCCCTTGTGAGGAGGGCCCATCCAACGACAAACCACTTTCCTAGCACCAGCAGAGGGTGGGGGTGTGGCATGCCCACCCAGGACCTTGATGTTGTCCCACTCTCAGGTGGCTCAAAAGGCCAAGATATGGCCCACTTAGAGGTGCCCACCTTGACCGGCTCTGAAAGCAGTGACCACCTGGTTGAGCACAGCAGCTGAGGTGGGGACGTAACCTCTGGCGTCTGTAGAGGTCCCTGCTCTCTTGCACTGACTTTCAGACACAAGTTGTGGGTGAAGCAGGGTTACAGCTGTTGCAGAGGACAGTCTGTATGGTTCCCACTCAGGGCAGGAGCACACTGAAGTTGCAGGTGGGGCAATCCTTGTCCCAAGACAGTGTTGCGACCTACACACCTTGTGCCAGGGAAGCAGCCAATCAGGCTGAGCTGCTGGGGGGCTGAGTCCTGTCTGCTTGCTGAGAACATCCTGGACTCTGCTGTCCCAACCTCTCCAGGCACCTGGAGCGGCTGGCACTTTTTCTCGGAGAGAAACCTACAGGCTGCTACTGGGCTACATCACACAAGGCAAACCTGGGCTTGACACAACCCGTGTGACGTGACCCAAGTCCTGTTGCAATAAATCCTCAAGTGACTTCAGGGTCACCTGTTGGACACAGAAGTGGCCCCTTCACAGGAGACAGCCCTTTGCCCTGTGATTATCGGCAATGGTGCCAAAGATCGCCAGGTCTCGGGGTGGTCCTGGGTAGCAGCTGGTGACGCTCCTCGTCCTGGGTCCCCCTGCACAGCCCAGGGCCCTAGGCCGTGTGGGAGCCACTGCTGCATGTCAGCCTCACCCTGCGGCTCACAGGCCTTGAGAGCTGCTCCAGGAGCCACCCTGCAGCCCAGCCTGTCAGTCAACCAAAGCAGTGATGTTCCCTGCACGTTCCTCCCGCTGGTGACAAGATGGCCACGTGCTCTGACCACTTGACCCAAGCCAGGCCGTGCTGGCAGAGAAAATCTGGGCAGGAGGCGATGCCAGCAGAGTGGGCTTGCTCACTGGCACCCAGTGCTTGGCACCCACGGGCCCTCTGCCCTGGACCTCTGGGGCCCGTTGAGGCCACATCCCCATGCTGATCCTGGTGAGCAGGCGTCTCCACCACTCATCAGCCTATGCAAAGGCACCAGCTCATGCGTCTGCTTGCAGACCTTCCAGTTCTGGTGGTCCGTGTGGCTGGTGTTTTGAGGATATGCCTCTGGTGGTGTCCTTGGGGCTGCTCTTTCATTCTTGTAACCAGTGTAAGACAACGTTCGGGGAGGCCACTGGGTTCTGGACTTATGGCAGGCCAGGGACACTGTCCCCAGGCCTGGGTGCTGCTCTAGGACTACATGCATGGACCCAGTGCCTCCCCGAAGAGAAGGGCTGCTCTGCGAGGCATATCCGGTGAGGAGAGCAGAAAGGAAGCCCGGGCACCCCTCCAGCAGCCCTGCACAAACACATCCTTGCTGCAGAAGCCAGTCTGAGTACCTGGAGCCTAAGTAAGACATCCCGGGTAACTTCTTTCATCCCACTCATCTGATGGGGCTGCCGGGGCTCTTCTCATGCCTCTTCCTCAAGGCCCAGGCTCATCCCTCTGAGAATTCAAATGCTATATGTGTCACCCTGATGTGAGAGACACAAGCTTTATTGAAGGGGATAAGGTCAAACGTGCCAGCAAAAACATACACCACGTATGAATCTCAACACTCACTAGGAGAGCAATTCTGAATCTTCCCGTTTTCTAAATCTTCAGTGTAAAAGATCCCATGTCAAATAAGTTAAGGCTGTAGGGTTATTCACATTTATACACATTTGTACAGGTGAGTGGTCTAGCCCATGTGAGTTTTCTGATGCTGAGTAAGCCTTGAGCTCCTATTAAACGCTTTGCCACATTCACTACATTTGTAAGGTTTCTCTCCAGTGTGAATTCGCTGGTGGATAATGAGATGCGACCGCCACCTGAATATCTTCTCACATTCGTTACATTTGTGAAGTTTCTTTACAGTATTAACTCTCCTACGACTCGCGTGGGTGGAAGCCTCCAGGGTGCTCCCGTACTCACGGTACCACTGGGCACGAGTGTGGATCCTCTGGTGCTCGATGAGGTACGAGCTCCGGCTGAAGGCCTTCCCGCACTCGCTGCATCCGTAGGGCTTCACCCCGGCATGGATGATCTGGTGCTGGAAAAGGGTGGAGTTCTGGCTGAAGGCCTTCCCACACTCGCCGCACTTGTACGGCCGCTCGCCTGTGTGCACCCTCTGGTGTATCGTGAGCTGTGTGCTCATGCTGAAGGCCTTCCCACACTCGAGGCACTCGTAGGGCTTCTCCCCCTTATGGATCCTCTGGTGGTAAATGAGGCTCGAGCTCTGGCTGAAGGCCTTCCCGCAGTCGCTGCACTCGTACGGCTTCTCCCCAGTGTGGATTCTCTGATGCTGGATGAGGTGCGAGCCCTGGACAAAGCCCTTCCCACACTCGTCGCACTTAAATGGTTTTTCTCCAGTGTGAGTCCTCTGGTGGCGAATAAGTCGTGAGCTGCAACCAAAGGCTTTTGAACACTTGTTGCATTTGTAAGGTTTCTCTCCAGTGTGTGTCAGTTGATGCTGACTCAGGCGGGAGACCCACCGGAAAGCCTTCCCACACTCGTCACACTTAAATGGCTTCTCGGGGGCATGCATCCTGGGACGTGCACCCAGGCTGGGACTCTCCGGGGTTCTCGGGAGCTCAAGCTTCTCCCCAGCGTGCATTCGCTGGTGCTGAGCTAGGGTTGAGCTCTGGCTGAAGGCCTTGCCGCACTCCCGGCACGGGTAGGGCCGTTCTCCCGTGTGGGTCCTCTGGTGCCTGGCCAGCTGAGACTGCTGGCTGAAGGCCTTTCCGCACTCCCGGCAGCCATAGGGCCGCTCTCCCGTGTGGACCCTCTGATGATGGATGAGGCTGGAGCTCTGCCCAAAGGCTTTTCCACACTCTTCGCACCTGTAGGGCTTCTCCCCAGTGTGAGTCCTTTGATGCTGGATAAGTTTTGAGCTCAGGCGAAAGGCCTTCCCACAGTCGGTGCATTTGAACGGCTTCTCCCCAGTGTGGATCCTCTGATGCTGAGAAAGCTGTGAGCACAACCTGAAGAGCTTCCCACACTCCCTACACTCATGCGGTTTCTCTCCAGGAAGGGCACTCAGACGTCTCCCCTGAAAGCAATCAGGTAACTGTGTTTGGCACTCTTGGCATCTGTTAGGTCTCTGCTGGGAATTCATTTCCTGGCGCAGAGCAACATCTGAAGGAGACCGCAAACTCCTGCCACATACATCGCACCTTCGGAAGGACCCCTGACTTTGATCAAGCTGACAACCCAGGCGGCCACTGCTCCCCTGATCACCACGACCCTGGAACTCGTCCTCGGCAAAGGCCTTCCTGGGAGCTGTGGTCCCCATGTTCAGGAAGTTTTTATGCAATAGGGAGCTTCGCTGTCTCTGTGAACAGACTTCAGGATCTGAGGTGTCTCCAAAGCCAGGACTCTGGGGAAAGTCCTGGGGCGAGGTTTTGACCATGACCCCCCCGGACTCTGATTTAAGACTGTCCATGTCCTCACAGGCCTGCTCACCATCAGTCCCAACTGTAGAATCTGAAATGAACAGGAAGCAAATTGCTGCTAACCCCCCTGTGCTCAGAGAAAGGAGGCTGGGGGGGTGGGGGTGCATACCACCCCTGGGACCGAGCCCCTCCCAGGACAGGCTGTACTGAGCATTTGGAAAGATGTGATGAGAAATCAATGCCTTTTGACAGTGGTCAAAATCTGGTTCTGTTCATGCTTAATGCATTCATTCAGTTACTATATACCTGGAAGACTGCAAACAGCCAGTCTCCTACGTGGAGGAAAGGCCATCTCACAGGGAAAGAGTACGAGGAAAACCCCACAAAGCAGCAAAGTGAGCCCAAAGGGTGGAGGACAAGAGGCAGGGTTAGGGTGCCTGTGAGAGGAAGCAGAGTGAGGAGGAAAGAGGGACTGAAAACTGAACAGGGGGGTGTTATGTACTGAGAAGAATGAGGCACAAGAGCTGCTAAGGGGCACGCAGGGGTGAGTCCAAGAGAGGCGGGCCTCAGCTGTCCACTGGGTGGGGTCCTCTCCAGCTGCCACCAGTCCTGCCCTCTGACTCACGCTGCTGAGTCCATCCCTTGCTGCCCTGCCCCTCAGCTTCCAGGTGGCCACAGTGACTACACTGGGCTACACTGACGCCTCCTTCCTGGGGGTTTCCAGAGGGCCCACCTCCCTGCTTGCTCTCTGCATCGAAGTATGGAGGGATGTGGCCACCAGCCAAGGAATACCTGGGGCCACCAGAAGCTGAATAGGGAGGATCCTCCCCTACAGGTCTCAGAGGGGACACGACATTGCTTGTGACTTGATCTTGGACATGTAGTCCCCACAACTAAGGAACAGTCAATCTCGGCCGTGGTAAGCCTCCAGTCTGTGTGCTTTGTTACAGCAGCTTCAGGACACCAACACAGCCCTGGAACGTCATCTGAGAGGCTGGGGTCACCCAGACCCCATGAAACTCTGGAGGGAGTGTGGCAGTGGCAGGTGAACCGCTGCTCAGAGTCACATGTGTGCCTTTGCTTAATAAGAACGTTAGTAAAATTCAAACTGAACAAAACGTGGTTCAAAACCAAACTGTCTTGCAATAATGCATAGCATTTCTATGCCCTTGCTTTTCTGCAGTTTCGTCTCTCCTGAGGCTGCCCCACGGCTGGCCGACACCTCTAGGCCCACCCCACAGCATGCCCAAGAGGCCCCGCAAAGCTGCATGGATGGCCTCTGGGGTCCCCCTCCAGCTTCCCACCTGAGCCCTTTCCAGGCATGGGGACCCTGGATCCCTCCTGTCCCCAGAAGCCTCACCTGTCCGGGTGGTCCTGGCTGCCTCTCTCCCCTCTGCTCCTTGCAGGTCGAGGACCCATGGCTCCTGCCCCTGTTCTAGCCGGGAGATCAGCTCAGGCTTGAAGACCAGGAATCCTGCTGTGGGGGCAGCAGAGGAGGAGACGGCATCATTGTGGCTGGAGTGCAGTTCGGGGCTCAGTGCTCCCCGGTCCCCAGAAGTGAAGGGTTGGGGGCTACTGGAACACAGGGGCCTCCTGTCCAGATCTGCTGCCTCCTGAGGCTGAACAGAGAGGAACACATGGACTCCCAGTCTGGCCCTGCTGCAAATGGAGACAGGGCCAGGATCGCCACGGAGTCCTGTCACCCAAGTCTGCAGAACACAGGCCAGCTCTCCCCCATGAGGAGAGAAGCAGGCACAGCCAGCACTTCCCTCAGTCCCCTCAGGGATGCTCCAAGAGGCAGGGCTGCTTAAGAAACAATACAACAACAAATCAACCAACCAAATGGATTTTAAATCAGAAGGTGTGAAGCCCAATCATCAGTCAGCAGCCCCAGCCTCAAGTCCTCACACAGAGCACAGGGCCTCAGCAGAGGGCTGGAGACTGGCGGGCACCCCCTGGCACCTGCCTTCTGGGGCCAGTAGCCCCCATGCTGTGGGGCAGCTGTGTGAAGTGCTCCCAGCCCATCCAAGGGCCAGTCAGGCCCTCTGGTTAGAGCACTCCTAAGGTTTTCAGCCATCGGGTGGAGAAGGCAGCAGGCAGAGAAGATCAAAGGCTCAGGTGACAGCAGGACCCCACGCTCAACAGGAAATAGGTTCCTGCCAAGCACACGTGTGCTGCTCACAGAGAAACGTCCCTGGGCAGCCAGCAAGGGGGTTGTGCAAAGGCCATGAAACAATACCACAGCCTGCACCTGATCTAAGTGCAGCTGGACACAGCAGCAATCACAATGGGTGGCTCAAAACTATTACTATCCGGAAACCATGTGATGAATTAGTAAGTGGCAACTGTATTTAATATGAGTCAAAATTTGTAGGATGCAGCTGAAGTGATATTTATGCATAAAATTTCATGTTTTTAAATACACTGACTAGAAACAAGAATGGTAAACACAGAACAGGTAAATGCTAAACTCAAGAAACAACAAGAAATCTGACTGAGTAGCTTTTTAAGCTATTTCAAATTTGGATTCTATTTCTATTCACTCAGGCAGGAAGTCCACCTATCTAACTTTTAGAAGTCCACCTACACTGTGAGCACAGCCAAAAAGTATGAAGGAAAGAAAAGAAACAACACAGAAGACCCAATAAATTAAGAGGGAGGAAATAAGAAAGCTGGAAAGACTCAGTGATGGAGTGCCCTGCCCTTCCTGCCCCCCAAAACCCACAAGCTGGGTCTCTGAAAGATAAAACAGTCTCATGCAGTATCAATCATGGTCAACACAGTAAAAAAATGATGCAAAAATAAAAAAGAGAAACAAATACAAACATAACAGACATTAAAAATGAAGAGTGTTCTGAATAAGTACACACTAGAAAAATTGAAAATCTGAGTAACTGTTTAAGCTATTTCAAGTTTGGATTGTATTTCTACCCATTCAGGCAGAAAGTCCACCTACCCTGTGAGCACTGAATTACATGACGCATGCAAACCTGGCAGCCTGCTTGGCTCACCAAGACTCCTCCTGGGGTCAGCTTCTGACCCACAAGGACTCACAGTCCCAAGCCCCTGCCTAGCCCATGAGGGCTCGACCACATGGCCTCCAGATTTGCAGCCTCTAACACAGGCCAAAATAGGCGGGTGCTGACCGATGATGGAAAGAGTAGGGGTGTCCGAATAAAGCCTCACCTAGTCCAGCCACACTGCTGTGGTTCTCAAGCATCACTTCCTTGTAGAGAGCCCTCTGGCCAGGGTCCAGACACTGCCATTCCTCCCGCGAGAAGTGCACGGCCACATCACCAAATGTCACAGCCTCCTGAAAGGACACACACCAGTCTCCTGGCTGTCTCAAGCACACAGACCACAAGGCTGAGTGAGACAGTCACCAGGCCCCTTTGGTTTTAAAATCAAGGGGAGGAAGGAATTCCCTGGCCATCTTGCAGTCAGGAGTCTGCTTCCACTGTAGGGGGCACAGGCTCAATCCCTGGTCAGGGAAGTAAGATCCTGCAAGTTGTGCAGTGTGGCCAAAAAATAAAATCAAGGGGAGGACCCAGACCATGGGGATCTACAACCCTCCCCCAAGAGCCTCAGGCAGGCCCCATCTGAGCAGGGTTTACTCACTATCTTGGAGACACCCAAGACTGGCAAGGGGTCAGCAAGAGGATGAGGGTCTAGGTCCAGGCCCATCGGGCACGGTGGGTACCCAGGGGAGCAGGTAGGGGCCTCACAAGATGAGGGAGGGAACAGGGGAAGTCAGACTCCTACCATGAGGCTCGGTGGGTGGGAATCCACGTGTCCTGGCTGAGAGACCTGTTGGCAGTTAAACAAAGAGTCAGAAGTCACGATCCTGGAGGCCCCAACCTCTCACTTCCAGACTAATCGAGGGGGTACCGCGTCCTCCAATTCTTTACTTCCAACTCCAAGTATTCTCTGGCAGGGACTTGTGGTGGGGCCAAAATGGCCATAGCACTACAGTATCTGCCCTCCGAAGCTTCATTCATCTTTCAGAGTGTGTGACATGAAGAATTACTCCACAAACATGTAATGGGGAGTTACCACGTGTACCAGGTGCTCGGCTGTGCAATAGGGATGTGGCAGTGAACAGTGCATAAGAACTCTACCTTCTTGGAGTAGCCTAGTGGAGGAAAGAGTTAACTAATCATGCAAACAAACCAAATTACAGCTGTGATGACAGCACAAGTACAAGGCACTCAGAAAGCCTTTAAACTGGGAAACTCTGACTTAGTCTGATGGGCCACATTCCCGAGGTGCTAACTCGGTTGGGGTTGGGGAGGAAACTCGTAGGCACCAGGAACAGAGTGTGCAAGGGCCAGAGGCAGGAAGGACCCTGCGCAGCAAGAAGGACTAGGGCTGAACGAGCCAGTGGGGCAAGATCTCAGGCAGCAAGATGAGTCATGATGTGACAGGAGGCTGGAGTAGATAGGAACCAGAAGGATGGAAGCCAAGGAAAAAAAAGGAGGGGACACCTGACCACTCCAACCCTTGCACAAAAACCTGACCCCTCCCCTGGCATCCCCCTGGGAGGTCAGAAAGAGAAGTGGACTTCCTAGAGGAGATTTTGACTCCAAAAGCGACTGAGGGAAGAAGCTTTAGGCCATGAGCTGATTCAGACAGCAGTGACCACTGTCAAGCGGTTCCCCACAAGGGCCTGGCCAGCAGCAGGCATGTGCCTCCCAGTGCTGGATTCTGGGTCCCCTGTAGAGAAGCAACAGCCAACATTAAGAGAAAATACACAGCCTACGACCCCAAGACATAGCCCTTTTGGCCACCTTCACGAAGTCTAGGTCTTTGAGAAGCAGTGCGGGAGAGTGTCCCCGAGGGAGATGATGCAGGCTGGAGCATGCCTAAGAGCCGAAGGGGTGGTTACGAGGCTGCCGCGAGGCCGGATCTGCGGGATGACCCCTCCCGCTTCTTCCCGGCCAAGACGGCCAAGGCTCGACCACCGCCCTACCCGGCGCCAACGGGCTCTCAGAGCCGCCCGCTCCATCAGCGCTTCCCACAGAGAGGCCGGGGGAGCGCGGGGCCGCCGCATCGGAGGCGGGAGGACGCGGGGGACGGTAAGAGACCTCTTAGCCCGAGGGGGAGGAGCACGTGGGCCGCCCCGACCCTAACCTACGCCCTCAGCACCGACTCACCCTCCGGGGGCCAGCCAGAGACTCGAGCGGCTCGACGACGCCGGAAACGGGCCTCGGACGCTCGCGGCCGCTCGGCCCTGCAGACTTCCGGTTGCTCTGGGCGGTTCGGAGGCTCAGCCGACTCGGTGGTTCCCAGCCGGCGCCCCCAACCCGGGGAGCCGGAGAAGGGGCGGGGCCAGGTAGCTTGGGACCCGACGGAGCCCGGAGCGGGCGGGGCGGAATCCGGTAAAGAACGGGGTTACAGTTCGAGGGGGGCGGGCCACAGATCAAGGAGGGCGGGGCCACGAATCAAGGAGGGCGGGGCCAAAGATCAAGGAGGGTGGGATCACAGATCGATGAGGGCGGGGCCATAGATCAAGGAGGGCGGAGCTGGGGCCGAGGGAAAGCGAGGGCCTGGGCCCGCTGCTGTGTGGCCTGGGGGCGGGCAGCAGACCCCGACGAAGCCGGAGGAGAGCGACCTGAGGGTCGCCCGGGCCTGCCCCGCGCACCTCTGGTGACAGCCCGGGCCGCTAGTCCCAGCATTGGGTCTGTGTGCGGCTGCTCCCGGGCAGAACGCGCCTGCTGGGCCTGTTCCAGGCTCCAGGACTAGAGACGCCGCTGCCCCAGCTTTGCCCGGTGGAGTACGGGGGCGAGCTGCCAGGTGGGGCGCAGAGGAGCCCTGTGGAGAGAGTAGGTGTTCCTGTCCTTGGTGTGGAGATGTCTCGGGCCGCGGGCACCGCAGAGTGTGGAGGGGCATCGACAGCCCAGAGATGAGGCTGGGAGGGCTGCAGAAAGGGTGAGGGCCACCAAGAGGAGAGGCCCAGGGCAGGGTCGTCAACCGGAACGTCTGGCTGGGGTCCCTGGCTGCGTCGCGGGGCTCGAGGCAGCGGGACAATCTAGGACCCGCCAAGAGACCTGAGGCGGTGGGCCCTCAGGCGAAGGGCGGCACGCCCGGGTGTCAGGTCAAGGCTGCTCCTCGCTGTGCCCTCTCCTACCCCAGTTTCGTCTGGCTCCTGGGGCAGCCTCTTCTGGGTGTTCTCGCAGACCCACGCGGTCCTGTGTGGAGGGGGAGGGCACCCCAACTTCTTTGGGACTCGGCAGGAGCCTCCCATTTGGCGCCCAGCTCCCTCAGCTTTGGGGAGGATGCTGCGCGCATCTTTGGAGGCCACAGCTTCCCGTGCGGTCCGGGCCCTTGGAACTTTTCACACTGGACAGCCCTGGAGCGGCAAGGTTGGGAGGAGGGCCCTGACATCAGCCTCATTGATGATCCAAACCCTGGCAAAGCCGCGGTGAATGGGCGCGAGCCCAAGGAAGGAGGTAGACAGAGTCAGTTCCTGGACGGACTCCTAGGGGAAGTGGAAGGGAAAATCTAGTATGCTCAGAGAAACCAGCTCTTTTCCCTGGGCGCTTGCGCGATGTGGTCTGGTTCTCCCACCCCATGCCTCCAGAGGTCGAACAATTCTCCGCTCTCCCATCTCCACATCCTCCCTGATAATTCTGAGAGCATCTATGCAAAGGATGAATAGATGGAGAATGGGAAAGGACTGGGTGTACACCTGCTTCTTAACCCTACACCCTAGCCAAGTACTCAGGCACCCTGAGCTCACTGGTGTCCTGACCTACTGGGTCCCCCCTTCTGCTGGAGTGTCACCACAGTGTACCATCTTGAACTAGGAGGTCCTGGCAAACCTGGGCCCCAGCCTAGCCCCTCAAGGTGAGGGGAGCACTCCTACTCAAGGTGAGGCTGACCCAGGGAGCAAGAGGGGACTGACACTGGGATCTTCAGACCGATGACAGCTGCCACAAGAGTCTGGCCCAGAGTGTCCACCCGGCAGACACCTGGGCAGTGTGGGAGGTGTGGGGACCAGGGCGCTGAGGGTGCTACCTGGCTGCGGGGTGAAGGAGACTGTGTCTGTCCACTGCAGGCCACTCCAGGGCCTCCACGCCTGAGTGCCATAATCCTCACTCAGCCTGGGACCCACTGAGCAAACAGACTGTTAACAGCCAGGGGCCTGCATGGTCCCCTAAATGGTCACAGTGCCTCTTCTGTGGGCAAACTCAAATCACTTTCCAGCTATTTCCAGCCTGGGATTAGGATTCTGAGCTGTAAGTGTTCCTAGGGGAAAAGTCAAGCTTGAAAGTTATTTTCGAGAACTTCCCTGGTGGTGCAGTGGATGGGAGTTCACATGCCAAGCAGGAGAGACAGGTTTGATCCCTGGTCCAGGAGGATTCCACATGCCTCGGAACAACTAAGCCCACATGCCACAATCACTGAACTGGGGTACAAGAACTGTTGAAGCCGACATGCCTAGAGATTGTGCTCTGCAACAAGAGAAGCCACCAGAATGAGAAACCCACACATAGCAGTGAAGAGCAGACCCGCTCGCTGCAACTAAAGAAAGCCCACTCAAAAGCAATGAAGACCCAGCACAGCCAAAAATCAATCAATAAATAATTAAATCATCTTCAAGAATCCCCTGGCAATGCAGTCATTAGTTCTCCACACTGTCACTGCCAAGCACACAGATTCACTCCCTGGTTGGGGAATTAAGATCCCATGAGATGTGTGGCCAAAATATGTATATGTATTTTTAAAGAGATGTGTTTCCAAGGCCACTTTCTGTAGTCTAGTAGATGGCACAGGGAAATAACACTTTCATTGAAGTGGGACAGAGCCACTGAAAGCTGTCACTATCCTCGAACACTCAGGGATTTCCTGGTGAGTTAAAATGTATGTGAATTTTGTTTTAATCAGGGATGGTAAGACGTCAGAAACGCAGGTGGACTTTTATATTCACAGGTGTCTAAATGGGAGGAGGCAGGGCACACCATGCGGGGCCACACAGGGAAGCACTGGGTTGGTCAGGAAGCGAAAGAGAGGGGGGAAGGGGTGGCCAAGAGCCTTTACTGGCTCTTGGAAAGGAATGGGCAAGGCAGGGCAAGGACACTGAGGAAGATTAGGGCCATAGTTTGAATAATTTCAGCGGGCTGAAGGCTACTGGCTCATCTCCAGTGGTCTGACAGGTGACCCTGTCATGACTTAGGGCAGGGAAGCACTGGTGTGATGTGAGAGTCTTGTAAAGCAGATAGTTGGGAGTGTGAGCTCTGGATTGTTGGTTTGTGTCAACGCCTAGCTCTAAGGGTTCCTTTGCTATCTCTAGGAATGCCTTTTGGACCTAGCCTTGCTTGGCTCAAAAGCTGGCAGGAGGAACCAGGAGACCCTAGAAACCTGAACAGAAGCAGAAGTTCCCTGAGTCTCCCAGGAAAGTACATCTGAGGTCAGGGGCTCAGGGTCCTAAGAGCAAACTGAGCGCGGTGCTGGAGGTGGCCTGAGGAGGTGGGCCACGGGCCCAGGTGACAGGCTTGTGCCCAGCATAGAGAGGCCTTGTCACCACCTATTCCTGTCTGGCTCAGCCCCTGTACTACTCAACCTTTTTTCCCACTTGGAACTGAATCCCTGAAGGCAGGGCCCATGGGGTTTCCATTCTGCCTTACTCTCCTGGGCTCAACAACGACCTCACATGCTTAGTAGAAACTTGTTTGAAAGACCAACTAACGTGTGGGTCAGCAATCTTACTTTTCTTTAAATGAAGATAAAAGCTAAAAAAGGGAATTTCCAGAAATGAAACACGTCCTTTGCTCAGGACAGGGATTCATGCTTAATCAAGATGGAGCCGATAAATGGAAAAATATGGCTGAAGTGGGATTTAGAGAGGCACTTTTCAAAAAATTCTTTCACCAGATTGTCACTAGTGCTTTGGGGTTCTTTTACCAGAGGAAAGCTGCTTCCTTTCAGTATCCTGCAAGTTAGAAAAGTCAGGGGTTCATACCCATTAGGACAGCTACTGTAAAAAAAACAAAAACAGAGAAGAAAAAGTGCTGGCAAGCATGTGGACAAACTTCAACACTTTTACGCTGCTGGTGGGGATGTAAATTGGTGCAGCCACTATGGAGAATAGTATGGGGGTTTGTAAAAAGATTAGGCATAGAATTACCATATGACTGCCCAAGTTTTGCAGCAAGAAGAGTTCTGGAGATGGATGTTGGTGATGGTTGCACAACAGTATGCATATACTTAATACTGATCTTGGAAACAGCAGTGCGCTGTTCTGAAGAGAGATCTTAGTTCTCTGCTTCGGAATTGGATCTGGGTAGCCTGGATGAAAACCAGGAATCCTACCCACCAGACCACCAGGGGCTACAGGCTAGAACTAAAGTGACCCTGGCTCTTTCCTCCGTTTGAAAATAAGAATGTTTCAAGGAGGCGAAAACTGTAAAAAGAGGTACAAAGTTTATTAGAGACACAGCAAAATGTACGGGAAAGCACACAGAGAAACAATGTTGATTCAAGACAGAAGCAGAGCAGAAATACACACCTGGAGAGAAATGGTATG
The DNA here is from genome assembly GCF_049115385.1 of Moschus berezovskii. NCBI lineage: Eukaryota > Metazoa > Chordata > Mammalia > Artiodactyla > Moschidae > Moschus > Moschus berezovskii. The sequence goes on from NC_142475.1 coordinate 83,478,416, forward strand.
AACATGTTCTCTAATGAGGAGGAGCGCAGTAAGTCAGAAACTAGGCAGAGACATGCACCTGGAGAGGAGTGTGGGCATCCTGAGTGAGGAGGAGCACAGTAGGGAGGTGATGTAAATCCCTTATATAGGACAGTCCTTCTGGGTCTTTGTTTCCATTCATTTCAGTTCAGTCCAGTCACTTGGTCGTGTCGGACTCTTTGTGACTCCATGGTCTACAGCATGCCAGGCTTCCCTGTCCATCACCAACTCTTGGAGCTTGCTCAAACTCATGTCCATCTAGTCGGTGATGGCATTGAAACATCTCATCCTCTGTTGTCCCCTTCTCCTCCTGCTTTCAATCTTTCCCAGCATCAGGGTCTTTTCTAATGAGTCAGTTCTTCACATCAGGTGGCCAAAGTATTGGAACTTCAGCTTCAGCATCAGTCCTTCTAGGGATTATTCAGGACTGATTTCCTTTAGTATTGACTGGTTGGATCTCCTTGCTGTCCAAGGGACTCTCAAGAGTCTTCTCCAACACCACAGTTCAGAAGCATCGATTCTTTGATGCTCAGCCTTCTTTATGGTCCAGTTCTCACATCAGTACATGACTACTGGAAAACCATTGCTTTGACTATATGGACCTTTGTTGGTAAAGTAATGTTTCTGCTTTTTAATATGCTGTTGAGGTTGGTCATAGCTTTTCTTCCTAGGAGCAAGCGTCTCTTAATTTTATGGCTGAAGTCATCATCTGCAGTGATTTTGGAGCCCAAAAAAATAAAGCCTGCCACTGTTTCCATTGTTTCCCCATCTATTTTCCATGAAGTTATGGGACCGGATGCCATGATCTTTGTTTTTTTAATGTTGAGTTTTAACCCAGCTTTTTCACTCTCCTCTTTCAGTTTCATCAAGAGACTCTTTAGCTCCTCTTTGCTTTCTGCCATAAGGGTGGTGTCATCTGCATATCTGAAGCTATTAATATTTCTCCCTGCAATCTTTTTTTTTTTTCACCACCATGTCGACTTTATTATTCCAATGGCACTAATACAGCTGGAGGTGCTGAGTGACGCTGTGCAGGCAGGATTTCCTTCCCTGCAATCTTGATTCCAGCTTGTGCTTCATCCAGCCCAGCATTTCACATGATGTACCCTGCATCATCCTCAGTTGGAGAAGACTCTTGAGAGTCCCTTGGAATGCAAGGCGATCCAACCAGTCCATCCTAAAGGAGATCAGTCTTGGGTGTTCATTGGAAGGACTGATGTTGAAGCTGAGACTCCAATACTTTGGCCACCTGATGTAAAGAGCTGACTCATTTGAAAAGACCTTGATGCTGGGAAAGATTGAAGGCAGGAGGAGAAGGGGACGACAGAGGATAAGATGGTTGGATGGCATCACTGACTCGATGGACATGAATTTGGGTAAACTCCAGGAGTTGGTGATGGACAGGGAGGCCTGGCATGCTGCAGTTCATGGGGTCACAAAGAGTTGGACACGACTGAGTGACTGAACTGAACTGAACCCTGCATATAAGTTAAATAAGCAAGATAACAATATACAGTCTTGACATACTCCTTTCCCAACTTTGAACCAGTCTGTTGTTCCATGTCCAGTTCTAACCGTTGCTTCTTGACCTGCATACAAGCTTCTCAGAGACAGGTAAGGTGGTCTGGTATTCCTATGTCTTGAAGAATTTTCCACAGTTTGTTGTGATCCACACAGTCGAAAGCTTTAGTGTAGTCAATGAAGCAGATGCTTTTTCTATGATCCAATGGATGTTGGCAGTTTGATCTCTGGTTCCTCTGCCTTTTCTAAATCTAGCTTGAACATCTGGAAGTTCTCAGTTCATGTACTGTTGAAGCCTCGCTTGGAGAATTTTGAGCGTTACTTTGCTAGTGTGTGAGATAAGTGCAATTGTGCAGTACTTTGAACATTCTTTGGCTTTGCCTCTCTTTGGGATTGGAATGACAATTGACCTTTTCCAGTCCTGTGGCCACTGCTGGGTTTTCCAAATTTGCTAGCATATTTAGAGTAGCACTTTCACAGTATCTTTCAGGATTTCAAATAGCTCAACTGGAATTCCATCACCTCCACTAGCTTTGTTCATAGTGACACTTCCTAAGGCTCACTTGACTTTGCACTCCAGGATGTCTGCCTCTAGGTGAGTGATCACTCCATCGTGGTTATCTGGGTCATTAAGATCTTTTTTGTATAGTTCTGTGTATTCTTGCACCTCTTCTTAATATTTTCTGCTCTGTTAGGTTCATACTGTTTCTGACCTTTATTGTGTCCATCTTTGCATGGAAATGTTCCCTTCGTATCTCTAATTTACTTGATGAGATCTCTAATCTTTCCGATTCTATTGTTTTCCTCTGTTTCTTTGCACTGATCACTTAGCAAGGCTTTCTTATCCTCCTGGTGTTTGGGGTCTTTGTTTACATTTGGCCAATTATTTTGTTTCTTTCTTCACACCTGACTGGTCCTTGGACTCTCCCCAATATGTGTGCACAACTGTTTTCTAAGATGGATCCCAAGGCAGAGGCCTGTGGGTACATGTCCACACTTGTAATGGGGTGGGGCTCCTTTTCTTTTCGACCCCCATGAAGCCTTCCTGTGCAAATGCAGAAACAGAGAAATCTTCCTTAACCTCAGGAGTGGTCATCTCATTTCTTTAACAGAGCTCAGTTTTTGCCACTAGCTTTATCCTTGAAGTGTCAGGGTGAGAACAAAGCTTGGATTTTACTCCAGTTGACAAACATTAGGTGTCCAGCCCAGGGGCCCATCTCCTAACCCTAACCCTAATACCACTGAAAGTGAAAGTGACTCAGTCATGTCTGACTCTTTGTAACCACATGGACTATACAGTCCACGGAGTTCTCTAGGTCAGAATACTGGTATGGGTAGCCCTTCCCCTCTCCAGGGGATCTTCCCATCCCAGGGATTGAACCCAGGTCTCCTGCATTACAGGTGGATTCTTTACCAGCTGAGCCACAAGGGAAGCCCAATACCACTAAACTGCATACTTATAAATGACTAAGATGACAAATATTATGTGTATTTTACCATGCTTTAAAAATCTGGAAAAAAATTGTCAGGGCTAAAAATGCACTTTGTTTGGAAAAAGGTACCTCTCTAAGTACATTCTTAGCTTAGTGAGAAGACCCCATTTTGCAAGTACTTCAGATATTTGCTAACACTGATATATTTATATATATATTTGGCTGTGCCAGGTCTTAGTTGCAGCACGTGGGATCTAGTTCTGTGACCTGGGATCGAATGCAGTCCCCTGCATTGGGAGCAGACAGTCTTAGCCATTGGATCATCAGGGAAGTCATTAATATTTTTTCAAAATCAGAAGAAAATCCCCATTATGCTTATGTTAATGAGCAGCAATTAACTCAATGTAAAAGTATAAAGACTCTGTTATGTGTGTTTGCCGGACAACTCCAGAATATTCAGTTTTTCTGTAGAACAACAAATTAGCAGAGCGGATGAGACAGTTTCCAGATCTACAACACAGAGCGCGTAGGCAGAATACGGGAAAGGGTGGAGCGAGCAGAAGAGCTATTTGTCCACGGAAAGGGACAAGTCAGTTAAGAAGGCCCCATACACAACCCCTAAATATCCAAGAGGCCCCCAGGAGACCCCCAAATGCAGATAAAATCACAGCGGTGGCCTGACCTGCAGTGTGGGACCAGATGATCACTGAGTGGTGGGGTTGCAGGAGCTCTGAAGCCAGAGTGCCCACTGCCTGACACAGCTCAGAAGCAACGGCCTGTCTGCACTTCAGGCCAGCATTCATCGCTGTAGGTGGGTCTTTCAGAGAATGTTTTTTAATTTTTCTTCTATATTTGTTTATTTGGCTGCACTGGGTCTTAGCTGTGGCATGCAGGCTCTTCCATCTTCCTTGAGGCATGTGGGCCCTTTAGTTGTGCTATGTGAACTCCTAGTTCCCAGACCAGGTATTGAACACTGCCCCCTGCAGTGGATGTGTGGAGTCCTACCCACTGGACCACCAGCGAAGTCCCCCATGCACACTTAAAAAAAAACCCGCCTTTAGAAGTAGAATACACAGAAAGGAGATAAAAACACCTTCTGCGTGCAGCGCAACTCTTGTCAACAAGCTGATCCTGCCCAGGACCTTGAAGGCTCCCTGTGCTCCCCCTGGTCACTCTCTCAGGCCACCTCTCCTGTCTGTGCCTGATTTTGGCCCCTCTGACTTCTACAGCCCTGGTTATTTTTGAAGGCTTACTTTATATTCTTCGTGCATATTCACTCATCTAACCCTCACAAGGATCTTATAATAGGTAGTATTACTGTTCCCATGAAAGACAGCAGGAGCATAGGGTTCTGTTTGCCAGAGATGCTAGCGTGGGGAGCACAGCTGAACAAGACAGAAGAGGGGCATGGTTACTCGAGTTTATTCCAAATTACTCATGTGTGTAGGTGTGAGAAGAAATATTTAAGAATAACTTTTAATGGAAATGGACCTCGGTGGTATTAGAGGGTACCCTGGCTGACCAGTGTGAGCAAAGGCACTGTGTGGGGAGTGCCTCATCTGGGGACAGAGGCAGTTGGGCCCCTCCTGAAGATCTGAGAACCCCATGCCTAGGGAGGCTGTCCTCACCACCCTGAATGACCCAGATCTGCAGAGACCTGGCTGTATGTCAGGCTCAGTGGCCTCATGTGGAAGCCAACATTCAGACTAGTGAGGGGAGCTGAGGCACAGATCTCAGGACTGCGGGAGGTTCGCCAGCCAGTACTACCATCTCTGCATAGATGCACCAAGCATGAGGCAGGGGTGTGCACCTTCCAAGCCCCACCATCAGCTGCCCTCCCTTGAGTCTACACATGTGCCTCAAGGTAGGCCTTAGGGAGGAGTCCACATGAGCAGGACCCCTGGATCAGCACGTCTCAGGCTTCCCGGGGCCCATGGCCCCCAATGGGGTGGGGGCTCACTGCTACCAGACATGCCCTGGCTCCTGGGCTTGCACTGCTACCCCTGTGGTACCCAGGTGAGAGCCTGGACACAAGCCTGGAGTGGGCTTGGTCAGCCTCATTCTGGATGTATCCACAGCTTGGGAAGCCAATTTAGGGTCAAAGGGAGAGTGGAGGGCCGTGTGTCCCGCCCTCCCCCTCCCCCATACTCCATCCCAGGGACCCCACAGCACACAAGTCCAAGCACTGTACCCACCTCTGACCAGAAGGTCCTCCAGGCCTTTGCGGAGCTGACCTCAAAACCCCTCAACCTGCCCCAAGGAGATCCAGGTGCCCCTCAGCCCTGGCCCTGCTGTGGGCAGTGCTGCCCCCTGGTGGGCTCTCCCTGACAAGCCCAGTCAGTTGCCTCTTAGTGGGCCTTGTGCAGTCCCCTCAGATCCCTCATGGTTTCAGAACGTGGCCACATGGCCACTTCCTTCCCGCTCCTGTCATCTTCCGATGTCTCCCTAGCATCCACCCCTGCGAGGCCACACTGCAGCAAAAACACCACCCCGGAGTCCCGAGCGCAAGCTCCTCTGCTCCGTGAGACCCCTGCCCTCCCTCACTCCCTACTTCGCCGGCTCTCCCCTCTCAGGCCTAATCTGCACACCCAGGGTCCTGATTACTAAAGTCTCCCCCTCTGCGCCTACTCTGTTATCAGTCAGGGCTTCCACCTCCTCTTCTGCTAACTCCGCGGACCTTCTCTGGAAGGACTCCTCCCACTTCTTCGGGAGACCGCTCTCCGAAAGAAAGAAAGATGTATCCTGCTGGAGACTCCCTGCCGGGTAGCCTTGCCCGCCCAATCCGTTGCCCCTCTGCTAGAGAAGCAGCCTCGCCGCCAGACCCGCGGATCTTAAGTGCAGCGCCCGCCCGTCTAACTCAGTGCGCCTGCGCAGAGGGCCGGGAGCGAGGGAGGGGCTACGGGCGACCGCCATAGAACTACAAGTCCCGACGTGCATTGCGGCGACGGCCCTTGACCGGAAGGTTAGGGCCCCACCCCGGAAGATAAGGCGGCCCTCAAGTGCCGTGTCTCCTCTTTTGGCCGCGCTGTGCAGCAGGTAGGACGTGTTGGTGCTATCCGGTGCTATCCGGCGCCATCCGGCGCCCCCCCGTTGTCCTAGGCTCCGCTAGGGACCCTAGGTGACTCTGGAAAAAGCCCCGGGGCGCACGGCTGGGACTGGGGACGCGGAGGGTCCTGAGGGCGGGAGGGAGGAGCCGAGGGAGCGGGGCCCCTGAAGCCCGGAGGTGGGGATGCCAGGGCCGGACGGCCGCTAACCGTGAGTTGCCTCCAGACCGCCGCCATGGGCCGCGTGATCCGTGGGCAGAGGAAGGGCGCCGGCTCTGTGTTCCGCGCACATGTGAAGCATAGAAAAGGCGCCGCGCGCCTGCGCGCCGTGGATTTCGCCGAGCGACACGGATATATCAAGGGCATCGTGAAGGTTCGGGGCGTGGGCCGGGACGGGTGGGGTCGCGGGGCGCCCAGCGGGACCTCCAAGCCGCTCACGCTGCCTCGACCCGCAGGACATCATCCACGACCCGGGCCGCGGAGCGCCCCTTGCCAAAGTGGTTTTCCGGGATCCGTACCGTTTTAAGAAGCGGACAGAGCTGTTCATCGCTGCTGAGGGCATCCACACCGGCCAGTTTGTGTACTGCGGCAAAAAGGGTGAGCTCCGCGCCGAGGTGAAAGGTCTTAATGGGGAGGGACTTGCGGTGCCTGGCGGTTTACAGCTTGGGTCGAGGGAGGAACGGTGAGGCTGCAGTCTTCCACTTGGGGACACCTGCTTGGCCAGGCGTCCCGGTGAGTGCCCGGAAAGCTGTAGGAGGAGGCTGGCCTTGGTTTTGGCAAGCAGTGGCGAGGACATACCACTTTTCTCTTGCAGCCCAACTCAACATTGGCAACGTGCTCCCTGTGGGCACCATGCCTGAGGGCACCATCGTGTGTTGTCTGGAGGAGAAGCCTGGTGACCGAGGCAAACTGGCAAGAGCGTCCGGAAACTACGCCACAGTCATCTCCCACAACCCTGAGACTAAGAAGACGCGAGTGAAGCTGCCTTCAGGTTCCAAAAAGGTCATCTCCTCTGCCAACAGAGCTGTCGTCGGTAAGTGGAAGGCAGCAGTTGTATGCTGTGGGTCCCCTGTGAACAGCCAGCAGCTAGACGGGCCAGGAACCTAGCTGCCTGCTTCACTCAGGCGGCTTTTTAAGCTTGAGCACAATGTGTGGTCTAATTCGGGATACTTGTTAAGTGGGTGCAGGTAGTTCCTGTTTAACTCTTGGTTGTGCGTTGAATGAGAATGGGTTCAACATGCTGGACTAAAGTAAAGGCAGGCTTAGCTGCGTTCTGGAATAACCTAGATTTAGGTGATCTTTGCTTTTGTGGGCCACCTGGTTAAAGCCACACAGTATGTTGAAATGCATGTACTCAAGTTTGTTGGCTCTTTGACAAGATCTTTGAATCTGTGTGGCAAATACGGTCTTCCCTGGGCAGGGGGAGGCTCTTGAGGGTGTGCTCACAGAATAAACAAAACAATGGCAGAAAAGTGGTGGGCCAGGTAAGCTGTCCTGTTTGCGGTGGGGAGGAGCTTAATGTCAGACCCTACAAAGGGGAGGACTTCTGAAAAGCCGTGGCTCAAGGTGGGCATTCCAGACGATGTTGAGTAAAGCCCTGGTTTAGCTACCCTGCAGCTGAAGGGTAGCCAACACGCTGTGTGTGTTAGTTGCTTAATCTTGTCTGACTCTTTGCGATCCCATGGACTGTAGCTTGCCAGGCTCTTCTGTCCATGGACTTCTCCAGGCAAGAATACTGGAGTGGGTTGCTGTTCCCTTCTCCAGGGCTTCTTCCCAACCCCGGGATTGAACTCAGGTACTCTGCATTGCAGACAGGTTCTTCACTGTTTTAGCTGCCAGGGCAGCGCCAGCTGATAGGCTGTAGCGAGATGCACTGCTTGGTGATGGTCTCCAGCCATGTTTGAGGCTCCTGGGATCTCGTGATCCCGAGCGACATGTGGTGGTGGGGCAGTGGCAAGGACACACCAGGGCATGCTCTGCCTGATGGGAGTGTCCCCCAGTGCTGGGTGGGGTGGGTGATGCATCTCCCTGAGTCTCCTGGTCTCCCAACAGGTGTGGTGGCTGGAGGTGGCCGCATTGACAAGCCCATTCTGAAGGCCGGCCGTGCCTACCACAAGTATAAGGCAAAGAGGAACTGCTGGCCACGGGTGCGGGGTGTGGCCATGAACGTAAGTAGCCCAGAAGTGGACAGTGGGGTCAGTATTCAGTGTATGAGGGCGGTGACACTGGGTGGACAAGTTCCTTCCTGGAGTGTCTCCTCTGTGGTGGGAGATCTGTGGTGTGAGGTGAGTGATTCTGCCAGTTCCCAAGCCCTCCTGAGGTAGATCAGGGTCAGCCCCACCTCACCATCACCTCCTTCTTTCTGCAGCCTGTTGAGCATCCCTTCGGAGGTGGCAACCACCAGCACATCGGCAAACCCTCTACTATCCGCAGAGACGCCCCTGCTGGCCGGAAAGTGGGTCTCATTGCTGCCCGCCGGACTGGGCGTCTCCGGGGAACCAAGACTGTGCAGGAGAAGGAGAACTAGGGCTGTGGCTCAATAAAGCTTGTTTCTTTTCACAACCGAGCTGTGTGTTTCTGTGGTTACGGGAACATTGGAGGCTCTGGGTGGTGAGGCTGCTGGGTCGCTTCACGGCTTGCCTCTTGTAAATTGCACCCCCCCACCCCCGACACTTAGAGCAGAGCTCACTCGCAAGGAATGAACCTCCATGTCTCCCGTTCATTACCTTCAACTTGTCTTGAGGGTCTGGGTGCTGTTGGGTGTGAGTGGTGTCCCTGGTGCCACAGGCTGAGGGCCAGAGTGTTCTGTCCTGCAGGGGAAGGACCAGACTGACTTCTCCACAGATGGGCTTCCTTCTTGGCGATAGCTCACCTACACTTTGTCTGGGATGATGGACTGGTCAAAGCTGATAGGGTCATGGTGGCTTAGGCACCAGTGTCGATTGGGGGCCCATCACTGACAGGACCGTGCGCTTCCCCAGGCCAGCTAGAATGCCCTGCCCCTGATGGATCTGCCTGTGAGCTGATGTGAAAGCAAGAGCTGCGAGCCACTGTGGCTAACTGACCACAGGAATGAATGGTACGCAGACAGTAAGGGGTAAGGGGGCAGTAAGGGTGGGTGACTGGCTCAGGAAGGATGCTCCTCTCGCCTGGGTGGAGGGCACTGGCAGCCACCTTCCTGAGTGGCACACATCAGCTGGTCACCTTGGCTGTCTCGGGGTGCTGTGTGGCAGGGCCCCTCCTGGGTGACGGTGTGACTGGTTCCAGGTGGCTCCGTGTTCTCATGGTCCATGCCTGTTGCTAGTGTGAACTTCAGTTTTGGTCTTGCCTTTCGGAGGCCCCACCTGCCCTCAGCCACCCACACCTAGACAGTGACCCATTGTTGGTGAGACCTCTGTCATGAGAGCTGCTTCCTGGAGAAAAGGGCACTGGACATGTTTGCCAGGACATAACTTGCTTTACTGGGTAAAGCCTGGGGCTTTGTCCAGGGGGCTGGTCAATAGGGAGGGTTTGCTCCAAGAACATTAAGGCCACATTTACAGGTGTTGGTGCTGGGGGCAGTGGTTTAAAACAAGGGCTACTCTGACCAGTGTGTGTGTTAGTCGCTCATTCCTGTGTGAATCTTTGCGACTCCATGGACTGAAGCCCCCCAGGCTCCTCTGTCCATGGGGTTTTCCAGGCAAGAATATGGGAGTGGGTTGCCATTCCCTTCTCCAGGTATCTTCCCAACCCAAGGATGAAACCCGCTTTGCAGGCAGATTCTTTACTGTTTGAGCCACCAGGGAAGCATTTTCATTTTTTGAGTGAACACATGGCCCTGAAGAAGGGTGTACTTTTCTGCCTTTCAGTTCAGTCGCTCAGTCATGTTTGACTCTGCAACCCCGTGAACCGCAGCACTCCAGGCCTCCCTGTCCATCACCAACTCCCAGAGCACCCAAACCCATGTCCACTGAGTCAGTGATGCCATCCAGCCATCTCATCCTCTGTTGTCCCCTTCTCCTGCCCTCATTCTTTCCCAGCATCAGGGTCTTTTCAAATGAGTCAGCTCTTCGCATCAGGTGGCCAAAGTACTGGAATTTCAGCTTCAACATCAGTCCTTCCAATGAACAACCAGGACTGATCCTTTAGGATGGACTGGTTGGATCTTGCAGTACAAGGGACTCTCAAGAGTCTTCTCCAACACCACAGTTCAAAAGCATCGATTCTTTGACACTCAGCTTTCTTTGCAGTCCAACTGTCACATCCTTACATGACGACTGGAAAAACCATAGCCTTGACTAGATGGACCTTTGTTGACAAAGTGATGTCTCTGCTTTTTAATATGCTATCTAGATTGGTCTTAAAGTTAAGTTTGAGACTCCATAAAAGTTTCAGCAAAAAAAAAAAAAGAAAAGAAAAGTCTATGGTTATATAAATAATCAGGTCAAGTTTATTGAGAACAGATTTATTTTGTAAACAAGTCTTAATTTGGTTATATTTGGTAGAAATGAGAGTGATTTTAGGGAGAAAAAGATGTTTCAATGAATGTTGAATCCTAGTTTGTTAATGGAAGTCTGTATCTACTAAGACTCATTTCCTGAATGATCATTGCTGTTATGTGATATTAATATGGGATTTGGTTGAGTTCTTAAAGAGCACCCTAGGTTTGTTTCTGAAGCTTGTCTCAGTGATCTATCTTTGGATGAAGATCAGATGCCTTATGACCTGCAACTAGGACTGGAAAAAAGACATAATTTAAGGGACTGTCTCCAACCTGGATGGAAGGACTTTTTTCAGAAGAAACTACACTACACCAGGATGAGAAGACGACGACATCAGAGGTAGACAGCTTGCCCAAGATGCTGGACCTGATTCGTATGATTATTTATGATGTTTTCTTGACTTCTTAGACCTCTGCATATAAATCAAATGCTTTTTTACCATAGGCCTGATCCTATGCTAGTTTTAGAAATTAATCCAATTGTCGGGTTTGTAGACATGTAAAAGCTCATTCTGCTTATACAAAAACTCTGTTAGACTTGTGCCATCCTAATGTCCTTAAACCATGGCAAAAGTCTGCTTCTAAATTGGAAAATGAAAAACAATAGCTGGAAATCAGAGTCAGGGCTATGGGAAATCCAAGATGGCTGCTTGGCTTTTCTCAGCTCCCTGACAAACCTCATTTTTTATGTGATGGGTTAAAGCCTTCCTGGCTACAGGGTTAATGCCTCCATAATGAAAAATCATGGAATATTAAGCTTGTTAATTGTTAAATTAAGTTTCTAGTTTTGTTAATGTCTAGTGTTTACTAAGACTCATGGCTGAAACAGTTCCTTGTTACGTGATACTGCTAAAAGATTTAATTAAGTTATTAAAAAGGACACTCTAGGTTAGTTTCTAAAGCTTATCTCAGTAACCAATCTTCAGATAAAGGTCAGATGCTCCATAATGTACAACCAGGAGATTAACACCAGGCTATAGGCTTCCCTGGTGGCTCAGAGGTTAAAGCATCTGCCTCCAATGCGGGAGACCCGGGTTCGATCCCTGGGTCGGGAAGATCCCCTGGAGAAGGAGACGGTAACCCACTCCAGTATTCTTGCCTGGAGAATCCCATGGACGGAGAAGCCTGGTGGGCTACAGTCCACGGGGTCGCAAAGAGTCGGTCACGACTGAGCGACAGAACGGAACGAATGGAACGGAACGGAAGATTGGTCATAACTTTCCTTCCAAGGAGTAAGCGTCTTTTAATTTCATGGCTGCAATCAATCTGCAGTGATTTTGGAGCCCAGAAAAATAAAGACACTGCTTCCACTGTCTCCCCATTTATTTGCCATGAAGTGATGGGACCGGTATGGACCTAACAGAAGCAGAAGATATTAAGAACAGGTGGCAAGAATACACAGAAGAACTGTACAAAAAGGATCTTCACGACCCAGATAATCATGATTGTGTGATCACTCACCTACAGTCAGACATACTGGAATGTGAAGTCAAGTGGGCCTTAGAAAGCATCACTACAAACAAAACTAGTGGAGATGATGGAATTCCAGTTGAGCTATTTCAAATCCTGAAAGATTGAGCTGCACTGAGAAAGAGCTGCACTCAATATGCCAGCAAATTTGGAAAACTCAGCAGTGGCCACTGGACTGGAAAAGGTCAGTTTTCATTCCAATCCCAAAGAAAGGCAATGCCAAAGAAAGTTCAAACTACCGCACAATTGCGCTCATCTCACATGCTAGTAAAGTCATGCTCAAAATTCTCCAAGCCAGGCTTCAGCAACACGTGAACCGTGAACTTCCAGATGTTCAAGCTGGTTTTAGAAAAGGCAGAGGAACCAGAGATCAAATTGCCAACATCCGCTGGATCATGGAAAAAGCAAGAGAGTTCCAGAAAAACATTCATTTCTGCTTCATTGACTATGCCAAAGCTTTTGACTGTGTGGATCACAATAAACTGTGGAAAATTCTGAAAGAGATGGGAATACCAGACCACCTGACCTGCCTCTTGAGAAACCTGTTTGCAGGTCAGGAAGCTACAGTTAGAACTGGACATGGAACAACAAACTGGTTCCAAATAGGAAAAGGAGTACGTCAAGGTTGTATATTGTCACCCTGCTTATTTAACTTATATGCAGAGTACATCACGAGGAACGGTGGGCTGGAAGAAGCACAAGCTGGAATCAAGATTGCCGGGAGAAATATAAATAACCTCAGATATGCAGATGACACCACCCTTATGGCAGAAAGTGAAGAGGAACTCAAAAGCCTCTTGATGAAAGTGAAAGAGGAGAGTGAAAGAGTTGGCTTGAAGCTCAACATTCAGAAAACAAAGATCATGGCATCTGGTCCCATCACTTCATGGGAAATAGGTGGGGAAACAGTGGAAACAGTGTCAGACTTTATTTTTGGGGGCTCCAAAATCACTGTGGATGCTGACTGCAACCATGAAATTAAAAGACGCTTACTCCTTGGAAGGAAAGTTATGACCAACCTAGATAGAATAAAAAGCATTAGACATTAGTTTATCAAACAAGGTCCGTCTAGTCAAGGCTATGGTTTTTCCATTGGTTATGTATGGATATGAGAGTTGGACTGTGAAGAAGGCTGAGCACCGAAGAATTGATGCTTTTGAATGTTGGAGACTCTTGAGAGCCCCTTGGACTGCAAGGAGATCCAACCAGTCCATTCTAAAGGAGACCAGTCCTGGGTGTTCATTGGAAGGACTGATGCTGAGGCTGAAACTCCAATACTTTGGCCAGCTCATGCGAAGAGTTGACTCACTGGAAAAAAACCCTGATGTTCCGAGGGATTGGGGGCAGGAGAAGAAGGGGACGACAGAGAATGAGATGGCTGGATGGCATCACCGACTCGATGGACATGAGTTTGGGTGAACTCCGGGAGTTGGTGGTGGACAGGGAGGCCTGGCGTGCTGCGATTCATGGGGTCGCAAAGAGTCAGACACGACTGAGCGACTGAACTGATGGGACCGGAGGCCATGATCTTAGTTTTCTGAATGTTGAGTTTTAAGCCAACTTTTTCACTCTCCTCTTTGACTTGAATCAATAGGCCCTTTAGTTCTTTTTCACATTCTGCCTTTAGCTGTAAAGAAAAGGGCCTTCCTGATCTTAGTTGTAGTGCCTTGAGTGGCTGTCTAGGGAGAATGTCACTGAAAATAATTTTTTGAATCTTGAGCACCAAAAGCCTTCGCCTAGCCTTCATTTCAAGGCGTCGGGGTCGTGAGTCCAGACTGCCAACTGGAGGCAGCTTTTGGACCTAAGGCTTAGGGTTTATGTTCCTCTAGACGGCTGACCACCGAGACGCGGAGTCCTGTTCCCAGAGCGACCGGAAGACGCCTCCTGCCAGTATCTCGGAGGAAGGATCGTCACTTCCGGTCAGGTTTAGGTCTTCAGGGCTTAGCGAGCAGGTGGGGCCTGGTCTGTCAGCCGCTGTTGGGCGACGCTGAGGTGAGGGTGGGCGGTTGGGGTTGGGGAGGGGGCGGCCGCGGGGCGTCCGGGACGTTCCGTCGACTCCAAATCTCCCGCCGAGGGTCCCAGCCGAAGGCCTCGAGCCCCACGGGTTCCTCCCGGCTGGGTCGTTCCTCGCCGGCCCCCTCTACCGCGGTGGAGCCTCGGTCACCGGCCCCAAGCCCGTCCTGGTCTCTCCACCGGACTTCCCTTCTGGGTCGCCCCAAGGGGCTGCTTCCACGGAGTGAGACGTTGCCGGTAACCAAGCGCCGCGCGCGCCGGCCTCGCCCCACCGTGGCCCTTCTCCACCTCCGCCTCCTGACTCAGGGGCCTCCAGCTGGCCGCTCGCCAGCTCCTGTCACCTCCCGCAGCAGCGCCCTCCCCAGTCGCCCTGCGGGCCCCGCCCCCCGCACGTTTCTCCCTCCCCACTCGTTTCTGCTGCTGACCCTCTGAGACTTTTCTGCCGCAGCCAGATTTCTGTTTCTCTTCTCAGAGGCTTTTACTCAAGGTTTGAAACCTTTTTATTTGCCCCATAGGTTTCTGCTTTTAATATGTCGCTTTAAAAAATACTTTTTGCTCACAGATATCCAGTTACATACTTGTGCGTCTTTTGTGCAATAGCAAGAATTTCTAAAGGGCACGTGCCTTCAATTTGGTTTCCTGTCCCAGGGCTTCGAAGTGTTTCAGCTCTGCCAGGTAGGGCCAGGTGAGTTTTCAGAGTGACTAGCAGACTGTCTGCGGGACTCTGGGAGTCCCTGTTTCTCAGGCCTTCGTGTATTCAGTCTCCCAGTCGTGTCCCGACTCTTTGTGACCCTATGGACTGTAGCCCACCAGAGTCTTCTGTCCATGGGATTTTCCAGTCAAGAATACTAAAGTGGTTCGCCATTTCCTTCTCCAGGGGATCTTCCCCACCCCGGGGTCAAACCCGCGTCTCCTGAGTCTCCTGCATTGCAGGCAGATTCTTTACCACTGAGCCATGGGGGGAAGCCCAGCGGTAGATATTGTGAAGCGTTTTATATATTTTCCCTTATCTGTGGTGATGAGAAGTCCCGTTCTAATGTGTGTTTTCCTAATTCTTAATTACACTGAAAATCTTTAGATGTTTATTGGACACTTTGATTTCTTTATCTGATTTACTAGGTTTCATCCTGTGCTTATTTTGTGTGTGTTGAGTGGCCTTATTTTTTATTTTTAAATAATTATTATTTTTGGCAGCATCGAGTCTTCGTTGTGGCATGCATGATCTCCCTTGAGACCAGCTGACTTCTTTTTAGTTGAGGCGATTGCTCAGTAGTTGCAGTGCTTGGCCTTAGTTGGGCAGCGAATGTGGGCTCTTAGTCCCTTGATTAAGGCCCAGAATTGAACCCAGGCCCTCAGCATTGAAAGCACAGAGTCCTAACCACTGGACCACCCAGGAATTCTGGTTTAAATATTGATTTTTGCTTGTTTCTTTTTGTATTTTTAAATACATTCTATGTATATCTTTTATTGTTGCTGCTGTTTAGTTTAGTCATTTCTGACCTTTGCAACCTGGTAGACTGTAGCCCCTGAGAAGGCAGTGGCAAGCCACTCTAGTACTCTTGCCTAGAAAATCCCATGGACAGAGGAGCCTGGTAGGCTGCAGTCCATGGGGTCGCTACGAGTCAGACACGACCGAGTGACTTCACTTTCACTTTTCACTTTCACACATTGGAGAAGGAAATGGCAACCCACTCCAGTGTTCTTGCCTGGAGAATCCCAGGGACGGGGGAGCCTGGTGGGCTGCTGTCTATGGGGTCACAAAGAGTCGGATACGACTGAAGTGACTTAGCAGCAGCAGCAGCAGACTGTAGCCCGTGAGGCTTCTCTGTCCATGGGATTTCCCAGGCAAGAATACTGGAGTGGGTAGCCATGTCCTTCTCCAGGGAATCTTCCCGACCTGGATCAAACCTGCTATATCCTGCAGTGACAGGCTGGTTCTTTACTGCAGAGCCACCTGGGAAGCCCATAACTTTTATTAAGTATGTTTGAAAATATCTTCTCTCATCATGCCATTTGTTTTTAATTTTGTGGTGTCTCATACAGAAGTATTTTTTGATAGAGTAAAATTAAGCAATTTTTTCTGTTTGGATAGTGTGTTTTCCATATTATTTTGTCATAATAGCCATAAACATTTTTAAGAAACAGGCCTTCAACCTGTCTGAAATACATTTTTGTGTGCCATGGAAGGCAGGATCTAATTTTACTTGCCTGTGGAAAATCAGTTGTGCCAGTCCCATTTATTGAGTGATGCATTGCTGTTAACATCGCAAGTGTATATGCATGGAGCTTATATAGGAGTGTTGAGCATTTTTGGATTTTGATACCCAGTTGAGCATGATCCTGGAATCAGTTCCCTATGGACAGTTAGGGACAACTGTATTTCACTTTTATGACCGCAGCCCTGTGATAAGACTTGATATCTGATCGGGCATGGCTCTGCCTGAGTTCTTCTTTGGCATTTCCTTGGTTAATCTTCGGTCATGACTCTCATGATAGTCATTGTGCTCAGATATCATGATATGTTCTGTTTTTTTTTTTTGGCTGCACTGGGTCTTTGTAGCTGCTTGGACTTTCTCTAGTTGCGGTGTACAGTCTTCTCCTTGCAGTGGCTTCTCTTGTTGTGGAGCCTGGGCTCTAGGGCTTGTGGGCTCAGTAATTGCAGCTCTTGGGGTCTAGACTGAGCAGGCTCAGTAGTTGTGACACATGGGCTCAGTTGCCCCTTGGCACGTGGGATCTTCCCAGGCTAGGGATTGAACCCATGTCTCCTGCAGGGGGATTCCTAATGACTGGATCACCAGGAAAGTCCTATTGCAATTTTGATTGTATAGAATTAATAGATTCATTTGGGGAGAATTGACATTTTTATATTGAGTCCTCCTGTTTATGAACACTGTCTCCTTCTCCATAGGTGTTTTTTTTTAAAGTGTCCTTCAGTAAAGTTTTGTTCATAAACATACATTTTTTTTGTTAGGTGCTGTATAGTTTTTGTAGGTGTTGTGAAAGCTGTTTTTTGGTTGCTGATTACTAGTACACAGGAGTGATATTAACTAACGTGTTGACCTCCTATATAGCAGTCCTGTTGAACTTTATCATCCCAAAACTTAGCTAATCTTCTTGCATTTTTTTATGTAGATGGTCTTATCATTCTCAAATAATGATGATTTTGTCTATTCTCTTGCAGTCTTCATGGCTTGTGTTTCTTTTCTGGTCAAGCGATAGCTCTCAGGATCTCAGTTCCCCAACCCGAGATCGGACCTGTGCTCCCTTACCACTGAACTATGGCATCTGCTTCTTTTTCTGTGACTTAATGCATTGACTGGGGTCTTTGGTGCATTGTTACAGCAGCGGAGTGAGGA
Organism: Moschus berezovskii; assembly: GCF_049115385.1. Lineage (NCBI taxonomy): Eukaryota > Metazoa > Chordata > Mammalia > Artiodactyla > Moschidae > Moschus > Moschus berezovskii. The sequence continues at coordinate 83,495,751 of NC_142475.1, forward strand.
AGTGAGCATCTGCACCTTGTCACTGACCAATGCAGACGCTTCTGTTGTGTTACCTTAGGGTTGCTACTAACCAGACTTGAGTGCTGGGGCTGCCAGGGGCTAGGCTCGCACTCTGAAAACCACTGCTGTATGTGTGATATGTAGCGTTGTGTTCCCTGTTTTGTTCTTTAAAATACTGTGTCCTTTTCCATCTCTTCCCCACATTGGACTTGCCAGATGTTATTAGCATTTTCAAAGAACCAAGGTTGAGATTATTTTCTGTTTCTTTAAATCATGTTTGTTTTCTTGATATTCTTTTCTTGAGTTGCTTTCTTATTCTGTGTCTGGTTTCTTGTTTAATGCTTAGATTATTCTTTCAATCCCTTTGTTAAATGTGTTAAGGATGCACATTTTTCCTCAGGTAAGCTTTATTTCCATTTTCCCTTTCCCTTCAGTCTCTGTTCTTATGTTTTTCTTGAAGGAGTACTTTTAAAAAATTAATCAGGTGGTAGAACCACAATATGAATGTTTGCCAAAAGATACCAGTCTTTGGAATTTTTTGAAACTTTCTTTTTTTGCTTGCTGCTACTGCTGCTAAGTCACTTCAGTCGTGTCCTACTCTGTGTGACCCCATAGATGGAAGACCACCAGACTCCCCTGTCCCTGGGATTCTCCAGGCAAGAACACTGGAGTGGGTTGCCATTTCCTTCTCCAATGTGTGAAAGTGAAAAGTGAAAGTGAAGTCGCTCAGTCGTGTCCGACCCTTAGCGACCCCATGGACTGCAGCCTACCAGGCTCCTCCATCCATGGGATTTTCTAGGCAAGAGTACTGGAGTGGCTTGCCATTGCCTTCTGGTATGTGGTATTTCTTATAATAATCAGTGTCCCTTTTGAAAAAACATGTGTATGTATTCTCTGTGCTTTAAGTAGGTGTTCTCTACTTGATTCACTCACTTCTGAGGAAAGTGTTACAGTCTCTCATTGCAGGGGAGGGTTTGTATGTTTCTTATTGGCACTGCACTTAGCTCTGACTTTCTATACTTTGAGGATTTTTTGGTAGACACATGTGTTTATAATTATAGCTTTTTGGTGTATTTTTCCTATTATTAACATGCAATGTCTGCTTTTATTCCTAATAATGATTATTGGTTTGAGTTTTGTTTTGATTGGTATAAATATTGCTAAACCACATGCAGCAATGCGTATTAAGTTTGCAAATAGTGTGCCAAAGGGAGGAAGCCAGCGCAGAATGTAGAAGGCATAGCTAGTCTGATGGAGTCCCCGGGATCCTGGTCTGTGCTGGTGAGAGGAGGGTAGTGGCTCTCCCTTGGGAGGTCAGGGAGCAGGTAGAGCCTGCATTTGCCGGAGGGCTGATGGCTGGTTCTATGGGCTAAGCCCCTTGAGCGGTGTGGTCAGGATTTGTTGACCTTGCTGTATAAATGTTTTACTCCAATCAAGAGCTTTAAAAATACAGAGAAGGTAAATATAGCTATCGTAGCTTTGTTTTAATTACTGTTTCTTTGGTCTGCCTTATGTTTAGCCTTTCTGTGTATTTTATTTTAGGTTATATAGGTGCACTTTGTGTATCTGCTTGGGGAGTTTTTTGCATCCAGTAGGTGAGTTTAATCCTTTTGCTTCAGTTACCCATCCATTGGACTTACTTCTGCTCATTTTGTATCTTTTGGCTCCTAATCTTTGTCTTTGCTTTTCGCCTTCTATTGAATTTTTTTAACTTCTCTTTCCTTCTCAGCCCTTAATGTGTTATCTTTATTTCATATAAAGTGAATGACTCTCCATTCTCCACCTGAATGAGACAACTCTGTGCCTGGGAGGAGGTAGGGGCAGATGATCTGAAACATTGCACACGTCTGCAGGGAGCAGAGTCTGCCTGGGAGGCCGAGTGTTGAGGCCAACTGCGGGAGGGACCAGGCAGTGACTGGCTCCTGCATCCATCCCAGGAAGCCCAGGGTACCAGGGGATGGCAGCTTTGCATCTGTGTGCCCTGCCTCAGGTGAGCATCTGTCCTCCCTGGGAGGCGGGAGGTCTTCTCCCAGGGCTTCCCTGTCTGCTCGGCCTTAGCAAACCGTCAGGCTTCCCTGGTGTGGGATGCTGAGGGGTGCTGAGCAGAGGGAGGGTGACCTTGGGGGTGTCTAGCCTCCCTGAATGGGTTGGCTCAGCAGTCAAAGGGTCCAGGCCCACCCTCCCCCCACTATTCCAGGCCACACATGGGGGTCAGGCCTGTAGACACTCCTGTGCTGTTTCTCCAGCCCAGGGCCCAGCCTGAGCCATGCCTGGGCCTCAGCAGCTCGTGTTGTTACAGGCTGAAGTGACCTTCGAGGACGTGGCTGTGCTCCTTTCGCAGGAGGAGTGGGGCCTTCTGGGCCCTGCTCAGAAAGGCCTCTACAGGGAAGTGATGCTGGAGACTTACAGGAACCTGGTATCGCTGGGTGAGGCCCCTCGCTGGGATGCAACTCGAGGAACAGCCCTGGGGGCTGGGGGCTGAGCAGGGGCTGGGTTGGGGGCCTCATCCCCTGAGTTCAGAGACATATTACTACTGACTCTGGCCCCAGGCAGGCCTGGTCTGCACAGCAGAGGGCCCCCGGTGGGGCTTGGTTAGGTGGCCCCAGGTGAGACTGCCTCCCTTCCCCAGGCCCAAGGCAGATGCGCCTCTTGGTGGAGAGAGCCCTTGTGCTCAGATCTTCAACTGCACGCCCATGCCCACCCCTCCAGGGAGTATCCAGACTTCCTGTCACCCCCGCATGCGTATGTCCTCTCCCTTGGCAGTCCTGGGTGAGCCCGCACTGTGTCCGTGGCACCCACCCCAGGCCCCATCTCCTTCCCAGGAGCTGGACTTGGAGGTCCCAAGCCGGAGGTGATTGTACAGTTGGAGCGAGGGGATGAGCTGTGGGTCCTGGACATGCATGGGGCAGAGCAACCAAGCGTCGATGGCTCAGGTGCGTGGGGGACTGCCACCCCAACTCACCTGCTGAACAAGCATGTGTTGGGGCCCACAGAATGGTACCAAACTGACTCATGGATTGGGAAGAAGATGGTCGGCCCTGGGAGTGGCCTCTGCCACAACCTGGGTGCTCTTTTAATTGAAATATAGTTGATTTACAGCATTCTGTTAGTTTCAGGTGTACAATTTAGTGATTCAGTATTTTTGTAGATTATATGCCTTTTTTTTTTTTTAGATTATATGCCTTTTAAAATTATTACAAAATAATGGCTGTTTCCCCCATGTGGCACAGTATCTTTATTGTTTAGTTAGGGGTAATTCTTCGGAGAAGGCAATGGCAAGCCACTCCAGTACTTTTGCCTAGAAAATCGCATGGACAGAGGAGCCTGGTAGGCTGCAGTCCATGGGGTCGCTACTAGTTGGACACGACTGAGCGACTTCACTTTCACTTTCACACATTGGAGAAGGAAATGGCAACCCACTCCAGTGTTCTTGCCTGGAGAATCCCAGGGACGGCGGAGCCTGGTCGGCTTCCGTCTGGGGTCGCACAGAGTAGGACACGACTGAAGTGACTTAGCAGCAGCAGCAGCAGGGGTAATTCTTGAGCTGAATCTTGTAGAAGGGTGATAGGGGGCTGTGTTGATGGGGGAGAAGAGGGGCGGACACTTGGGCATGCCCTGAGGGACCCCCTGGAGCCCTGCCCTCCAGAGTCCTGCCTTCCGAGGAGCATCAGGTGGTCAGACGGGGCCACAGGGAAGAACATCACTTCGTCACCCTCCTCTGAGTTAACCTACTGGATGGTTATAGACTTTACAGGAAAGGGAGGGGGTACACATCACCTTGGATTTCAGCACCCAGATACAGATGTGTGCCGGTGTGCGCCTGCTGTCCCTTTTCCAGTGGAGTCTAGTCCACGCCCGCACACGGACATCACTTCCTAGCAGGAATGCAGTGATCGGTGTGCATTACTGGGTGGCTGATTTCTCACTGGACGCATGTCTGTTTCTGTCCCTGTCCTCACTGGAGGTGCTTGGGAAGGGTGCTCTCTAGACTCACTGCTGTGATGACCTGAGTGTTGTCCTGCAGATGTCTTCCTAGTGTCCCTGGAAGAAACTGTTGGCTCAAAGGACGTGAATTTCTCTTTTGTAAATTTGTTTCTTCAGATATAAATGCTTACAGAAATGAGACGAATCCTATTTATAGCTCAGTGAATTTATACAAACAGTCCACCCACCAGATCAAAATAGAGAACATTCCTAGTTCCCTGGGAGACCACAGGGCCTCCTCTGTCATCTCCCATAGCTCCCCTGGGCCTTCTGTCTGACTCCTGCAGGGCAGGGCTGACGTGTTATATGGAGTTTGTTTGGTCTCATCATCATATGCTGTTCTGTCATGAACATACCACAGGGTATTTTCCACTATACTTCTGCAGGGCATTGGTTGTCCCCACCTTGGGCCTTTTTGTGTGTGTGTGTGTCTTGGCTCATAGAGAACAAGTTTCTGATGAGCAGGTTCTGCACATGGAGTCACTGTGTGTCTTGTCAGGGAAGGAGGGGTGGACAGGGCCTCAGATGAGGGCATCCTCCGTGGCGTCTGGAGTGTAAGTGCTAGTGGCTCACAGGTGGTCTCTCAGGACCCTGGGGAGCCCTGAGGTTGGTCGTGGCCTGTGTGCTTGTCCCCTCATCCTGAGTCAGCACACGCCGTGCCCTCTCTGCTCGTGGGGAGGCAGCTGGTTTCCCACCGTGGATGTTGGGGTGGATCAGCTGGGGCAGCCGTAGACTTGTTCAGGTTTCACTTCTTCATCAGGTATCCTTAATGTCCTCTGGGGCCCCTCCTTGCTCTGGTTTTGGTGATGCTGTGAAGCTTCCATCTTCTGTCCTTTTGGGATGAGGACGGGTATCCTGCTGTCCCACCCAGCGGCCTCTGTGTGCAGGAAAGGTTGGGTATTAAGAGCTGGGCGGATGCTTGCACTGCCCTGTGATTGCAGCCCTGGGCAAGGCTTTTAGCTTCTGAATGCCAGGCTCTTGTGTCTGCATGATGTTGGAGATGGTGGAGCTGGTAGTCCACAAGTGGTTGGCAGCATCTTTTACCTTCCTTCCAGAGTCAGAACAGGTGACCCCGAGGTGTTCTGTTTGTTGTTTCAGCTCATGGGACCAGGACTGAGAACCAGGAGGTCACATCAGGCGAAATGCTGTTTGGGAGAGAACTGGACCCACTCAGGGGGAGTGTTCTCCAGGGACCTGAGCCAGGAGAAGCCCATGAGTGTGTCAGGGAGCCAGAGGGGCACCTGGTGAGGCCTGGGGAGCAGAGAGGCCCCAGGCTAGTCACACTGGCCAATGAGGAGTGTGGCCTGGAGTCTGGAGGAAACCTCAGGTCGGGGTCAAGGCCTATCCCTGATCAAAGACCTCACAAATGTGATATATGTGAACAGAGTTTTGAACAGAGATCATATCTTAATAACCATAAACGTGTACACAGGTGCAGAAAAACAAATACAGTTCACAGTTCAGGGGAAATTTTCCCTGCAAATTTAGTTGTTAAAGAAGACCAGAAAATTCCTGTTGGGAAAAGATTGCTTTATTGTAGTTGTTGTGGGAAGGCCTTCAGGTACAGCGCTAACCTTGTCAAGCACCAGCGACTGCACAGTGAAGAGAAGCCCTACAAGTGTGAAGAGTGTGGGAAGGCCTTCCCCCAGAGCTGTGAGCTCATCAGTCACCGGAGGATGCACTCTGGAGAGATCCCCTACTGTTGCGATGAGTGCGGGAAGACGTTCAACCAGAGGCCCAACCTCATGAAGCATCAGAGGGTCCACACTGGGGAGAAGCCCTACAAGTGCAGCGAGTGCGGGAAGCACTTCAGTGCCTACTCCTCCCTCATCTACCACCAGAGGATCCACACGGGGGAGAAGCCCTACAAGTGCAGTGACTGCGGGAAGGCCTTCAGCGACGGCTCAATCCTCATCCGGCACCGTCGGACCCATACCGGAGAGAAGCCATACGAGTGCAAAGAGTGTGGCAAAGGCTTTACCCAGAGCTCCAATCTGATCCAGCATCAGAGAATTCACACTGGGGAAAAACCCTATAAATGTAACGAATGTGAGAAAGCCTTCATCCAAAAAACCAAGCTTGTTGAACATCAGAGAAGCCACACCGGAGAGAAGCCCTATGAGTGTAATGACTGTGGCAAAGTCTTCAGCCAGAGCACCCACCTCATCCAGCACCAGAGGATCCACACGGGAGAGAAGCCCTACAAGTGCAGTGAGTGCGGGAAGGCTTTCCACAACAGTTCCAGACTCATCCACCATCAGAGGTCACACCACGGAGAGAAGCCATATAAGTGTGCTGATTGTAAGAAGGCCTTTAGCCAGGGCACGTACCTCCTGCAGCACCGGAGGATCCACACTGGGGAGAAGCCTTACACGTGTGGCGAGTGCGGCAAGGCCTTCCGGCACAGCTCCAACATGTCTCAGCACCAGAGGATTCACCTCCGGGAAGACTTCTCCCTGTGACGGTCGGGAGGTCCACGGTCTGTGGTGTGCTTTCCCCTTGTGACCACCCTCTACTTACTGTCCACATGGTGTCACAGGTGAACAGGCACTTCTAATTTTAAAAAACTTCCTTTCTTAAAAGCAGTGCATGTTCATTTTAGAGAAATTGAGTGGAAAAAAGGTAAGCAAAAAGGAGAAGCCCTGTGGCCTACCCTTAGAAAGAGAACTCACCACTATTGTGATCAGTGTAGGTTGTGTACAGACACTCAGACAACATCCACAAGAGAAGTACTGTGGAACTTGTAAGTGCAGCTCCTATTTCCTCAGTCCTAGAAAACTCACACTGGAGAGTTCTGCATGTTTATGTGGTTTTACACCTTTGTAAATTTAAAAACAGCATGTTGTTCATACTTTCCTAGAGTTGATACTGCCTTCTTTATTGTGGTAATAACATTGTGTGTTAGTCACTCAGTTGTGTCCGACTCTTTGTGACCCCATGGACTGTAGCCCGTCAGGCTCCTCTGTCTATAGGATTCTCCAGGCAAGAATACTGGAGTGGGTTGCCATTTCCTTCTCCAGTAAAAACATTACATTTACCATTTTAACCATTTTTAAGTGTATAATTCCGTGGTATTAGATACATTCACAGTGTTGTATGATCATCAGCAAATCTGTTTCCAGAACTTTTTTATTAGAAATTCTGCACTCTTCTCCTTTTCCTTATTCTCTCTTAAGAATTTGCTTACTCTGAAGTACCTCGTGTAAGTGAGGTCACACATTTGCCTTTGTGTCCTGGCTCATTTCACTTAGCTGAAGCGTACTCCATTGTTTGCAGACACCATGTTTTGTTCACCCATCATCATCTGTTGATGGGTTACGGGTGTTTCTGCTTGTTGACTTTGTGCATAATGCTGCTGTGAAGGTGTACAAATCTGTGCTTGTACTTTCCATCCTTCCAATACTTTGGGGTATAATCCCAGGAATAAATTTGATGGATCATATGGTAATTAAGTTTTTGAAGAATGACCAAACTTTCCCAAATTGGCAGTGTCATTTTACATCCCTACTGTCAGTTCGTGAAGGTTCCAGTTTGTCCGTCTTCCTCAATACTTGTTTTCCATTGTTTTGATAATAGTCATCCTGATGAGTGTGAAGTGGTATCTCATTTGCTTTTGGTTTGCATTTCCCTGATGACGAAGGATATTGAGCATCTTTTCATGCGCCTTTGACTATTTATTTCTGTCTTCTTTGGAGAAGTGTCTATTCAGACCCTTGGCACATTTTTGAATTGCGTTGTTTTTGTTGTTGAGGTGTAGGAGTTCTTTATGTATTTTGAAGGGTAATCTTTTTAATTTTCCATTTTTTAAAAAAAATATATTTTATTGAAGTACAGTTGATTTACAGTGCTTCAGGTGTACAGCACGGTGATTCAGTTATACAGATACACATATTATTTTTGAAATTATTTCCCATCAGAGGTTGTACAAGATGTTGACTATATTTCCCTGTGCTATACAGTAAACCTTTATTGCTTGCATGTCTATTTTTTAATTAGAAATCTAACATTCTATTCATATTCAGGGGGTAATCTTTATCAGGTTAATATACTTGTAAATATTTTCTCATTCTATGAGTTTTCTGTCTACTCTCTTGATAGTGTCCTTTCATTCACAAAAGTTTTTAATGTTTATGAAGTTCAATGTATCTAGGGCATCTCTGGTGGCTCAGTAGTAAAGAATCTGCCTGTCAGTGGAGGAGACATGAGTTCAATCCCTGATCCGGGAAGATGCCCACATGCCCTGGAGCAACCAAGCCTGTGCGCCGAACTCTGAGCTTGTGCTCTGGAGCTCACTCGCCCTAGAGCCCCTGCTCTTCGACAAGAGAAGCAATGAGAGACACCTGCGCACAGCTGCTCGCTGCAATTAGAGAAAAAGCCCGCACAGCAGTGAAGAGCCAGCACAGCCAAAACAAGACAGAACAAAAGCCTGTGCTTAGGGTGTCATATTCAGGAAATCATTATTAAATCCAATATTACGAAGATGTGCCCCTATCTTTTCTTCAAAGAGATTTATAGTTTTAGGTCTTATGGTTGGGTCTTTGATCTGTTTTGAGCGAATTTTTTATATATGTTAACAGGTAAGGGTCCAACTTATAATCTTTTGTGTGTGGATATACAGTTTTCCCTATAACATTTCTTGAAAAGCTTTATTTTTCCCCCACCCACTGAATGGTGTGTTAGCTCAGGCTGCCATAACGAAATATCACAGACCAGGTGGTTTAAAATCCGTAAGTTTATTTCTCACGTTTCTGGAGGCTGAGAAGTCCAAGACCAGTGTGCTGGCTGATTTAGCTCCTGGTTAGGGTACAGCCACCTCAGTGTGTCCTCACTTGGTGGAGAGAGATGTCAGGTGTCACTTTGCTGGCCGGAGAATGAAGCCTGTGATTAGAGGGTTAAAAACTTCCACCTCCAGGGAGCGGGGACAGGCTGGAGGTTGAACTGATGGTATCTGCAAAGGAAGCCTCCATAGAAACCAACAGAGCTTCCGGGTGGTGAGCACGGAGTTCCATGCCTTTCCTCATGCCTGGCACTCTGTGTCTCATCTGCCTGTTACTCACATCCTAGTGATAAACTGGTAACCTAGTGAGTAAACAAGATTTCCTGAGTTCTGGGACCCACTGTAGCAAGTTAACTAAACCCAAGAAGTGGGTCACAGGAAGCTGATTTGTAGCCAGTTGGTCAGAAATACAGGTAACAACCCGGACTTGCAACTGGTGCATGAAGCAGAGCTGGGTCTTGTGAGGTTGAGCACTTTCCTGTGGAATCTGACTCTGTCTGGGTAGATAGCGTCATAACTGAGTTGAATTTTGGACATGCTGCCGACATCCAAGAATTGCTGTTGGTGTGAGGAAGCCAAGGTGCGCGCACAGACACACACTCTCTCACTCTATGGAACTGGATCCAGGAACTCCTTTTGCAGAGATGACATAGATTTTGGGCCTAATCAACTTGGTGGGCAGTAGTGCCATTCACTGGAAAGCCGAAGGCAGATTTAGGGACTTAGGTTGTGGAAATATCAAGTATGAAATATCTGTGAAACCAAAGCAGAGATGCTGAGTAGGCAGGCGGGCTCTGGGTATCTGTCTAGTCAGTTTGGGAGACACTACCAGAGATGGCATCACAGTCACAAGAGAATTAAACCACCGTGAAAACCCAACTTCATGCAGCAGTCCTGGGACTGTCACCTGGAGCCGCTGACATCAGAGCTTGCCCAGAGAGTCAGTGCTGGTGTCTGGCTGGGATTCTTAGGGCAGGAAGCCACCTGCTCCTCAGAACAAAGCCTGGGCTGCTGGGGATACACCGGCTCCTGGAGGATGACACCGGCTCCTGGAGGATGACGCCTGCTCAGCAATGAAGGCAATACAAAGGACCAGGCCTGGACCCAGCAGTGCCCAACACCACCTCACCTCCGTTTCCTGTAACGGCACAGTTAGACAGCACACGCTTTTGCGTATCCACATTTATAAGAAACAGTTTTATTACAGCAATGGGACTCAATGGTGTGGAGCGCCATAGCACTTGAGAGGACACCCTTCCATGAGTGAGCACCAGTGGACAACTATACAGCTTCCCCACTAACCCTTATTAACACCACCTACTTAGTCTGCTCCTGAGACCGTTGAGAGTCTTCTATGACAGGGATCCCCAACCCCTGGGCCCGCACTGGTCTATGGCCTGTTTGCAACCAGGCCACTCAGCAGGAGATGAAAAGATGGTGAACAAGGGAAGATTCATCTATATTTATATTCACTCCCTATTGCTTGCATTATGACCTGAATTTCACCTCCCACCTTCTCTGTGGAAAAACTGTTTTCCATGAAATCTGTCCCTGGTGTCAAAAAGGTTGGGGACAGCTGTTTTATAACACACTGTGAACACTCACTTCAGTCTACTGTAGACCAATGAAAGGAACCTCCCTCTTCTGCTAGGAGGGACATCTCAGCTGAAAACCTACAAGTGGGGTCCTGGGCTTGTCAGCACCAAACATGCAGGTCTCCCATCTGCCCCACAGCATTCCTGGAAAAGTGCTGCACTCCACAGAAACCCTGCACCACTGCAGAGGTGGCCACTCTAGGGAAGAGGCTAAAAGAAATTAAACCTAAACTCTTCATCACGAGTATCCAAGGTGCCCTTGGACCTTCTTTCTGGACGAGGTCTGCAGACCCTTCGGCTCTTCTTTCTGGCAGCCTCACCTACAGGCTGCACCCGGGCTGAATGGGCAGCTGTAGGCGAAGAGAGGGACAGTATCAGAATTGAATAATACTGATGGGCAAACATTAACTGCCCATACAACTCTAACCTCACTGTAAAAATTAACTTGCTTCTCAAAATTGTAAGTACTATCATCACACACCCTTAAGAATCACAGATTCACTAACTGCCCCCTTTGCCTCCCTAGTCCAAGCCGGAGTTCTGTTACCTGCGCCCCAGGCTTTCTCCCCGTGGAGAAAGCCCCTTCCTACTGCGGCAGCCCCGCTGCACAAGTCTTCCGCCTTTCACTGCCCAGGCTTTTCCTCCTGCCCCCTTGAACTAGGCAGTTCTTCCTCAACCAGTTCTCAGTTTCTCACCAGTTCTGAGAGCCTGCAGGGCCCCTCGCCACTCGGCTTCTATTTGAGCCCTGTAGTCCCCAAACAAAGAGCGCATCAGCTGCCTCTTCCGGGGCAGGGGGGTTCTCTGGCTGCGCAGGGTTCGGATTGCCCTAAGAGCTTGTTCTTCTGCAGATGAAAACAAAGGACAAGTAATCTCTATCCTCACTTCCAACTGTCCTACCGCAAAGGGAACAATTCCATCCCTTGGCAGCACCTGAGGCCATACGACTGTCACCGTTTCCCTCCCCCAACTCTACAAAAGGGCCCTCACTCTGCTTAGGGGTGGGTCTCTGCATCTTCAGTCCCAGCTCCAGCTTTTCCACGCACCAGGCCAGTTCCCGAGACAGCTGCTCAGCCTGTGATGGATTGTGGATAGTGACTGTGAGCGGGCATCGGGGCGCTGGGGCTTCCAGCCTCATTCCACAGGAACCCAAAACGCCGCATCTTATCCACTTCCCGTTGTAAATCCGGGACTACACCCACAGGCGGGCTCCCGCCCAGAACGCGCCCGAGACTTCACCCTTCCCGACTGAGGCCCGCCCTTGCCTGGGCCTCTGCGCTTAGGGGGGCTTCTTCGGGGGCCTGCTTTTCTGGGGTCTTCCCGCTTCCAGTGGCAACAGACGCCCCATCCCGGGTTTTCTTCTTTTGTTTTTTGGTCTTCGAGGCAGCGTCATGGCAAGTAGGGCGCCCTAAGCAGACGGACTGGATGAGGCCTTCCAGTGGAAGGACTCAGAGCTTTAGGAAGCAGCCTGGGGAACCAGGGGCTGCAGGGTGCACGGGCAGTACCTGGGTCTGGGGCTGCCGCTGTCTCCCGAGCAGGATGTCCTGGAGCCTGGGGAAAGGGGGAAAGAACGAGGGTCATGAGGAGCCGCCAACCGCCCAAAGCCCCGCCACGCGCTCCCGGCCTGCAGACCTCTCACCGCCATGCGCTGCCGCCGGGACCGAGGAGGGCTGGGGTCCCACGCCGAATGCGCTCCCAGGGAAACAAGTCTACGTCGCAGAGTTCCGCGGGGCGGGGGGCGGGGCGCGCTCCGAGCACCGCCTGGACGAGACCCACTCAGAACATACTAGGTTGCAGGTGGTGGTGGTGGGTTAGCCACTCAGTCGCGTCCGACTCTTGCGAACCCATGGACTGTAGCCCGCCAGCTCCTCTGTCCCTGGGATTCTCCAGGCAAGATACTGGAGAGGTTGCAGGTACTGCTCTGGATGAAGGGACGCTACTCAAGGGAAAGTACCTTTAAAGCTCACCTGCTAGTGGGGCGGGAACAGAGGGAAAACAGGGCGCTTCCCTGGAGGCCCAGCGGTTAAGAACTTGCCTGCCAACACAGGGGACACGGGTTGGATCCCTGGTCTGGGAAGATCCCACGTGCCTGGGCAGCAGAGCCCCCAGTCGGCAACTGCTGAAGGCGCAGAGCCTAGACCCTGAACTCTGCAACAGAAGAAGCCTCCGCAGCGAGAGGCCTGCGGCTGCAATTAGAGAGTAGCCCTTGCTGGCCACAAGTAGAGAAAGCCCGTGTGCAGCAACAAAGACCCGGCGCGGCCAAAAATACATAAATAAACAATTAAAGAAGGCCCGTAAACAGACATGAATAGCTGTCACTGAGAGCGACGCTGTAGCAGTGGCCCCAGCAGGGCGGGGAGTGCTAAGCAAAATGCTCCGAGGAGCTGCAGCCCTGGCGGGGCTGGTTTGGCGGCAGGAAGGAGGGCGGGGGCGAGCCGCACGGCAAGGCGGGCGGGTCGTGGGGCCCCGGACCGCAACGCAGGCGGCTTCTGTTTCAAGAGAAGTGGAAGAGGGATGAGAGGGGCTTCGGGGGTCGAGGGAACCCCCTCATCCCTCGCAGTGTCGCGGCCTTCCCCGGACGCTGCTGTGTGGTCGGCACCATCTCCCTGCGCTTCCAGGCTCCCGGTCCAGGGCGACCCTACTGCACAGCCGTTGTTGGCCCCGCACCACAGGCGTCAGGGACTTCCCCCTGGCTCAGGCGGTAAAAGCATCTGCCTACAATGCTGGAGACCCGGGTTCGATCCCTGGGTCGGGAAAGTCCCCTGGGGAAGGAAATGGCACTCCACTCCAGTATTCTTGCCTGGAAAAGCCCATGGACAGAGGAGCCTGGTAGGCTACAGTCCATGGGGTCACAAGAGTCGGACACGACTGAGCGACTTCATTTTAACTTTCTTTCATAGGCATCAGGAGGACGGGAGTGCGCAGTGCTGTTCATCATTCCTGTCAGTGAAATCTCGGTCGCTTCCTGAGGCAAGAGGATAGGCGGTATCAGAAAGTAGATACTCATCCCGATAGTTCCTTCAGTTTTTTTTTTTTTTTCCCACTTATTTATTTATTTTTGGCTGTGCTGGGTCTTCATTGCTGCAGGGGCTTTCTCCAATGGTGGTGAATGGGGACTACTCTCTAGTTGTGGTGCGTGGGCTTCTCACTGTGGTGGCTCCTCTTGTGGACCATGGGCTCCTGGGCCCTAGAGCACAGGCTCAACAGCTGTGGTGCACAGGCTTAGTTGCCCCAGCGCAGGTGGGATCTTCGTGGATCAGGGATTGAACCCGTGTCTCCTGTGTTGGCAGGAAGATTCTTTGCCACTGAGCCACCAGGGAAGCCCATTTCTTTAGTTTTTAAGTAAAAATAAAAGACACATTTTCCATTTTCACCGAGAACTTTATTGAACAATTTATTCACCATTTTGTTCCACTACCGTCTGCAATTTTTCAGGCAACTTCATAATTTCATCTTCCTAAACATTTTATGTTTTGGAGCGAAGAATTGTTCCAGGTGACTTTTACAGTCTTCCAAGGAATAGAAACTTTTTCCATTAAGAGAATATTGTACATATGTATACCTATGACTGATTCATGTTGATGTATGGCAGAAACCAATACAACATTGTAAAGCAATTACCCTCCAATTAAAAATAATAAAAAATGAATTTTGTAAAGACCAAAATGAATGGAAATCTGAAGGTGCAATGTCTGGTGAACACGGCAGATGAATCAGAATGTCCCAGCCAAGCTCTAACAGTTTTCCTGTCATCAAAGAAACATGCAGTCTCAAATTATCCTGATGGAAGATTTTGCATTTTCTGTTGACTAATTCTGGACACTTTTTGTCAAGTGCTGCCTTAAGTTGATCTAATTGGGAGCAGTACTTGCTGGAATTAATTGTTTGGTTTTCTGGAAGAATCTCATAACAGACAACTCCTTTCCACTCTCATCACATACACATACATTACCTTCTTTGGATGAAGACTGGCCTTTGGTGTGGTTGGTGTTGGTTCATTTTGGTTGCCCCAAGATCTCTTCCATTCCACATTAATATATAGTATCCACTTTTAATTGCCTATCACAATGTTTTAAAAACAGAAAGTTTTCATTATGTTTAAGTAGGGAATTACATGTGGAAATATGGTCAAGGTTTTTTCACTTATGTGGAACCCAAACGTCAAAGTGCTGAATATAACAAAGCTGGTGTAACTGATTTTCAGTGCTTCATTTGGATATTTTGAATATGTTGGCTATCTCCCCCATGCTGTAATTTGCTTGTTCTCAATTAATGTTCTTAATTTGATTGCTGTCAACTCCAACTTGTCTACCCTACTGTGGAGCATCATCCAGAGAGAAATCTCCAGCACGAAACTTCACAAACCACTTTTGACACACCCAATCAGTCCCAGCACCTTCTTCATATATTGAAAACTAATCTTTTTCTGCGTTTCAGTTGTGTTTTTACCTTTCTTGAAATAATAAAGCATAATAGGCCAAAAATGTTGCTTTTCCCCTAATATCTCTAATATTGAAATGGTTACACAAAAAATCACCGACTTCCCTAGTTGTCCATTGGTTAAGACAACGTGCTTCCACTGCAGGAAGCACAGGTTTGATCCCTGGTCGAGGAAGTAAGATCCTACATTCTGCTCACAGTGGTTGAACAGAAAAAAGAAAAATTCATCAATTTTGGTAAGCTGTTTTAAATGCACACCCATACAATAGCTGTCACAATGCAATCTAACAAAATTGCTTACAATGAAGTTAAAGACAGCTAAGCACTACTAGAACCATCTTATGGAAAAAACTGAATGAACTTTTTGGCCAACTCAAAAAGCTAACATATTAGGTATTTATTGAGGGGTAACGAATTACCAGGAAACTTAGCAGATTGAAAATATCAAACATTCATTAACTCATAGTTTCTGAGGATCAGGAATCTAGCAAAGCATAGCTGGTTGGTTCTAGCTCAGGCTTTCTCTTCAGGGAGTAATACCAAAGACGTTTTAGATGTTTTTTATTTTAATTTATTTTTTGGTAGACATATTTTAAAATAACCACAGTTAGGATGTCTTTAAATTCTGGGAAACAAGAGTTTTAGAGGTGAGTAAATTCCAGATCCTAAAGGGGTTTTCCCTGCCTTCTTTGGTTGTGAAATCTATGACTTGGCCCCGAACTACTTCCTGCAGAAGCCTTCTTAGCCCAGACATGTGTGCCTGAACTTGCACCTCACTCCAGATGCTGCTTCTTCCACAGCCCTTACTCCCAGTCAGTCACTGAGTCCTATTAGTTTGTTGTTGGTCACTCAGTAAGTGGTGTTTGACTCTTTGTGACCCCATGGACTGCAGCACGCCAGGCTTCCCTGTCCTTCACCATCTCCCAGGAGTCTGCTCAAACTCATGTCCATTGAGTCAGTGATGCCATCCAACCATCTCACCCTCTATCATCCCTTTTTCCTGCCTTCAATCTTTCCCAGCATCAGGGTCCTTTATAACAAGTTGGCACTTCACCTCAGGTGGCCAAAGAATTGGAGCTTCAGCTTCAGCATCAGTCCTTCCAGTGAATATTCATGATTGATTTCCTTAAGGATGACAGGTTTGATCTCTTTGCAGTCCAAGGGACTCTCGAGAGTCTTCTCCAACACGACAGTTCAAAAACATCAATTTTTCAGCGCTCAGCCTTCTTTATGATCCAACTCTCACATCCATACAAGACTACTGGAAAAACCAGAGTTTTGATGGTACAGACCTTTGTTGGCCATCTCTGCTTCTTAATACACTATCTAGGTTGGTCATAACTTTCATTCCAAGGAGCAAGCATCTTTTAATTTCATGGCTGCTAGTCACCATCTGCAGTGATTTTGGAGCCCAAGAAAACAGTCTGTCACTGTTCCCATTGTCTCCCCATCTATTTGCCATGAAGTGATGGGACTGGGTGTCATCCACCTTAGATTTTTGAATATTGAGTTTTAAGCCAACTTTTTCACTCTCCTCTTTCACCTTCATCAAGAGGTTCTTTAGTTCCTCTTTACTTTTTTGCATATTTCTGCCAGCAATTGCCATATTTCTCTCAGCAATCTTGATTCCAGTTTGTGCTTCATCCAGCCCAGCATTTTGCATGATGTACTCTTCATGTAAGTTCAATAAGCAGGGTGACAATATACAACTTTGACGTACTCCTTTCCCAATTTGTAACCAGTCCATTGTTCCATGTCCAGTTCTAACTGTTGCTTCTTGACCTACATACAAGTTTCTCAGGAGACAGGTCACGTGGTCAGGTATTCCCATCTCTTAAAGAATTTTTCACAGTTCGTTGTGATCCACACAGTCAAAGGCTTTGTTGTAGTCAATAAAGCAGAAGTAAATGTTTTTCTGGAATTCTCTTGCTTTTTCTATGATCCAACAGATGTTGGCAACTTGATCTCTGGTTCCTCTGCCTTTTCTAAATCTAGCTTGAACATCCAGAAGTTCATGGTTCATGTACTGTTGAAGCCTAGCTTGGAGAATTTTGAGCATTAATTTGTTGGCATGTGAAATGAGCGCAATTGTGCAGTAGTTTGATCATTCTTTAATGTTGTCTTTCTTTAGGATAGGAATGAAAACTGACCTTTTCCAGTCCTGTGGCCACTGCTGAGTTTTTCAAATTTGCTGGCATATTGAGTGCAGCACTTTTGCAGCATTATCTTTTAGGATTTGAAATAGCTCAACTGGAAATCCATCACCTCCACTAGCTTTGTTTGCAGTGAAGCTTCCTAAGGCCCACTTGACTTCACATTCTAGGATGTCTGGCTCTAGGTGAGTGATCACACCATCATGGTTATCTGGATCATGAAGATTCTTTTTTGTATAGTTCTTCTGTGTATTCTTGCCACCTCCTAATATCTTCTGCTCTATTAGGTCCATACCGTTTCTGTCCTTTATTGTGTTCATCTTTGCATGAAATGTTCCCTTGGTATCTCTAATTTTCTTGAAGAGATTTCTAGTCTTTCCCATTCTATTGTTTTCCTCTACTTCTTTGCACTGATCACTGAGGAAGGCTTTCTTATCTCTCCTTGCTCTTCTCCGAACTCTGAATTCAGATGGGGATATCTTTCCTTTTCTCCTTTGCCTTTTGATTCTCTTCTTTTCTCAGCTATTTGTAAGCTCTCCTCAGACAATCTTTTTGCATTTCTTTTTCTCATGGATGATTTTGATAACATCCTCCTGTACAATGTTGTGAACTTCCGTCCATAGTTCTTCAGGCACTCTATCAGATCTAATCCCTTGAATCTATTTGTCACTTCCACTGTATAATAGTAAGGGATTTAATTTAGGTCATACCTGAATGGTCTAGTGATTTCCCTACTTTCTTAAATTTAAGCCTGAATTTTGCAATAAGGAGTTCATGATCTGAGCCACAGTCAGCTCCTGGTCTTGTTTTTGCTGACTGTATAGAGCTTCTCCATCTTCAGCTGCAAAGAATATAATCAATATGATTTCATTATCGACCATCTGGTCATGTCCATGTGTAGAGTCATCTCTTGTGTTGCTGGAAGAGGGTGCTTGCTATAACTAATGTGTTCTCTTGACAAAACTCTATTAGCCTTTGCCCTGCTTAATTTTGTACTCCAAGACCAAATTTGCTACTATTCCAGGTATCTCTTGACTTCCTACTTTTGCATTCCAGTCCCCTATGATGAAAAGGACATCTTTTTTTGTTATTAGTTCTAGAAGGTCATGTAGGTCTTCATAGAACAGTTCAACTTCAGCTTCTTCGGCATTAGTGGTTGAGGCACAGACTTGGATTACTGTGTTTGCCTTGGAAACGAACATAGATCTCTGTCATTTTTGAGATTTGACCCAGGTACTGCATTTTGGACTCTTTTGTTAACTATTGAGGGCTACTCCTTTCTTATAAGGGATTCTTGCCCACAGTAGTAGATATAATAGTCATCTGAATTAAATTCACCCATTCTGGTCCATTTTAGTTCACCGATTCCTTAAATGTCAATGTTCACTCTTGCCATCTCCTGTTTGACCACTTCCAATTTGCCTTGATTCATCGACCTAACATTCAAGGTTCCTACGCAATATTGTTCTTTACAGCATCAGACTTTATTTTACAGGAAAAGAAGGGGATGACAGAGGATGAGATGGTGGGATGGCGTCACTAACTCGATGGGTATGAGTTTGAACAAGGCTCGGGAGTTGGTGATGGACAGGGAAGTCTGGTGTGCTGCAGTCCATGGTGTCACAAAGATTCGGACATGACTGAGCAACTAAACTGAACTGAACTTTTACCACCTATCAGTTTATCTGCTAGCTAATCTCCACCCCTCTCCACTATGCAACACACACTGTCTCTGGCCTGAACTGCTTTCGAGTTCTCATTCATCTCTCTGGCTGCACTTTGCCTCTCTTCTGTCTTTTCTGAACCATCATGTGGTGGGAATGGTCTTTAGAAAACAAAACTGTGTTGCTCTCCTGCCTAGAAATCTTCTATTTTTTCCAGGATAAAATCCAAGCTCCTGACTTCCAGCCAGCAGCACATGCCCCATAAATCATACGGAGGCAACTATTTTCAGACCTCACTCTGCTCCCCCTGCTGATCTTCCAGCCTTCTGAGCCTCACCCCTCACCTCTCCTTACAGGCCCCTGCAAGCCCCACTGCCCTCTGCTTGACCAGCCACCTCATTTTTCTTCCCTGACAAACCTCCAGAATCAGGCAGTAGGTGTTTACAGAACTTTAGCGAGGAAGAAATAGAAAGTCTAGTCTTCCATGTCATCAAATCTCCTCTCCATTGCCTCCCACTCTGGTATGTAATAAAGGCTCAGAAAATGGATGGAAACCTTCATCTAGCTGTGCCTGACTGTCTGCATCCCCACAGCCACTCCAGAAACCACTCCTAACGTTTCACTGTCAACCATCATCGCTGCTTCCTATCTCCTGAGCACACTAGTCTCCACTAACACAATCTTTCCTTGGCACATTCCCCTAGCCTGTTTAAGATGTAACTATTTAAGTACAGTCAATTCTCATCATTCCTGGTAGTTTTATAAAGTAGCTGAGAACAGTGAATTAGGGAATAACAAACCACTGCTCCTGGGAGAAATGCAGTTAGGTTTCTAGGAGCCTCTGGTCACAACATCTTCATCAACCAATCAATACATGACCTTCTTTTATGCATGTTTCTCTCTAAAGACACCTTATTTGCTCTATACTGTTTTTTGTTTTTGTTTTTTTTTTGCTCTATACTGTTGATTCCTAAACATTGAACTCAGCCAACAGCACTATGACTTAGACTGAATGAAGTGTATCTAGCACATTTTTCTCTCCAAAAAGACATCACATCACAGTTCCCTTGCTCTTAGGGACATTAGATAGCACTTCAACACTATGCTTGAGGCAGTTTTAAACAGTGAAATCCCCAACATAAGCATAAAGATAAAAAAAAGTATGGCAATTAAAATACAGGCACATCTTGGAGATATGACAGGTTCAGTTACGGACTACCACAATAAAATGAGTGACACAATAAAAGTTACATATATTTTTTAGTTTTTCAGTGAATATAAAAGTTATTAGTCTGTTAAGTGTGCAATAGCATTATGTCTAAAAAACAATGTACATACATTAATAAAAATAGTGCTAAAAATGCCAACCATAATCTGAGTCTTTAGCAAGTCATGTAGTATTAAAAACATCAGATATCTTTGATTGTGCATTACCATAACAAATATAACAATGGTAGGTTTGAAATATTGCAAGAATACAAAAATCTGACACCCCAGCAGGATGCGAGCAAATGCTGCTGGTAAGTGTGCTGTACGATCAGTTTCTGTCTCAGGTATTCGATGCTCTGTTGTTAGCCGCATACACGGCAAGGAGCCTTGTGTTTTCTCATAGACATGATCCCTTTGTCATGTTCAATACCCCTTCTTTGTCCCTGATGACTTTATTTGCTCCAGTGTCAGAAATCAATATAGATACTCCAACTTTCTTTTCATTAGTGTTAGCATGGTATGCCTTTCTCCTCCTTTTATTTTTAATCTGCGTTTTTGTATTTAAAGTGGGTTTCTTACAGACAATGTGTAATTAGGTCTTCTTTTTTATCTGCTTTGGCAGTCTCTGTCTTTCAATTGGTGTAGCTAGACATTCACTTTTAAAGTGATTATTAATATGGTAGTTAGTTTTTTATTCATTACACTTGTTTTCTTTTTAGAAATCTTGCCCTTTTCTCCTGTCTTCTCTGGTTTAACTGAGCATTTTATCGGATTCAATTTTTTCTACTACTTAGCATATCAATGATACTTTTAAAAGAATTTTAAGGTTTGTTTTAGAGTATGCAGTGTGTAATAGAACTAATGTAAGTCTACCTTCAAATAACACTACATTGCCTCACAGGCAACACAGGTACTTACAACCCAGTCCCAACTCCCCTCCTGTCCTCAGGACACTGCTACCATCCACCTTACACAGGCGACAGTTACCCAATACGCTGTCAAGACTATCACTCTGAAAACCAGTGACCTTTCGTTTTAATTAGGAATAAGACAAGTAAAATATTTTCTTTTACCTTCACTTGTTCCTTCTCGGATCTGCTCCCTTGTAGGTCGATCTGGGTTTCTTGTATCATTTGCTGTCTCTCTTGTTCTTCAGTTGCTAAGTCATGTTTGACTCTTTTTGACCCCATGGACGGCAGCACCCCTGTTCTTCTCTATCTCCTGGAGTGTGATCAAATTCATGTCCATTGAGTTGGTGATGCTATCTAACCATCTCATCCTCTGCCACCCCACTTCTCTTTTTGCTTTCAATGCTTCCCACCATTAGGGTTTTTTCCAATGAGTTGGCTCCTTGCATCAGGTGGCCAAAGTATTGGAGCTTCAGCATCAGTCCTTCCAATGAATATTCAGGGCTGATTTTCTTTAGGATTGACTGGTTTGATCTCCTTGCCACCCAAGAGACTCTTGAGTCTTCCCCAGCATCACAGTTCAAAAACATCAGTTTTTCAGTGCTCAGCCTCCTTTATGGTCCAACTCTCACATCTGTACATGACGACTGGAAAAACCATAGCTTTGACTACATGGACCTTTTCTGGCAAGGTGATGTTTTTGCTTTTTAACACACTGTCTAGATATATCATAGCTTTCCTTCCAAGGAGCAAGTGTCTTTTAATTTTGTGGCTGCAGTCACCATTCACAGTGATTTTGGAGCCCAAGAAAATAAAATCTGTCACTGCTCCCACTTGCCCCCCTCCTATTTGCCATGAAGTGATGGGACTGGATGCCATGATCTTAGTTCTTTTGGATGTTGAGTTGCAAGCCAACTTTTGCACTCTCCTTTTTCACCGTTATCAAGATACTCTTTAGTTCCTCTTCACTTTCTGCCATTAGAATGGTATCATCTGCATGAGTTTGTTGGTATTTCTCCTGGCAATCTTGATTCCAGCTTGATTCATCTAATCTGGCATTTCACATGATGTGCTCTGCATATAAGTTAAATAAGCAGGGTGACAATATACAGCCTTATTGTACTCCTTTCCCAATTTTGAACCAGCCCATTGTTTCATGTCCAGTTGTAATTGTTGCTTCTGGACCCGCATACAGGTTTCCCCAGAGACAGGTAAGGTGGTCTGGTACTCCCATCTCTTTAAAAATTTTCCACAGTTTGTTGTGATCCACACTGTCAAAGGCTTTAGCATAGTCAATGAAGCAGAAGTAGATGTTTTTCTGGAAATCTCTTGCTTTCTTCATGATCCAGCGAATGTTGGCAAATTGATCTTTGCTTCCTCTGCCTCTTTGAAATCTACTTTTTACATCTGGAAGTTCTCAGTTCATGTATTGCTGAAGCCTACCTTGAGAATTTTGAGCATAACCTTGCTAGCATGTGAAATGAGCACAACTGTACAGTACTTTGAGCATTCTTTGGCATTGCCTTTCCTTGGGACTGGGAAAATTGGCCTTTTCCAGTCCTGTGGCCATTGTTGAGTTTTCCAAATTTGCTGACATACTGAGTGTAGCACTTGGACAGCATCATCTTTTAGAATTTGAAACAACTCAAATGGAATTCCATCCTCTCCACTAGCTTTATTTGTAGTAATACTTCCTAAGGCCCACTTGACTTCGTATTTCAGGATGTCTGACTCTAGGTGAGTGACCACACCATCATGGTTATCTGGGTCATTAAAACCTTTTTTGTATAGTTCTTCTGTGTATACTTGCCACCTCTTTTTAATCTCTTCTGCTTCTGTTAGGTCCTTACCATTTCTGTCATTTATTGTGCCCATCCTTGCATGAAATGTTCTGTTGATGTCTCCAGTTTTCTTGAAGAGATCTCTAGTGTTTTCCTCTGTTTCTTTTCATTGCTCACTTAAGAAGGCTTTCTTATCTCTCATTGCTCTTCTCTGGAACTCTGCATTCAGTTGGGCGTATCTTTCCCTTTCTCCTTTGCCTTTTGCTTCTCTTCTTTCCTCAGCTATTATAAAGCCTCCTCAGATAACTAATTTGTCTTATTATATTTCTTTTTCCCTGAAATGGATTTGATCACTGCTCCCTGTAGTTACGAACCTCCATCCATAGTTCTTCAGGCACTCTGTCTACCTGATCTAATCCCTTGAATCTATTTGTCACCTCCACTGTATAATCATAAGAGATTTAATTTAGGTCATATCTGAATGGCCTAGCGGTTTTCCCTACTTTCTTCAGTTTAAGCCTGAATTTTGCAATAAGGAGGTCATGATCTGAGGAACAGTCAGCTCCAGGTCTTATTTTTGTTGACTGTATAGAGCTTCTCCATCTTCAGCTGAAAAGAACACAATCTGATTTCAGTATTGACCATCTGGTGATGTCCATGGATAGAGTATTCACATTAGTGACTGGGGCATAGACTTGGATTACTGTGATGTTGAATGGGTCACCTTGGAAGCAAACTGAGATCATTCTGTCATTTTTGAGATTGCACCCAAGTATTTCATTTTGGACTCTTCTCTTGACTATGAGGGCTACTACATTTCTTCCAAGGGTTTCTTGCCCACAGTAGTAGATATAATGGTCGTCTGAATTAAATTTGCCCATTCCAATTCATTTTTCAGTTTTCATTCCAGTCCCAAAGAATGCTCAAAATACTGCACAATTGCACTCATTTCACATGCTGGCAAAGTAATGCTCAAAATTCTCAAAGCCAAGCTTCAACGGTATGTGAACTGTGAAATTCCAGATGTTCAAGCTGGACTTAGAAAAGGCAGAGGAATCAGAGATCAAATTGCTAACATCCATTGGATTATTGAAAAAGCAAGAGAATTCCGGAAAAACATCTATTTCTGCTTTATTGACTTTGCCAAAGACTTTGACTGTGTGGATCACAATAAACTGTGGAAAATTCTGAAAGAGATGGGAATACCAGACCACGTGACCTGCCTCCTGAGAAATCTGTATACAGATTGGGAAGCTACAGTTAGAACTGGACATGGAACAACAGACTGGTTTCAAATTGGGAAAGGAATACGTCAAGGCTGTACATAGTCACCCTGTTTATATAACTTATATGCAGAGTACATCATGCAAAATGCTGGGCTGGATGAAGCACAAGCTGGAATCAAGATTGCTGGGAGAAATATCAATAACCTCAGCTATGCAGATGACACCACCCTTACGGCAGAAATCGAAGAACTAAAGAACCTCTTGACGAAAGTGAAAGAAGAGAGTGAAAAAGTTGGCTTAAAACTCAACATTCAGAGAACTAAGATCATGGCATCTGGTCCCATACCTTCATGGCAAATAGATGGGGAAACAGTAGAAACAGTGACTGACTTTATTTTTCTGGGCTCCAAAATCATTGCAGATGGTGACTGCAGCCATAAAATTAAAAGATGCTTGCTCCTTGGAAGAAAAGTTATGACCAATCTAGACAGCATATTCAAAAGCAGAGACATTACTTTGCCAACAAATGTCCATCTAATCAAAGCTATGGTTTTTCCAGTAGTCATGTATGGATGTGAGAGTTGGATCATAAAGATTGCTAAGTGCTGAAGAATTGGTGCTTTTGAACTATGGTGTAGGAGAAGACTCTTGAGAGTCCCTTGGACTGCAAGGAGATCCAACCAGTCCATCCTAAAGGAAATCAGTCCTGAATATTCATTGGAAGGACTGATGCTGAAGCTGAAACTCCAATACTTTGGCCACCTGATGTGAAGAACCGACTCATTGGAAAAGACCCTGATGCTGGAAAAGATTGAGGGCAGGAGGAGGAGGGGATGACAGAGGATGAGATGGTTGGATGGCATTATTGAGTAATGGACATGAGTTTGAGTAAACCCTGGGAGTTGGCGATGGACAGGGAGGCCTGGTGTGATGCAGTCTATGGGAGTCACAAAGGGTCAGATATGACTGACTGACTGAACTGACTGATTTCCATTCATTTTAGTTCACTGATTCCTCAGATGTTGATGTTCACTCTTTCCATCTCCTGCTTAACTATTTTCAATTTACTTTGATTTGTGGACCTAACATTTCAAGTTCCTATGCAATATTGTTCTTTATAGCATCAGACTTTACTTTCACCACCAGACACATCCAAAACTGAGTGTTGTTTCTGCTTTGGCCCAACTACTTCATTCTTTTGGGAGCTGTTGGTAATTGCCTTCTGCTCTTCCCAAGTAGATCAACAGATGGACTTGGAGGGGGTGATAAACGCTGGCAGCCTAACCTGGTGAGATGTGGTCACTTTCCCTGGATGTGGTGCACAGAGGAAGCCCCTCTCCGTCGCACCTCAGTGGAGCATCCGTCATGCTGAGCTGGGCGGGTGTTCAATGAGTCATGGTTCAGATGCCACACACTCTTGGTTTTCTGACCAAGTTTTAGTAGATTTTGTTGAATAAACATTTCTTCATTTGCTATTCACCTTTGGTAAAATTTCCAGAGACATTAAGAAGGTTGTTAGTTTGGGCTGGGTTTTCTGTTTTGTTTTAATGATTCTTGCCAGCTGTGTTCTGCTGTGGTATAGATTCACAGAGTTCATTCCACTGTCATCACAGTGTCCTGGCTTTCAATTTTGAAGAAAATTTTTGCTGAATCTAGAATTCTAGGTTGGCAGTTATTTTTTTCAGTACATTAAAATTGTCCTTTTGTCTGCTATCTCCCACTTCTGAAGTTGAAAAGCCAGTTTGCAGTATTGTTTTGCTTTGAAGATGATACATCTTTTTCCTCTTGCTACTTTTGATATTTTTTTTTTCAGTTTTTGACAGTTTGACTATATTATACCAATGAGTGTGCTCTTTGCATTGACCTTACTTAGGGTTCTTCATGCTTTTTGAATCTATGGCTTATAGACACTAGCCAGTTGTGGAAAAAATGTAGGCCAATATTTCTTTTTTAAAAATAAAATCCTAAATCTTTTATTTATTTATTATTATGATTTATTTATTATTTTGGGCTGCAGATAGATCCTTTTTTAAAATTAATTTATTTTTCTTGAAGGATAATTGATTTACGGAATTTTGCTGTTTTTCTGTCAAACCTCAACATGAATCAGCCATCATTATACATATCTCCCCTCCCTTTTGAAGCTCCCTCCCATCTCCCTCTCCATCCCACCCCTCTAGGCTGAAACAGAGCCCCTGTTTGAGTTTCCCGAGCCATACAACAAATTCCCATTGGCTGTCGATTTTACATATGGTCACGTAAGTTTCCATGTTACTCTCTCCATTCATCTCACCCTCTCCTCCCCTCTCCCCATGTCCTTAAGTCTATTCTCTTTGTCTGTTTCTCCATTGTTGCCCTGTAAATAAGTTCTTCAGTACCATTCTTCTAGATTCCATATGTATGTGTTAGAATACGATATTTATCTTTCTCTTTCTGACTCACTTCATTCTGTATAATAGGTTCTAGGTTCATCCACCTCATCAGAACTGACTCAAATGCATTCCTCTTTATGGCTGAGTAATATTCCATTGTGTGTATATACCACAACTTCTTTATCCATTCATCTGTTGATGGACATCTAGGTTGCTTTCATGTTCTAGCTATTGTAAATAGTGCTGGCAGGCGGATTCTTAACCACTGGATCACGTAGGCCAACATTTCTTAAACTATTTCTTTTACCTGTTCCTTTTCTCCTCTCTTCCCAGGACTGTGAGACACTCACAATATGCTTCCCGCCTGGTTGTGCCTACTCCTTATGCTCTTTTCTGTATTCTCTGTCCTGCTTTTTCCTCACTGTGTTTTAACCTGAATACTTTTACTTATGTACTTTCCAGTTACCTAATCCTCTGTTTTGTTACCTGCTATCTGCCAATGAATTCTCTTGTCTGTTGAATTCTGAATTTTAATTTTCATTTGACTTCTAGTGCATTCTGTAGCTCTTTGTTTTCTTACATGTACTAATCATTGTTTTGTTTGTTTTAAACTGTTTCTTAATAATATTTGAATCACTTGTGAAGTTGTTTCAGTTGTGTATTTTTTCTCCTGGCTTCTTGTCATTTACTTGTTAATTATTATAGATTAAAAGCTATAGAGACTTTATATGATGTTACACTCTTGAAAGAGGATTACGTCTCCTTCTGGTAGACAGATAAAATGCCATTTGATCACCTTGTCACATCTAGGGGGTTGGTCTTAGGGCTTGTTAAGGCTGGTCCAATACTCAAGGGAGAATTCCTGACTCACTGTTCCCCTTTGAGTAATGCTAGGGACTTGATTTGTTATTCTGAAAACCGGCAAATAAAAGAATAAAGGATTGATTCTGCTTTTACTACATGTGTTATCCCTCAGGATAACTAGACAATTGATGAGTAGAAGTTCCTTCACAGAAGTTCTAGCCAAAAAAAATATGACTGACCAATTAGAATTGTGTTTGTGCTTAGTCACTCAGTCTTGTCCAACTCTTTGTGACCCCAAAGGACTGTAGACTGCCAGGCTTCTCTGTCCATGGGGATTCTCTAGGCAGGAATACTGGAGTGGGTTGCCATGCCCTCCTCCAGGGGATCTTCCTAACCCAGGGATTAAACCCAGGTCTACCTGCATTGTAGGTGGATTCTTTATCATCTGAGCCACTAGGGAAGCCTGAGAATACTGGGGTGGGTAGCCTATCTCTTTTCCAGGGGATCATCCAGACCCAGGAGTCAAACCAGGGTGTCCTGCATTACAGGTAGATTCTTTACCAGTTGAGCTACCAGGGAGGCCCAAATTAGAAATTAGTATTTTGCAACTCCAATTTTTAAAAATTTGCTTATTTTTTGACCGTTCTGCTCGAATTGTGACATCTCAGTTCCCCAACCAAGGATTGAATCCAGGCCCCAGTAATGGAAGGGCTGAGTCCTAACCACTAGACTGCCAGGAAATTCCTGCAATTCCAAATTTTCATTTTATTTCTTCTTATTTTGGTTGCACTGGGTCTTTATTTTTGTATGTGGACTTTTCTCTAGTTGTGGCAAGCAGGGCCTACTCTAATTGTGGTGTTCAGGCTTCTCATGGCAGTGGCTTCTTGTTGCAGAGCACAGATTCTAGGCACATGGGGTTCAGTAGTTGCTGTATGTGGCTTCAGTAGTTGTGGCACGTGCCAATTTTAAAATTAATATAAATTATAATTTTTATTGGCTACTAATATCACAAAAAGAGAGACAACAAGGCATTTTACACCTCCTGATGAAAAATCACTTATGAAGGATTAAAAAAAAGAGTCAAACCTGAATTCTTAGATACCAGCTAAAACAACTAAATACAGAAGACAGCTGATCCTTCCATATCCTTCCTCTAGTCCTGCAAAAAGAACACCCAGCAATAAAATATCTTCTACCTAGAGCAAAAACAAGGGGATTGCTTCAAAAAACCAAATAACTCTAGATAAAGACTTCCAAATTTTGACATTTAGGGGTGTCCTGGCCTTATAGCCACCATCTCACTCAAATGCATTTCTGATTCATAAACGCGCTCATTTGTAGAGTTCCCAAGTATTTTTTATTTCCTTAACTTAAAATACAAACAAGCATCAATTATGCTTCAATGTTTTGAAAAGAGCTAAAGAAATAGTAAAATTTAAAATACATAAAATATAAGCAGGCAGTGTGGACTGGTGTGAGACACTGCTTCTCAGCTCACAGGTCGCTCTGTTCTGTGGTCTCGTTTTGTCAGTCTTCATTCTGCTTCCTAGTCAGTGACATAACACCTCTTGGTGAGGATCATCTTTCAGACTCTAGTCTCAGAAGGCGGAGGACTCTTAATTCCTCAGATGCCCCTGACAGAAGCCACGAGAATTCAGGACCTTTACTATCTATGACCTGCCCTTTTAGGCTGCTCCTTTGTTTCTGGAATTAATTATTGTTTGCTTTTTACCTTCCAGACTTGAATAGTGGAATCAATGCCTTTGAAGCACTGGAAGAAGTTCTGCAAAAATGACTTGGCCCATATTAGAGCCTACCCTGTTAATATTTTCAACCCAGTTTCTCCATTCTGGCCAAACAGTCTGAAAGTCACAGCTCTAATAATAACCACTGTTTTCAAAAGAGAGAGCCCATTGTGCTTTCGTGGTCTCTCAGAACAGGTCTCCCTCTCACAGTTCTTACAAGGTTTATCTTCCCACAGGTTTGTAGTCACATAATTCAGTGCTTTTGGACGGGCAGTTTTGTTTTTGGTCAATTCCCTGTCACTGAATCACAGAAATCTGTTGTGTCATAGTTTTGACAAATGTTCAGGTACTTTTACACATTGGAGACACGTGGTATGCACTGATGTACATGCTTAGCTTTGTCACCTTGTGCTGCACTGCTATTGAACGGGTAGTTTGCTTCTTTCTGTTTTTTTTTTCTGTTTTCCATAATTTACTTCTGTGTAACTGAATTGTCTAGATCAAAGAATTTTTCCCACTATTCATTACTCTGTATGCCCTTCATTCATTATAAGTTATTTTTGATACATTTATTTTTCAACTGTAGGGAATATGCTATGCACAGGCCTGTACTATAATTAACAGGGCTTTGAAAAATAAGAATGACTTTCTCATCACCCCCAGGCAAAGGGCTGGGAGCAAGTACAAAGTACATTGTGGAAAAACATCTTGAAAACAAGATATTGAAGTACTGACGTGACTGATGGAAAACCATTAGTGACTGTTCTCATAACCAGAGCTTTGAGGGGGTTGCTGAGAAAGGTCATCACTAGCTGAAGGGCTAAACAGAGTCATGAAAGGCCTGAAGGTTTGACATTGAGGACTGTGAATTGTATATCTTTATCCCTATCTGAGATTGTAAAAAACAGATATCGCTAGAGTACTGTACAAGGAAGTAGATGTTAGCAATAAAAAGCATGCAAGGATTAGGATCTGGGATTTGCCTGCGAATGGCATCCCCTGATGTCATATCAGCCCCCTGATCCCCACTTTATTTCTGAGTCTTGTTTTGTTTATTTTTCTATGGCACCGCTCCCTCAGGTCAGTTTGATGTTGGGCAGGTCCCGACATCAATAAATGTTTGAATGTCTGCTGAGTGTCAGCCATGGACAACCAAGCATGCCAATCTCCCTCCTCACTTTCTGAGGGCACCTCTCCCTCAGGTCACACCTGGAAGCTCCTGCCCCATCTGTGCCTATTAGTCCATTTCAGAGGGAGGGCTTTGATCTTGGGTTTCTTCTCTCCCTCACTCCCATGCCAGCTTTCACGGCTTTGAGCAATTGCTTCTCTGTCCTTGCCTTCTCTTTTCTCTTCCCAGTGAGGTCATTTTTTTTTGTTTTGTATTCTGAGAATCCAAATAATCCTAGGAGATAATTGGTTCATATAAGTGTTCCTACTTTATGCTTTTAAGTATTTACTACAATAAAACATGAATAATTCTTTCTTCTATTCTTTTATGCTGTGAATATAGGGTGGAAAATACAGAATTGACTCCAAAGCAGGAAATTTCTGAAAAAGTGAACTTCCAGAGAACAAAATCAGGACATGTAAGGAGTATTTCCAAGGGATTGATTTTGAGGAGATGTCTAAAATGGAGGGAGGGATACAGAATTGCTGGGAGAAACCTCCAGTAGAGGGACTGAAGGAGGAATTCCCCCAGAAGACTCAGTTCAGGCCAGTGACAGTGGCAGGTGTGAGGAGTTTCAAAGAGGAGAGAGGCCTAGAGCTCAGTGCTGCTGAGGAAGACTGCACTGCAGATGTGAATCCTGACAAAAACTGCAGGCCATCTTCAGGGAGAGTCTCCCTCAGAGTGTGTCATGTGCAGAAAACTTGCAGCCAAGTTTGGACCTCCTTAACCTCCAGAAAAACATCAATTTCTGCTTCATTGACTATGCCAAAGCCTTTGACTGTGCGGATCACAATAAACTGTGGAAAATTCTGAAAGAGATGGGAATACCAGACCACCTGACCTGCGTCTTCAGAAACCTGTATGCAGGTCAGGAAGCAACAGTTAGAACTGGACATGGAACAACAGACTGGTTCCAAATAGGAAAAGGAGTACGTCAAGGTTGTATATTGTCACCCTGCTTATTTAACTTCTATGCAGAGTACATCATGAGGAACGCTGGGCTGGAAGAAGCACAAGCTGAAATCAAGATTGCCGGGAGAAATATAAATAACCTCAGATATGCAGATGACACCACCCTTATGGAAGAAAGTGAAGAGGAACTCAAAAGCCTCTTGATGAAAGTGAAAGAGGAGAGTGAAAAGGTTGGCTTGAAGCTCAACATTCAGAAAACGAAGATCATGGCATCTGGTCCCATCACTTCATGGAAATAGATGGGGAAACAGTGGAAACAGTGTCAGACTTTATTCTTTTGGGCTCCAAAATCACTGCAGATGCTGATTGTAGCCAGGAAATTTAAAGACGCTTACTCCTTGGAAGGAAAGTTATGACCAACCTAGATAGCATATTAAAAAGCAGAGACATTACTTTTCCAACCAAGGTCCGTCTAGTCAAGGCAATGGTTTTTCCCGTGGTCATGTATGGATGTGAGAGTTGGACTGTGAAGAAAGCTGATCGCTGAAGAATTGATGCGTTTGAATTGTGGTGCTGGAGAAGACTCTTGAGAGTCCCTTGAACTGCAAGGAGATCCAACCAGTCCATTCTAAAGGAGATCAATCCTGGGTGTTCATTGGAAGGACTGATGCTAAAGCTGAAACTGCAATACTTTAGCCACCTCATGCGACGAGTTGACTCACTGGAAAAGACTCTGATGCTGGGAGGGATTGGGGGTGGAAGGAGATGGGGACGACAGAGAATGGGATGGCTGGATGGCATCACCGACTCGATGGACATGAGTTTGAGTGAACTCCAGGAGTTGGTGATGGACAGGGAGTCCTGGCGTGCTGTGATTCATGGGGTCGCAAAGAGTCAGACACGACTGCGTGACTGAACTGAACTGAACTGAACCTCCAGGGTGTCTGTGTAGGAGAATGAGCCTGTCATGCAGATGTATTTGTGAAAGTGCCCAGGCAGAGTTCAGTTTTCAGTGAGAACCAGAGCGTTATCAGTCCAGAAAACCCTTTGAAAATTGTGCTGTGTATGGATAAGCTTTTGCTCAGAGCACCAGAGAATTCACTGTAACACTCACACTGGAGAAAGACTCCATGAGTGTGACATACATGAGAAAGCTCTTAGCACACAACCATCTTACATTCAGCCTCATACAGTTCACTCTGGGTCTAAGGCCTGTGAGTGCAGTCAGTGTGGAAAAGCCTTTAGTTATGTCTCCAACCTGATCCATCATCAGAGGGTGTGCAGTGCAGAGAAGCCATACACATGGGTAGAGTGTGGGGAGGACTTCTGGAGACAGCATCAGAGAACCCATTCTGGAGAGAAGCCCCATGATTGTGGTGAGTGTGGTTAAGCCTTTAGCACATGATTTTCTTTTATCCAACAGCAGAGAACTCACACATGAAGAAAACCTATGAGTGTAATGAATGTGGAAAATCTTTCAGTCAGTGCTTATAGATTATTCAACATAAGAAGGTTCACACTGGAGAGAAGCCTTATGTCTGCAATGAGTGTGGGAAACTCTTCAGGACTACCTTTGCTTCATCCCACATCAGAGAATTCACCCCAGGGAGAATCCTTACGGGTGTGATGAGTGTTTGAAAACCTTCAGTCACAAGGGACACCTTATTCAGCATCAGAAAATTCTCCTTGGAGAGAAGCCCTATGAGTGTGATGAGTGTGGGAAAGCTTTCAACCAGAGTTTTGGACACACAGTGGTGAGAAGCCCTGTAAGTGCAGTGAGTGTGACAAAGACTTCAGTGTGCTCTCCTCCTTGGGGAGCATCAGAGGGTTCACACTGGAGAGAGGCCCCACGAGTGTGACAAGTATGGGAAGACCTTTGGAAAGATAATCACCCTCATTAAGCATGAGAGGACACACAAGGGGAAAAGCCCTGTGAATATGGTGACTGTGGAAAAGCCTTCATCCAGAGCACACATCTCATCCACTATCAAAGAATACACACTGGGGAGAGCCCTTATGCTTGCAGTGAGTGTGGGAAGGCGTTCAATGTCTTCTCCCTCATTCAGCATCTCAAAGTCCACACTGATGAGAAGCCTCACTGGTGCAGCAAGTGCAGCAAGGCCTTCAGCCAGCATTCTCAGCTTACTCATCATCAGATGGTTCACAATGGTGGGACGCCCTATATGTGCACCAAGTATGGGACAGTGTTCAGGGCACGCCTGTCCCTCCTCCAGCATCAGAGAATCCACACTGGATAGAAGCCCTACAAATGCACTGAATGTGGGAGATCCTTCCAACAAAGCTGTCACCTCACTCAACATTACAGAACCCACAGTGCAGAGCAACTTTACATGTGTAGTAGATGTGGGGAATGTAAGGCCGGACCCCGGTGGCCATCTTGGCTTCTCCTTCTCCTCTTCCCTTTCCCATCGGTGGGAAAAAGCCCTGCCGGACTCTGATTACTGTGCTCTCATTCCCTCCCCCACTGCTGGAGTGTCCTTGATGTATCGGTTCCTGGTAGAAATCAACCCTCTCCTAACCTCCCCCTCCTAACCTCCTGTCCGGAAACAGCATTCTGCCCAGAAACAGCAAGAACTATTCCACTGTGTCAGCACAACCTTAAGCAGATCGGGCAACCAATCCAGTCTTGCCCCCTGGTTAACTGACCTATGAGGAATCACCATTCCAAACCTTGCCTCATTTGGGAAAAATTTTGCTGCCCCTTACTGTGAAGCTATATAAGTTGCTCTTTGTTCTCGCGCGGACTTCCTCAACCTCACTCTGTTGGGTCCTGGAATCCCGCCCGGGAGCGCTTCCCATTAAAGCTTGTTATACCACCTATTGGGTGTCTAAGTTCCTTTTTATCTAACATTGGGCCATTTTGACCTTACATTTGGTGCCCAACGTGGGGCTCGAGGCTAGGGCCCATCCCGCCAGCCGCGAGGTCCGTGGCTCCCTTGGGTCTGACCCGCGCCTGACTGGGCTGATTCATCACCTCGATAGGACCGCTCAACCGTCTGGCAGCATACGGGGTAAGTCCCTCAATTTGGGTCTTGGGGCGGGCCTCCCCTTTGGCAATCGATCCTAGGGAGTTTGGCACCGAAATCGTGGCCGTGTCTGAACTCCCTCCTCCCGCAGGCCAGGCCTGCTCCTCTGCGCCAGTCAATTCGGAGACGTCTGTCTTGACTGCGGCAGACCTCACCATTCCTCGCTGGAGCATTGATTCATTCAGGGACGCCCGTCTGACTCGACTCCTCAGCCTTTTTCCTATTCGCCATGGGGACAACTGCCTCCAAGCCTGACCATACCTGGTTGACTCTTCTAGAGTGCCTCCTGGGCAACCTCAAAACTTTACATATTTCTCACGAAATTCTCCAAAAAAGGCTAACCTTTCTTTGCTCCGAGGCTTGGCCTCAATACCCTCTCGATAATGGCTCACACTGATAGGGACTTTCATTTTTAATATCCTCCGTGATTTAGATAACTACTGTCGAAAGACGGGAAAGTGGTCTGAGGTGCCCTATGTACAGGCTTTTTGGCTTCTGCGCTCCCGCCCCACCCTCTGTACTAACGGTTCTCCTTCCCAAATCCTTCTAACTATGGCCCCTTCTGGCCCTTTCGCCACCAGCCAAAACATCATCTGCAAGACCGAGGAAAACTCTGCCCCTGGCTCTGTGCAAGCAGCTGCAGGATTACTTGGCTTCCGCAGCGTGGTGCAGCGGCAGCAACTGACCGAGGAAAACTCCGCCCTCAGGTTCCTCCAGAACACCTGATGGAGCCCCCACCTTATACCTCCGCTCCTGTTACTCTCTCGACTCCCTCTTCCCCTGCTTCCCCAACCCCTCCTTCATTAACCCCTTCGATGCCTTCTCCACAGCCACCCCACTCGAGAGATGGCTCCCTGGAGGTTCACTCGGGGGTTCCCTCTGTCCCGTCGCTATATACCCTTACCTGGCAGGATGTCTTTGTGAACCTGGGGTCTACCCCCACCCCAGAAGAGAGACAGGCCATCTGGGCGGCAGCCAAAACGGTAGCTGACCAGCGACATCTGGCAAATCCGGCAGATCCTGCCCGACCCCCTGGGGCGGCTGCCATCCCAGATGTCGATCCAGTCTGGGACTATCAGGAGGGGCAACGGGGGAGGGCCAGTATCCGATACATGCTGGAATGTTTGCTGGAGGGGATGGAAAATACCTCTCTCAAGGTTGTTAACATGCTAAAACTAGATAAAGTAACCTAGGGCCCTGATGAAAACCCTGCCGCCTTCCTCAATAGGCTGACGGAGGCTCTCACCACTTACACCCGAATTGCCCCCGGCTCTCCAGCAGGGGTCACCCCCCTGGCTAATCGCTTTATATTTCAGTCAGCTCCAGACATCAGGAAAAAGCTATCCAAGGCTGAGACCTCAGACCTCCCTCCAAGACCTGGTAAAAATGGCCTTTAAGGTGTACAATGCCCGGGAGGACGTAGCCGAAGCCAGATGCAAGGCAAGGCTTAAACAACAGGCCGAACTTCAGGCCAGCCTCCTTGAGAGGCACACCCAGGCACTGGTAGCAGCCCTGCGACCGGCCACGGGACAAAAGGTGGGTCACCAGAAGCCACCACCGGGAACCTGCTTCAAATGCGGCCGTGAAGGTCATTGGGCCTTCAGTGCCCAAATCCCTGACCTCCAATTAGGCCATGCTCTCGCTGCAAGCAGATGGGACATTGGGCGAGCGACTGTCCCCAGGCAGCTCAGGTCTCGACTCCGTCGGGCCGGGGCTTGGGTTCCCAGAAGAATGCCCCGCCCTCGTCTCCCGCCTTGGAGCTCCTCTCCTTCGATGAAGATTGACGATGCCCAGACTCAGGGACCCCCATAACCCAAGCCGAGCCCAGGGTAATCCTTCAAGTGGCGGGTAAGTCTATCAATTTCTTGATAGATACGGGGGCTACTTACTCTGTTCTTCCCTCTTACTCTACTCCCTTCCCAGGTCTCGGTAGTGGGTATAGATGGCAAGACCTCACACCCCCTGCAGACTGGACCACAGCCTTGTCAGCTCGACCACCACCTATTACTCACTCCTTCCTGATAATTCCTTCATGTCCCACTCTGCTATTGGGACGAGACGTTCTAACTAAGCTCAAAGCCACCATTCATCTGCCCTTCTCACATCCTTACTCCCCCACCCTACCTCTACTCCTCCTTTGTGCCTCTGCATCTTCCTTTATAGACCCCACAATATGGGACACCAAGGTCCCCACTTAAGGGAAGTAAGATGTGTATGTTCAGTAAAGAAGGTATGAGGAATGAAGTTACATTTTATGAAGGGAAAAGGAAGTAGGTCTGACTTACTGTTCCAGGATGGGAAAACAAATGGGTACAGAAAGTGATAAGAAGTTTTGATGGAAAGTAGACCCCAAGGAAAGAGTTTTTATGTATAGATAAAAGTTTTCTTGAGATGTTGAACTGCCTTTGATAATGGATTTTAAGTTTCTTTACCTCTGAAGTGATCTGTTCTATGTTTACCTTTGAAATCTTCTTTGTTACTTTGGCTAAATGAATATATTATTTCATAGTGATCTATATGATTCTATCTGACTGAGTGTTATAAACCCTTTTGATATTTATTGACAAAACTGCCTAAATAGCTTGACTTCAAGCTGACTTTGGGATGCTTCAGAGGGCCCTTGAGACATCCCAAAGAGCTGTTAAACTACCTGAGTTCATTTGACATGTTAAATTGCATAAGAAATATTGTTAGAGGAATGATGAATCTTCTCAAGTTATATTGTATGGTTGTTGTTACTCATATAAATATCCTAGAAATTATATAAAATTCATGAAAATCTGATATGTCCTGGTAAAATGTTGTCAGTTATAATTCTAGTTATCATGTTAAAGTGTTTCTAGTCACAACAATGACCAGGCTACTTTGTAAATTATGATTTAACTAGATTTTAAACATGCCTTGTGTGGTTTCACTCTCTGACACAATTTTCAACCAAATCATCCCCAGGTTTGGCCTACCTAATTCCATTCAGTCTGACAACGGCCCAGCCTTTGTCTCCCAGGTGACTCAACAGGTAGGCAAGGCATTGAATATCTATTGGCACTTACATATCCCATACAGGCCCCAATCATCAAGTAAAGTCGAGCGGGTCAATGGCATACTCAAGGCTCACCTGACGAGACTGTCCTCCGAACTACACCTCTCTTGGGTCAACCTCCTGCCAGAAGCTCTCACATGCATCCAGACAACTCCCCACTCCAAGATGGGCCTCACGCCATTCGAGCTGCTGTACGGTAGGCCGTATCTGCTCGCCAATCTCCCAGAACCCCACTGCCACCCCTCAGAACCTACCTACCTTATTTTACTCTCCTCCGATCCCTGCTACGGGAACACGCAGACTGCACCCTACCCCAGCTGTTAATGACGCTGACCGGACGCTCCAGCTTGCTGCCTGGGCACTGAGCGACCAGGTTCTCTTAAAAATGCTAACACCTCAACCCCTCCAACCACGGTGGACTGGCCCCTTCACGGTGGTTCTCACCACTCCCATGGTGGCCAAGTTCTTGGGACATGAACCGTGGTACCACATCACACGGTTCAAGCGGGGCCCCCCATGCGGTTTTCCTCCTCCCCAGCCCACGAATTCCCTTACCTACACCTCCAAAATTTCCGGACCCGCTAAGCTCACCATAACCAGAGTACCTCTTTCCCCCGTCAGCAAATAATAAGCCTCTCCTCATGCGACTCTCTCATTCTCGCTATCATTGACCTCTGGCTACAGAAGACCTTCCTTCTCTACACCGACACCCAAATAAGTTTCTATACCTTGGTCCTCCTCTGTCTAATATTCTGATCAGTTATGTTCGCTGTATGGTTTTTCCTGACTGGCCTAACTCTTGTCACCATTTTTACACAGGATAATGTCTTTATCTCGTGCGCGCATTCATACGCAGACTTCCACAACTCTTAACTGTTGGGTATATGGGGCTATGCCTATGTCGGTGATAGATGGGCTCCCCTGATGGATATCGCCACTTCGCTCCGGGGACTTTATACTGCTGTGTTCCTTCTTGGAACAACAGAAGAGAACTTTCCTTTCTCTCACCAATCATAACCTTTCTTTACTCTCCTGATGTAAAAAAGGGCCATCAATAGACCTAGGACATAGGGTTACATTTAACATAAGCACCAGTCTTATAGAAGTAACAAAGGCTTATACCTCATATATAAAAAACAAAAAAGAAAAACCAGTAGGGGGACAGACCTCCCACTATCTCGAACAATACTATCAAGTATGGGATGAATATTTCTGGATGACCCCCGAAAAAGGACAACTGATTACTCTCACTATTATATGTTGGGAACAGAAAGAACACAAGATTGGGTTTGGAGACCACCCCCTAGACCCGACAGAACTAAAATATATGGGTTACTTGTCCCCTGAACAGTGTAAACAAATCCTAGACATTACTTACCATACCAATCGGTCTGCTCAGTGGCCTGGTTCCGACTGGAAATATAACCCTGGAATCCGTTGGGTAGCCCCCAACGGGACCCAGTGGCTCTGTGGGCTTAACCTATGGCCATGGTTACCAGCTGGCTGGGTAGGGTGTTGCACACTGGGATTTGCTTTCGCCCATGGCAGTATCAAACCTAGCCTACATCAACCTCCAGTGAACCTGCCCTATCTGCATATGAGATGGACGCGATCCATGTTTCGATGGTATGACTGTCTCGATGCTTTATTTATGCCCTCTATAGGGACAACTGATATCATGATTAAAGTAAAAGCCCTAACTAACTTTACTAAACAGGCCCTCTTAGACAGTTCAAAAGCTATTCAAACATTAAACGAAGAACAAATTCTGATGAGAAAGGCGGTAATCCAAAATAGGATGACTTTAGACATACTCACAGCAGCTCAAGGGGGAACTTGCACCATAATTAAAACCGAATGTTGTAAATACACCCCTGACCTGTCTGGAAACATATCGACTGCCTTAGAAGATATGCAAACTCAGATAAAGGCCATGTCTGATAAAAATATTCCTTTTTGGACTTTGGTCCTGTCCTGGATAGAGGGGGATTAGTGGAAATCTGTTTTGATTATTCTTGTAGTCATTTTATTCATATTGCTCTTCGGCCCATGTATCAACGGCTGCCAAAGATGACCCAAGCTGCCGCCGGACAGATGATGATGATAGCCGCCTATTCCAGACTCCCGCCTAAAGACCCTGAGAACCTCTAGGGGACACCGGGGCTTGGCCATGACCCAAAAAACCCCACGAAGCCCCTTTCCAGCAGGAAGTAGCCAAAAAACGACAACGTCGCCCCCTATCCTATCAAAAGGGTCGGAATGTAAGGCCGGACCCTGGTGGCCATCTTGGCTTCTCCTTCTCCTCTTCCCTTTCCCGCCGGCGGGAAAAAGCCCCGCCGGACTCTGACTATTGTGCTCTATTCTCTCATTCCCTCCCCCACTGCTGGAGTGTCCTTGATATATCAGTTCCTGGTAGAAATCAACCTTCTCCTAATCTCCCCCTCCTAACCTCCTGTCCAGAAACAGCAAGAACTATTCCACTGCATCAGCACAACCTTAAGCAGATCGGGCAGCTAACCCAGTCTTGCCCCCTGGTTAACTGACCTATGAGGAACCACCATTCCAAACCTTGCCTCATTTGGGAAAAACTTCGCTGCCCCTTACTGTGAAGCTGTATAAGTTGCTCTTTGTCTTTGTTCGCGCGCGGACTTCCTTGACCTCGCTCTGTTGGGTCCTGGAATCCCGCCCGGGAGCGCTTCCCATTAAAGCTTGTTATACCACCTATTGGGTGTCTGAGTTCCTTTTTATCTAACATTATTGGGCCATTTTGACCTTACAGGGAAACCTTCTGTCTGAGAAGAGGTCTTATTAATCATAGGGAATCTCACAGACTCCACAGTGGAGAGCAAGCCCATATATATGATGACTGTGGGAAACTGTTAGGTGTGCAGGCAGCATTCCTGCAGCAGCAGAAGTTGCACTGTGGAGAGTGACTCATTCTGTCATAAATTCTTCCTTATTTCACAGCAGCAGAGCCCTACTGATGAGAAAGCTCACTTTATGACTTTCATTTTGGAAATTCAAACCTTAAGGGATTAAACTGTCAGTGTGCTGCTTACTGAAGGCAGGCTGCCAGACTACACGGTAAACATTCCAAGGCAGCATGCCTTCCTTCAGATTCAGAGGATAGCTCTCTGTTTGAGTGTTTTAAATGAACGCGGTTCACCTCAAATATACTTTCTTAGATCATGGCTTTACAACACCAGGCCTTAGTGTACAGTGAGGTGTTTAATTATCCCCTGCATTTTTCTTTCATCTTCATTATCTATTTCAGCTTCAAGAAAAGTAACTGGGATCCATGGACTTTCAAGCATGATGGAACTGGATTGGGGTTTTCTTCTTTTTCTTTTTTGATGTGGACCATTTTAAAAGTCTTTGTTCAGGATGTTACAATATTGCTTCTGTTTTTGTTTTGGTTTTTTGGCCTCCAGGTATGTGGGATCTTAGCTCCCAGACTAGAGATCCAACCCACACTGCTTGCACTGAAAGGCAAACTCTTAACCACTAGACCACCAGGGAAGTCCTGGGTTTTTTTTTTTATTTGTTTGCTTTTAGGACCTTTTCAAAATGTTTGTTCTATTGTGAGGGATGTGATAACTTTAACTTCAAAGGGGTTGTCCCTTTTTGGTTGAGAAGCCTTAGGCACATTGCAGTTTGTTAAGGAATGAGGTGAGGCTTCTGTGTAGATTCAAACTGTTGACATCCTGCTGAGAAGTCAAGTGACTCCTGTAAACTGGGGTTTACTACAGGCTGAACTCTGGGGTGGACACAGGCTGGCAAGGGGCTGGGAGACAACTGACAAATTGTGTTGATGCATTCTCCATCCACTTCTGGGGGAGAGGAGGTGAGTGGGCAGAGCAGTCCCCATCACTGTGTGGCCTCTTACTGAGAGACTGGTGGGGGAGGCAGGTCC
Organism: Moschus berezovskii; assembly: GCF_049115385.1. Taxonomy (NCBI): domain Eukaryota; kingdom Metazoa; phylum Chordata; class Mammalia; order Artiodactyla; family Moschidae; genus Moschus; species Moschus berezovskii. The sequence continues at coordinate 83,536,486 of NC_142475.1, forward strand.
TCCTGGTGAAGTCATGGCACCAGCTGTCTTCCCATGGGTTGGTTACAGTTACTGTGTGGGGAGTTTGTCGGCTTTAGATCCTGTCTGTGAGCTGCAGACATGCTTTCCCCCTCCCCCAGGCTATGTGGCCCAGTGCTTTCTCGGTGCCTGTGTTCTTGCCGCCCAGTGCTTGAGGTGCTGCTCGAGGTGCTGCTCGCTTTCTGGGAGCTAATTTCTTGAGCAGTCCTCAGAGTTGCTGCCTTGGTTCCTCAAGTGAGGTCCCTCCCATGTCCTCAGAACCCTTCTCCAGAACTTTCTATGGTACTGCCTTCTAGTTTTTTTGTGGAGGAAAGATTAGCATCAAAATGGCTGGAATAGAGAGATTCAGCAGAAACAGTCCTTGACAGGCAGCTCTGGAAACAAGTCTGGCAACTGAAAGTGGTTCTGGGAGTCTGATGAGAAGCTGGCACCACGTGTGCATACCCTTTGGAGGGGATGGATGAGTGGGACCTGGAGGGGGTACAGTGGGCAATGCATTGTGAGTGAGGTACAGCGAGAATGCAGTTGAGTGAGCAGTATGAGCTGTTCAGGCACTTTCCAGTAATAAGTTTATTCCACTTTCCCTGCTTTCCAAGAAACTTTCTCTTAGAAGTTAATGGACCTTCCCTCCTTACATTGACTTGACCAATGGCTCAGGTCTTATCTCCCAGGCTCTTGTATATCTGGAGGTTGTATTGGTCTTTACTCACTGGAGAATTTTGAAAAGCTGGTAGGAAGTCCACCTCTTGGTGATACTCTTCCTAAGCACACTTTACCACAAATAGCTTTGACATTTCTTAAAACTGTAATTAATACACAGAGATAATGATGGTTATCAATTGCTGAACAAAAGTGCTGATTCAGTCAGCAGACCTTTACTTTTTACCTTAGTATCAGCCACATTCTATTCAAATGTCCTTTCGCTGGGCATATTTTTGTGGGTTTTGTCTTGGACATCTATCTGCTTTTCACCTTCTGTTTCCTGTTCCTGCTCCCTGGCTTTGTGTGGAGAAATAACCATGTTATTTTCTCTCTGGTGGATGTGGAGAGCCTGCTCATCTTCCTCACTGTGTTTTCCTTCTCCTTGTCCTTTTCAGAGTGGAATTTTACCTGACACTTGCCCATCCAAGCAAAGGTGATGTTTCCAAGGGCGATGCTGTGAGATGTGGCATGTGGTCCACAGGCAGAAGGGCCTGTGCGTCTTCAGGGTTTCACCTTGTCCTGTTCCCACTGGCTGAAATGGTGACTGAGCTCTGGGCAGGGTGGAGCCCTCAGATAGTGGGGCCCATGCTCCTCCCTCTTCAGGCATACAGCCCTGAAAAGGCACGAACAGCCCTCTGCTCCACTGAGCCCTCTTTACATCAGCTGAACTTTATTCTAACTAATCCAGTACTTGATACCTGAGAGTAGATTGGTGCTGAAACAGAACCTACTCCATGTGCAATTGGCTTAATGGTCAGGCAGTGACGGTAGTCAATCCTAAAGGAAGTCAGTCCTGAATATTTCATTGGAAGGACTGATGCTGAAACTCCAGTATTTTGGCCACATGATGCGAAGAACTGATTCATTGGAAAAGACCCTGATGCTGGAAAAGATTGAAGGCAGGAGGAGAAGGGGATGACAGAGGATGAGATGGTTGGATGGCATCACTGACTCCATGGACATGAGTTTGAGTAAGCTCCGGGAGTTGGTGATGGACAGAGAAGCCTGGTGTGCTGCAGTCCACAGGGTTGCAAAGAGTTGGACATGACTGAGCGACTGAACTGGACTGAACTGGCCTGAAGTGAGGGCAGAAGTGTTACAGGTGGAAGCTGGTGACCCTTGCTATGTACGGCACAACATTTGATATGACCCTTGCTTGAGATATATTAGGAGTAGACTAGTTACGACTATAACTATCACGCTAGAGAAGTTGGTTCAGAATTGTTTGGACTGTTGGTGAGGATTGGTTCCTTCTTGCCACTTTCAGCAGTTCCCCCCCCACCCCCCCCGCCCACACACACACAGAGACTCAGGCTGCACAGGGGGAGGAGAGCACAGCTTGGCAGGGAGTTTCCCACTGCCTGTGGCCTGTGACTTGTGCTGACCGAGTGTGGTCAGCAAGCCCAGCACCGCAGGTGGTCTCATGGTACCATGAGCTGGAGAAAGACAGGAGAGCAGGCACGTAGAAAGCAATGAACACAAGACAGGGGACCCTGGGCTTTAACCAATGACTAGATGGGGCTTTTGCATGTGGAACTAAATGGAAGCTAACCTGGCTCCCAATTGTCAATCGGTGGCCCCTCTACATCTGGGCAGTCCTGGCCAGCGCAGTCTCTTGCCTCACTCCTCAGGTGGGTATGAGGATAGGTCATGGACAGTGAAGGTGCCAGAGAGCCAAGTCACACCTGGTAAGGCGCAGAGCCCATAGCTCTCCTCCTGGAGCTGAGTATGTGTACTGGGCGCTGTCCTGGGGATGCCTCCCCACCAGGAGAGGGCCTCCAGCACTCATGTGGAGTTGCCCACAGGGGACACTGCACACTCTGCACAGAGACAACGGCTCAGCTCACTTACGTGTGTGCAATCATTGCATTTAAAGTATCCACACCATAAGCACAGGAGCCCCACAACAGACTAACCCTTGGACACAGCAGGCAGCTTGGATGCTGCTGTTTGCCATCCTCCTCCTTCTCCACACTGCACCTTGTCCAGAGGGATTCAGCTGAGCTGCTTCAGGGACTGGATGGGACTTGGTTTGTTCTCTTGGCAGGGGCTGCATCCTGCTGCAGTGGGGACCACGTGGGAAGAGTGGAGAAGCAGCTTCTTATCCCTGTTACCCATTCTCTTCCCTCTGAATTAGCCAGTGGAAAATCCTTAGGTGGGGAACCCAGGTCCCTGATTACAGCCTAGGGGAAACTGCCATACAGACTTGTGACTTTACATGAGAGAAGAATATTTGAACTTCAAGTGCTGACCAGCATTACCTAGGCTCCTAGCATTTCCAGCCCAGTCATATGAAGTGGTGTCAGAGCATTCCTTCCATCCGAGGGTCTGAAAAATATTTCCTTTGTATTTTACTCATTCCTTGCTATCCATTTGTAGGTTTGTAGTTCATTTAGAGACCACCATTGTGTGTGTTGTTAGGTCAGGGTCTGCTTTTGCTTTTTTCCATTGAGGGAGGCTGTTTTCTCAACACGTCCCACTGAACAACCCGCCCTCTTGCCATTTATGGTGGAGCTACTGTTGCCATGTACTAAGTTCCATTTGAGCAATGTCCGACCCTGAGCCGTTTGAGTGCTCTTTGAGTGTCTTGAGTGCTCTTTGTTAATTCCCCAGTATTTCAGAGTGTCTTGCTGTCTGTGGAAGAGATTACATTTTTTGTTACATTATCTGATTGCTTACTGCCAATGCAGAGAAATGTTCCTTTTTTTTAAGTTTTAAGATAAATGCTTTTGCCTTTAATAAAGAAAAAGTATTTAAGGTGATATATTTATATATTTTTGTCTGAAAAATACTCAGTGGATATTTTATATTTTATACTTTACACTGAGTTCCATAGGTGTGAGAATAAAGTGTTTTGCTTTCATTGCTTTATAAATAGTCTGTAATTTTCCAGCTGGTATCACTTTTCATCCAAAGGTTTTGTAGACAGTGTTTCATAAACTCCAACAGTTAGTTTAGGGAGTCAACTTTTTATTACATATTTCTAGTCTAATTTTGATAGTTTAAAAGGCATACTTTAAAATATTTCTATTCTTTGTGTTGTCATCTACAAATCTGCACTTGCCATCTAGCTCTACAAGGATTAAGCCATTTGTTGCTGCAGCTGCTAGTTTTCAGCACCCCCTGAAATATGATCAGGGTGGAGAACAGAAAGAGGTGCTCTGTGGTCTGGGGAAAAAATGGCAGAAAGGGCTTTCCTGGTGGCTCAGTGATAAAGAATTTGCCTGCCAATGCAGGAAACACAGTTTTGATCCCAGATCCAGGAAGATCCCACATGCCACAAAGCAGCTAAGCCTGTGCACCACAGCTATTGACCCTGTGCTCTAGAGCCTGGTAACTGCAACCATTGAACCCATGTGCCACAACTACTGAAGTCTGAGTGCCCGAGAGTCTGTGCTCCACAAGAGAAGCCACTGCAATGAGAAGCCTGTGCATCGCAACTAGAAAGCAGTCCCTGCTTGCCACAACTAGAGAAAGTCTGCATATCAATAAAGATCCAGCACAGACAAAAATAAATAAAATTGGTTAAAAAAAGGGCAGAACAGTCTTCAGATAGTTAGATATTTTCAGGAGCCAATTTTTTGAGCCCAATTCTTATATCTCCTCATAGCTAGGAAAGCAGTAAAATCCTTCTTGGTGACCAATGCTCCTCATGACCAGCAGAAACCTTCTGCAAAAAATATGTGCTTGACTACATGTGCTCCCTCTTCACCAGAGTCACACATATAATGACCTCCCCCTCTAACTCTTTGGAACAGTTTCTCAGAGCTATCTGAAGTGCTGTCTCCCAGGCTATGGTCTTCAGTTCAGTTCAATCGCTCAGTCCAGTCCGACTCTTTGTGATCAAATGGTCTGCAGCCCGCCACGCCTCCCTGTCCATCACCAACTCCTGGAGTTTACTCAAACTCATGTCCATGGAGTCGGTGATGCCATCCAGCCATCTCATCCTGTTGTCCCCTTCTCCTCCAAATAAAACTTAACTCACGGACTTCTCTGGTGGTCCGGTGGCTAAGTCTCTACGCTCCCAATCCAGGGGGCCCAGGTTCGATCCCCTGGTCAGGGAACTCGATCTCACATACTGCAACTAAGACTCAGCGAAGCCAAATAAAAATAATTATTAAAAAACAAAACTCTCAACTCTCACCTGCATGTCATTTGTCAGCAAGGTGTAACTATATGGTCAATTTATGTAGATGTTCCATGGATAGTCCCACAAAATGTGTATTATCTAGGTAACTAATGTGAGTTGTGACACCTAGGCGATCATTTACTGATGGAGGGATTGTTCCTCCTCATGCAAAACCTGTTTTGATTGCAGGCACCTGTGTAGCTAAATTCCTAGTCCTTCCTGCATTTATAATCGCTTGTTGCACCAATCCACTGATCCGTGGGGCTCCCAGGGTCCGCAGCACCTCGCGGAGGCCTGGGGAGGGCTGGTTCCGGGTCAGGAGTGGAGCCGCCGAGTCGCGAGTGGAGCCGCCGAGTCGCTTCTCCTCCCTCAGCCTAGAGCAGCCACGTTGGGCGGGGCTGGGCGGGTCCACAGGCCGGAAGTCGAGGCGGGACTTCCGGAGCACAGCCTCGAGGCAGAGCCGCTTGGGAATCAGTGCGTTGCGCTCTTCCCCGAGCAGCTCTAGGTGGCGGCTGTTCGCGCGGTGGTGTCTTCGCGTTGCTGATCGCGCTACCAATGACTCCGATGCACCGGCGGTGGGTGCTGGCCCCGGGAGGCCTGTCTCGGGTGCGCGTGGGGCCGTGGAAGCGTGGGCGGCTTGCAGCCTCGGAGGGCCCCTGACGGGAGGGCGTGTGAGGGGCGCCCAGTGGACGCAGCGCGACAGAGCCGAGCACTCCCCGCCCTGGAGCCGGGCGGCGGGGCCGCTAGGCAAGGCAGCCGCAGAGCGACCGGCAGGTGTGCGCTAATAGTGTTCTGACGCGTGTGGTTGGGGCTGAGGAAGGGCCTCAGGAATTGGTGCGAACGTTAGAGCTGTCCGGAGCCGGGGGAGAAATGAATGGGGTTGCCGCTTGGCGCCCATTCCTGTCTGGAGGCCCAGTCGGTGGTGGGTTCGCCCTCCGGGTGGAGAAGGGGCTCATGGGTCGGGGCTGGATTTATTCTACCCCAGGGGAGTGGGACTGAGGATGGGTCAGGCCTATCCTGTGGCTGTCCTCACAGTTGTGTATTTGCTTAGCACCAGGTTGAGCATTCAGCCAGGAAAATCAGCTTCCAAGCTCATTAGTAGAATCCAACTCCGGAGATTGCTTTTTCCTTGCTGACTGTCCTTATCTCCTGGAGACCCCACTTCTTGCACACGATCCATGCATCCGAGTTAGCAATGGCTCGCGTGATTAGATTGGGTCCACCAGGTAATCCAGGCCTGTAGCCTTAATTTCCTCTGCAAAATCTCTCTTGTTGTGTAGTGTAGGTCCCGGGGATTAGGATGTGGACATGGATGGGGAGGAGCATCCTGCTACCTGCTGGACAGGATCCCACAAATACTAAAGTGAGAAGAACAAGATGTAAAATGACATAGTTTGGTGTAATTTATAATAAAAATGCAAAGAAAAAATACTCATATTTGCTTGTATAAGCTTAGAGTAATCAGGATGGGCGTGTTGGAAACTGGGAATGGGCACTGTGGCAAGCTGGGAGATGTTTCACCTTATGTTCTCTTTAACCTTTCGAATTTTGAGCCAGAGGCAGTGATGATAACGTCAAGATTTTAAAATGAACTGAATAAATACTACAAAGGATGGACTCTCCCATGGGAGAGAGAGAGAGTGAAGGTTCCCCCTGCTCTGTTCTGTTGCTGCATGGATGAGTGCCTTGAGTCAGTGTTCTCCCTGCTTGTGCACCGTCTCTCCAAGTGGCCGCGCCAGGTGAATCTTCCTGAGATGTTTCATTAATTCTGCCTCCCAGTGGAGAAATGGGGCTGGTGCCTCACTTTCCTCAGGCAGTCAAAGCCTCTTCCAGTCTGTGCACCCCCGCCTCCCCCAGGAACTGCCTCTGAGCTGTGTTCACGCCTCTGTCCTGTCTCACCCCTGCCTTCTTCTGCCTTTCCAGCCAGGACCTGGTTTAAATGCCCACCTGCCCCAGGCTCTGCCCCTTCTCTGCTACCTGTGCCCAGCGTACCTGCCCGTCTCACTGATGCGTTTGCTGTTATCTGTCTCCCCACTGAAATCCGTGAGGGTGATGGTCACACTGTCCTCAGAATACCTTGGCATATAGTGGGTGTTTTGGAAACACTGAAAGCATGAGTCCAAGAGGAGAAAATCAGTCCAAGGGTTGGGAGGCAGTGTCTGCCAACATTTCATGCCTCATCATCGTTACTGAAGGACAAAAGGGTCAGTGGTACCTGCTCATGGTGCAGTGTGAATCAGGGGCCGAGGGATGTTGCCCCCTCCTAGGTGGGATGCTGGCCAGGGCATGGTGCATTTGCTCAGAGACAGGACAGTAGGGAGGGGGAGAAAATCGGTAACTTGTCCATATGGGGTCCCATCATCCTATGTCTGATTGGGCGTGCCTCCCTACTTGGAGATACCAGTTAGAGCTGGAGATGAGCCCAGTCTTTAGAGTCTTCATGGGGTAAAGGATGTTGGTACCTCAGGACTGGACAGATTAGCCAGGGAATTTGATGTGGATGCAGAAGTGAATCCTGGGATACCAGCATGAAGAGGGAGCTAAGGAGGAGTCTGGGAGGGAGCCAGCCATTGGTGCAATGGGTGGACAGCCCAGGAGGGTGGGATGGGGACAACTACTGTGGGTGCTGCTGGGTGGCAGAACTCAGGCTGGCCAGTAGAGTGGCACTGTGATTACTCCATGCATGTCTGCGGTGAGGCTCCCCTGGCAGCCCGGCCTCTGAAGCTGCTGCTCCCTGAGAAGGTCAGTTGGTCCACTTTCAGGGCATTGTGTCAGGACCAGGGTGGCCCACAGCAGGTGCAGGCGCCATGAGAGCTGCTTCCTCTTACCATGGCAATCTTGGGCCCTTCCAGGTGTGCTCACAGGCACTGTGGGTCACCTTGCTCTGTGGTCAGCCTCTCATTTCTTCCCATCTGTGGCCCTGGCTTCTGAGTCTGTCCCCTTGGCTGGCTGACCTCCATTGGTTCCAGGATCAGGGAATGCGGTATCAATCATCAGGCCTTCCTGAGGTCTCAGGGTGAGGGGTGGAGGAAGTGACCCCTGCCTGGTGTGCTAGTGAACCCCTGGAGTTACTCCCTTTGCACACTCACCTGTGTCCTTGTTGGTCTCCAGGTCCCAGCCATGCCCAGCCTCAGAGTATGCTCTGAAGAGGCAGCAGTGGAGCTCTCAGTTCCTGGACCATCCCCTTGGACCCCTAGAGCCCAGGCCCGTGTGGAGTGATGCTCCTGCTGAGACCCACCCTGGATCTGCACTTCACGGTTCCCTCTGTTGTGGTGATGCTGAGCCAGGAGCCACCTCCCTTCACCATCAGCAGCCAGGTACTGGGTGTGCATTCCCCATTGATGCCCTTGTTCTGGGGAGACTTGGTCTATATTCCTCTGCACTTACCACTGGAGGTGTCCTGTCAGCATTTGGGGCAGAGTGCCTTGTGAACTTGCAGGGCCAAGGCTGGAGGTCAGAGAGGAAGTTGGCCTAGCACCTGGCTGCCCTGGTGCAGGACTCTGGTTTCTTCACCTGAAATAGAGGGTGTGACATGATGATCACCAGCTGAGCCCTGCCTAACTTCCTCGCCAAACTGGTGGTAGTCCTGCCCTCAGGTCTCTGCCCTAATCCAGGCCTTGGCCCTGTTCCCTCCTGGCTGCATTCACACTGCCGAGATGCTCCCATCCCTGTTAGATACCAGACAGTCCTTCCTGGAGATACCTCACCAAGTTGCCTCTTCTATGGCCCTTTCAGCAGGGATCAGGAATTACTCACTGTTAGCTTTCCTTGCTGGGATCTGATGATGGCTGTTTTACAAGAATACACCTACATGGGAAGTATTACACTGAGGACATGTGGGCAGAGTATCCTGGGCAGACTCTGTGTGGCCAGAGAAAGCTGGGCTGAGGGCAGAGGTGGTCATCGGTGTGTTGGAAGGACAAGGTGGGTGGAGGATGAGAGGCATGATGGGGCCAGGAAGTGGCCCTGAGGGAAAAACTTGCTTCCAGATGACCAAGGGTGTGCCAACCAGAGAATGGCGAGTTAGGTCAAGACCCTTGCTCCAGGGAAAACACAGGATGATGGTAGCTCATGTTTTAAAAGCCACTATAGAGCAAAATAGTGGAGTAGGCAGCTCCAGACACCCATTTCTTCACATACACTCTTAAAAACAAGTAGAAGCTATCAGGACCAACATAGTCAGAAATCTAGAAAACAGGTTTACAGCAACCAAGCAAGAAAAAGGCAACTTAAAAAGGAAAGCATCACAGATACTTCCTGGTTCAGCAGCATATTGAAAGTGAGCATACTGTGTTCCTAGTGTGGGACCTGGTGCCTGCATCCAGAGGGAGCAGAGCAGAACTTATTCAGAAATCACTTTGTTCTTCCCTGTGTGGGGTTAGAAAAATAATTGAATCAAAGTGTTTGTCTCTGTGTTGCCTAACTCAGAATTACTTGGTGGAAAGTGCTGGGCTCAAAACATAGAAACATGAACTGAACTCCCTCAGGCACTTGGGACATCACTTACTAGTACAGTCAACTTCCTAAAGCCCAGGAGGGAAGGGTGGAGAAATGGGGGCATTCGAAAGCACCCTTGTATGTCAGGGAATTTAGAAAGCCATGTATACACCCAGGATAGAAGGTATACTCAGAAAAGACCTATGAAGATTGTAGTGTCACCTCCAGCTGATCTCTGCGATCTGTGAAAGCAGGAGCCACGCAGAGTAATAATTAGTGCTGAAGTAGTATCCCAGTGGATTACAGTAAATATTCTCAAATGTCCAGTTTTTAACAAAAAATCATAAAGAATACAAATAAGCAGAAAAATACAGCTGGCCCATTCAAGGGAAAAAAATTAATTGACAGAAGTGTCCCTGAAAAAGCACAGCTACTTAACAGATTATAAGTAAGCTGTCTTAAATGTGCTCGAAGATCTGAAAGAAACCATGGACAGAACTAAAATCTATGTACGAACGAACTGAAAAAGTCAGTAGAGATAGTTGTAAATATATAATTCACATTTTATTTATTATAAAAAGAAACAGAGTGGAAGTCCCAGAGCTGGGACTTCCTGGAGCTCCAGTGGTTAAGGCTCTGCTTCACACTGCATGGAACACAGGTTCAATCCCTGGCCGGGGAACTAAGATCACACATACCTTGTGGTGCAGTCAAAATAAGTCCTGGAGGGAGAACTAAAGTAACTGCAGTGAAGTTTTCTGGAGGATTTCAATAGCAGGTTTGAGCAGGCTATAGAACTGGTGAACTTGAAGTTATCCATTCTGAGTAGCAGAAAGAAAAAAGGTTGAAGAGAAGTGAACAGAGCCTAACAGACTCGTGGTGAAAGGCTGTTGCTGAGCTGTGAAAGACGCTGGGATTCTTGTCCTCTGGAGGAGAGGAATTCAATCTGTGGTCAGTGACAAGGCTTGACTGCTCAGATCTTTTGTGTAATAAAGGTTTATTAAAGTATAAAAGAGATAGAGAAGGCTTCTGACATAGGCATCAGAAGGGGGCAGTAAAAGTGCTCCTTTGCTAGTTTTTAGCAAGAAGTTATATACCTATTAGCAAGTTGCTAAAAGGAAATGTCTCAAAACTCAGAGAGTGGCACCAGGCCCCTCACCCACAGCATGCGTTTTGAGATAACATTGGCACAAGGTGAGTCATCCTGTGCCATAAAACGACTGACATGAATCTTGAAGAAAGGCAGATTTCCAAGCAAATACATAGTCTCATTAACATAGCTTAAGAGAACATTTCTGTTAGTAAAACCTACTGGTTTGTTGAGCCATTATCGGTTCTGAGTCTTAGGTGGAACTGACATGAAGAAATATAGAGTCTAAGGTAAATACATAGTTCATTAACATAGCTTAAGAAAAAATATTTCCATAAGAAAAACTCATTGGTTAGCTCAAGGTTTGAGAAAAGTTAAGTTCACGGGGAACCAGGTGTCGTCATGGCAACACAGGATTTTAAAAGAAACTTCCTTTTAATTTTGTATAGAGAAGGGAAAAAAATCTGACAATTGTAGTTTCCTCCTGCTGCTTAAGAGAGAAAGAAACAACGTCTGACACTTGCAGCCTATTTCCTCTGTTGGGGGCCCCTAGCCTTCCTGCCTGTTACCCTCTCAGTGGGATACCATCAAGGAAACCAACACACACATGGGAGTCCAAGAAAGAGGCGAGAGAGACAGAAAGGGGCAGAAAACACGTTAACTTTGATGAAAGATGCAAAAAAGCTTTGAACCTACATGTCCAAAAAGCTCAGCAAGCTCCTAGTAGGACAGAGTCAAAGAGATCCACATTAGAACTCATTATAATCAAATTGTTGGAAGATTGAATCTTGAAATCAACAAGAGAGAAGCAAACCATCTTGTACAGGGGATCCTCAATAAGATGAACAGCTAGTTTCTCATCAGCCCTTGGAGGTTGGAAGGCAGTGGGATGACATATTTAAACTGCTTAGAGAAGGCAATGGCAAGCCACTCCAGTACTCTTGCCTAGAAAATCGCATGGACAGAGGAGCCTGGTGGGCTGCAGTCCATGGGGTCGCTACTAGTCGGACACGACTGAGCGACTTCACTTTCACTTTTCACTTTCACACATTGGAGAAGGAAATGGCAACCCACTCCAGTGTTCTTGCCTGGAGAATCCCAGGGACGGCGGAGCCTGGTGGGCTGCCATCTATGGGGTCACACAGAGTCGGACACGACTGAAGTGACTTAGCAGCAGCAGCAGCAGCAGAGAATGAAACTGCCAACTAAGAATTCTGCATCTGGCAAAATTATCTTTCAGAGTAAAGACAAAGTTAAGGTATTCTTGGATAAACAAAAGCTCAGGGTGTTTATCGCCAACAGATGTACCCTGTAAGAAGTGTCAGAGGAAGTATTATAGGCTAAAAGGAAAGGGTGTTAGGCAGGACCTCAAAGCTATACAGAGAACCAAAGATCTCTGGTAGAATTAACCACATAGGTAAGGATCAAGGCAAAGTGGAAGTGGTCAAACAGGAGATGGCAAGAGTGAACGTAGACATTCTAGGAATCAGTGAACTAAAATGGACTGGAATGGGTGAATTTAACTCAGATGACCATTATGTCTACTACTGTGGCCAGGAATCCCTTAGAAGAAATGGAGTAGTCGGGGACGACAGAGAATGAGATGGCTGGATGGCATCACCGACTCAATGGAGGTGGGTTTGAGTGAACTCTGGGAGTTGGTGATGGACAGGGAGGCCTGGCATGCTGTGATTCATGGGGTCGCAAAGAGTTGGATACGACTGAGCGACTGAACTGGACTGACCTGAAGGATAAAAGCTAGTATTGTTGTATTGGTTTATAACCTCACTTTTTATTTCCTATATGATTTAAAAGACAAATGTGTGAAATGATCATAAACCTATACTACTGAACATAAAACACGTAAGGGTACATTTGTGACTGCAACAACATAAAGGTAGCAACATAGCTGTATAGGAGTGGAGTTTCTGTATGATACTGTGGCTACTTTGGTTAACAGTTCACACTTGGTGGCTTTATTCTGAGGATTCAACATACAGCATGGTGACTATAGTTAATATGTATAGTGTACCTGGCAACTGCCAGGAAAGTCGATCTTGAAATTTCTCACCACAGACACACACACACAGACATACACACACAGGTTACTGTGCAAGATGATGGATATGTCAGTTAACCTTATGGTGGTCATCATTTGCATATATATGTGTGTCAACTCATCCCATTGTGCACTTTAAACTTATTATGATGACCTTTCCTGGTGGTCAGTTAAGACTCCACCTGCCAGTTAGGGTACACAGGTTCAATCCCTGCTCCAGGAGGATCCCACATGCCGCAATGCAGCTAAGCCTATGTACCACAGCTACTGTGCCAGTGCTCCAGAACCCATGAGCTGTAATTGCTGATGCCCATGTGCCCCTCGAGCCCATACCTTGCAACAGGAGAAGCCACCCCAGTGAGAAGCCTGTGCACTGCAACTAAAGAGTAGTGCTCCCCCGAGGCAGGCAGCTAAAGAACGACGATGCAGAGCAGTGAAGACCCAGCACAGCCAGAAATAAATAAACTTATTTATTAAAAAAAAGATAACAACTTACATGATGTCTTGTGGCAATTTATTTCGATAAAGATGGGGCTGCTGCTGCTGCTGCTAAGATGGGGCAGGGGACCAAAAAAGCTGAATGGGGAGGACCAAATTAGATTGTTTTAGCATGTTAGAATATTAATTATAATTGCCATGGTACAACTGAGAAAGTATCTTTTAAACTATACACCAAAGGAATAAAGAAGAAAATCAAATGGTATGCTACAAAAAATAAACTGAACACAAAGGAGGATAGTAATAGATCAAATGAGGAACACAAAGGTCAAAGACACTGGAAAGATTCAAGAAGCAAAGTGGTAGAAGTAAGTCCTTCTTTATCAGTAATTAAATGTTAATGGTTTAAACTCTTGTCAACAGGCAGATACAGGCAGAATGGATTTAAAAAAGTATGACCCAACTATATACTGTCTACAGGAGGCTTACTTCAGGAGGCTTCCAAAGGAAAAAATAAGCTTAAAGTGAAAGGTGAAAAAGATATGTTCCATGCAAATAGTAACAAAAGAGACCTGGGGTTACTATACTAATATCAGACAAGGTAAACTATGTCAAACAACTGTTACAAGAGAAAAGAAGGATATTATATATTGATAAAGGAGTTAATCAATCAGGAAGATTGATGTTCAGTCACTTAGTCATGTCTGACTTTTTGTGACCCCATGTACTGCAGCCTGTCAGGCTTCCCTGTCCTTCACTATCTCCCAGAGTTTGCTCAAACTCCTGTCTACTGAGTTGATGCCTTCCAACCATCTAATCTGTCGTCCCCTTCTCCTCATGCCCTCAGTCTTTCCCAGCATCAGGGTCTTTTCCAATGAGTCGACCCTTTACATCAGGTGGCCAAAGTATTGGAGCTTCAGCTTTAGCGTCAGTCCTTTCTGTGAATATGCAGGGTTGATTTCCTTTAGGATTGACTGGTTTGTTCTCCTTGCTGTCCAAAAAGCTCCCAAGAGTCTTATCCAGCACCACAGTTAGATATATATTGATAAACAAGTCAATTAATCAAGAAGATAGAGCAGTGATAAACGTAAACACAAAAGAACCCCCAAACATATGAAGCAGGCATAGATTTGAGGGAAGAAAGAGATGCTTCTACGGTAAGAGTTGGAGACTTTAATACCTCATTTCCAAAAGTCAAGAAAAACATCTAAATAGAAGTTTAGTAATGAAACAGAGAAATTGAGCAATACTGTAATTAATAGACCTAATAGACATAGATATACCCTCTGCCCAAGGGAGCAGATACACAGTCTTCTTTAGTGCGTATGGAATATTCTTCAATGTAGACCATATATTAGACTACAAAACCAGTCTCAATCAATGTTGAAATAATATAAAGTATCATCTCCAAGCAATAACTGCAGGAAAACTGGAAAATGCACAAATATATTGAAGTGAAACCACACACTCTTAACCAGTTGGTCGAAGAAGAAACCACAAGGGAAGTTAGAACATACCTACAGACAAATGAAAACAAAGCCACAAACTACCAGAACTCACAGGATGCAGGGAAGCCCAGAGCGGAAATTTACAGTAGTCAATGCCTATATTAGGAGGAGGATAGATAGCTCTTAACAGCAGTACCTGACTTCACACCTTAGGAGTCTGTGAGAAGAGTAAACGGAGCCCAGAGCTGATGGAAGGAAATAATGAACGTCGGAGCAGAAATAGAGACTGGAAAAGCAATAAGAGAATCAATGTATTTAAAAGTTTTTTTGAAATGATCAGCAAATGACAAAAACAACACTGAAACTCAAGTGAGAATGGGATGGGGACATTATTACTGACTATACAAAAGTAAAAAAGAGTAAAAAGCAGTTGCACACCAACAAATTAGATAACCTACGTGGAAGAGCTAAATTCCTAAAGAAGAGACAAATTACCAAGAGTGACTCAAGAATAGGTAGAAAGTAAGAACAGACTTATAACAATTAAAGATTGAATCTGTAACTTTTAAAACAAACTAGGGCCAAATGGCGTCACAAGACATTTAAAGAAGGATTTATGCTAAGTTTTCTGAAGCTTGCAAACTATACAAGAGGAAGGATAATCAAAGACACCACAGGAAAAGAAAATTATACATTAAGACATTTTGTGGCTGTATATACAAAACCCTCAGCAAAATGGTAGCAAACTGAATCCAACAGCATTAATAAAAGTGTTATATCCCATGACCAAGTGGGCTATAACCCAGGAACACAAGAGTGGTTCAGCATAAGAACCAATCAGTGTCATTTACTACATTAATCGAGTGAAGGGGAGAAGCTATAATCATCTCAATTGATGCAAAAAAAAAAATGTATTTGACAAAACCAAATTTATTTTCACAATGAAAACTCTGAGAACTCCATTCAGGGCAACCTCCTTAACATGATAAAGGGCATTCATGAAAAACCCACAGCTAACATCATGTACCGGAGAAGGCAATGGCAAGCCACTCCGGTACTCTTGCCTAGAAAATCCCATGGATGGAGGAGCCTGGTAGGCTGCAGTCCGTGGGGTCGCTAAGGGTCGGACACGACTGAGCGACTTCACTTTCACTTTTCACTTTCCACTTTCACACATTGGAGAAGGAAATGGCAACCCACTCCAGTGTTCTTGCCTGGAGAATCCCAGGGAAGGGGGAGCCTGGTGGGCTTCCGTCTATGGGGTCACACAGAGTCGGACACGACTGAAGTGACTTAGCAGCAGCAGCAGTAGCAGCAACATCATGTACATTAGTGAAATATTAAAAGGTTTTCCCCATAAATCAGGAAAATATGCCTGCTTTCACCTCTGCTCTTCAGTACTGTATTGGAAGTTCTAACCGGAGCAATCAGGCCCGAAAAATAAATAAAAGGCATTCAGATTGGGAAGGAAGAAATAAAACTACCTCTGTTTGTATAAGGCACAATCCTATATATATAAAATAAGAAATCCCAAAGAATCCATTAAAACCTGTTGCTGCTGCTGCTGCTAAGTAGCTTCAGTCATGTCCGACTCTGTGCGACCCCATAGACGGCAGCCCACCAGGCTCCCCCGTCCCTGGGATTTTCCAGGCAAGAACACTGGAGTGGGTTGCCATGTCCTTCTCCAAAAAAACCTGCTAGAGCTAATATTAAATGAATTCAGCAAAATTGTAGACTACAGGTTAGTACACAAAATCAGTTGTGTTTCTATACACCAACAATGGTGGGAATGTAGAATGGTATAGCCATGGTGGAGTACAGTTTGGCAGTTCCTCAAAGTTTAAACATAGCATTACCATGCGTGCATGCTCAGTCACTTCAGTTATGTCTCTGCAACCCTATGGAGTGTGGCCCACCAGGCTCCTCTGTCTGTGGGATTATCCAGGCAGGAATACTGAAGTGGGTTGCCATCCTCTCCTCCAGGGGATCTTCCCAACCCAAAGACTGAACACATGTCTCCTGCGTTGGCAGGTGGGGGTTCTTTACCACTAGCACCACCTGGGAAGCCCTGGCATTACCAGGGCTTCATTACATAGGACTCACTCTTGTGACCCAGTAATTCCACTGCTGGATACGTACCCGCAGAATTCAAGGCAAATATTCATCAAGTACATGTATGTCATGTTCATAGCACTGTTCACAGTAGTCAAGAGGTGTAAGCAGCCCAGATGTCCCTCAGTGGATGGATGCAGAAACCAGATACGTTGTGTCTGTACCATGGAATATTATTCGGCCATAAGGGAGTGAAGCACTGGTACCTGCTGCAGTGACTGAACCTGCAGAAACATTAGGTTGAGAGGAAGGGTCCAGACATCAAAAGTTGTGTATCATGATTTCATTCACATGCGAGGTCAGGAATGAGGTGAATCCCTGGAGGCAAAATGAAGGTGGGTGGTCACCAGGCCCTGGGGGCCAGGAGATATGGACTAATGCACGGGGGCTTTGAGGTGATGGAAATGAAATGTCTTGGAACAGGACACAGATTTTGATTGCACAACATTGTAAATGTACTAAATGCCACTGAAGTGTTCATTTAAAACAGTTACTTTGTGAACCTCGTCTCAATACATAATAGTAAAATGAAAACAGAGCCCCTGTGGGGATGGAGAGGGGTGGAGCGCCCGGCCGAGGCTGTGGTGCTGCTGGGGGCTTGTGTGGTGGGGCAGGTGCTGCTGAGTCTCTGCTGGTTCCCTCAACAGCCACAGCCACACGAGGACTTGTGAGCATGGCTCCAATGGGGCACTTTTCACAAACCTGGGAGCAGCTAATCATACAGGCCTCCATTGTTTCCTCTTGGGAAGTCTAACAGGTTTGCTGTGTGCTGGCTGGGCCAGTCAGTGCCACACTTGTGGGGGCAGTGTGGCAAACAAGTACATTTGTGTACACATCTTTTCCTTCACCATTAAACCCAGTGTTTTTAATAAAAATTTTTCTTAAAGCATATTTCTGATTTTATATTTCCTTTCAAAAAAAGAACTTTCATTATTGTTTCCACTAATTCTTATGTTGCAGAGAATTGTATCCAGTCTAGCAAATCAAAAATGCCATCACCCTCACTCATACGACTCACTCTTGTTTCCCGTCTCAGTAAAATCCTTCCAGGCCAATAGTCTCTCTGGCCCCAAAAGCAGTTCCCATTTCCACTCCCTCAGGAGCTACACCAGTGACCTTGTCTCAGTCAGGGGTCAGTGAGCCATGGCCCACAGGCCAGATAGAGCTCACCAGCTGTTTATGACCTGCAAGCAAAGAACATTTTACAGTTTCTTAAGGATTGTAACAGCAGACCTTATGACAGAGACTGCAGCCACAGAGCCCAGAATGGGTCCTCTCTGACCCTTCATGGAAAAGCTATGTCCCTTCTTGTGCAGCCAGGAGAGGGCGGGGCTCCCTGGGCCACCCTGTCCAGACCCTTGTTTCCTGGAGTGACCGCCCTGTTTGTCCCTGCAGCCCTCACTGTGCCCCTGTCACACGTGGGAGCCCCGCAGGCGCTCCACAGCTGGGGCCCTGGGAGAAGATGGTAGCCCACCTGCAGGTGTGATGACAGGCCTGCCTGAGGGTCAGCAGGAGGGTGAAGCAGGTTGCCTCATTGTGTGCAGCCACATGGTCAAGCGCTCCGGAGGGGGTCTTGGCACAGACTCTGTGCAGGGCCTTCCAGCCGGGCCATGAGTCAGGTGGCCATAATGCAAACTGTCACCACCAGACACATGGGCAGGGCAGTCAGGCTGAGCATACAACTCAACTGGGTCTGTGTTGAGAATAGAAGCCTCCAGGTGACGTGGGGAGACAAACTGCTCTTGTGGGGGCAGTTCCAGTAGGGGAATGGCAATCATTCCTGAACTGAGGGGCAGGTCAGAGGGCAACATGCCCAAGGAGGCTGAGAGTACCGTGGGGTGCCCTTCACCCACCCACTCAGCACCCGTGTGTGGCCACAGCCTTGGGATATGGAGCCCTGTTGGGAGCAGTGGTCAGAGAAGTCCTCTTCTGTGAGCTAATTCAGCTGAGATGGGCTAAAGGGAAGGAGAGAGCATGAAGACCATTGGGGAGGGGCGCCATGTGACTTTCTGTTTGTCATTTCAGCCTGGGACACCAGGACTGAGGGCCAGGAGTTTGTTCAGAAGGAAGAGGTTTCTGAGGACTTGGAATCACAGGTAGAAATATCAGACAGCTCTGCCAGTGATGCTCCCAAGACACCTGACCTTGGAGGACTCCGTGGTGGTGTAGAAGAAAGAGACTGGGGGGTCCCTGAGGATGAGAGGCAGATGCACCGCCCTCACCGGGAGGGGGCCTTCACTCTAGTGCAGATGCTTCTCAGGAGCCCCTCAGGAGAGAGAGAGGTGGACTGTGATGACATCAAGAGCAGCTGCAGCCAGAGCCCAAGCCCAGTGGAGTGTCAGGGGCCTCCTGCAGAGGGGAGGCCCCATCCATGTGGCATACGGAGCCTGCCCTGCAGCCTGGACCTGCCCAGCTGCACAGGACTTCACGTGGCTAAAAGCCCGTTCATATGCAGCGAGTGTGGGAAAACCTTCGAAGGAGACCCCGATCTTACTCAGCATCAGACAGTGCACACTGGACACAAGTGTGGAAAGCTCTTCAGCACACACACAGGCTTCCTCCAGCACCAGCTCACCCACCACGGGGAGAAGCTGCATGTGTGTTCTGAGTGTGGGAAGGCCTTTTGCCAGAGCTCCAGCCTTAAAAAGCACGAGAAGTCCCATGTGCGCGAGAAGCCCTACGAATGCAGTGAGTGCGGGAAGACCTTCAGGCGCAGCTCCAACCTCATCCAGCACCAGAGAATCCACTCTGGCGAGAAGCCGTACGTGTGTCATGCCTGTGGGAAGGCCTTCAGGCGCAGCTCCAACCTCGTCAAGCATCGGAGGGTCCACACAGGGGAGAAGCCCTTCGAGTGTACTGAGTGTGGGAGGGCCTTCAGCCAGAGCTCACACGTGAGGAAGCACCAGAGGGTCCATACCGGGGAGAGGCCTTACTCATGTAGCGAGTGTGGCAAGCCCTTCAGCCGGGTGTCCAACCTCATCAAACACCACAGGGTCCACACGGGGGAGAAGCCCTACCAGTGCAGTGACTGTGGGAAGGCCTTCAGCCAGAGCTCGAGCCTCATCCAGCACCGGAGGATCCATACCGGGGAGAAGCCTCACGTGTGTGCTGTGTGTGGCAAGGCCTTCAGCTACAGCTCAGTGCTCCGAAAGCACCAGATCATCCACACGGGGGAGAAGCCTTACGAGTGTGGTGTCTGCGGGAAGGCCTTCAGCCACAGCTCCGCGCTTGTGCAGCACCAGGGCGTGCACACGGGCGACAAGCCCTACGAGTGCCGCGAGTGCGGAAAGACCTTTGGCCGCAGCTCCAACCTCATCCTGCACCAGCGTGTCCACACGGGGGAGAAGCCCTATGAGTGCACCGAGTGTGGGAAAACCTTCAGCCAGAGCTCAACGCTAATTCAGCATCAGCGTATCCACAACGGGCTGAAACCCCACGAGTGTAACCAGTGTGGCAAAGCCTTCAACCGGAGCTCCAACCTCATCCACCACCAGAAGGTCCACACTGGAGAGAAGCCCTACACCTGCGTCGAGTGTGGGAAGGGCTTCAGCCAGAGCTCGCACCTCATTCAGCACCAGATCATCCACACGGGCGAGAGGCCCTATCAGTGCAGTCAGTGTGGGAAGGCCTTCAGCCAGCGCTCCGTTCTCATCCAGCACCAGCGCATCCACACTGGGGTGAAGCCCTATGACTGCACGGCCTGTGGAAAAGCCTTCAGCCAGCGGTCAAAGTTGACCAAGCACCAGTTGATCCACACCAGGGAGTGAACTCCCTGCAGCTTCACCCTGACCCCCTGGCTGTGCCTCACTCTCCCTCTCCAGACTTGAGGTGCACTTGCTCACTCCGTCCACTCCATGGTCACCGCCCATGAGGCCACCGTCCACAGGGGCCACCGTCCACAGACTGGGGACCCTCCGTGGTCGTGCTCCTTCTACCAAGTCCCCTGCCATCACCCTTGTTTCCTGTGAGCTCATTTCTCTTTGTAGTTCGTTTTTCCGTTTTGTTATGAGACACCTGTACTTGTTAGAAGGGAAAGGATTATAGAGGCTGTGCACTCATCCCATAGTTTATTACTGTAAAGGAACATAACCAAAAAAGTAAATGACATTTGGTTTGAGACAACCACAGACCTCAGTGTGCTCACTAGTCAAGGGACTGAGTCCTTTGTCAGTGGTTTTGGCTGGTATCTGTTTTCATAATGTCAGGTTGAGAGTTTTCAAGTCTGGTTGCTGTCACCACCACACACCCCCCAATCCTACCTGGTAATGGGACTTGACCCTCCCTGCTCCTCCCTTTCCGTGGTGTCCATCTGCAGGCTGTGGTTATGTGTTCTTACTCTGCAGTGACTCAGGCCCTGTGACCCCGCTCAGGCTGCAGCACAATTGTACATGAGGCAGTTCCTGAGCTCTGGTCCTGGGCCTCACCCACAGGGGCCGCTCTGCATGCTCCTCCCTGCCAATCCACAGGCTCCCGGATCTATCGCCAGACATTTGCAGGGTACCTATGTGCCCCTAAGAGGTGGGCATTGGCTCCCGACTCCCTGCACAGGGGAACTTAGCCCAGAAGCCACACTTCTGCCACCAGGGAGGTCCTGACCTGGGAATGTCCTGGGAATGATGGGGGACCCCTCTTGCACTGTTCCAGGAGGAAAGGAGGCAGTGGCTTGTAGTCACGAAGGGAAGGGAAGGTGTGGCTTCTGAGTTCTCAAGGAAGTTGAGGCAAGGCCAGCAGTGGCAAATGTGGAGGGAGAGGTGGTTTGAAGCTGGAGAGAAGAGGGTGGAGGGTGACTCGGATGCACAGGCGAGTCCATGGGCTTGGGTGGCGCGGGCTGCCCAGCCTCCCCTCCAAGGCCCCGTGAAGCAGCTGTCCCTGCTGCCCTGCAGAGGCCCTGTCATCCCCTCCCCTACAGTTTGGGCACCATCCCACCCCCTCTCCCCAGGCAACACCTCATGGGATACAGTTTGGCCTCAGCCTGACGAGACTGCTCCTATCCTTACTGCCAGGCAGCTCCTCTGGCTTCACGCTCCTCCTCCGCCAGTCTGGCTTTGATTTGTGATTCCTCTTTTCAGTAAGTATCTGTGTCCACCTCTACTCCGCTCTGTCGCTGATTGGCCCGCTTGCTGCTGGCCTGCTCACTCAGCCCTGCTGCACATGGTGTGGTGTCGCATCCTCTGCTGTGGAGTCGGACGCCTATCGGGGACCAGCCTCGATATGGCCCAGGGTATCCTCGGGATGAACGGCGTCGGTGTCAGCGAGAGAGAGAGACAGGGGCTGATGATTCCTTGGTTTACGCAGGAAACCAATAAAACCCCAGCACGGGGTTTGCTCTGTTTACGTAGGCCGCAGGTGCCCTCTCGAATCACTGGAGGCACCCCACCAGGGCACCCCCTCGAGTGGGTCTTAGAAGCCCAGGCAGATAAGTAAACTCAGAGGGCCCAGCGCTCCAAGGATCTCAACCAGAAAAAGGAGAATAGAGAAAAGGACAGAAAAAGAGAAAGAACGACATGGGGAGACCAAGCTTCAGTGAGCAAGGCCCAAAACTTTATTTTCCAGTGCTGCTTTTATACCCTAAGTTGTGCACATAAAAAATAGAGAAAGGGAGGTATAGAGTCACACCAAAATCAAGCGGGGTCAGCAGTCTTGACCCTTATCAGGATCAGGGCTCATTTTTGTATGTCTCGTGATATACAAAAGTTTTAGGTGGTTTACATCATCTTCTGGCCAGGAGGCCTGCTAACAGTTTATGGCCCTCTCTCCTAACAAAGGTTAGTTAGCTAGAAAAAGTCTTATATTCTTTTAAGGTGATTTTCCTCAAGTCAGGTGCTGTTCTCCAAAGACACATGACAAAGTTACATTCCTATAAGGCAAGGGTGTAGTGAGCTACAAGAAAGGAATTTATTAACTTAAGATCTGATGTGGTTAAGTCAAAGGCTACTACTTATATTCTCTATATGTGATTAATATATTTCCAAGGATACAATAGATAGAGGAAACTTTGCAGCAAGCATTGATTCAACAATGAAATCTTTTTTAGTACTATTCTAATGATTTTAACTTCTTCAACAAATTCCTGTATTTTAGAATATTAGGCTTTCTGTCCTTGCATGGCTGGGAGGCTGTAAACAGTCACATTCGTAGTTGTAAGAGCCCGGACAAACTTGTCATGCAAGTTAGAAAGCTATCAGAGGGGTTTGGATTGGAATACTCCTATTAAGCCGAGGAGAACTTTTAGACTACAGCTCTGAATTAATGTTTTCAGAGAAAGGTGGTTGGGGGGAAACCCCCGTAAGTATTAGAGGACTTGGTAAGAGGCGTAAGATAGTAAGGCAGTCAGACTCCGGTTTTCTTTGGGGTAGATGCTCAGGTAAGTCCAGGGGGTTCCTCGAGTCCTGATTAGCCTTTGCCCGTCAGGCCTCTTCCCCAATTGACCTTTGCCACAGGTAGGATTTCCCTCGCTGGCTCCCGGCAGACGCCCCTCCAACAAAAGGCTAAAATCGGTGCAATACCAAATTTGTGCAAGACCCCTCCACGGAAGGGGCTGCAGCCACCTCCTGCTAGGCCTCCTGGCGTCTCTGGACGACTCATGATAGCACTCAGTTGTCCAAGTGCTTCTGATGCAAGAAACTGCCCTCTTTGCCCCATACAGTATGCCACTAGAGCTGCAATTACTGGAACTAGACCTCCTGAGCCCATGACCCTCTGTACCCAGCTGCTCATTATGCTCTGGGTCATAGAAGCGGTACCCAGCAAGCTTAGGGGCTGCTGAGCTGCCTTGATGCAGGATGGAACTGAACCTAGGCCTTTGGCCTGCTCCACCTGCAAGAGGAATAGCCTCACCTATCCTCAGCCCCTTTCCAGATGTCAGTCTGCTGGACCCTGTCCACCTGGTGAGCTCCAGGTTGGGATGAACTCGGGGGAACAGCAGTGGGCGTTCCAAGACTATAGGCAGAGAAGTGCCAACCGTCATAGAAGATGGAGCTCAGAGGGGAGCTGCTCCTCACTTTTAACCAGGACGACCCTGATACAGGGCCAGACTGGAGGGTCAGTGTGACTGGCCAAACACCAGGCAGTTGTCTTAGCACCCAGTGACCTGACTCACAAACAGCCCCATCTGCATATTTTTACAAACTTGCTGTCACCTAAGAGTTGCACCCTTTGGTGTAAAAAGCTCCAGGAATCTCTTGCCTCACAGATGCCCCAAAATACCAATCAAGCTCTCTAGATGGCTCTCCCTATACTTAGGCACAAAACGAGGCCTCCCCTGCATGCCCTCATCCCCTTCGGAGTCCCAGGTTTTACTGAGAGTGGCCAAGACACTCTTGTCAGTTTTACCTGCTGCAGGCTGCAGAGTCCACACAGCTCATTTAAACAGGCTCTGGATTAGCTGAGTGAAACATGGTGTCTCTCATCAAACATCAGGGTGAGTGGTGACTAGCAGGCTGGCGCCTTGAGGCCTCGTCCTCCTCATTTTGTGCCCGCATCTGGAAAAGCAGAAAAGCCAGCCGGGTGCTCTGTCCTCTGATGCCAGCAGGAGACTGAAAGCATCCAGGCCCTCACCTGTGCTCAGGGACCTTCCCTCCAGCCACACCTGCTGACCTCAGTAGAGGCCCAGGCTGGTGACCCTTCTCGCTCTCTCAAGCCATCTCAGACCTGTTCCAGAGGCCTTCTCTACCCTCCTCAGAGACCTCCTTTATGTAAATAATAAAGCTTTTCATATTTTCAAAAACCAGAAGCCCTGCTTGGCCTCCACACCTTCTTCCACTCTGGTCTTTGGTTTATGGGCATCAAGTTCCTCTGTACTGTGACTTCTCCCTCAACTCCTTGTTCTAACAAAAGCCTGGCTGCTGTGACTGCACAAGGTCCCCAGAGCCCTCACCCTTTCCCACGTACCTCGAGAATTAGAGATCAAGAGGACAATCTCCTGGCTCCTGATTTCCACCTCCATACAGTTCTGCCTTCAGCCAATAATGCCAGCTCCATTGAGAACAACAGAAAAGCATCCCTAACAGCTCAAAACTGCCCTGGTACCAACTGTGGCATGATTTCCATGTGCTGGCAGAGTTCTGGGAGACTCCTCCATGGATCCCACAGCCCAGGCCTCACAGATGATGAATGTAGGGGAAAAACTGTCCCTTGACACCCACGGGCCTCTCTGTGCAAGGAGAAGCAGGGCCAGGGTCCAGCACCATCCTGAAGTTTCCATGGCTTTGGTGGCAACTCCGGTCTGAGTGGAGAACAGGGCCTTGATGGCTGAGGACAGTGCCTGCCATGCCAGAGCAGACAACCATGTAGGATGAGGTTGGTCCTTTCCCCTGGGGCGTGGCAGACACTGGCCCCTGGGCTTCCCTGGAAGCAACACAAAGGCATGGGGGGAGGTGGAGGTGGCATGACTGCAGGTACCCTGTGAGGCTTATTCTGTGTGCAGGCTCTTCAGTGCTCACGGGCCAGACTGTGAATCTTCTAGACATCAGAACATTGACTGGGGAGACCACTGCCAACTGGAAATGTGATAGAAAGATGGCCTCAGATTCAGGGGAAAGGACCAATGTCATCCTATGTGGTAGTGGGGTAACGAGATAGCCTTTTGGAAAAAAGACAAAACTAGACTTACTCTTTACATCTCTTAGCAGAATAAAGTCCAAATGGAACAGAGATGTAAATGTAAAGAAACAAAACCAAATGAGTACTGGGTGAAAACATGGGTGGATTCCTCCAGAACTGGGAAGTTAGGGAAATTTTACTGTAGCTCAAAATCAAGCAACAATAAGGGAAAACAAATGATAAATTTCATTACACAGAAATAAAGTTTTGCGGGACCAACACCTTTATATTCAAAGTAAAAAGACAAATGGTGAACTCGAAGTGTTTACAACTTATGTTATACATAGCACATATAAAATTAATGTACATAAGGTTATTTAAAATTAGGGTTTCATTTTCAACAAGTGGTATTGGAATTATTGCATAACCATATGCCAACAAAGTGAATCTCAGTCCTTGCCCCACACTGTCTAAAGAATTTAACTCAAAATGTACTATCAACCAAAATGTACAGCAGAAACTTCTAAAAGAAAACATAAGAGAAAACCTACTGACCTTCACTTTGGTGAAGATTTATTAAATAATCTGTGGTGAAGATTTATTAAATAGGACACAAAGAGCAAGAACCTTTGAGGAAGGAATTCAGTGAAT
Organism: Moschus berezovskii; assembly: GCF_049115385.1. NCBI lineage: Eukaryota > Metazoa > Chordata > Mammalia > Artiodactyla > Moschidae > Moschus > Moschus berezovskii. The sequence continues at coordinate 83,562,111 of NC_142475.1, forward strand.
AGGAACTCATCAAGATTTAGAACATTTGTTTCTCAAAATTAAAGGAAAAGACAAAGCATAAACTGGGAGAAAATATTTGCAAATCATATATATCCAAAAAAGGACTTGTACTCCATGCTATAAAGAAGTCCTGGTGACTTCCCTGGTGGTTCAGTGGCTAAGACTCCGTGTTCCCTATGCAGGGGACCTTGGTTTGACCCCTAGTTGGGGAACTAAGATACTGCAAACTGCAACTAAGCCTGTGAGTCAAAGCTACTGAGCCCACACACTCGAGAGAAGCCCACACTGCAAAGAAGACACGGTGCAGCCAAAAATAAAATAATAATCAAATAATTTATTAAAAGTGATTTTGGAATCTACTCTTTATACCATCTCTCTGGTATCAAATTGATTGCTTATATAACTTTTCAGTTGCATCAAAAAAGACTGTAAGTGCTTGCAATTTTTTATCTTAGTGTTAAGAACAAAGTTTTAAAAAATCTGCAACTTATGTCACAAAGGGTTAACGTAATCAGTTCAGTTCAGTCACTCAGTCATGTCTGACTCTTTGCAACCCCATGGACTGCAGCACACTTGTCTATCACCAACTCCCAGGGCTTGCTCAAACTCATTTCCATTGAGTCGGTGATGCCATCCAACCATCTCATCCTCTGTTGTCCCCTTCTCCTGCCTTCTTTCCCAGCGTCAGGGTCTTTTCCAGTGAGTCAGTTCTTCGCATAAGGTGGCCAAAGTATTGAGTTTCAGCTTCAGCATCTGTCCTTCCAATGAATATTCAGGACTGATTTCCTTTAGGATGGACTGGTTTGTTCTCCTTGCAGTCCTAGGGACTCTCAAGAGTCTTCTTCAACACCACAGTTCAAAAGCATCATTCTTCGGTGCTCAGCTTTCTTTATAGTCTAACTCTATAGTGCTTCTAAAATAAGAGGGAAGAGACCAACAAGCAGGTTCACAGAAAAGTCAGTGAAAGTGGCTCTTAACCATATGAAGAGAGGCTCAACCTCACCCCCAAGAAAGATGTAAAAGGAAATTACACCAAGATGCTATTTCTTGCTTCTCAGATTGCCAAAATACCAAATATTTGACAACATTCTTTGTTCACAAGGCTGTAAGGAAACCTCACCAGCGGAAATGCAAGATCCTATAACCCTGTGGAAGGGAACTGGGCAACACACAGAAAAGCAGATACAAATGCCCATTTCTAGGAATCTATCCTAAAATTAAACTGGCAAAACTGAAAAGACCTATCTAAAGCTACCTATTACAGCACTAATTTTGTGGCAACAGACGTCCAGTTAATAGCAGACTGGCTGAATACACGACAGCACATTCACAAGGGAGGCAAAGGCAGCTGCCTAAAGGAGAAAAGGATGTGCCCAGATGCTACGAGGAGAGGTGGCTGGACACTGACAGGAAAATGCCGAAATGCGGGGCCAGTGGGAAAGAACTACTGTTCACTGACGTTCACTCAGATTTTTTGAAATGGAGCCAGAAACCATAGCATTGATAAATGGCTATCAATAGGGCAGCGTGGTAAGAGACTGGTGGGAACAGGGAGGGAAGCAAGTCTTCTGAATGTACTTTCTTTTGTGTACTGGACTTTGAAACCATATAGAGTTTCAGTTCAGTTCAGTCTCAGTCGTGTCCGACTCTTTGCGACCCCATGAACCGCAGCAAACCAGGCCTCCCTGTCCATCACCAACTCCCAGAGTCCACCCAAACCCATGTCCATCGAGTCAGTGATGCTATTCAACCATCTCATCCTCTGTTGTCCCCTTCTCCTCCTGCCCTCAATCTTTCCCAGCATCAGGGTCTTTTCAGATTAGTCAGCCCTTCGCATCAGGTGGTCGAAGTATTGGAGTTTCAGCTTCAACATCAGTCCTACCAATGAACACCTAGGACTGATCTCCTTTAGGATGGACTGGTTGGATCTCCTTGCAGTCCAAGGGACTCTCAAGAGTCTTCTTCAACACCACAGTTCAAAAGCATCAATTCTTCAGCACTCAGCTTTCTTTATAGTCCAACTCTCACATCCATACATGACCACTGGAAAAACCATAGCCTTGATTAGACAGACCTTTGTTGACAAAGTAATGTCTCTGATTTTTAATATGCTGTCTAGGTTGGTCATAACTTTCCTTCTAAGTTTACATAATCACAAAACAAAATTTTATCAAAATGTTAAAAATGTAACCTTAAAAAGCAAACAAGTGAAATAGTAGAGTTAAGGTCATATCCCAAATGGGATATATCCTAACAGCAAGAACTGCAAAACAAATCTAGACTATTTTCAATAATCATAGTGTTAATAATATTGACATTGTTATTCTGACATCATTACATATAACTAATAAATGTGTTTATGTAATTAGAACCCAGGATTTTAAATACAGGAAAAAACTGCCTCCATCTGGACCTGGGGATGAGCCATGGGACACTGTGAATAGCAGTGGTGCCCACCTGGACCTTTAATGGCTCATACCACCTCTGGACACTCTGATTCACATATTGATTCTGTGTACTACCTGCTTTCCCCACTCACAGGTAAAGCCTATGAGAAAGGGACTTATTGGGAATGTTGCTTGTTTTACCTGCTCATGTAGACCCAGCACTTAGAACACTGGCTAGCATGCAACAGGCACTCAATAAATACTATGCCTGTGAAGAGTGGCAGAGCTGGACACACACAAAAGCTAGTTGTTGAATTGCTTAAAAAAAAAAAAAGCAAAATGTTAGTTGCTGAAACTAAGCAAAAGACATGCAGGTATTTCATTGTAATATACTTTCAATCTTTATGAACGAACGCTTTTAAAATAAGTTGTTGTTCAGTCCCTAAGTCATGTCCAGCTCTTTGTAACCCCATGGACTGCGGCCAGGCTTCCCTGTCCTTCACTATCTCCCAGAGTTTGCTCAAAGTCATGTCCACTGAGTCAGTGATATCATGCAAACATCTCATCCTGTCGCCTCCTTCTCCTCTTGCCCTCGGTCTTTCCCAGCATCAGGGTCTTTTCCAATGAATTGGCTCTTTGCATCAGGTGGCCAAAGTATTGGAGTTTCAGTATCAGTCCTTCCAATGAATATTCAGGATTGATTTCCTGTAGGATGACAGGTTTAATCTCCTCGCTGTCCAAGGGGCTCTCAAGAGTTCCCCAGCACCACAGCTCAAAAGCATCAATTTTCCAGCGCTCAGCCTTCTTTATGGTCCAAATCTCACATTTGTACACGACTACTGGAAAAGTCAGAGCTTTGACTATACAAATCTTTGTTGGCATGCTTTTTAATATGTGATCTAGGTTTGTCATAGCTTCCCCTCCCCACCTCCAAGGAGCAAGCATCTTTTAATTTCATGGCTGCAGCCACTGTTCAGTGATTTTGGAGCCTAACGTAACTCAGCAGTGGAAAAACCACAGCTTTGATTATATGGACCTTGAAATAGTTGGGAAGAGAAAAACAAAGCAGGGTGTGCTGAGAAGATCCTAGAAGCATCAGTTCTCTGCTGGGACCAACGTTGCAGGGCTCAAGTTCCTCATTGTTAAAAGGTAAACTGAGGCATATTAGAATTTGTGAAGCGCTTATGTGAGCAAACAGAGGATGGAATAGTGGTTAGGATGTTGTAGCCATGAGTTCCGGGAAACAAACTCACTCAAAAGGACAATGCAGATAGTGAAGTGCAATTTATTACACTGGCGGGCCCAAGGCAGTCTCCTTTTAGCCAAGGACCCTGACCAGTTTTTGTGAAAACCTTATATACCCTAAGTGTATGTGCTCAAACCCTCCTCCCCAAATTCCCTGAAACTAGTCTGGACGGTAAAAGAGCGATACAATCAAAGTTAACCCATGATTCATGTGTCACAAGACTGGATAAACAGTGTATATATATCAATAGGCCTGTGGTCATATCCCGATAAACATAATGTAATTTACCACTTTGTTCAGTTACAGAGATAATTAGAATATTCTTTTAGGCAAGGAGAGTCCAAGTCCTGAGGCTCTTTTATCCGGGGGTTCTGGTTTTCCATTGGTGTGCCATTTCTATACACACCGGGCACAAAATTCAGACTCCAATGGGAGGGTGACCATGTGCCTAATGTTCGCAGCCTGGCCTAAGATGGAATCCAGCTCTGTTTCCTCCTTCAAGGAGCGCTCCGCCAGCAGGAGCTATATTAGTTTTTATAGCCGGAAAAGCAAAGCAAGGGCTTTGACAGGCCAGGGCTTAAGCCGTCAACTTAATTGGAAAGCCTAGCTGGGGGCTACCAAGGCAGCAAAGCCACCCCAGGCTAATGGCCTCCTCGTTTAATTATGTTAACACTGGAAACTGGCCAAAACCATCTCGGATGGTCCAAAAATAGGGCCAAATCGGACAACCTGGGTCCTGAGCTTCAGTCTCTTGGTAGAGAGGACCCTGCCTCACCAGGGTGTGTGTGAAAGACGAGTTCCCTGTGGGAAGCTGACCTCACCTTTCCCGAGTGGAAACCCTGTCCCTGACGCCGGGGCCCGCTATCTACAGAATTACTGCCACATCCTGCCCCATGTCCAGCCTCGGGCCTCTCCCCAGACCACCTTTTCTGGCCGGTCCTCCCAGCCAACGAGCCACCTGTAAGGACTCCTTGGGGGAGTCAGCGGTTGCGGCAGGCAGCAGCGACGGCCACCTCTTCCTCCCGCCCCCGCTGGTCTTGCCCTGCCGTTGTGGGCAAACAGTAGCGAAAGGGGACGGGGAGGAGTTCGCCGCCACACACGAGACCAGGCAAGCGTGACATCTGGAGGTAACAGGGCGAGAACCCGCCCGACTGGGGCTCGGGCTGTGCCCGCTGGACCGGAGGTATGAGGTACCCGCAGCAGCTTCCGCGAGGCCGCCGGATGTGCAGCCAGTAGGAGACCCGGACGCGGCGTGGCCTATCTAGGCGCGGTGGAGGTTGCGTCTCTCGGTGGCTCTGGCGCGTGCGTCAGTCAGGAGAAAGGCGTAGGGCGGGGCCCAAGGCGGACTGGGAAGTGTCGCGTCCTAGGAGTGGCGGGCTGGGAGGCGTGGGCGTGGCCCTTGGGGGCGTGGCTCCCTGCGATTGGCGGATGCGCAGACGGGGCGGGGCGTCCCCTTTGTCTGAGTGCTGTGCGGGCGGCCGCCCCTGCGGGTGAGGCAGCTGCGGGGACGGTGAGTCGCGGTGCGGGTAGCACCCGCACCCTCTACCCGCGCGCCGGGGCGGGGGCCAGGACCTTCCATGCGATCGGGCGCTGCCCGCGAGCGCCCCTTGCCTTCCCTGCCCACTCCGAGCCCCTACCCCGCTCTCGCCGCCCCCGGGCCCTCCCCGCTCCCGCGAAAGGCGAGCCCTACGCCTCCGGTAGTCGGCGGCCCCGGGAGCTCCGGCCTCGCGCTGGGCCCGGGTGTGGGCCAGGGGCGCGAACACTCATTCCACCGGGATCGCCGTCGGCATCTCTCCGGGGAGAATGCTTCGTCCCGAATCCACTCCCGCCTCCATTTTTATCGAGGCTCGTCTCGGTTATTTGTGAAAACTCCTTTCGTGAGCGCGAGCAGCCATTCCCGGGGTCCGCGGGCGCTTGCCCAGCGCTGCGCTTCGGGGCCGGAAAACCGGACCCTCGATGTACGCTGCCTGGCGTTTCCGTTCTGATCAGCTTGGTTCTTTAACGGGTGTATGGAACACTTTCTTCTCAGACTATCATCTGACTCCGGTTGTGATGTTTTGTTCTAAGATGGAAGATTTCGAGTGTTCAGTGGTCAAATATTTACCCTCGAGGCTTTTGGCTTTGTGCTGTGTCTTAAAGGGCTTTCCCTACTCCCAAGTTTAGTTCTAAAATAAACTCTTTTTCTCTGGTACTTGTGAAACGTTGACTCCATCTGGAATCATTTTGGTGTGGGGAAAGTTGTAAATCCAGCTTCAGTGTTTTCCCTAAACCCTGGTATTTCTGACACTACCTACTGAATTGGATTTCAGTACTGAATTACTGAATTCCGTTGATTTGGAAATCCACCTTTGTCCAGTGTTAAATTCTCCCAAATCTTGGGCCCATTTATGGCATTTGTGTTGTTTTGATGTGCAAAGGTTTTGATTTTCATGCAAATCTGTGGGTCTCTATTCCCCAGAGTTTTTTCAGGTTCTTTTTATCATGTAATTTTAAAATTTATCTCTTTTTCATTCATTAGCCGTGTGCTTTCAGTTCCGTTCCGTCGCTCAGTCGTGTCCGACTCTTTGCGACCCCGTGGACTGTAGCCTACCAGGCTTCTCCGTCCATGGGAGTCTCCAGGCAAGAATACTGGAGTGGGTTACCGTTTCCTTCTCCAGGGGATCTTCCCGACCCAGGGATCGAACCCGGGTCTCCCGCATTGGAGGCAGACACTTTAACCTCTGAGCCACCAGGGAAGCCCGTGCTTTCAGTTGCTGCTGCGTCACTTCAGTCGTGTCCGACTCTGTGTGACCCCATAGATGGAAGCCCACTAGGCTCCCCCATCCCTGGGATTCTCCAGGCAAGAACACTGGAGTGGGTTGCCATTTCCTTCTCCAATGTGAAAAGTGAAAAGTGAAGTCGCTCAGTTGTGTCTGACCCTTAGCGACCCCACGGACTGCAGCCTACCAGGCTCCTCCATCCATGGGATTTTCTAGGCAATAGTACTGGAGTGGCTTGCCATTGCCTTCTCCGGTGCTTTCAGTATATGGTATCAAATGATCTCATTTCATTTTTTTTTTTTTTTAAAAGCTCAGTTACAGCTCAGTTTTATTCAGCAAATAAAGGATAGTACACCCTCGAGGCCTGAGGGCAGGCTGCTGGGACCCCAGTAGGGAGGCTAATTTCTGCTTTTGCTTAGCTTTCTGGGAGATTGGTTGAGCTTTGTGCAAAGGACTAATTTTAGACCTGTTGTCTGGGTGAGGTTACTGGAACATCTTCCCCAGGATTTTAATGCCTGGCCTGTCTTGTTTGTTTATAGATATGGCCCTACTCTGCCCTTTCTAGTCCAGGACTGCTTGGCTTTCCGCACTACGACTTTGTGGACACAAGGGGCAGCATTAGCATATTTCTAAGGTTTACTTTAACCTTGTTTCTTGCTGTCTGTGATTAGAACTGTTTTCCCTGAATATTTTCTGACTCTGTGTTGCTGCTGTGTAGAAAAGCTACCTGTGCGGATACATGTCTGATCATTTTCCTCTGAAGTATGCAGGGTTGTGGTTTGGACCTATAGGTGGATCAGAACTGCCTCTTTGGAAGGTGTTTCCAGCCTGGAGGGCCCGGCTTCTAGCAGATGAAGAAAGAGGAGCGGGTCTTGCAGCGGGAAAACCTGGGGGTGAGGATGGTGAGGAAGAGTCGGGAGACCCTGGAGCTGTCCACCCCAGACCAGGGACTGCGAGTGTGCCTATCACGCCTGTCACTTTTGGTGGGGTCTTTGTGAGGACCAGCAAGCGCTAGAAGTTACTAAAGCTTAGCTTACAGAATAAATTAACAATAACGTTGAATCTAAGCACTCTCGTCTCTGCAGCCCCGTTTTCACTTCCTGTCCCTTAGTCACCACCCGAGCCAGAACTCACTTGGAAGAGTGTCTCACTGCAGTGTGATCACTGCTGCAGAGAACGTTGGCCTGCTCTGCTTTGGTTTGGGTTATTCTCTGGGGCGTGGGTGGATGGGTTGCTGTTGTGGGCACCCCTTGGGCGGGTGCTTTTTGTACTTGTTTCTGTGTTGGGGTGGCATGGCTTCCCTGGGCAGCTCCTCAGAGCCAGTTTGACCCTCCATGGTGTTAATTCCGACTTTGGGGACCATCTAAATAGGACTTGATCTGCTCACCTGTTCTCCCTTCCTTCCTGAACTCCTGTTGCCTTGAGCTATGGGCCCTGAGTAAAAACCAGCTTCAGTGCCTGGGTGGCTCTGTTGTCATCCCTGTGGTGTCAGTTAGCAGCCTGCAGTGTTTTTTGCATGTCTTTTCATTCCACGCAGACTTGTTCTGGGAGACCCAGATCTCATCTACCAAAGTACAAGTAAAGAAAAATGAAAAACTAGTTAGTTCCAGTTTTACATTTGTTTTCATTCTCTTTTATCAGAATATAGAGTCTTATTCCATTTGGGCTGCTATAACAGAGCACCAGAGACCGGGCAGCCTGTAAAACAGCAAATGTCATTTCACAGTGTGGAGGCCAGACATCTGAGGTCGGGATCAGCAGGATCCAGGAGCCCTCATCCTGGCTGCAGACATTGTGTCCTCACGTGGAGGGAGGGGTCTCTTATCAAGGGGACTCCACTCTCTGGACCTGAGCAACGCCCCCCACCCCCACCCCACCGCCCGGCATTGAGCCTTAGGTCATTTGGAGGCACAGACATTCAGAGCAGACCAACAGGCATACTTTATGATATACTCTTTTCCTTCAGTACTTAGAGGTCATCCTGGGCAGAGCTCTTCCGCTTTCCGTTTGCATGCTTCTCTGGAATTCACTGGGTGGGAATCTTGTCCCCTTCTCTGTCCCTCCGTGCCTCAAACTGTTGGCCGGGGGTTTGAGTTAATCTCATCTCATCAGATGAGGTGACACTTAGTTACATGCTCTCTTTAACCTTGTCGTCCTCCTGAGGCCCTCAGAGGAGCTGTGTCATCTCAGTCTGGTGTGTCTACTTCTGTGGACAGGGGCTCATATCCCCTCGTGGTCCTGGGGTCATTATTTGTGCAACAGGAGCATTGTGAACACCTCCATATCCTGTGCTTTTGCTGACCTGTGTGGCCGCCTGGCGCAACCTGAATCTTGGTCTTCGTGGGTGCGGGACTGGTGTGTGGAAGGACTGGTGGATTTGGCAGTAGCACCATCCTGGAGTCTGTTCTGAAACCACACAATTCATGTGGGATTCAAACTCACGAGCTGAGACTCGAGCACACTGTCTCTTAATTGAAACCACACACCTTTACTCAGGACTTACTGAAGCTTAGGTTCTGTGTGTCTCAGTGCAGAAGGAATTCACAGCAGGATGCAAAGTGATAGGTGAGAAGTGGATTTATTTACAGAGATACACATTTCTTAGAATGGTGTCTGTGTCAAAAGGTCCTGAAATGTAAGGTGGTTAGTTTCTATGGGCTGTGTAGTTTCATAGGCTGCTGAATAGGAGGATTAATCCAACTATTTCAGGGAGGGCCAGGGGCTTCCAGGAATTCAGGAATTGGGTCATTGCCCACTTTTCAGCCTTTCTGTTCGTCTGGCCTTGGAACTATGGGGACTGTGGGTCTGTTGTCATTTAGCTGATGTATCACAGTGAGCATATACTGAGGCTCAGCCTCCACTGGAAGGCGAGCCTTCCGCCATCTTGCGCCTAGTTGGTTCTAACCAGTTTTTGTTTCATCTTTAAGGGTTGTGCTCAGTCCCCTTCCCTTCTGGTTTCAAGTCCATCTGAGGAAGGCGTGCATTGCCCAGAGGTAGGTCTACTGCACCTAAACAGGCCAGGTGACTTTCTCACCTGAGAGAGAGCTAGCAGAAACGCCACTTCCCCGCTGCTGCTGGCAGTGCTCCTCCGGCCCTTGTTGCTGTTCTGAAGGGTGGAGTGTGGAATCATTTCTCCTGTAATTTCATACACTTGTTCAGCCATGCTTCAGCCACTGGCTGCTCCGCTGGGACGGGCAGGGGGTGTGAGAACGATGAGGCAGAGGGCCCCAAGGTGGGTTGGGAACGGTTTCAGTGAGAGGGTGACGACTGTGCGCCAGCTGAGGGGCAGGAGGGACTCGGCCGCGGGGAAGGGCGCTCAGAGCAGAGCTCTCAGCAGCCTCAAGAGCGGAGGCGGGGCCTGGAGCCGAGGCGGGGCCCTACCTCTTGTGGGGACAGGGCTTGGAGCCGAGGAGGGGCATTGCGTCCGTGGGGGCGGGGCCTGGAGCCGAGGCGGCACACTGCCTCCCGTGGGGGCGGGGCAGGACTGTGCTGCCTCTGGAGGGCGGGTCAAGTGGGTGTGCGTGAGAGGGTGAGCAGGAGGGCGACTTCAGGGTCTGGATCGAATGCAGGTGCCAGGTCAGGGGCAGACCAGGCCTGGGGAGGGAATGGGTGTCGGGGCTGGATGTTAAGTGTTTGAGGTGCTAGAGGACACCCTTGAGGAGATGGCCAGCTGGAGGGGAAGGCGATTGCCAGGTTACCGCACCAACAGGAGCCGTGCTCTCCACTGGGCGTTCAGGCCTGTGGGGCGGAAGCAGCTGGGGTCACAGACATGGGCTCAGGCAGGAGCCGGCCTGGCTGGAGGTCTCGGGCCAAATGATCCAGCAGCTCCTAGATTTGCTGTGCTGGCTGCCAGCACCCACGGGGAGCCTACGAACGGAGTTCCTATGGGTGCTCATTGTTAGATCCTGCCCAGGTGTGGTCAGGTCATAGTGAAAATGACTGTCTACCTTCTCTGGGTTCCCAGAGGACCAGAGCTGCATGGTTCAGGGAGGCAGTATCTCGTGCTGGTGAGGGTGGACAGGGGCCCCCGCAGTGACTGACTTGCTGGAGACCACCGCTGACAGCAGACAAGGATTTGGTCATATGGAGGTCAGAGGAGACCCTGACAGGGGCCACTTGGGGTGGAGGGGACGGAGACCCCCTGAGGGAGTGGCCGGATTAGGATGACAGGGAGGATGACAGTCCATGAGAGATGGCAGGTGTGGGCAGCCCATGAAGGGTTGAGGGAGTGGTACTGCTCTTCTAGGTCGTGTGTGCACTGGAGTAGCCACAGGAGGCAGCGGCTCCCCCACCGTCGGTTCTGAGAGCTGGAGAAGTGGGACCAGCCACATTGTTTCCAGTTCTTTGTGCCTGGTGGCACCCTCATGCCTGTTTGTCCAACATCAGTGTTTCAGATGAATTCTGAGCTAACTTTATTCACTCCTTTCATTTTTCCCAGGTGACGGGCCTGCTGGGCTTGTGCCCTCTTCTGTCTGGCAGGTGGGTGTGGCACATCCCTTAGCAATACTTGTCCCAGAGCCCAGCCCCAGGCCTCCCTGTCAGGTGCTCAGATCGCATGTAGGGGATGTATCTCTGGATACATCCACCAGAACCAGGCCCCCACTGTAGCTGCCGGGCAGGACTAGGCATTCCCAGGGCATCAGCGGGCCCACAGGAGGGTTGTGGTCCCCACACCACAAGTGCATGGGGGTTGTCTCTGGAGGCAGTCAGGCCTGGTGTTCCTCCCCTCCCCATGATGCGCTCACTCAGCCCTGTGTGTGTACTACAGGCCGTGGCTGGTAGGCTGGGCAGTCCATCGGCCCTTGGGGCTCATGGCATCCCCAGGCGTCTTGGGTGGGACCATCCTGGGCCCCTCATATGCTCCTTCCTCTTCCTCAGCCCTCCACGCTCCTCTGATACCATCTCCCTCAGACGTGCCACAGACCAGATGATGGCGGCTGCCCGACTCCTGCCGCCACCAGCGGTGCCTCAGGTGAGTAGCCCCAAGGCCTTTGTGGCGCCCCCGCCATCCTCACGTCCTCCCACTCCCAGAGGCCTGGTGGCATCCTGAGCATCACTGCATTTTGAACACTGTGGCCCCTTCCTGTCTCCCCCTCTCCAGGGGTGCATCCCCACACCCCACACTGCTTGCACCCTCCTTGTCTGGGACATGGACTTTGAGTCCAACGTGCAGCGCCCCCTGTTGTTCCAGGCCAAGGTGACCTTCGAGGATGTGGCCGTGTTCCTCTCCCAGGATGAGTGGGACCGCCTGGGCCCCGCCCAGCGTGGCCTTTACCGACACGTGATGATGGAGACCTATGGGAACGTGGTCTCCGTGGGTAAGGCCCCCTGCAGGCCTTGGGTGGGGCGAGGTGAGGGTGCTTGTGGATATTGTACAGACAAAACGACTTCCCTCCCCATGAGCAGGAATTCCAGGATCCAAGCCCGAGGTGATCTCCCAGCTGGAGCGAGGAGAGGAGCCGTGGGTCCTGGACAAGCAGGGCAACGAGCAGCTCAGGGGCTGGGGCATCAGCCGCTCAGGTGAGCACGGAGTGACCTCTCTGCTGTGTGCCTGTGGGTGCTCCTGGGGTCTGATCTGGCAGGGACTCCTGCGGGTGAGAGGGCAGCAGGCAGAGGCCCAGTGCAGGGAATGGGCAGGGAGGTAAGTGCAGCTGGGTGTGGGTTGGGTGTCTTGAGGCAAGGTGAGCACATGTGGCTTCCGGGCCCCTGACAGGTCCCTGCTCTGAATGGACATCAGAGGTTGAGGGACACGGGCTGGTTTCGGGAAGAAGGAAGCACCTAAGTATGAAAGGGAAGTTTCTCAACCTGACTCTTAGGGCGGCTAGAGCTGTTTGCTGTGAGGCAAAGGAGCCCACCGTCCACAGATGTCCTGGGGGTGCCATCCATAATTTGGCAAGACCAGACAATAGCACAAGTCAAGTTGTAAGAATTGGAAAGAAAGAGGAAAAGCACTGTTTGTAGTTCATGATTTTGCCTATATGTGAGAAGATTGATCAGGACCTCCTTGGTGGCCCAGTGATTGAGAATCCGCCTGCCAGTGCAGGGGTCACAGGTTTGATCCCTGGTCCGAGAAGATCCCATGTGCTGTGGAACAGCTAAGCCCTCATGACACAACTACTGAGTCTACGCTTTAGAGTCCAGGAGCCACAGCTACTCAGCCCATGAGCCACAAGCGCTACAGCCTGCACGCCTAGAGCTCGTGCTTTGAAATAGGGAGGCCATCACAGTAAGAGGCCTGCATATCACAACTCGAGAGTAGCCCCCGCTCACTGCAACTAGAGAAAAGCTGTCACCACAGTGAAGATCCAGCACAGCCAAAAATAAAATAAAATTATATTAAAAAAAAAAGTGCAAACAAGAACATGTGGACCTCCTAGGCACAGACCCCTGCAGCTGCTTCAGGCAGAATCTGTCTTGGAAGTGCCTTTCCTGGTGTAGGGCCTGCTTGGTTTTGGAGCCTGCTGTTTCTCAGGGCTCTTGTGGGGTTGGAGGAAGCCTGTCACACAGCACCTGCCCTAAGTTCTGAACAATGAAGCTTACATCTCAGTAATACTGTTACCACCAAGAAAGGGAAGATTGATGGGACTTGAAAATATCCCCGTTACAGAAAAAGCAAAATCCAGTGAATGTGGCTGGTTGCCATTCAGTATGCTTCCTAACAGAAACCCCAGAGAGACCCTCACCCCCCGGAATCAGGTAGGGAGGGCTTCTGTGTCTTGGCCGTGATGCAGAACGTGGGTCCCCTGGACTGAGAAGGTCCAGCTTTCTCTCATTGGCTAAGCCTCCCCCAAGGTGTGCCCCTCTTGGGTCTTGCTCTGTCCGCTGGGCTTCTCGCTCTAGGACATCCCTCAAGGACTGTTTTAACACTGACCCCAACCAGGCCTTGTGGGAACTGGAGGAAGCAGCAGAGGTGTTGCTGAGATGGGCCTGGGAGGACTGGCTCTGCCCTGTCCCCGTCCTCGCCCTCCCCGCCTGTCGAGTGTTGTGGATGAGTATCGTTCTGAGTAGCCAGTCCTCCTGGGACAGTCCTGTTTCCTGGTGACGTCTTGTCAATTCAGTGGCTCTGTCTTCAAGATTTAAAATCTGTCATCCTCAGCATACCCTGCTTCACCCGCTCAACCTGCAGTGCCCCTGACCTGAGTGTAGAAACACCCCGCCTTCTCAGCCATCCTCACTGCCACCTGCACGCCCTGGCTTGTTCCCCAGGTGGGAGTCTGCAGGACGGGCTCTCAGGAGCTCCAGCTCCGCTCCGCAGCCCCTTCCCTGGCCCGCCCAGTAATAGGTGTGGTCCTGCCTCAGTGCCGCCTCTAACGGCCGCTGGTCCCTCCAGGGAGGGCAGGGCTGGGGCTGTGACCGTGTGTGTCCCTCACAGGCTCTCGATTGGACCTGGCCTTTCTGCAGCCACACTGTCCCCTTTCCTGTTAGTCACCCGCTGGTGGCTTCTGGCCTTGGGCACTTGAGGGCCGCCCTGTGCCGGTGGAGCGCCTGCAGGGTGGAATGTACTCTGCAGTCTCAGAGCGGGTGAACACGCTCCCTTGGGTTTTGGTTTTGTTTCAGGATGTGAGCACAAGGATCAGGACCAGAACACAGACTCCAGCCTGAGGCCGCTCACTTCAGAGGAGATATCAATGATTCTGAGGAAAACGCCTGCCGAGTGGAGTGATCCGGGAAGCTACGAACCGGAGCAGAGTTTCTGTCTGAGCCCCAGCCCTGCCTGCCCCTCTGAAGGCCAGGCCGTGAGCCCCAGCGCGCCGGTCACCCAGCGCCCTGCTGTTCCTGGCGGGGAGAGGCCCTACCGGTGCGTGGAGTGTGGGAAGTGCTTTGGGCGGAGCTCCCACCTGCTGCAGCACCAGAGGACGCACACCGGGGAGAGGCCCTATGTGTGCGGTGTGTGTGGCAAGGCCTTCAGCCAGAGCTCAGTGCTCAGCAAGCACAAGAGGATCCACACGGGCGAGAAGCCCTATGCGTGCCACGAATGTGGAAAGGCCTTCCGAGTGAGTTCGGATCTCGCCCAGCATCACAAGATCCACACAGGGGAGAAGCCACACGAGTGTCTCGAGTGCCGCAAGGCCTTCACGCAGCTCTCGCACCTCCTGCAGCACCAGCGCATCCACACTGGCGAGCGGCCCTACGTGTGCGGTGTGTGTGGCAAGGCCTTCAACCACAGCACCGTGCTGCGCAGCCACCGGCGGGTGCACACGGGGGAGAAGCCGCACGAGTGTGCAGAGTGTGGTCGCGCCTTCAGCGTGAAGAGGACGCTGCTCCAGCACCAGCGGGTGCACACCGGGGAGAAGCCCTACGCTTGCGGCGAGTGCGGCCGCGCCTTCAGTGACCGCTCTGTCCTCATCCAGCACCACAGCGTGCACACCGGCGAGAAGCCGTACGAGTGTGGCGAGTGTGGCAAAGCCTTCCGGCACCGCTCCACCCTCCTGAACCACGAGCGCATCCACACGGAGGAGAAGCCCTATGGCTGCTACGCCTGCGGCAAGGCTTTCGTGCAGCACTCCCACTTGACCCAGCACCAGCGGGTGCACACCGGGGAGAAGCCCTACGTGTGCGGCGAGTGCGGCCACGCCTTCAGCGCGCGCAGGTCCCTGGTCCAGCACCAGCGGGTGCACACCGGCGAGCGGCCCTTCCGCTGTGCGCAGTGTGGCAAGGCCTTCAGCCTGAAGGCCACGCTGATTGTGCACCTGAGGACCCACACGGGCGAGAGGCCGTACGAGTGCAGCCGTTGCGGCAAGGCCTTCAGCCAGTACTCGGTGCTCGTGCAGCACCAGCGCATCCACACGGGCGAGAGGCCCTACGAGTGTGCGGAGTGCGGCCGCGCCTTCAACCAGCACGGCCACCTCATCCAGCACCAGAAGGTGCACAGGAAGCTGTGACTGCCTGCGCGTGAAGCCACACTGGGGAGCTCAGGCTCCCGGCCCCGGGAAGCCTCCAGTCCGGGCGAAGCCCCTGCCGGTGACACCCAGTGTCATCGAGGAGCTCACGGGCAGCACCGAAGCGTCTCTGGAGGAACTTCAAGGACGCCTCATTTGCTTCTCTCACATCTTGAAGTTACGTCTCAGAGTAGTCTCCCAATGGTAGTGAGTTTTGGTAAAGATGCATGTTAGTTTGTTAGACATGAGAAACAAAGTTTCAGCATAAGGACCACTGTCCCAGCAAAACTTCCTCACACTCCAAATAAAGGTTTTTTTTCCTTAGAATATTATATGCCTTTCCTAAATACAATGGTGGTTCTGATTATTGCACTTAAAATTGGGATGTTGGACTATATTTTCAGTATTCTGTTAAACAGTAAAGTACTGTGTAGACAAAATGATATTAAAAATATTGTTACCAAGTGTCATCATGTAATATGGCTGGAAATCCTAATTGTGTGGAACTACTTGTTTTCTATGAAAATGGTCTAAAGAGTAATTAGTGAGAAATGATATAAATTTAGAAAACCCTTCATCTGGTCCTTTAATTTTATTTAATATCAGAAGGGATGTCCTAACTAGTGAAAATTCAACTCAAAAATGGATCTTTCCCCCAAAACCTTTTCAGATTCATAGGATATCTTGGGCTTCTGGGCCCATATGGGCTTAGGAAGTGACTTTATACTCAGAGCCCAGACCTCACAGCTGCTGTGCCACCTGGGTGCCTCTTTACACATTATGTTTCCCAGAAATGTTACTAAAAAAGTCTTTGGCACACACTTCTAAAACAAAAATCTCAAATAGCTTTTTGTTTACTATTTCTAATATTTCTATTCCTATGATGAAGGGTTTTCTTCATTTTTTACTTCTAGTTCCAAGAGAGTCTAGTACTGATGCTAAAGCTGAAACTCCAATACTTTGGCCACCTCATGCGACGAGTTGACTCACTGGAAAAGACTCTGATGCTGGGAGGGATTGGGAACAGGAGGAGAAGGGGCTAACAGAGAATGAGATGGCTGGATGGCATCACCGCCTCGATGGACATGAGTTTGAGTGAACTCTGGGGGTTGATGACGGACAGGGAGGCCTGGCGTGCTGTGATTCATGGGGTCGCAGAGAGTCAGACATGAGTGAGTGACTGAACTGAACTGCACTGATACTGTGATAAATCTCGTTTATTCATAAGTTTTGTTTTTGGCCAAGCAATGCAGCATGTGGGATCTTAGTTCCTTGACCAGGGATCAAGGCTGTGTCCCCTGCACTGGCAACACTGAATCTTAACCACTGGACCACCAAAAACCCCTGTTCGTTATTTCTAAGAATTTTTTTCCCCTTGATGTTGAGAGCATTATCACCTCGGGAAAAATTAAGCAGTTGAGTGTTGATCCTGAAGTCCACAGCAGTCACTGGTGAAGATGAAAGCGTCTCTTAGAGCTAGTCTCATTGTTGATGCTTCTTGCTGGTATTTTTAGAATAGGTAAAAAGTATAAATTGTAAACAGTTCATGAAATTATGATAAGCTGCAGAATAATAAAAGGCAAAAATTTTTAAAGTTTAAAATATAAATTTAAAAGTTTATAGTTAAAGGTAAATAACTGAAAGGAAATTCTAGAAATATTTAAAATTATCATAAAGGAGCTTTTAAACAAAGTTTAGACAATAATTAGACTAAGAAAAAACCAAAAAACTTAGTTTGTTACAGACTTACCAGTGAGTAAATGGTGCAACAAGTAAAATGATAGAGTTTGGTTGAAGTTGGTAAGTTTGGTGACGAGATGAAGGCTCTAGATTAATTCTCTGAGCAGGGTGGGCGCGGCGTAGCCTTTATGGATACAGGAGCCGCGGCCTAGAACAGTCTGTGGTCCGAGTTCCTGAGCCCGTGTTTGCCTGCTTGCGTGTATGTCACCTGGGGGTGGTGTGCAGAGACATTGATGCACTTGGGCTGTCTTCTTTCCACTGCTGATTGCAGGTATTTGATGTGCAGAGGGAAATCACAAAAGAACCTGAGCACCTGGTACAGGCCAGAGATTCCATGCATTGTGGTGGTCAATAAAATCAACGGTGAGGCCACCCCTACATCTCAGTTCAGTTCAGTTGCTTGTTCGTGTCCGACTCTTTGCAACCCCGTGGACTGCTTCCCTGTCCATCACCAACTCCTGAATCTTGCTCAAACTCATGTCCGTCGAGTCGGTGATGCCATCCAACCATCTTATCCTCTGTCGTCCTCTCCCTTTCCCAGTATCAGGGTCTTTTTCAGTGAATCAGCTCTTCGCATCAGGTGGCCAAAGTATTGGAGCTTCAGCATCAGTCCTTCCAATGAATATTCAGGACTGATCTCCTTTAGGATACACTAGTTTGATCTCCTTGGAGTCCAAGGGACTCGAGTCTTCTCTAACACCACATCTCAAAAGCATCAGTTCTTCAGCGCTCAGCTTTCTTTATGGTCCAACTCACATCCATATACACGACTACTGGAAAATCCATAGCTTTGACTAGACAGACCTTTGTCGGCAAAGTAATGTCTGCTTTTACATCCGTGTCTTTGCTTTTTACATCTGGGTGCCAGCAGTTCATGGGGTAACCCACCATCACACATGTCCTCTTCCTTTCCTGGGCCATTGAACCATCCATGATCTGTTCTTCCCAATATAGATCCCTTGGCTGCTTGCCATAACTCCCCATCCAGTAAGATCCACGTGAGCCAACCTGCTTCCTTGAGACACAGATCCCAGTTAAATGAGCTCTTTCTATGACATGCCTGCTGATTGTCCCTGGTTGTCCCACTTCCTAGAATGGGGACCTCCATTCCTAGAATGGTGACCTATCTTTCAAAACTCTATCCTTTTTCATTGGTAAATAGGCCAATGTCCTACCTTCTCTCTACAGCAGACATGAAGGTGACCCAAAAAAGCTTCAGTTTTGCCAGGAAGTTCTCCCTGCTCCTGTACGTGGTCTCAGCTGCTGATGGTACCAATGTTGTGAAGGTAATAGGAGACTGCAGAGATGGTCTAGTGAGGTGGGGAAGGCCTGGTACTGATGTTTCTGGGGAAGTGGTAGAGAAGTGGCTGACTGCAGGGCTGTTGGTGAGGACAAGCATTGCTGGGGGGCCCTGGTGAGCATGTGGTGACAGGAAGGGGTCATTGTGAGTGTCGACAGTAGGGGAGGTGATGGTTTGGGTCTGGTATTGGGGAGAAAAGGCATATTGACCAGCATGGAGTCGGGGACGGGGAAAAGGTGGTGATTTTAGGGTGGAGTATTGTGTGGACAAGTGATGACAGTGGGCCAGCAGGCACATGGCAGGCAGAGTCCCGGCCACTGGTGCCTTATTTTCCTTCCCACCACCACAGCTCTTCAATGATGCAGTTCGACTAGCTGTGTCTTACAAATAGAACTCCCAGGACCTCATGGACAAGATTTGGCAGGCGCTTGAGGTAGGTCCAGCACAAATGTGAGATGGCATAGAAAAACTGAATTCTCTCCATAGGGGTGCAGTGCATAAGCCAGTAGACTGACTTTGCAGGCAGAACATGTGCGTTGTGGGCATGGCCCCTAGAGGTGTCCAAGCTGCAGCTGGGTAAATGCAAGGCCAGACCTCACCTACTGCCTTGTTCCCAGAACGTTGACTTGGAGCAGAAGGAGGAGGATATGCCAAACAAAGCAGTGTGGCCACGTCCAGAGCCCTTCTCCCTCCTGAGCCTCTCTCCGTGGAGGCCTCTCCATGGCCCACCTGGTGGTGAGGGGCAGTTAGGAAGACCCCTCCCTTGATAATGCTCTCAGTTGAGACAGGCTTCCAGGCTGTCCCCTGCTGTACCTCCTACAAACTCAGCTGTCCCATTTGCAACCCTTCCTTCCATGGCCCGTGAAACCTGACCCTTCCACATGGTTCCTTCCCCTGTGGGTTGGGTCAGAACATGCCACTAACAGGTGTAAGGCCCATACCAGACCCTGAAGCCGAATTAGGGATGGACCCTCCAGGCCTGTGGGACAGTAAAGAGAATCGGAATATTCTAAAAGGATATTTAGGTGTCTTATTTCTCCCCCTCTGAGAACTGATGTCAGGGCCTATTCATTGCATTTCCACCAAGGGGTTGGTTTCTAATTCCTGACTCTTTCCTTTTTAATTTCTCAACTAAGCCAATCATTTTAAGAAAATGATTTTGAGCAGAGAGCTGTTCCATAAGTTTTTCTAGAGCTCTTCTGGATACAGCCAGTACATTGATGCACAGTGAGGCCAAGATCACAGGCCCAAGTTTGCTAGTGAAAGCAGGTGACTGCCCTGGCCATACACAGTAGTATACAAACATTGTGAACACCAAAGGTCAGTAAAGGCACATCACAAGGCATTTGCATTATAAGAAATTGACTTTAGGAAAGCTTCTTTTAAAAACCCATATTTTAACATAGGAGGCTTTTCTTCATTTTTCTGAGGACTAGTGTGGACACTACCTCCTTGGGTGGCAAGGGCTGCTAAGAACTGTCATGCTGCCTTTTCCACTTATCTCCAGGACTTGTCTCTCACTAGAATGCTTTTATGATCATCTTGTACACCATTTCCATTAAAATTTTTTTAATTTATAATAAAGGTTGAATTACATAAACATTGAGTTGATGTGCCTGCTTTGTGGGTATGGGTTTTTTTAAGCAAGAAGTCACAAGAGAAGGAGTATATCAACAGCCACGTTAATGGGGGGAGATAGCTGTATTTGTTAAGCAGGGGCGACGACGTTCACTTCGTTTATTGTCGCAGAGATCATTTGAGTGGAATTTAGGGTTTTAAAAGAATGGGTGTTTGGGAGTCAAGAACAAACATTTTTGCCCTTTAAATTATTGATGCTTACAATTTCAACTTAAGAAACAACCTGACTCGGGAATCCAGGAATGTGTCACCTTGGTGAGATGGGCCCTTAAAAACAAGAACAACCACAAAAAACCTTTATTATAAATGAATAATGTATTAACAAAGTAATGGCTTCATTGAGATATGATTCAAATACCATAAAATTCACCATGAGTATTGGGCTTACATCACCATTTTGCATCAGTTCCCCTAGAAACAAAAGCCTAAGACAACAAATCTTGTTCAGATGAATTATTGGGGCAGTTCTCTGTCTCTGTTAGGGTCTAGCTTCAGCTTGCCTCTCCCTAAGGGAGCTCTGGAAGGCAGACTGTCCTGCAGGGTTGATGCCCCCACCAGGGGGATTTTTGTGCCAGTTAGCAAAGTGTGTGAAGAGGAAGAGGTGGAAGGGATGACTTGTAGTGTCCAGGTTAAAGTGGCTCCTGTTTTAGCAAGGGCAGATCTCTGGGGAAAAGGCAGATATGAGTTCAACACTCAAAGCAGGTAGGGGAAAAGTGTTCAGTTGGGGTGCCAGCAATATCCGTGGCCATATAGCCCTACATTGCTCAGATCTACCTGCTTCTTAAATGTCATTTCATTATGACACACAGGAACACCACTTTGGAGTCTCTTAATACTTGTTGAGGTGAAACTTACATAACAAAATTATCCATGTTAAAGGACACAAAGCAGTGCCATTTAAACAGTTACATTGTTGGGCAACCATCACTTCTCTCTAGTTCTAAAACATTTTCATCACTTTGAAGTAAAACATCTTCCTCACTAAGTAGTTTCTTTCCAATATTCCCTCCCTTCAGCCCTTTGCAAATACTAATCTACATTCTGTCTCTATGGATTTTATCTATTCTGTATATTTTATATAAATGGAATAAAACATGATGTGACCTTTTGTATCTGTCTTATTCTTTCAATCCTTTTTATGGTTGAATAATGTTCCACTGTATTATATAACAAAAGTTGTTTGTCCATTCATCTGTTGATAGACATTTGTGGTGTCCATCTTTCAGCTACTGTGTATAATGCTGCTATGAATATGCTTATACATATGCTTACATGCTCATTGGTGCTTATAAGAGTAGTTTTCAATTCTTTTGGGTGTCAGAGTCTGTTGAGGCTGCTGTAACAAAATACCATTGACTTCGTGGCTTGTTGTTGTTCAGTTGCTCAGCTGTGTCCAACTCTCTGCGACCCCATGGACTGCAGCATGCTAGGCTTCCCTGTCCTTCAGTGTCTCCTGGATCTGCTCAAACTCATATACATTGAGTTGGTGATGCCATCCGACCATCTCACCCTCTGTCGTCTCCTTCTCCTGCCTTCAGTCTTTCTCAGTATCAGGGTCTTTTCCAATGAGTCAGTTCTTTGCACCAGGTGGCCAAAGTATTGGAGTTTCAGCTTCAGCATCAGTCCGTCCAATGAATATTCAGGGTTAATTTCCTTTAAGATTTACTGGTTTGATCGCCTTGGAGTCCAAGGGACTCTCAAGAGTCTTCTCCAACACCACAGTTCAAAAACATCAGTTCTTCGGCAGTCAGACTTCTTTATGGTCCAACTCTCACATCCATACATGACTATTGGAAAAAAACCATAGCTTTGACTACACAGAACTTTGTCGACAAAGTAATGTCTCTGCTTTTTAATGTGCTGTTGAGGTTGGTCATAGCTTTTCTTCCAAGGAGCAAGCATCTATTAATTTCATGGCTACAGTCACTGTTCACAGTGATTATGGAGCACAAGAAAATAAAGTCCATTACTGTTTCCATTGTTTCCCCATCTATTTCCCATGAAGTGATGGGACCGGATGTCATGATCTTAGTTTTCTGAATGTTGAGTTTTAAGCCGGCTTTTTCACTGTCCTCTTTGACTTTCAAGAGATTTTAAAGTTGTTACAAAACGTGGCCACAAGGAGGCAGCATTTCTTCATGCCCAACTCTGGCTCATTCCGCAGGCAGGGCCGTAAAGAAGATCCTGTTCGCAGATGGTCAAGAGTGCAGTGCGCCAGAAGAAACGCTCAAGGCTTGTGTCTCATTTCATTCCTTCTTCCCCTTCCCCTTTCTTCCCCAAAGTGAAAGAAAGTAAAAAAGTGAAAGTGAAGTCGCTCAATCGTGTCCGACTCTTTGCGACCCCATGGACTGTAGCCTACCAGGCGCCTCCGTCCATGGGATTCTCCAGGCAAGAGTACTGGAGTGGGTTTTATTCCCCAAAGCACATCCCAATTCCTGGAACACCACTCTGTGGAGGGTGCTATCATTCGTAGGTGGGGCGACCATAAGAAAGGGGGCTGGCGGGGGGTGCGGGGGCGGGGGAACCCCAGCCCAGAGGACACATGGAGCCCAGGGAACATTTCAAAGCTCTTCCAGCCCAGAGGTTCCACCGTTCTTTCCATGCAGTAGGCTTGATTTCTCTGCTGGAAGACCCGCCTGGATTCAGAGACTGGGGACTCAATCTGAAAGCAAGAGGCACTCCAGATACATTGTGGGGGCACATTGCCTGCCTCATCCTCCCAGCTCCCTCAGCTCCACAACACTCCAGCCTTGGAACCAAAGCCTGCTCTGGCTCCAGGGATGTGATACCAACCCAGGTCACCATGGCCTAAAGGAATAGAGTTAGCATTTCTGTGTCTTTTCTTTTTCTACTTAAAAAAAATTTTAATTGGAGTATATAGATGAAGTGATCAGTGAAGTGATCAGTGCAAAGAAACAGAGGAAAACATTAGAATGGGGAAGACTAGAGAGCTCTTCAAGAAAATTAGAGATACCAAGGGAACATTTCATGCAAAGATGGGCTCAATAAAGGACAGAAATGGTGTGGACCTAACAGAAGTAGAAGATATTAAGAAGAGGTAGCAAGAGTACACAGAAGAACTGTACAAAAAAGATTTTCACGACCCAGATAATCACGATGGTGTGATCACTCACCTAGAGCTAGACATCCTGGAATGCAAAGTCAAGTGGGCCTTAGGAAACATCACTACAAACAAAGCTAGTGGAAGTGATGCAATTCCAGTTGAGCTATTTCAAATCGTAAAAGATGATGCTGAGAAAGAGCTGCACTCAATATGCCAGCAAATTTGGAAACCTCAGCAGTGGCCAGAGGACTGGAAAAGGTCAGTCTTCATTCCAATCCCAAAGAAAGGCAATGCCAAAGAATGCTCAAACTACCACACAATTGCACGCATCTCACACGTTAGCAAAGTAATGCTCAAAATTCTCCAAGCCAGGCTTCAGCTTCATGAACTCTGAACTTCCAGATGTTCAAGCTGGATTTAGAAAAGGTAGAGGAACCAGAGATCAAATTGCCAACATCCATTGGATCATAGAAAAAGCAAGAGAGTTTCAGAAAAACATCTACTTCTGCTTTATTGACTATGCCAAAGCCTTTGACTGTGTGGATCACAATAAACTGTGGAAAATTCTTCAAGAGATGGGAATACCAGACCACTTTACCTGCCTCCTGAGAAATTTGTATGCAGGTCAAATAGCAACATTTAGAACCGGGCATGAAACAACAGACTGGTTCAAAATTAGGAAAGGAGTACATCAAGGCTGTATATTGTCACCTGCTTATTTAACTTATATGCAGAGTACATCATGTGAAATGCTGGGTTGGATGAAGTACAAGCTGGAATCAAGATTGTCGGGAGAAATATCAATAACCTCAGATATGCAGATGACACCACCCTTATGGCAGAAAGCAAAGAAGAACTAAAGAGCCTCTTGATGGAAGCGAAAGAGTTAGCTTAAAACTCAAAAAACATAAAAAAAAAATAAGATCATGACATCTGGTCCCATCACTTCATGGCAAATAGATGGAGAAACAATGGAAACAATGACAGACTTTATTTTCTTGGGCTCCAAAAATCACTGCAGATGGTGACTGCAGTCATGAAATTAAAAGACGCTTGCTCCTTGGAAGAAAATTTATGACCAACCTAGACAACATATTAAAAAGCGGGGATAGTACTTTGCCAACAAAGGTCTGTCTAATCAAAGCTATGGTTTTTCCAGTAGTCATGTATGGATGTGAGAGTTGGACTATAAAGAAAGCTGAGTGCCAAAGAACTGATGCTTTTGAACTGTGGTGTTGGAGAAGACTCTTGAGAGTCCCTTGGACAGCAAGAAGATCAAACCAGTCCATCCTAAAGGAGATCAGTCCTGAATATTCATTGGAAGGACTGATGCTGAAGCTGAAACTCCAATACTTTGGCCACCTGATGTGAATAACTGACTCATTGGTAAAGACCCTGATGCTGGGAAAGATTGAAGGTGGGAGGAGAAGGGGACGACAGAGGATGAGATGGTTGGGTGGCATCACAGATTCAATGGATATGAGTGTGAGCAATCTCTGGGAGTTGGTGATGCTCCAAGGGAAGCCTGGTGTGCTGCAGTCCATGGGGCTGCACAGAGTCGGACATGACTGAACGACTGAACTGAACTGCATTCTCATGTTGAAGAGGTGTATTTTGGGGTTGCATTTTCTCCCCCTCACTTTGGATGTATCCCAGTTTGCTTACACAGTCATCTATGGAAGACATCCTGATATTTGAAAGTTTGTAGGTATTACAAGTAGAGCTGCTGTGTGTTATTGTATGATAGTTTTTATTTGGACACTTTTTCAAAGCTGTTTTCTAAATACTAGATGTGCAATGTTTGATTCTCGGGTGAGCCTTGTTTAGCTTTGGAAAACAAACAGCTGAGTTGCTCCGTGGCACATGGGATCTCCCCAGATAAGGGATCAGATTTGAATCTCTTGCACTGTCAGGTGGACTCTTTCCCACTGAGCTGCCAGGGAAGCCCCTGGGTTATTTTTTTGTTTTTTGTTTTGAGTTTACTGGTTCTAACAGGTGTGTGGTGCTACTTCACTGTAGTTTTAACTTGTAATTTCCTAATGATATAAGATATTTATACATCTTTGATGAGGTTGTTTATTCCAGATTTTTTGGTATTATTTGAGTATGCAACCTTTTATCAGATATGTATTTTGTAGATGTATTTCTCTGTTTGTGGCTTGTGTTTAGGTTTTCTGAATAAGGTCTTTTATGAGTTTAGATTTTTAATTTTTTAAAGGTCATGTTTTAAATTTTGTGTCTTTTTTGGGATAGGCTTCAGGTTCTTTTTTGTTAATATTCAGAAGCAAAGCTGGAGTACTGTAGATACAGCTTTGCGTGTTGTCTGTTGAGAAGTTTAAGTGAATTTGGCATAAGTCATAAAATTTCTTTCTACTTTCATTTGATTGCATATGGATTCCAGTTATTTATACAACAGGTTTTGGAGATGTCTTGGGAAGTCAGTTTCCCCAGGTGAAACCACATCCATGAAACATCAGCTCTTTTCAGCTCCTGTTCTGTCTTTGAATTTAACTTGCTTTGAGATGATTCCACAGTCTCATACTAGCAGAATCACAGAATGTTTGTCCTTTTTCGGTCTGGTTTGTTTCACTTAGCATAATGGCTATAAGGTTCATCTATATCGTAGCAATGCCAAAGAATTCTCGAACTACCGCACAATTACACTCATCTCACACGTTAGTAAAGTAATGCTCAAAATTCTCCAGGCCAGGCTTCAGCAATGCATGAACCATGAACTTCCAGATGTTCAAGCTCGTTTTAGAAAAGGTAGAGGAACCAGAGATCAAATTGCCAACATCTGCTGGATCATAGAAAAAGCAAGAGAGTTCCAGAAAAACATCTATTTCTGCTTTATTGACTATGCCAAAGCCTTTGACTGTGTGGAGCACAATAAACTGTGGAAAATTCTGAAAGAGATGGGAATACCATCTGACCTGGTCATCTGACCTGCCTCTTGAGAAACCTGTATGCAGGTCAGGAAGCAACAGTTAGAACTGGACATGGAACGACAGACTGGTTCCAAATAGGAAAAGGAGTACGGTCAAGGCTGTATATTGTCACCTGCTTATTTAACTTCTATGCAGAGTACATCATGAGGAACGCTGGGCTGGAAGAAGCACAAGGTGGAATCAAGATTGCCAGGAGAAATATCAATAACCTCAGATATGCAGATGACACTACCCTTATGGCAGAAAGTGAAGAGGAACTAAAAAGCCTCTTGATGAAAGAGAAGGAGGAGAGTGAAAAAGGTGACTTAAAGCTCAACATTCAGAAAACAAAGATCATGGCATCTGGTCCCATCACTTCATGGGAAATAGATGGGGAAACAGTGGAAACAGTGTCAGACTTTAATTTTGGGGGCTCCAAAATCACTGCGGATGCTGATTGCAGCCATGAAATTAAAAGACGCTTACTCCTTGGAAGGAAAGTTATGACCAACCTAGACAGCATATTAAAAAGCAGAGACATTACTTTGCCAACAAAGGTCCGTCTAGTCAAGGCTATGGTTTTTCCAGTGGTCATGCATGGATGTGAGAGTTGGATTATAAAGAAAGCTGATCGCCGAAGAATTGATGCTTTTGAACTGTGGTGTTAGAGAAGACTCTTGAGAGTCCCTTGGACTGCAAGGAGATTCAACCAGTCCATCGTAAAGGAGATCAGTCTGGGTGTTCGTTAGAAGGACTGATGCTAAAGCTGAAACTCCAATACTTTGGCCACCTGGTGTGAAGAGCTGACTCATTTGAAAAGACCCTGATGCTGGGAAAGATTGAGGGCAGGAGGAGAAGGGGACGACAGAGGATGAGATGGCTGGATGGCATCACCGACCTGATGGACATGGATTTGGGTAGACTCCGGTAGTTGTTGATGGACAGGGAGGCCTGGCATGCTGTGGTTCATGGGGTCGCAAAGAGTCAGACACGACTGAGCGACTAAACTGAACTGAAAATGTTCACATCAGTAAGTATTTTGTCACTGATCAATTATATAAAAGTAAATAGAGAAATCAAACAGAATAAATAGACTTCCTATCATTGCTTATCATAATTTATACACTTTTACTTCCTGTAACACTATTCTGTAAGTGCTGCTGCTGCTGCTGCTAAGTCACTTCAGTCGTGTCCGACTCTGCGACCCCATAGACGGCAGCCTGCCAGGCTCCCCCGTCCCTGGGATTCTCCAGGCAAGAACACTGGAGTGGGTTGCCATTGCCTTCTCCGTCTGTAAGTGCTAGACTAGGAATTTAAGTTAATATAGACCAAGAGATTTTGAAGGTGAAAGAAGGTATAGTTAATTCCTTAAAAATGGATTATAAAACTCTATGTACATGAAGTGAATGGAAGTCAGTTTAATTAAGCCACTAGAGTGATGTGCTTCCGTCCCACCAAATTTTAGTTCACAGGTAAATCCTGCAGTCACCTGGCTTCAGTGTATGTTTCTTGCCATCCAGAAAGAAGAGGTGAAGAAGCCATGACAAAATTGATGCTGGTTTTTTTGTCTTTGATTTGCATTTTATCTCAGAGCTTGGCAAAGAGGGCCTAACATGTTTTTAGAGTTACATTCCAAGGCTTGTTCTGACATTTTACATATGTTGATAAACTGCTGATTATTTTCAACAAATGACAGTGATCAGCACTTTATATTTACTATCGATTGCTTGAGCTGGAATAGTAGGCAACCCTTTAGGTCCAATACTTCATGCTAAAGTAGGCATACCTGAAGCAGTACCATAATATGAACAAATTTATAATGTAGCCATTACATCCCATGAATTTGTAATAATTTTTTATATTTTTTATGATGTTATACCCATCATAATCGGAGGACTTGGAAACTGATTTGTCCCGGTACTAATTGGAGTACCCAGTATAGCATTTCCTTGACTAAATATCCGCTTGAGTACTTCCTCCGATGTTCTTACTCCTACTTCTGTCATGAAGAGTAGAAGCTGATGGCAGTGGTTCTTGAAATGTTTCTTGATTCCTAGGTGGTGCAGTTGGTAAAAAATCTGCATGCCAATTCAGGAGATGCGAGAGATCTGGGTTAAATCCCGGTTTGGGAAGATAACAATTCATACAATATTTTTATGTGAACAAGTTTTACACTCATGAATTTTTTTCTTCTGTACACATAAAAACAAATGGTATTCAAGGACACTTAAAGAATCCTACTATTGAAAATGAGATCTGTACTGTGAGGAATGCTCAGAAACTTGTGAGACAAAACATAGTTTTGTGCCTATCATTGTAGTTGCCTCAGTGAAATATTTTGAGAACTGCTTTTTGTTCATGGTGTAGATTCATGAAGAAGGTAAATAACATTAATTCTTTATGTTGACGACTGAGAGTTTAAACCTCCTGTGAATCATATGTGATAACTACATACGCCAGCATGATTTATTAGTATTATATCAATATATTTAGCCCTATTGTATTTCAACTGAAAACATCAATATACAATTGTACATGAAATCAAGACATAAAATCAAGGCAAATACAAAA
This sequence comes from Moschus berezovskii, assembly GCF_049115385.1. Lineage (NCBI taxonomy): Eukaryota > Metazoa > Chordata > Mammalia > Artiodactyla > Moschidae > Moschus > Moschus berezovskii. The sequence continues at coordinate 83,590,622 of NC_142475.1, forward strand.
TATTTCATCCTTTGAGAAAGAAAGTGAATGAAAAATCTATGTGCTTTGCCTGATGCTATTTTATGTATTGGGTCCTTAAGTATTTTATTCACCACATCCAACTGAGTGATTAACAAATGTTTCAGAGAAGAAAGGATCATTTCTCTTTAACAGTGAGTAGTAGTTCAGCTCCTCTCAAAGCAAATACTGGACACGAATAACTATAGAAGACAAAGTTGGTTATTAATATTTATATTTATTAGCTTGACACACTTACTAGATCTGTTACCACATTCATGTATAATCTCCACATAGCTCTCCATAAATTTGGATATAACATTCTATTTGTGAACAGAACATGTCATAAGCAGCTTCTATGATAAAACAAAAGCGTATCTGTCAGACTGCCTTCTACAAGGAACAGTAACTGTAATTCTTGTGGTAGTAAATATTGAAAATATTAGGTTATTTTTCTAAGTGAGAGTTATAGTGATACAACCAATTGCTAATATCACAACTGGGGCTGTGTATTTATGTACTTAACGGGAGAGGCAATCCTGGACAAATAAGTAGTAGCCTTCATGAAATTAGGTATTGTCATTCTAGCCATTTTTCTTGAATTTTATTTGCTGTTTTATTTGAGATTACATATTCTCCTTGTTAGTAAGCTGCTACTTACATTACACATAATGACCCTCTAAACCGATGTGTATTGTGCAGTAAATCCCAGTCCTGATGTCTTACAGGAGCCTCTCAAGCCATTGTCATCAGTTAGTCTAATTGTGTGAGACCGTGTAAGCGCAATGATTTTATTATGCCTGTGTCTATGATGGGAGATCTGAGAAGGCACTTCTGAAAGCTATTTCATACCAATCCTCATTTTTATTGACTTTTAAAAGATTTAATCACTGAGGTGTTGCTTCTACATTTGTACTATCTAGTTGCTGAGAATCAACATGCTCTTTCTTCTTAAGTGAAGTAGAAGTAATTACCGCTTCCCAACATTTCTGTCTTCTGTCCTCAGGAGTCCTTCTGTCCTTGAGCTCACCACAGAATGATGGATGGAAATTGTCAGAATACCCTTCAAACCCATTTTATTGCAGTCTCTTCAGGAGGTTACACTCCTGCAAGCCTCAGGATATTACAAAGCGGCTTTTACAACATCAGATGAAGGACCAAGGTCAACACTTGTGACACCCACAGGCTTGCATGACTTCTACATGATCGCTGGTTTTGCTTTCATAATCATCAGCTTATTAAACAAACTAAAATTTAACTGTATTTCTTATCATCATTTTGTCTTTGATGATTTTTAGATGTATTATGGATTTTCCTATACATCTCTACTTATTGATGAGGATTTTAGCTATTTAGTAGTACATACTAAAATTGACTTCTAGCAGGTTAGTTTTGTTAGAATAGGAAGAAGAATGATCAACTTTATATTATTAGCATTATTTATTGCTATATTATTAGTTTCATTGTTTGTAGTCATCACATTGTAAGTTTCTGAAGGGAGCATTCAGAAAAATCAGGTCCTTTTGAATGACTGTCCATTTGACTGTTTAGAATCTTGACAGTGTTATTACATAAAATTGTTTACAGTGTCCATTATATTTCTCCTGTTTGATGTAGAAATTGCCCTTCCTTTTATTTGAGATTACATGATTGCAGCCATGAAATTAAAAGACGCTTACTCCTTGGAAGGAAAGTTATGACCAACCTTGATAGTATATTAAAAAGCAGAGACATTACTTTGCCAACAAAGGTCCGTCTAGTCAAGGCTATGGTTTCTCCAGTGGTCATGTGTGGATGTGAGAGTTGGACTGTGAAGAAAGCTGATCGCCAAAGAATTGATGCTTTTGAACTGTGGTGTTGAAGAAGACTCTTGAGAGTCCCTTGGACTGCAAGGAGATCCAGCCAGTCCATTCTAAAGGAGATCAATCCTGGGTGTTCACTGGAAGGACTGATGCTAAAGCTGAAACTGCAATACTTTGGCCACCTCATGCGATGAGTTGACTCACTGGGAAAGACTCTGATGCTGGGAAAAGTTGGGGGCAGGAGGAGAAGGGGACGACAGAGAATGAGATGGCTGGATGGCATCACCAACTCTGTGGACATGAGTTTGAGTGAACTCCAGGAGTTGGTGATGGACAGGGAGGCCTGACGTGCTGTGGAGTCGTGGAGAGTCGGACACGACTGAGCGACTGAAATGAACTGAACTGAACTGATTCTTCCTGTTAGTAAGCCTATACTTATATAACACATAGTGACCCATTAAACTGATGTGTATTGTGCAGTAAATCCCAGTCCTTATTTTTTACAGGAGCCTCTCAAGCCATTGTCATTAGTTAGTCTAATTGTGTGAGACCATGTAAGCTCAATGATTTTATTATGCTTGTGTCTATGTCGGGAGATCTGAGAAGGCACTTTGGAAAGCTGTTTCATACCAGTTCTCATTTTTATCGACTTTTGAAAGGTTTAATCACTGAGGTGTTGCTTCTACACTTGTATTAGGCAGTCACTTTGCACTGCTAGCATTGCAAGGAAAAAAGAACAATAGCGATTATAGCTCCAATTGTAATTTCTCTGTTAGCAATAAGCATAGCATACAAATGAACACAGGAGAGGCTAGAGTGGACAAAATATGAAAATTAGCTTAAAGTAAAATATATAATGTTGAATTATCACAGTAGGGTTAAAATTTATAGTTATTAAGTTCCTTTACTATCATTTCAGTTCAGTTTAGTCCCTCAGTCGTGTCTGGCTCTTTGCAACCCCATGAATCACAGCACGCCAGGCCTCCCTGTCCATCACCAACTCCTGGAGTTCACTCAAACTCATGTTCACAGAGTCGGCGATGCCATCCAGCCATCTCATCCTCTGTCATCCCCTTCTCCTGCCCCCAATCCCTCCCAGGGTCAGAGTCTTTCCCAGTGAGTCAACTCCTCGCATGAGGTGGCCAAAGTATTGGAGCTTCAGCTTTAGCATCAGCCCTTCCAGTGAACACCCAGGATTGATCTCCTTTAGAATGGACTGGTTGGATCTCCTTGCAGTCCAAGGGACTCTCAAGAGTCTTCTCCAACACCACAGTTCAAAAGCATCAATTCTTTGGCAATCAACTTTCTTCACAGTCCAACTCTCGCATCCATACATGACCGCTGGAAAAACCATAGCCTTTACTAGATGGACCTTTGTCAACAAAGTAATGTCTCTGCTTTTTCAAAGCTATCTAGGTTGGTCATAACTTTCCTTCCAAGGAGTAAGCGTCTTTTAATTTCATGGCTGCAATCAGCATCCGCAGTGATTTTGGAGCCCCAAAAAATGAAGTCTGACACTGTTTCCACTGTTTTTCCATCTATTTCCCATGAAATGATGGGACCAGATGCCATAAGCTTAGCTTTCTGAATGTTGAGCTTCAAGCCAACCTTTTCACTCTCCTCTTTCACTTTCCTCAAGAGGTTTTTTAGTTCCTCTTCACTTTCTGCCATAAGGGTGGTGTCATCTGCATATCTGAGGTTATTGATATTTCTCCTGGCATTCTTGATTCCAACTTGTGCTTCTTCCAGCCCAGCGTTTCTTATGATGTACTCTGCACATAAGTTAAATAAGCAGGTGACAATATACAACCTTGACGTACTCCTTTTCCTATTTGGAACCAGTCTGTTGTTCCATGTCCAGTTCTAACTGTTGCCTCCTGACCTGCATACAGGTTTCTCAAGAGGCAGGTCAGATGGTCTGGTATTCTCATCTCTTTCAGAATTTTCCACAGTTTATTGTGCTCCACACAGTCAAAGGTGTTGGCATAGTCAATGAAGCAGAAATAGATGTTTTTCTGGAACTCTCTTGCATTTTCGATGATCCAGCAGATGTTGGCAATTTGATCTCTGGTTCCTCTGCCTTTTCTGAAACCAGCTTGAACATCTGGAAGTTCATGGTTCACGTATTGCTGAAGCCTGGCCTGGAGAATTTTGAGCATGACTTCACCAGCGTGTGAGATGAGTGCAATTGTGCGGTAGTTTGAACATTCTTTGGTATTGCCTTTCTTTGGGATTGGAATGAAGACTGACCTTTTCCAGTCCTCTGGCCACTGCTGAGTTTTCCAAATTTGCTGGCATATTGAGTGCAGCTCTTTCTCAGCATCATCTTTCAGGATTTGAAGTAGCTCAGCTGGAATTCCATCACCTCCACTAGCTTTGTTCGTAGTGATGCTTCCTAAGGCCCACTTGACTTCCCATTCCAAGATGTCTGGCTCTAGATGAGTGATCACACCATTGTGATTATCTGGGTTGTGAAGATGTTTTTTGCACAGTTCTTCTGTGTATTCTTGCCACTTCTTCTTAATATCTTCTGCTTCTGTTAGGTCCATACCATTTCTGTCCTTTATTGAGCCCATCTTTGCATGAAATGTTCCCTTGGTATCTCTAATTTTCTTGAAGAGATCTCTAGTCTTTCCTATTCTGTTGTTTTCCTCTACTTCTTTGCATTGATCGCTGAAGAAGGCTTTCTTATCTCTCCTTGCTGTTCTTTGGAACTCTGCATTCAGATGCTTATATCTTTCCTTTTCTCCTTTGCTTTTCACTTCTCTTCTTTTCACAGCTATTTGTAAGGCCTCCCCAGACAGCCATTTTGTTTTTTTGCATTTCTTCTCCATGGGAATGGTCTTGGTTCCTGTCTCCTGTACAATGTCACGAACCTCCATCCATATTTTATCAGGCACTCTATCAGATCTAGTCCCTTAAATCTATTTCTCACTTCCACTGTATAGTCATAAGGGATTTGATTTAGGTCATATCTGAATGGTCGAGTGGTTTTCCCTGTTTTCTTCAATTTCAGTCTGAATTTGGCAATAAGGAGTTCATGATCTGAGCCACAGTCAGCTCCCGGTCTTGTTTTTGTTAACTGTATAGAGCTTCTCCCACTTTGGCTGCAAAGAATATAATCAACCTGATTTCGGTGTTGACCATCTGGTAATGTCCATGTGTACAGTCTTCTCTTGTGTTGTTGGAAGAGGGTGTTTGCTTTGACCAGCGTGTTCTCTTGGAAAAAGTCTATGAGCCTTTGCCCTGCTTCATTCTGTACTCTAAGGCCAAATTTGCCTGTTACTCCAGGTGTTTCTTGACTTCCTACTTTTGCATTCCAGTCCCCTGTAACGAAAAGGACATCTTTTTTGGGTGTTAGTTCTAAAAGGTCTTGTAGGTCTTCATAGAACCATTCAACTTCAAGTGTTATTCTATCATATCAGTTTCCTTTGTAGGGGCGTTAATGTACAGACTCTGGTTAATATCCTCTGTACTATGGCTAGAGTGAATAATCTTATCTTTTTTCATCAGAGCAACTCTATTAATTCTTAATGTCATTATGGTATTTTAATATCCATTGTGTTAATATATTTGTAGTTTATGAAGTTGCATAAGTTGTATCCATTCAAGCAATAGTATCAAACAGTTATGGCATTAATTATGTATACAAACCTTTCTCTCTCCATGCACCCACAGCCTTGGTGGATGCAGGGCTTGGGACAAGGGGGGCCTGGGATTTCCAGGTCCTTCCAGGTGCAAGTAGTTGTATGCAAGTGGGTTCTGCCTGATAATATCATCGAACCTCATAACATGGCATTTACTCTCACAGAGTAACTGCTTGCAAATAGGGCTACCCACCAATGTTTAAACTCCCAAGGGACTTTCAAAATAACTGGCTCATTCCCAGTAAAGCATCCTTCTGTCTTTAACTACAAACCGGTTCTAATGGTTATTATGTAAAATTAAAGGGTGAAGGACAGACACAGTGGAGCCACCCCAAGAAAAGCAATTCCGGGAGCTCCCTTGTGGTTTTTCCCATGCTTCCACGGCAGGGGGCACCAGTGTGATTCCTGGTCAGGTAACTAAGATCCTGCAAACCGTACATCGACACCAATAAATAAGTAAATATAAATAAAACCAGAAAAATAGCTTTCTAGAAAAAGAAGAAGAAAAGAAGAGTAGTTCAGGACACAAATCAGAGTTGGTAAATCAAACTGATGTGGAGTGTAGGTCTGAACCGCCTGTGTTCCCACAGTAGCACCTCATAAGACCATGCAATGCCTGGGGGCTGCAGCGAGCTCTCCTAGCTCCACGTTTTGTGGGCTCTTAGGGGAGCAAGAGTCTGAAACCCCTTCGACAGAAGAGGCTCGAGCCACCTTGGGCCACCCCGGCAGCTGAACTCCAGCGAGTGACCAAGGGTTAGGTCTGCCCAGGGTGATGCGTGAGGGGGGACTGCACCCCACTCTGAAAGTCTTCTCTGCAGCCGAGGGAAACAGAAGCAATTTTTCCCAAGATACAGTGATTTTTGTAGATATATTATATTCTGAAATATAACTGTAAGTTATTGTTTAAAAGAGCCATCTCTGCCAACAGCTTCTTAAATGTATTTATTAAATAGTCACTGGTCACCAAGATTTTAATCTGTAAAGGTGGGGCTTAGAAAAAAATAACATGGGGGGCTGTTTTATGAGCAAATATCTGTTACAGATATATATATATATATATATATATGTTTCCTAGGAAAACATTTTCTAAGATATGTTTTGTCTAGATAATAGGAAAGCATTACTGTAATATTTGACTCAGTTGTGGTTGCAATTACAATGCATCCTAAATTACTTTCTGGAGAAGATGAATTTATTTTAGAATTTCCTCTGCTCTGCAAATGCTGTTAAGATTAATTAGGTACAATTTTTTATTCTTGTTTTATTTTTGATTATTGTAGGAAGTAGATCCAAACAGAACATGCTGTGATTCACATCAAAGGGTGTTCCCCCTGTATTTTCTCAGGAGTTTCATTATACCCATGCTTAGGGTTAGATCTTTAAACTGCTGGGAGTTTAATTCTGTGTGTGGTGTTAGGGAGTATTCTAATTTCACTGGCTTTTTCATTGTTTAAGAAAGCTCCACTCTGTCCTCCAGAGTGTCTGTTCTCAATTTACATTGCCAGCATCAGTGTAGGAGGGTTCCTTTTTCTCCACACCGTCTCCAGCATTTATCCTTTGTAGGCTTTTACCAATGGCCATCTGACCAGTGTATGGTAGTTATGATACCATGGTGTAGTTTTGGTTTGCATTTCTCTAGTATTTAGTGTTGCTGACATCTTTTCATGAGATTTTTAAAAAGGATGTGAGTGAAACGTGTCTCCTGATATTGGCTTCTTGAACTTCTGCTGTGTATTGGATTTTTTATCAATGATCATGCCTAGGACATTTCTTGAGGGTGAGTTTTACTTACAGTCCTGCAGGCCTTGTGAATATTAAATGACCATCAGCACATCTTTTCAGTGCTTCCCTGGAGGTTCAGATGGCAAAGAATCTGCCTGCAAGGCAGGAGACCTGGGTTCGATCCCCAGGTCGGGAATATCCCCTGGAGAATGGAATGGACCCACTCCAGTATTCTTGCCTGAGAAATCCCAAGAACACAGGAGCCTGGTGGGCTACAGTCCATGGGGTCGCAAAGAATCAGGCATGACTGAGCCACAAACACCTGAAAAGTTGCTGCTACACAAAATGACCAAAAGGTGGCAGCACTTCTTCATGCACTTTTTTTTTTTTGGTGGTAATTTCATTTTTATTGTTGTTGTTGTTGTTGGTTTAGTCGCTAAGTCGTGTCCAACTCTTGCGACCCCATGGACTGTAGCCCCCCAGGCTCCTTTGTCAATGGGATTCTCTAGTTGCTAATTTGTGTCCAATTCATTGAAACCCCATGGACTGCAGCACAGCAGGCTTCCCTGACCTTCACTAAATCCCAGTTCAGTTCAGTTCAGTTCATTTCAGTCGCTCAGTCGTGTCTGACTCTCTGCGACCCCATGAATCACAGCACGCCAGGCCTCCCTGTCTATCACCAACTCCCGGAGTACACTCAAACTCATGTCCACAGAATCGGTGATGCCATCCAGCCATCTCATTCTCGGTCGTCCCCTTCTCCTCCCGCCCCAACCTTTCCCAGCATCAGAGTCTTTTCCAGTGAGTCAACTCGTCGCATGAGGTGGCCAAAGTATTGCAGCTTCAGCTTTAGCATCAGTCCCTCCAATGAACACCCAGGATTGATCTCCTTTAGAATGGACTGGTTGGATCTCCTTGCAGTCCAAGGGACTCTCAAGAGTCTTCTCCAACACCACAGTTCAAAAGCATCAATTCTTCGGCGATCGGCTTTCTTCACAGTCCAACTCTCACATCCATACAAGACCATGGGAAAAACCATAGCCTTGACTAGGCGGACCTTGGTTGGCAAAGTACTGTCTCTGCTTTTTAATATACTATCAATGTTGGTCATAACTTCCCTTCCAAGGAGTAAGCGTCTTTTAATTTCATGGCTGCAATCACCATCTGCAGTGATTTTGGAGCCCAGAAAAATAAAGTCTGACACTGTTTCCACTATGTCTCCATCTATTTCCCATGAAGTGATGGGACCAGATGCCATGATCTTCGTTTTCTGAATGTTGAGCTTCAAGCCAACATCTTCACTCTCCTCTTTCACTTTCATCAAGAGGTCTTTGAGTTCCTCTTCACTTTCTGACATAAGGGTGGTGTCATCTGCATATCTGAGGTTATTGATATTTCTCCCAGCAATCTTGATTCCAGCTTGTGCTTCTTCCAGCCCAGTGTTCCTCATGATGTACTCTGCATAGAAGTTAAATAAGCAAGGTGACAATATACAGCCTTGACGTACTCCTTTTACTATTTGGAACCAGTCTGTTGTTCCCAGAGTTTGCGCTAACTCATGTCCATTGAGTTGGTGATGTCATCCAACCATGTTGCCCCCTTCTCTTCCTACCCTCAATCTTTCCCAGCATCAGGGTCTTTTACAATGAGTCAGCTCTTTGCATCTGGTGCCAAAGTAATGGAGCTTCAGCTTCAGCATCAGTTCTTCCAATGATATTTAGTGTCGATTTCCTTTAGGATGGACTGGTTTGATCTCTTTGCTGTCCAACTCAGTTCAGTTCAGTTGTTCAGTCATGTCTGATTCTTTGCAACCTGATGGCTGCAGCACGCCAGGCCTCCTTTTCCATCTCCAACTCCCAGAGATTGCTCAAACTCATGTCCATTGAGTCAGTGATGTCATCCAACCACCTCATCTTGTCGTCCCCTTCTCCTCCTGCCTTCAGTCTTTCCCAGCATCAGGGTCTTTTCTAATGAGTCAGTTCTTCGCACCAGGTGGCCAAAGTATTGGAGTTTCAGCTTCAGCATCAGTCCTTCCAATGAATATTCAATACTGATTTCCTTCAGGATGGACTGGTTGGATCTCCTTGCAGTTCAAGGGACTCTCAAGAGTCTTCTCCAACACCACAGTTCAAATGCATCAATTCTTCAGTGCTCAGCTTTCTTTATGGTCCAACTCTCACATCCATACATGACTACTGGAAAAACCATAGCTTTGACTAGATGGCCCTTTGTCAGCAAAGTAATGTCTCTGATTTTTAATGTGCTGTCTGGGTTTGTCATAACTTTTCTTCCAAGGAACAACCGTCTTTTAATTTTATGGCTGCAGTCACCATCTGCAGTGGTTTTGGAGTCCAAGAAAATAAAGTCTGTCACTGTTTCCATTGTTTTCCCATCTATTTGCCATGAAGTGATGGGACTGGATGCCATGATCTTTGTTTTTGCAATGTTGAGTTTTAAGCCAGCTTTTTCACTCTCCTCTTTCACTTTCATCAAGAGGTTCTTAGTTCCTCTTCACTTTCTTCCATAAGGGTGGTTTCATATGCATATCTGAGATTATTGCTATTTCTCCCAGCAATCTTGATTCCAGTTTGGGCTTCAGCCAGTCTGGCATATTGCATGATGTACTCTTCATAGAAGTTAAATAATCAGGGTGACAAAAATAACCCTTGGTGTATTACCTTCCCAATTTGGAACTAGTGTGTTGTTCCATGTTCAGTTCTAACTGTTGCTTCTTGACCTGTATACGGGTTTCTCAGGTGGTAGGTAAGGTAGTCTGGTATTCTCATCTCTTTAAGAATTTTCCACAGTTTGTTGTGATCTACACAGTCAAAGGGAGTGTAGTCAGTGAAGCAGAAGTAGGTGTTTTTTCTGAAATTCCCTTTCTTTTTCTTTGATTCAGTGCATGTTGGCAATTTGATCTTTGCCTTTTCTAAATCCTGCTTGAACATCTGGAATTTCCTGGTTCACGTCCTGTTGAAGCCTAACTTGAAGGATTTTGAGCATTACCTTGAGAGAATGTGAAATGAGTGCAACTGTATGTTGGTGTGAACATTCTTTGGCGTTGCCTTTATTACATATTGGAATAGCACGGATTTCCTGTGTGTCGTCTTAGGTGTCCATGAACTTGATTCAGATGTGTGTGGATGTGTGTCTATTCTTGCTCTGAACAGTGTGTTCAGTAGGGTTCTCCGTGCAATTCAGTATGTCCTTTAAGATTATCTGTTGGATACATATGAGTGCATGTGATAATGCAAACGTCTTAATTTATCCGTCTTTCTCATTTTTGTTTTTTTGTAATTGTAAGTTGGTTTTTGAAGTTTGTAAGTCTGCTTCTGTTAGATTCCACCTGTAGGTGATATCTGATATTTCTCTCTCTCTGATTTACTTCACTGCGCATGGTAGTGACTTGGTCCATCTTTGCTGCTGCCAATGGGATTATTTAATTCTGCTTTATGAGTGAGGAGTATTCCAGTGTTTAGCTGTCTCACTGCCTCTTCATTTTTCAGTCTCTGGCCTTGTTGATTGATTCTCTATCTCAGCTCTAAAAAATAGTGCTGCTCTGAATATAGGGGTGCATGTGTCATCTCAAATTATGAGTGTTTTCTGTATGTGAGCCCAAGAGTGGGATTCCTGGATCATATGGTAGCTGTGTGTTGAATATTTTAAGGAACCTCCATACTGTTTTCTGCAGAGGCTGCACCCATTTACACCCCCACCAAGAGTGTAGGAAGATTCCGTTTTATCTCTGACCTCTGCAGCATTTATTCTTGGTGGATCTTTCTGATAATGGCCATTCTGACCATGGTGAAGTGATTTCTCAGTGTTGTTTTATTTGCATTGATTTGATAATTAGTCATGTGGAGGATGTTTCCATGTGCTTTGTGATCTTATACAGTATGAGAACAGTTTACCTGTTGAAATTGGCTTCTTGAACGTCGACCCCATTTTGAATTCAATTTTTGGTGATTTACTCCAGGGACTTTACTTGACGGCAGGTGTCCTTTACAGCCCTGCATGCCTTGTGAATATTCAGAGATGATTCAGTTCAGCTCAGTTCAGTCACTTAGTCATGTCCAACTCGCATGGACTGCAGCACCCCAGGCCTCCCTGTCTATCTCCAGTTCCCTGAGTTTGCTTAAACTCATGTCTATTGAGTCGGTGATGCCATCCAGCCATCTCATCCTCTGTCATCCCCTCCTCCTCCCACCTTCAGTCTTTCCCAGATCAGGGTGTTTTCCAATGAGTCAGTTCTTCACATCAGATGGGCAATGTATTGTAGTTTCAGCTCCACCATCAGTCCTTCCAGAATATTAGCACATTTTAAAGTTGTTGCTATGGGAAATGGCCAGAAGGTGGCAGCATTTCTTTCTGCCCAACTGATGACTTGGGGAACCAGAGCCTGAGGGGAAAGCCTTGCTCCAGGATTGTCACTTTCAGCGAATTGTGCCAGAAGTAATAAAGAGCCGGCGTGTATTGTGTCTCTGGATTTCTTCCCCATTAACCTTTATTTCCCGGACACATGCTAATTCCTGCAACTCCATTCTATGGAGGGTGATGCCATCTGTAGGTGGGGGTGGCCCCAAGGAAGGAGGATGGTGTTGGGATCACCACCAGGATTCTTGGAGCCCAGGAGATGTTTCAGAGCTCTTCCATCCCAGAAGTTCCATCATCCTGTGGGTGCAGTCGGCTTGGTGTGGCTGCAGGAGGACACCTCCTCCCACCTCTCCCAGAGCTGGAGATTCTCCAGGTCCTTCTATAGAGGGCTCATTGTCTGGCACATCTTTCTAACACCCTCAGATCCAAGACACTCCATCCTTGGGACCCAAGTCTGCTCAGGTTCCAGGGATGTGACACCAGCCTATGTCACCATGTCTGAGGGGCCTAGAGTCAGCATTTCCATTACTTTTTAAAAAATTGCATCACTTGAATTGGGGAATATAAGTGATCTACAGTGTTGTGGATTCCCCCCCACCCCCCCGCCAATGGAAGCTTTATTCACTTATTGGAGAAGGAAATGGCAAACCACTCCAGTATTCTTGCCTGGAGAATTCCACGGACGGAGGAGCCTGGTGGGCTGCAGTCCATGGGGACAAGAACACAACTGAGTGACTTTCACTTATTCACTTATGTATAGACATCTATATGTTCCTTTTGGGTGCTTTTCCCATATAGGTTATTGAGTGTTGAATAGGGTTCCACAAGCTATACAGTGGGTCCTTCTGGATTATTTCATAATTAGGAGTGTGTATATGAACCAGCTAACTTCTCCCCAACCGCTTTCCTTCTTGGTCACCATATGTTTCTTTTCTATGTCTGTGAGGCTGTTTCTCTTTGGAAAAGATGTCATTTTAATCCATTTTTAGATTCCACCTAGAAATGATATCATATAATCCTGGTCTTTTCATGCCTTTCTACTTCACTTAGCGTGATCACCTTTATTTTCTTCTTTGTGACTGAAAATGGCATTATTTCATCCTTCCTGATGGTTGAGCAATACTGCATTGAGTCCATGTACCCGTTTCTTTACCGGATCATTTGTCCTGTCACACTTGGGCTGCTCCGTGCCTTGGCTACTGTGCCCAGTGTGGCCATGATTGCAGGGGTGCAGGTGTCCTTTAAAACTTTGGTGTCTTCAGGATCCAGGACCGGGCATGGGATTGCTAGGTCCCACGAACTTATATGTTTAGTTCTTTAAAGAACCTTCATACTATTCTCCTTAGTGGATGTTCTGATTTACATTTTCAGCAACACTGTGGGAGAGTTCCCCTCTCTCCACATCCACTTTAAGATTTATTGTTGGAGATTTTTTTGAAATGACGATTCTGATCTCAGTGAGGCAGCAGGGAGCAGTGGTGTGAAGTGAGATCTTAATTCCCTGCCTAGGTATTGAACCTGGGAAGCCTGGGTGAGAACCAGGAATCCTAGCCACCAGACCAACAAGGGCTAGAGGCTAGAAGCTATTTTTCCCTGGATTTTTGCCCTCAGTGAAAAATGCGTTTGTCACAGACGCCAGAAACTGTAAATGCAGGTGTGAATTTTATCATTAGAGATATGGCACGACAACAAGTGGGATAGCACACAGAGAAACAGTTCGTTTGGTTAAGACAGAAGCAAGGCAGAGCTGCGCACCGAGAGAGAGGGGTGTGGGGTCCTCCCCAGTGAGGAGCGCAGCAAAGAGGCGGTAAGGTCGTTTATGTAGGGCAGCTCTTCCAGGTCTCTGTCTTCCTTCAGGCCAATTTTCTTGTTTCTTTTTCCACACCTGACCTACCCTGGGACCCTCCCATGGGTGCGCACGCAGCCCTCAGCCACGATGGATCTCGAAGTGAAGGCTTCTGGGAGGAGCAATACTCATTTTGGCCTGGCAGTATTCCTTGACCTTTGACCCACAAGGAGCCTTTCTGCACATGTGTAGTGTCTCTCCTGTCCAAAAGGAGGGGGGAGAGAGCCCGTAATCCTTTCCTCACGCAGGGTTTTGCCTCTCTCTGTCCTTGCCTTGACTACTGCCGTGACTGTTACCTTAACGTGTTTTCAGAAGACCAACACTGGCTGTTTACCTTGTTTCTGTTGTTATTTCCGTTTTGGAGGGCAAAGAGGAGGCTGATTTTAAATGCCTTAACTGGAGCCCAGCTATCTCGTCTCAGGAAATGTTAACAGTTGTGAGTATTCAGCCTGCAGACCACTTCTTGGAGCCCCAAGTAATGTAAACAAGAGGCCAGCTGTAAATGTCGAACCAGAGCCCATCTGTCTCCTAACTCATTCTGACTGGTGTGACGTGATATCACTTTGGACTTGATCTGCCTTTATCTTATGATTAGTGATGTTGAGCATCTTTTCATGTGTTTTATGGCCCTGTGTCTGTCTTATTCAGAGAATGTCCATTGAGATCTTTGGTTCAGTTTTTGTAATTGAGTTATTTATTTGTGTGTTTTTTTATATTGAGCTGCATGAGCTATTTCTGCATTTTGGAGTGAAATCTATTTCATTTGCAAATAATTTTTCTCATTCTGAAGACTGTCTTTTTCTTTTGGTTAGGATTTCCTTTGCTGTGCAAATGCTGTTGAGGTTAATAGGTCTCATTTGTTTATTTTTGCTTTATTTTTCATTACGTGGCAGATGAAAAACAACTTGCTGAGATTTATGTCAAAGCATGTTCTGCCTATGTTTTCCTTAAGAGTTGTGTTCCTGTCCTTTCATTCACATCTTTAAACTGTTTGGAGTTTATTTCTGTGTACGGTGTTAGGGAGTATTCTAATTTCATTGTCCTTTACATTGTTTAAGGAAGCTCCACACTATCTTCCAGAGTGACTGTTCTCAATTTACATTGCTAGCATCAGTGTAGGAGGGTTCCCTTTTCTCCACACTTTCTTCAGCACTTACATTTCTTTTTTTGGTTGTATTTTTCATTTTTATTATATATTGTGGTAGCATGGATTTCCAATCTTGTCTTTGTTTTAGGTATCCAGGAACTTGATTCAGATATGTATCGACATGTATCTATTCTTGCTCTGGGTTCTTTTTCCCATAAAGGTTATTACAGTGTGCTGAGTAGGATTTCCTGTGCAACTCAGTATGTCTTTTCTGATTATCTGTTGGATATAATTTAGTATATATGCATTAATGCAAGAGTCCTAATCTGTCACTCTCCCTGACTTTTTTTTTTTTTGATAAGCATAAGTTGGTTTTCGATGTTTGTGAGGTTGTTTCTGTTTTGTATAGTAGTTCATCTGTATAGATTGTTAAATTCCACCTGCGTATGATCATGTCTTGGTTCATCTGTTCTTTTGTCAATGGCATTATTTCACTTTGGTATATGACTGAGGAGTATTTCAGGGTCTTGGATCCCACTTAGTTTTCCTTTGTCAGTCTCTGTACTTGCTGGTTGATTATCTGTCTTGGCTCTAATAAATAGGGGTGCACAAGTCATTTCACATTTTTATTTTCTTTGGTTTTGAGCCCAGGAGTTGGATTGTGGGATCATATTGTACTTCTGTGTTGAATTTCTGTGGAACCTCCATGCTGTTTTCCATAGTGGCTGCACCCATTTCCACCCCCACCAAGAGTGTAGGAAGAGTCCCTGTTGTCTCCGACCTCTGCAGCATTTATTCTTTGTGGATCTTTCTGATGATGGCCATTCTGATCATAGTGAAGTCATTACTTAGTGTTGTTTTGATTTGCACTGATTTGATAATTAGTCATGAGGTGTTTCCGTGTGCTTTGTGATCTTATACAGTGTGAGTACAGTTTACCTGTTGAAACTGGCTTCTTGAACATCAGTCCTGTTTTGAATTCTGTTTTTGATGATTCCCTACAGGAGATTACTTGCGGTCAGGTGTTTTTTCCAACCCCACAGGCCTTGCAAATATTCAGAGGACATCAGCACCGATTTTAAAGTTGTTGCTATGGGAAATGGCCACAAGGTGGCAGCATTTCTTCCTGCTCAACTCCGGTTCCTTAGGGAACCAGAGCCTGTGAGAAAGCCCGTCGCCTGGATTGTCACTTTAAGAAGAACGTTCCAGAAAAAACACCTAAGGCTTCTTGTGTTTCATGACATCTTCCCCCTTACCTTTGCCTCCCTGTCCATCACCAACTCCCGGAGTACACTCAAACTCATGTCCACAGAGTCGGTGATGGCATCCAGCCATCTCATTCTCCGTCGTCCCCTTCTCCTCCCGCCCCCAACCTTTCCCAGCATCAGAGTCTTTTCCAGTGAGTCAACTCGTCGCATGAGGTGGCCAAAGTATTGCAGTTTCAGCTTTAGCATCAGTCCCTCCAATGAACACCCAGGATTGATCTCCTTTAGAATGGACTGGTTGGATCTCCTTGTAGGGCGACCCATAAGGAAGGAGGCTGGAGGTGGGACTTTACCACCAGGGACTTGGCACCCAGGGGACTCCCTCAGACCCAGCCTTGGGACCTAAGCCTACTCAGGCTCCAGGGGTGTCACCTCAGCACTGGTCACCATACCTGAGGGGAATAGAGTCAGTGTTTCTTTTCCACTTTTTAAAGCTATATTTTCCCCTTAATTTGTGTATTTTTGATTGAAGGATATACAATATTGTGTTGGTTTCTGCCACACATCAACATGGATCAGTCATAGGTATACATATGTCCCCTCCCTTCTGAGCCTCCCTCCTACTTACCACCCCATCGCACCCCTCCAGGTTGTCACAGAGCCCTGGTTTGCGTTCCCTGGCTATCTATTTTAGATGTGTTAGTGTGTATGTTTTCATGCTACTCTCTCCATTAGTCCCACCCTCTCTTTCCTACCCCCCATGTCCATAAGTCTGTTCTCTACGGCTGCGTCTCCATTGCTGCCCTGCAAATAGGTTCATCAGGACTATCTTTCTAGATTCCATTCAGTTCAGTTCAGTTCAGTCGCTCAGTCGTGTCCAACTCTCCGCGACCCCATGAATCACAGCACGCCAGGCCTCCCTGGCCATCACCAACTCCCGGAGTTCACTCAAACTCATGTCCATCGAGTCGATGAGGCCATCCAGCCATCTCATTCTCTGTCGTCCCCTTCTCCTCCCACCCCAATCCTTCCCAGCATCAGAGTCTTTTCCAGTGAAGTCAGCTCATCACATGAGGTGGCCAAAGTATTGCAGTTTCAGCTTTAGCATCAGTCCTTCCAATGAACACCCAGGATCAATCTCTTTTAGAATGGACTGGTTGGATCTTCTTGCAGTCCAAGGGACTCGCAAGAGTCTTCTCCAACACCACAGTTCAAAAGCATCAATTCTTCGGCGCTCAGCTTTCTTCACAGTCCAACTCTCACATCCATACATGACCACGGGAAAAACCATAGCCTTGACTAGGCGGACCTTTGTTGGCAAAGTAATGTCTCTGCTTTTTAATATACTATCTAGGTTGGTCATAATTTTCCTTCCCAGGAGCAAGCGTCTTTTAATTTCATGGCTGCAATCAGCATCCGCAGTGATTTTGGAGCCCCGAAAAATAAAGTCTGACACTGTTTCCACTGTTTTCCCATCTATTTCCCATGAAGTGATGGGACCATATATATGCATTAATACACAGTATTAATTTTTCTGACATACTTCCCTCTGCATAATAGGCTCTATTTTCATCCACATCATTAGCACTGACTGAAATGCATTCATTTTGTGGCTGAGTAATATTCCATTGTGTATATGTACCACAGCTTCTTTATCCATTCATCTGTCAATGGACATCTAGGTTGCTTCCATATCCTAGCTGTTGTAAATAGTACTGCAATGAGCATTGGGATAAATGTGTCCTTTTCAGTTTTGGTTTTCTCAGGGTATATGCCCAGTATGGGATTGTTGGGGAATATGGTAGTTTTATTCCTACTTTTTAAAGGAATCTCCATGCTGTCTTCCATAGTGGCTGTCTCAATATGCATTCCCACCAACAGTGCAAGAGTGTTCCCTTTTCTCCATACCCTCTCCAGCATTTATTATTTGTAGATTTTTTGATGCTGGCCATTCTGACTGGTGAGAGGTGATATCTCATTGTAGTTTTGATCTGCATTTCTCTAATAATGAGATGGTGACTGCAGCCATGAAATTAAAAGACACTTACTCCTTGAAAGAAAAGCTATGACCAACCTAGACAGCATATTAAAAAGCAGAGACATTAGTTTGCCAACAAAGGTCCATCTAGTCAAAGCTATGGTTTTTCCAGTGGTCATGTATGGATGTGAGAGTTGGACCATAAAGAAAGCTGGGCGCCGAAGAATTGATGCTTTCGAACTGTGGTGTTAGAGAAGACTCTTGAGAATCCCTTGGACTGCAAGGAGATCCAACCAGTCCATTCTAAAGGAGATCAGTCCTGAATGTTCATTGGAAGGACTGATGCTGAAGATGAAGGTCCAATACTTTGGTCATCTGATGCAAATAGCCGAATCATTGGAAAAGACCATGATGCTGGGACAGATCAAAGGTGGGAGGAGAAGGGGCCAACAGAGGGTGGGATGGCTGGCTGGCATTTCTGACTCTATGGGCATGAGTTTGCGTGGGCTATGGGTGCTGGTGACTGACAGGGAAGCCTGGTTGCTGCAGCCCATGGGGTCGCAAAGAGCCGGACACGACTGAGCGAATGAACTGAACTGAACTGAATAATGAACGATGTTGAGCATTTTTGTTCCATGTATTTATTAGTCATCTGTATGTCTGCTATGGAGAAATGCCAGTTTAGGTCTTCTGCCCACTTTGTGATTGTTTTTTTTTTTTTCTTTCGGATATTGAGTTGTTTAAGCTGTTTTTATACGTTGGAAAGTAATCCTTTGTCAGTTGTTTCATTTGCTATTATTTTCTCCCACTCTGAGGGTTGTCTTTACACCTTGCTTATAGTTTCCTTTGCTGTGCAAAGGCTTTTAAGTTTAATTAGGTCCCTCTTGTTTATTTTTATTTTCATTACTCTAGGAGGTGGGTCATAGAGAATCTTGTAGTGATTCATGTCATAGAGTGTTCTGCCTATGTTTTCCTCTAAGAGTTTTATAGTTTCTAGTCTTACACTTTGGTCTTTAATCCATTTTGAGTTTATCTTTGTGTGTGATGTTAGGAAGTATTCTAATTTCATTCTTTACATGTAGCTGTCCAGTTTTCCCATCACCACTTATTAAAGAGACTATCTTTTTGCCCCATTGTATATTCTTGCCTCCTCTGTCAAGGATAAGTTGCCTATAGGTGCGTGGGTGAATCACTGGGCTTTCGAGCTTGTCCCATTGATTTATGTTTCTGTTTTAGTGCCAGTGCCATACTGTCTTGATGACTATGGCTTTGTAATATAGTCTGAAGTCAGGAGGGTTGATTTCTCCAGCTTCATTCTTTCTCAACATTGCTTTGGCTATTTGGGGTCTTTTGTGTTTCCATACGAATTGTGAAAATCTTTATTCTAGTTCTGTGAAAAATGCCATTGGTAATGTGATAGCGATTGCATTGAATCTGTGGATTGCATTTAATAGTATACTCATCTTCACAATATTGATTCTTTCAACCCAGGAACATGGAATAGCTCTCCAACTGTTTATGCTATCTTTGATTTCTTTTATCAGTGTTCTGTTCACAACTTTTTATCTCCTCATTTTTAAAAGATATAATTTCAGTTGTAGTATATATGTGATTTGAGGACATCCCTGGTGGCTCAGTGGTAAAAAATCCACCTGCAAACCAGGAGACGTGGATTTGAACCCAGGATAGGAAGACCCCCTGGGGAAGGAAATGACCACTCATTCCAGTATTCTTGCCTGGGAAATCCCACGGACAGAGGAACCTGGTAGGCTACATTCCATTGGGTTGTAAGAGTCAGACATCACTTGGTGAGTAAACCACCACATTTAGGTGATTTACAATGTTGTGGGTTTTCCCACCGATATACAGCAACTGTGGGGCTTCCCAGGTGGTAGTGGTAAAGAACTCACTTATCAATACAGGAAACATAAGAGATGCAGGTTTGACCCCTGGGTTGGGAAGATCCCTGGAGGAGGGCATGGCAACGCACTCCAGTATTCTTGCTAGAGAATCCCATGGACAGAGGAGCCTGGTGGGCTACAGTCCGTGGGGTCATAAAGAGTTGGACACAACTGAAGTGACTTAGCTAGCTAGCTATACAGCAACTATATTCACTTGTACTTTGACGTTTATGTTCTTTTTTGGGTTCTTTTCCTGTATAGGTTATACAGAGTGTTGAGTAGGGTGCCTTGTGCTACACAGTGGGTCCCTGTGGATTGTTTTATAAATAGTGGTGTGTATATGTTAATCTGAGCCAGCTAGTTTCTCCCTGTCAACCCCCTCCAGCTTTTTTTCTTGGTAACTATAAGTTTCTTTTCTAAGTCTGTGAGGCTGTTTCTTTTTGGAAAAGAAGTTCACTTGTATTCATTTTCAGATTCTTCCTAGAAGTGATATCATATGATGCTAGTCTTTCCTCATCTTTCTTACTTCACTTAACATGATCATCTCTCCTTTGCTCTCTGTGGCTGCCAATGGCATTATTACATCCTTGATGGCTGAGTAATATTGCACTGTGTATACATACCCCATCTTCTTTATCCATTCATCTGTCCTTCTAAATGTAGGTTGCTTTCGTGTCTTGGCTATTGTATCTAGTGTGGCTGTGTTTGTGAGGGTGCAAGTGTCTTTTAAAATTTTGGTATTCTTTGGATCTACACCCAGGCATGAGATTGCAGGGTTAAATTGTTCTTGTGCTTTTGAATTGTGGTGTTGGGGAAGAATCTTGAGAGTCCCTTGGACTGAAAGGAGGTCAAACCAGTCAATCTCAAAGGAAATCAACCCTGAATATTCATTGGAAGGACTGATGCTGAAGATGAAGCTCCAATACTTTGGTCATCTGATGCGAAGAACCGAATCATTGGAAAAGACCCTGATGCTGGGAAAGATTGAAGGTGGGAGGAAAAAGGGACAACAGAGGATGAGATGGTTGGATGGCATCACCGACTCAATGGACACGAGTATGAGCAGCCCTGGCAGCTGGTGAAGGATAGGGATGCCTGGTGTGCTGCAGTCCATGGGGTCACAAAGAGTCAGACATGACTGAACTGAATTGGGCCAGGAGAAACACCGAACACCCAAAGGTTTGTGTTTCATTATTTCTTCCCCCTTACCCTTGATACACAGGACACATCCTACCTCTTCTTCCCTGGGTTGGTAAGATCCCCTGGAGAAGGAAATGGAAACCTAGTCCAGTATGCTTGCCTGGGAAACCCCACAGACAGAGCAACCTGTCGGACTACAGTCCGTGGGGTCACAAACAGTTGAATGTGAGCACACATGCACTATGGGGACTGCGAACCTGGTTTGGTAACACATATAACTCAGAGAAGTGAAGTCACAACATCTGTGAATTCCGAATACCAAGCCTACTGTGCTTTAAATGCAGAGAGAATACTCCTATTTCTCACACAACTCGGGGGAGCTCACTGAAAGATTTTGCTGCCCACACCAAGGGGCAGTTTGGATGCTCACCTTGGGGTGTAAATAAGTAAACTTCAGGTGAATCCATGTTAAATGCTGCAATGTAGAGGGATTAAGTTTTATTATTTACTTTGTGGTTCCAGCAACTGTTTGCTCCGGGACAAACAAACAATTCTGAATAATGAACATTGGGTTTCTGATTAAGTGTAACTTCTGAAATTCACAGTTTCTCTGATGGCTCCATGTAGCTTCTGAGGTGAGAAAATTGTGAGCACACAAAGAACAACTTCGACCCACATCCTAGTAAACAGGCAAAGCTAGTGAAAAGTATCAAGAAAAAACAAAACAAAACAGGCCATTGCAGGTTCTGGCAATTGGCCAGTCCTTCTCCCGTCTCCAGCTTCATGTTAAAGGGCATGATTCAAGGCTAACGTTAAGGGTTCCAACTCCTGTCTGTTTCCTTGGAAGCAGGAAATAAATTTCTCCTGTGAAAGATACACTCTGGGAGCTGAAGCCTGAGGATGGAGGGCTGCAGGCCCAAACATCAAAGTGATTAATCTAACCAAGTTAATGTAAATGATTTTCAGCACTTGAGTTGGCTATTTTGAGTATGTCATCTATCTCCTGCGTGGCATAAAGTTGATTGTTCTCAGTTAATGTCTCTATTTGATCACGGTCAACTTCAACAGGTCTGCCTGAGTGTGGAGCATCATCCAGTGAGAAATCTCCAGCATAAAACTTCACAAATCACTTTGGACACATTGAAACAGTGTGAGCTGAAAGGAAGCCCCTTCCACTCAGTATTCTCAAGAAAGGATCAGAGGGTATTGTAGCAGCATCTAAAACCTCCTTTATAGGGGTGTCCTTGTTCACAACCCTTTAATCTTGTTCACACCTTTAGAAAGATGTAACAGAAGTCTTTAAGGTAAAGGGTCTAGAGAGAAGAGAGAAAGCTACAAACAAAACCAGATGGAACCAGCTGGGATGACAATGGTAACAAATCTGACTTCCAACAGACCCTGAGTCTCATTGTGTATTTATTTTAGTGTATTATTGATGTAGCAGATAGATGAACTCCAGATTAGACATTTATAACTGGTCTCCTGTTTGCATTTCATGGGACACAAAGAAGTGGGCTTCAGGCTGGATGCTTACAACTGTTAGCATTTCTGAGAGAAGAGATAGGTGGGCTTCAGTCTAGATATTTACAGTCAGCCTCCTGTTTGCCCTCTGAAATGAAAGTAACAACAGAGAGTAAATAGCCAGTGTTCATCTTTTGCAAACATCTTGAGGTAATAGTCATGGCAAGGACAAAGAGAAGACAAAAGCCTATATGAGTAAAGGATTAAGGGATCTCTGCCCCAGAATTTTGGGACAAGGGAGATGCTACACATTCACAGAAAGGCTTCTTGTAGGTCAGAACTCAAGAGCTAATGTCAGGCCATAGTGAGTCTTGCTCCTCCCAGAAGCCTTCACTTCGAGATCCATCTTGGCTGAGGGGTAAGTCTGAATCCAGTGGAGTGCCCCAGGGTCGGTCAGGTGTGGGAAAAGAAGCCAGATAATTGGGCTGAAGGAAGACAGAGACCCAGAAGAACTGCCTGAGTGACTCTGTAAATGACTTAGCTGCCTCTTCGCTGCACTCCCCCTCACCGAGGGGGCGCCCACGCCCTTTCCCTGCTTCTGTCCCAACAAACCATGTCTCTGTGTGCTCTCTCACTTGCTGTTATGCTGTGTCTCTGATAATAAATTTTGTACCTGCATTTACAGTTTCTGCCTCCATGGTAAAAACATTTTTCACTGGGGGCAAAGATCCAGGGAAAAATAAATTCTAGCCTCTAGCCCTTGCTGGTCTGGTGGCTAGGATTCCTGGTTCTCATTCAAGCTTCCCAGGTTCAATTTCTGGAAAGGGAATTAAAGATCTCTTCATGTTACTGCTCACAGACAACTCAGTCATTCTAGAAAGTGACACACCAACCATTGGCCACGACCCAACATGAAGGACCAAAAAAATGTAAAAAGGAGGTGGCATCCCACTAACTCAGAAAAACTGATAGCTTACAGTTGAAAGGTTGTTCCTGGCCCACAAAAAGACTCTGGGATTCTTGGCCTCCAGAAGAGAAGAATTCAATCTGGGGCCAGAGACGAGGCTTGATCGCTCAGAGCTTTTGTGTAATAGAGTTTTATTAAAGTATAAAAGGGATAGAGAAAGCTTCTGACATAGACGTCAGAAGGGGGCAGAAAGAGTACCCCCCTGCTAGTGTTAGCAATGGAGTTACATACCTTTTAATTAGTTATTACAATGAATCAAAAGAATGTCTCAAGTTTGTGAAAATTTTATGAGACCTACTCCCACAATTTACATTTTAGGATAACAATATTAGATTTTAATGATAGAAAGATCCTCCAGACCCACTCCCATAATATACATTATAAGATATCAGGATTAGTCAGAAGGTTTTCAGGAAGGAGAAACTGTCCTCCAGCCGGATACATTGTGGTTGTATAATCCCTCAGTTCAGTTCAGTCGCTCAGTCATGTCCGACTCTTTGCCACCCCATGAACCGCAGCACACCAGGCCTCCCTGTCCATCACCAACTCCCGGAGTTCACTCAAACGCATGTCCATCGAGTCGGTGATGCCACCAGCCATCTCATTCTCTTTCAGCCCCTTCTCCTCCTGTTCCCAATCCCTCCCAGCATCAGAGTCTTTTCCAGTGAAGTCAGCTCGTCGCATGAGGTGGCCAAAGTATTGGAGCTTCAGCTTTAGCATCAGTCCTTCCAATGAACACCCAGGACTGATCTCCTCTAGGATGGACTGGTTGGATCTCCTTGCAGTCCAGGGGACTCGCAAGAGTCTTCTCCAGCACCACGGTTCAACAGCATCAATTCTTTGGCAATCACCTTTCTTCACAGTCCAACTCTCACATCCATACAAGACCACTGGAAAAACCATAGCCTTGACTAGACGGACCTTTGTTGGCAAAGTAATGTCTCTGCCTTTTAATATGCTATCTAGGTTGGTCATAACTTTCCTTCCAAGGAGTAAGTGTCTTTTAATTTCATGGCTGCAATCACCATCCGCAGTGATTTTGGAGCCCCCAAAAATGAAGTCTGACACTGTTTCCACTGTTTTTCCATCTATTTCCCATGAAGTGATGGGACCAGATGCCATGATCTTAGCTTTCTGAATGTTGAGCTTCAAGCCAGCCTTTTCACTCTCCTCTTTCACTTTCATCAAGAGGCTTTTTAGTTCCTCTTCACTCTCTGCCATAAGGGTGGTGTCATCTGCATATCTGAGGTTATTGATATTTCTCCCGGCAATCTTGATTCCAGCTTCCAGGCCAGTGTTCCTCATGATGTACTCTGCATATAAGTTAAATAAGCAGGGTGACGATATACAGCCTTGACCGTACTCCTTTTCCTATTTGGAACCAGTCTGTTGTTCCATGTCCAGTTCTAACTGTTGCTTCCTGACCTGCATACAGGATTCTCAAGAGGCAGGTTAGGTGGTCTGGTATTCCCGTCTCTTTCAAAATTTTTCACAGTTTGTTGTTATCCACACAGTCAAAGGCTTTGGCATAGTCAATAAAGCAGAAGCAGATGTTTTTCTGAAACTCTCTTGCTTTTTCCATGATCCAGCAGATGTTGGCAATTTGATCTCTGGTTCCTCTGTCTTTTTAAAACCTGCTTGAACATCTGGAAGTTCACGGTTCACTGAACCTGGCTGCTGAAGCCTGGCTTAAAGAATTTTGAGCATGACTTTACTAGCGTGTGAGATGAGTGCAATTGTCGGGTAGTTTGAGCATTCTTTGGTATTGCCTTTCTTTGGGATTGGAATGAAGACTGACCTTTTCCAGTCCTGGGGCCACTGCTGAGTTTTCCAAATTTGCTGGCATATTGAGTGCAGCTCTTTCTCAGCATCATCTTTCAGGATTTGAAATAGCTCAACTGGAATTCCATCACCTCCACTAGCTTTGTTCGTAGTGATGCTTCCTAAGGCCCACTTGACTTCACATTCCAAGATGTCTGGCTCTAGGCGAGTGATCACACCATCGTGATTATCTTGGTTGTGAAGATCTTTTTTGTATAGTTCTTCTGTGTATTCTTGCCACCTCTTAATATCTTCTGCTTCTGTTAGGTCCATACCATTTCTGTCCTTTATCAAGCCCATCTTTGCATGAAATGTTCCCTTGGTATCTCTATCTCTAATTTTCTTGAAGAGATCTCTTGTCTTTCCTATTCTGTTGTTTTCCTCTATTTCTTTGCATTGATCGCTGAGGAAGGCTTTCTCATCTCTCCTTGCTATTCTTTGGAACTCTGCATTCAGATGCTTATATCTTTCCTTTTCTCCTTTGTTTTTCGATTCTCTTCTTTTCACAGCTATTTGCAAGGCCTCCTCGGACAACCATTTTGCTTTTTTGCATTTCTTCTCCATGGGGATAGTCTTGGTCCCTGTCTCCTGTACAATGTCACGAACCTCCGTCCAGAGTTCATCAGGCACTCTATCTATCAGATCTAGTCCCTTAAATCTATTTCTCACTTCCACTGTATAGTCATAAGGGATTTGATTTAGGTCATATCTGAATGGTCTAGTGGTTTTCCCTGTTTTCTTCAATTTCAGTCTGAATTTGGCAATAAGGAGTTCATGATCTGAGCCACAGTCAGCTCCTCTTGTTTTTGCTGACTGTATAGAGCTTCTCCATCTTTGGCTGCAAAGAATATAATCAATCTGATTTCGGTGTTGACCGTCTGGTGATGCCCATGTATAGAGTCTTCTCTTGTGTTGTTGAAAGAGGGTGTTTGCTATGACCAGTGCGTTCTCTTGGCAAAACTCTATTCGCCTTTGCCCTGCTTCATTCCGTGCTCTAAGGCCAAATTTGCCTATTACTCCAGGTGTTTCTTGACTTCCTACTTTTGCATTCCAGTCCCCTATAATGAAAAGGACATCTTTTTTGGGTGTTAGTTCTAAAAGGTCTTGTAGGTCTTCATAGAACCGTTCAACTTCAGCTTCTTTAGCGTTACTGGTTGGGGCGTAGGCTTGGATTACTGTAATATTGAATGGTTTGCCTTGGAAACGAACAGAGATCATTCTGTCGTTTTTGAGATTGCAGCCAAGTACTGCATTCCGGACTCTTTTGTTGACAATGACGGCTACTCCATTTCTTCTAAGGGATTCCTGCCCACAGTAGTAGATATAATGGTCATCTGAGTTAAATTCATCCACTCCAGTCCATTTTAGTTCACTGATTCCTAGAATGTCGACGTTCACTCTTGCCATCTCCTGGTTGACCACTTCCAATTTTCCTTGATTCATGGACCTAACATTCCAGGTTCCTATACAATATTGCTCTTTACATCATTGGACCACCCCACGTCCAAGTAATGGTGGCTGTGAGGGCGCAGGAGTGCCGAGAGGAGCTACTCCATGTTTAAGGTCAAGAGGGGTGGCCGTGAGGAGATACTCCTCATCCAAGGTAAGGAGCAGTGGCTACGCTTTGCTGGAGCAGCCATGAAGAGATACCCCACGACCAAGGTAAGAGAAACCTAAGTAAGATGGTAGGTATTGCGAGAGGGCATCAGAGGGCAGACACACTGAAATCATAATCACAGAAAACTAGTCAATCTGATCACATGGACCACAGCTTTGTCTAACTCAGTGAAACTAAGCCATGCCGTGTGGAGCCACCCAAGATGGCGGGTCATGGTGGAGAGGTCTGACAGAATGTGGTCCACTGGAGAAGGGAATGGCAAACCACTTCAGAATACTTGCCTTGAGAACCCCATGAACAGTATGAAAAGGCAAAATGATAGGATACTAAATGAGGAACTCCCTAGGTTGGTAGGTGCCCAATATGCTACTGGAGATCAGTGGAGAAATAACTCCAGAAAGAATGAAGGGATGGAGCCAAAGCTAAAACAATACCCAGTTGTGGATGTGACCACCTATTTACAACCCAAACCAAATCCATCTGAAGAAACTGCGAAGCTGATCTCTCTTTTCTACACAGTTTGGATCTCAACGTTGAATCCCATTATATTTACTCTGAGGAACAAAGATATCACCGCAGCACTGAGAAAACTATGAAGTAAATTATCAACTTGACTTGAAGGCTTGAAATTATAGAAGCAATTTATTTCTATGTTTCTCATGTAAATACATCAGAAAATATTATCTAGTTCATTTCTACATTCTTATAAACTGATAGTTAATATCATCACTGCCATCTCGCATTATGTGAAAGGACCTTAGTTTCAAATCGTTGAGGGTTTCTGGGTTATCAAAGCACACGTGATCTCCATGGCAATGATCTATTCTGAAGACCTATCTTTTCTCTCACTGGGAAAGAGTGAGTTAAGAGATTTCCTGAGCAATAAAATGATAGTTAACTGCGATATAACCAATGATCATGGTCAAGCCCTGTAAGAAATTTGCTTGAAACTTCCCATTCCTTCAGACATATTCACTATCCTTTTCTGTACTTACGGTTGGATTTAGACGATGAGAAAATAACAACCGCATCCAAGTTGGTGGGAATAGGGGAATGTGAGTGTTTTCTTGCAGTTTTTCCTTCT
Source organism: Moschus berezovskii (assembly GCF_049115385.1). NCBI lineage: Eukaryota > Metazoa > Chordata > Mammalia > Artiodactyla > Moschidae > Moschus > Moschus berezovskii. The sequence goes on from NC_142475.1 coordinate 83,618,272, forward strand.
TTCTCTGTTTTGCAACTGTTCATATCCCTTTCAGAGTACGAACCCTGAAAGGATCCTTTGTTACCTCAATGCAGACTGTTCTCTAGTGATGTCATTTCCTCCGGCTTGTAGCTTCATGTTTTGCTTTTGTAGTGTCTCCTTATTATTAGGAATATTAGGAATTTAAACTATAAACTACATTCGGTTGAATGTTGATCCCTCTAAATATATGTCAGTTTACAACCTGCAAACTTGAACTTAGAAAAAAAAAGCCTTTGCAGACGTAATTCAGTTAAGGACTTTGAAATAAGATTATCTTAATTTAAGGAAAGGGCACTATATCCCATGATCATTGTTCTTAGTTCTTATAAGGTGGGAAGAGAGATTAAGTTAAAAATAGAGACGCAACAACACATAGAAGAATATCATGTGAAGATGGAGGAAGCAACCGGGAGTGACACAGCCATGAAGCAATGCAGGTCAGGGACCACCGAAAGCTGAAAGAGGCGAGGAGTGACTATCCCTTCAGAGCCTGTGGAGGAAAACCCTGCCAGCACTGTGATTTGGGACACTGTTTTTTAAAGATGTGAGAAAGTCAACTTTTGTTCCTTAAACCACTCAATTTGTGATAATTTGTTACAATAGATCTAGGAAAGTAATACACTGTGTAAGCAGTCTTTTTATTATGGTGTTTTTATTCTAATCATCTGGAATAAATTCTGTATCTTTTGGGAACAGTGATTAAAAAAAATATGTAGAATTTTTTTTTTTTTACTGTAAAAACTATATCAATGATGCCTCATAAAAACATTTGCCTAAGAATGAGGATTGTGTTTGTTTAAGGATGTTTATTAAAAGCTTTTTTAATACTGCAAAAGACAACACTAGCAAAGCAAGGGGAAGCTGTTCTCATTTGGAACATAGTAGACAAGGGAGTCCGTTTACCATGTGATCCTGCACAGTCTCTCAAGACAATGTTTTAGAGCCATGGCAGTGAGGAGATCCCATGATTTTCAGACATTTAATAAGTACATAAATATATGTATAAATGGAACTCTATTTTTGTAAAACAAAGGGAGATAGCATCCATATATTCACATATCATTTCACATGTGCATCTTTCTGGTTGGTGTGTATGTATGTCAGCAGCATCTGGATGTGTACTAGAAGAGAAAATGGACTTCCTTACAGTGACAGGAGTTCAGATAATGTCTGACATTTATACTTTTTTGTAGTATTGATTTATTACAAAGAGAATAACATGCACATCACAAATATAATAAATTTTATTCAGAAAATAAAAACTACATATGGAAGAAAATTACTGCATTTCTTCTTTTCTTATTGCCTCCCAACATTTTACAGAATATTTAGTAGCTAACAGAGAAATTTAAATATCAACCAAATAATATTTGATGTTTGAAAGAAATAGCACATTTTTAATGAACTAAACAGAGCCAGAATATATAATGTTTGGTCATGTCTTTAAAAAAGGACTAAATGGCTTTAATAATAGTTACAAACAGACATAAATTTAAGATTATGATACATATGTACATAGGCACTTTTACATATGTATAATATATATTCATATAATATAAACATATATATTTCAATATTCATCGGACGGACTGATGCTGAAGCTGAAGCTCCAATACTTTGGCCACCTGATGCAAACAGCCGACTCATTGGAAAAGACCCCGATGCTGGGAAAGATTGAGGGCAGAAGGAGAAGAGGGTATCAGAAGATGAGATGGTTGAATGGTATTATGGATGCAATGGACATGAACTTGGGCAAACTCCAGAAGATGGTGAGGGACAGGGTGGCCTGGAGTGCTGCAGTCCATAGGGTTGCGAAGAGTAGGACATGACTGGAAGACTGAACAGCAACAACAAATATATATTTATATATAGCTATATTATATAAAATACAATTACTATAGAAAGTAAAAATAAAAACTACTGATTTCACTCTTCACAGTTCAGTTCAGTTCAGTTCAGTTGCTCAGTCGTGTCCGACTCTCCGCGACCCCATGAATCACAGCACGCCAGGCCTCCCTGTCCATCACCAATTCCTGGAGTTCACTCAAACTCATGTCCACAGAGTCGGTGATGCCATCCAGCCATCTCATTCTCGGTTGTCCCATTCTCCTCCCGCCCCCAACCTTTCCCAGCATCAGAGTCTTTTCCAGTGAGTCAACTCGTCACATGAGGTGGCCAAAGTATTGCAGTTTCAGCTTTAGCATCAGTCCTTCCAGTGAACACCCAGGATCGATCTCCCTTAGAATGGACTGGTTGGATCTCCTTGCGGTACAAGGGACTCTCAAGAGTCTTCTCCAACACCACAGTTCAAAAGCATCAATTCTTTGGCGATCAGCTTTCTTCACAGTCCAACTCTCGCGTCCATACATGACCACGGGAAAAACCATAGCCTTGACTAGACGGACCTTTGTTGGCAAAGTAATGTCTCTGCTTTTTAATATATTATCAAGGTTGGTCATAACTTTCCTTCCAAGGAGTAAGCGTCTTCTAAATTCCTGGCTGCAATCAGCATCTGCAGTGATTTTGGAGCCCAAAAAAATGAAGGCTGACACTGTTTCCACTGTTTTTCCATCTATTTCCCATGAAGTGATGGGACCAGATGCCATGATCTTTGTTTTCTGAATGTTGAGCTTCAAGCCAACCTTTTCACTCTCCTCTTTCACTTTCATCAAGAGGTTTTGAGTTCCTCTTCACTTTCTGCCATAAGGGTAGTGTCATCTGCATATCTGAGGTTATTGATATTTCTCCCAGCAATCTTGATTCCAGCTTGTGCTTCTTCCAGCCCAGCGTTCCTCATGATGTACTCTGCATAGAGGTTAAATAAGCAAGGTGACAATATACAGCCTTGACGCACTCCTTTTCCTATTTGGAACCAGTCGGTTGTTCCATGTACAGTTCTGACTGTTGCTTCCTGACCTGCATACAGGTTTCTCAAGAGGCAGGTCAGGTGGTCTGGGATTCCCATCTCTTTCAGAATGTTCCACAGTTTATTGTGGTCCACACAGTCAAAGGCTTTGGCATAGTCAATGAAGCAGAAATAGATGTTTTTCTGGAACTCTCTTGCTTTCTCCATGATCCAGCGGATGTTGGCAATTTGATCTCTGGTGCCTCTGCCTTTTCTAAAACCTGCTTGAACATCTGGGAGTTCACGGTTCACATATTGCTGAAGCCTGGCTTGGAGAATTTTGAGCATGACTTTACTAGCGTGTGAGATGAGTGCAATTGTGCGGTAGCTTGAGCATTCTTTGGCATTGCCTTTCTTTGGGATTGGAATGAAGACTGACCTTTTCCAGTCCTGTGGCCACTGCTGAGTTTTCCAAATTTGCTGGCATATTGAGTGCAGCACTTTCACAGCATCATCTTTCAAGATTTGAAATAGCTCAACTGGAATTCTATCACCACCACTAGCTTTGTTCGTAGTGATGCTTTCTAAGGCCCACTTGACCTCACATTCCAAGATATCTGGCTCTAGGTCAGTGATCATGTTATCGTGGCTATCTTGCTCGTGAAGATCTTTTTTGTACAGTTCTTCTGTGTATTCTTGCCACCTCTTCTTAATATTTTCTGCTTCTGTTAGGTCCATAACATTTCTGTCCTTTATCGAGCCCATCTTTGCATGAAATGTTCCCTTGGAATCTCTAATTTTCTTGAAGATATCTCTTGTTTTTCCTATTCTGTTGTTTTCCTCTATTTCTTTGCATTGATCACTGAGGAAGGCTTTCTTATCTCTCCTTGCTATTCTTTGGAACTCTGCATTCAGATGCTTATATCTTTCCTTTTCTCCTTTGCTTTTCGGTTCTCTTCTTTTCACAGCTATTTGTAAGGCCTCCTCTGACAGCCATTTTGCTTTTTTGCATTTCTTTTCCATGGGGATAGTCTTGGTCCCTGTCTCCTGTACAATGTCACAAACCTCCGTCCACAGAGAGAACATCAAACACACACACAACCAAGAAGCACATGTCACATCAGTGATAACACTGGTTCTTTTAGATTTTTCTGTGCTCCCAATGTCTAAGTGTTTCTCTTGGTAATATTTTCCTTTTTATGTGATTATCCTGGTGAGAAACAGCAACAATACTCTTAGAGTTGACCAGGCTCTCAAATTCCCATGTTTTTTCCTCAGTAAACTTTTCTTTCCTGGAAATCTAGAATATTCGTAAACCTTCACAGTCAGAAAATATATATTTTTTGCCTGCACTACAAAGATATATTTTATTTGTATTGTTGGGGACACAAAATACTTGGTCTTGACAGTTATGGCCCATGACTGCTACATGGCCACCTGCAACTTTTGCAACTTCCCCTACTTATAAACCAGGAGCTCTGTGTTCAGCTGATGATGCTTGGCTCTTGGATCAGGGGTGTTACAGCCAGGATAAGGCAAACATGCCAGATCTCCTCTCTGTTATTTTTGGATCGAACTGCAAGCCGGGCTGTGGCACTGTTTTTCTGAATGAGATGCCAGTCTCTGCAGCTGTGTCATTAGTGAATCGTTTGTCATGATCCCTTTTCAGTTGATACTTGGCTCCCACAGTAAAATCACTTCTCCATCCTGTGTTGCCATCAGCAGCCAAAGCTTTCTCCACCTGCTCAGTTCACATCACGCGTGTGCACTAAGTCACTTCGGTAGTGTCTGACTCTTTGCAACCCTGTGGACCGTAGCCCAGCTCGCTCCTGTGTCCACGGGGTTCTCCAGGCAAGAACCTTGGAATGGGCTGCTGTGCCCTTCTCCAGGGGATCTTCCCTACCCAGGGAACGAACATGTGTCTCTATGTCTCCTGCATTGGCAGGTAGGTTCTTTACCATTAGCGCCACCTGGGAAGCCCCATAGTTGTGCCTTTATTTTGTGGACACAGAATCATTACATATTTATGACATGATTCCAAAATTTTTACAGGAAAGATTTTTTTCTCCTTTCTATGCTGTGTTACCCTGATGTTTAATCCCATGATATATACTCTGAGGAATAAGGATGTCAGACAGCCTTGAGAAATGCTTAATATCTTACCCACTGCTTTGAGCTAGTGATCTTTTCCCCCACTTAGTTCTGCAGTGTCTTAATCAGACATTATTTGGAATTTTGCTTCCTGTATTAATATAAATTGATTATCCTCATGATCCTGCCATTTTATGCTTGACTTTCTGATATCAGAATTATCTCCCTAGTGTTTGTATTTATAAGACATTAATTTTCTTGCTGATCTCATATTTAATGGACTAATCTCTGTCAGCGAAAACTCACTGCTTATTTGATTTGTTGTTGTTCAGTTGGTAAGTCATGTCCGACTCTGTGTCTTCATGGACTGTAGAATGCCAGGCACCTTAGTCCCCCACTGTCTCTCGGAATTTGCTCAGATTCATGTCCACTGAGTCAGTGACACTATTAATATCTAACCATCTCATCCTCCACTGTCTCCTACTTTTTGCCTTCATTTTTACTAGCATCAGGGTCTTTTACATTGAGCTGGCTCTCTGCATCAGGTAGACAAAGTACTAAAACAATATAGTATATTTTATCTATCAATTGGCCTCCCAATATTTTTATCCAAAATTCATAATGTATATGCTAGTTTGTCTCCCTCTGTATTGTTATAACTTACTTAAAACCAAAAGATTTCAGCTAGCAAAAATTACTGCATATGGAAAGCTTTAGAGAATACTTGTTGAATGACTATAGAACATGGGCACACTTGAACAAGCAAAAGTTAATGCAACAAAAAATGTAGAAAAGATGGCCTTTTAATAAATGATATTAATTTAATTATTAATAATGGTGCAAAAAGAACTTGACCCTCACTTCACAAAGTTTATTTTAAAATGTAATCTCGGATAATTTGTAAAATTAAGTAAAATGCATAACAATAAGTCTTCCAAGATAATGTTTATTAACTTCATGATGTCGGTGCAAGAAAAGTGTTTTTGATAAAATTATTAGTCATGTAAACATTAATCTGTTGTACTTCCTGGACTAAGAAATACTGCTATGCAGAGTGAAATTTTTCAACATTAAATGTTTAAATACGCTATAGTTAAAGGAGTGCTCTAAATCAAAACATCAAAAATTCAGAAGAAAAATTGACAACAGACTTAAAGATGTATTTCACAAGACATAATAATCTAAATGCCCAGAAAAAAGAAGAAAATAACCCATTAGCAACCAGTAAATGCAAATCAAAGCCAGATTAAAACCAAATGAAATCTGTGACACATTCATTACAAGGATGAAATAAAAAGACTCACCCTATCACATATGTAAAGGATGTGGAGTAAGGAAAGCTCTCGCCTGATGCTGGTGTGTGAATTGTACAGCATATTAGCACACAGCTTGCCTTCATCAAGAAAAGCTTACCCTTAGCCATGTACCAGAAGAAATGTGTGTACAAGAAGAAATGAATGTCAAGGGACGCATCTGAGAATGCTCATTTCACATCATTCATAATGTCAAATCTTTATCAAACTAGAATTGACTGTAATTGTGATAATTTCACACAGAGGAAAACCAAGGAGTTATAGAAATGAATAAAATGCAATTACATACAGCATAGATTAAGCATACTTTTAAGCAAACCAAATCATAATCATACTGTACATATCATTTTTGTTAAGGTAAAAAGCAGTATTTAGAACACCATTTAGCATATGTATATTCATAATTCCCTCTATTTCTTAAATTTTATTTAATGAGCATATTCTATCATGGGAAAAAAGCATAATACTCTTTTTTACTTTTGGCTATGCTTCTATTTTCTTATGAAACTAATTTAGAAAAATGAATTACCTTTTATTATAAAAAAGTAGTAATCAAGCAACAAAAACATGATTCAAGACTGCTGATGTTACAGAATTGCTTTGAAAAATAAATCAATATCTTTATAAAAGGACATACTTAAAGCCAAGTTTAATTTTCCAACCTCTGGGTGTTCATTGGAAGGACTGATGTTAAAGTTGAAACTGCAATACTTTGGCCACCTCACGTGACGAGTTGACTCACTGGAAAAGACTGATGCTGGGAAAGGTTGGGGGCGGGAGGAGAAGGGGACGACAGAGAATGAGATGGCTGGATGGCATCACTGACTCTGTGGACACGAGTTTGAGTGAACTCCGGGGGTTGGTGATGGACAGGGAGGCCTGGCGTGCTGTGATTCATGGGGTTGCGGAGAGTTGGACACGACTGAGCGACTGAACTGAACTGAACTGAATTGAAAGCAATTAAAAACAAATAACTTTCATTTGTGGTTAAGAGGCACTGGGTCACAATAAGGCAGTCTACTTTCAAGCACTAGAAATTTTTGATAAATTATAGAACATATTTTAAAGATATCATATAACTGTGGGAGAAAAAAGAATAGATGACAATACCGAAATCAAGGCTCATTAAGTCATAAAATATTCACACTTTTTCAAGCACAAGTTTGCTGCAATATCATGCTACTGTGTATCTTAGTATGTGTGCATGCTTACTGATTAATTCAGAGTGAGCACAATTGTGATATTGGTCAATTGGATATTCCTCTCCACACATACACAATGCATAAAATGTCTCAGATTTTTTAACACTGTATCATTGTTCAGATTACAATTTACTTATTTTTTTTTCTACAAATGAAGCTGTTGTCTGTATGTTGAAGGAATAATTTTCTTCTGTGAATTGTTAATTCATCTGTTTTACCCATTTTTAAAATTTATACTTTGGACTTTTCCTCTGTATTAAAGGAACCAAGATCATTTTATTTGAAATCAGTTGTAACAATTTTTTCCATTATATTAATTATATTTGATACTTATGGGGCTTGCTAATTTTTAGCATCTAGAATCATTATTTTTACACAGTATTATTTTGTGTGTCCTGCATTCTGAATTTTAGTGAGTTAAACTTTCCTTACTCCAAAATTATAAAACCCATTTTTTAGAATCATCATTTCACTCTAAAATATACAAAATTGTGTATCATTTAGGGTTTATCTTGCTGTGGGATAGTTATCAAAAATACATATACTGTTTTTTTTTCCTTCTAAGGCTGCCCAGTTGTCCGAGTAACAGTTATTTTAAATGCCCATGCTTTACCAATTTGGTAGGCTATTTTAGTCAATGACAAATTTTCATGTATATCTGAGCCTTTTCTGGAATTTCTAATATATTCCACAGAAGGCTTCTTTATTTATGCATGATACTGCCCTGAGCTGTGCTCAGTCGCTCAGTTGTGTTGGACTCTGTCAGACACCAGGAGCCCGCCAGTCTCCTCTGTCCCTGGGATTTCTCCGGCAAGAGTACTGGAGTGGATTGCCATTTCCTACTCCCAGGGATCTTCCTGGCCCAGGACTTAAACCTGCATCCCTGGTCTCTCCTGCCTTGGTAGGAGCCACCTGAGAAGTCCATGCATAATACTGCACTCTGCGAATTACGAGGTCTTGTAACTTCTTTCCAGCACTAGCCATTTCTTGGATGAGCCCCTGCAGGAGCTCAGCATGGCTGGCCTCTCACTCCCCTTGTGTCCTTTATCACATCCGGTCCCTGTGAGAAGCCTGACCCACCACCCACTACTCACAGTCCTGATACTTTTTAATTAACCTTCCAAATCACTCCCACTGTCACATTACTATATGTGTTCCCTCTCTTGTAAATATTTTCTCTTCATAATCATAAACCTTAAGAAATCACTGAGAGTTGGACTGTGAAGAGAGCTGATCGCCGAAGAATTGATGCTTTTGAACTGTGGTGCTGGAGAAGACTCTTGAGAGTCCCTTGGACTGCAAGGAGATCCAACCAGTCCATTCTAAAGGAGATCAGTCCTGGGTGTTCATTGGAAGGACTGATGCTAACGCTGAAGATCCAATACTTTGGCCACCTCATGCAAAGAGTTGACTCACTGGAAAAGACTCTGATGCTGGGAGGGATTGGGAACAGGAGGAGAAGGGGCTGACAGAGAATGAGTTGGCTGGATGGCATCACCGACTTGATGGACAAGAGTTTGAGTGAACTCCGGGAGTTGGTGATGGACAGGGAGGCCTGGCGTGCTGTGATTCATGGGGTCTCAGAGAGTCGGACACGACTGAGCGACTGAACTGAACTGAAGAAACAATATCCAGTTTTTTGGGTCATGAGAAACTGGCTCTAAGACAAGATTTTAAAAAAATCTTTATGTTGGAGAAGTTTCTCCACATTTGAAACATATAACTCACAAACTTTTTGCTTAGATCTTTCCCATGATCTCAGCTGGACTTATTCCAGAGTCTCATTTTATTGTAACTAGAGTCTGAAAGTATTCACACCTTGAACATGTAAAATAAATTTGGGAAAAATTGGTGGTAGGCTGCAAAAGAGAGGAAAAATTTTCTCCTACTATGATTAACCTTGGGTTAAATTTTTAAATTTTGATGTATGTTTAATACATTCATCAGCTAAATCTCAGGTTGCTGAAGAAATCAATAACACACTAATTTTGCACATAAAAATATTTGCCATCAGAATATGTATTATAACTATTACACAGATCTGTCCTGTAACTAGGAATCAAGGAACGTATCATACAGAGGCTCTGCATAATGCATTCATAATAGTTAAGGTAAGAATCGGATGCGTGTCTGTTTTGGGTTGACCCAAATAATACTGTGTGAGTGTGTGTGCTCAGTCATATATGACTCTGTAGCCCACCAGGCTCCTCTGCCCATGGAATTCTTCCGGCAAGGATTCTGGAGTGGGTTGCCATTTCCTACTCTAGGTGAATTTCCTGACCCAGGGATCAAACCTGTATCTCTTGCATCTTCTGCATTGGCAGGCCAATTTTTTACCAACTGTACCACCTGGGGAGCCCACAAATAATATTACTTAGCACCCTGTTCACATCTAAGAAATAAAATGCACTGTGTCCTCTTCCCTGGAGAGGCTGAAGAAAAATGTTTTCTGAGTAGAGTGAGAGCTATCTGGGAAAATTAAAAAAAAAATACAAGTCAGAAAATTCACAAAGTGATGATTTTAATTGGAAATTTATGTGCCAGGTGGCAGAGATCCCTTGGGTAGAGATAACTACTTTTAAAGAGCACTTTATGTTTAGATAGAACAGAATATTTAAAGGCCAGTTGAATAACTTTGATGAAACAAGTAATTTCACTTACAGGAACTTAAATATTCTGACCTTCTCTCGTGAGAAAAATCAGCAACATCTCAATTAAGAAAGGTAAATATGAAAATAATTATAGTAAGGTTTAATTCTTATTTTAAATTTAAAATTAATAATTTACACATTAAAACATATGTAAATTATAAATTTTAACATGGTAGCAAATGTTTTGGTTCATTAAAGCAACTTCTATATATTTCTTATTCTAGTAAATAAAATTTGCAATTAAATAATAATAATAAATAATAGTACTAAGTCACTTTGAAATGTCAAAAAATGTAATAAAGTCTAGGTATAGATGATATTAAAGAAAACTTCACTTGAGTCAACACATTGTAACAAAAAAGCTATATATGTTTATTTAGTTTGATGTTATAATAAGAGATTTAAAATGACATAACACATAAAATAAAGTTACAAACATTGGGGAATTCAAAGAACAATTATTTTGAAGAAAGAACCCTATAGAATTCAGGATTTATAAAATAATAAAGATAGCTTTAAGTCCAACATTGTTTATAAATTATTTTCAAGGATTGCATTGAAATACACTTGAAATACACCTTGTTCTACTCTTGAAAACTCAAATCTTACCTGTTTCATGTCATACAAGTTTTGATCACCAAAATGTCATATCTGTACAATTAGAAACTGTATTTTATATAGCACTGGAAATAATTTTATTCAGGTAGTGGGTGAAATTGTTCATACTAAATGTTTTTATTCATAAAGTGATTAAGATTAAAATTCTATTCTTTTGTATATTAATATTTTTTCCCTTTTCAGATTGATAATTTTAAAAGTGTCTGTTCCTTTTCTCAATTTCAGAATCAAATAATGAACACCATATTAAGTAAACAAGCATTTTCTAGGTTCTATATTGTTCCCAAGTAGGAAAATAGTCTCAGTCCTTCGATCCCAGATCATGTAATATCAGTGGGAAAATAAAAGGTAAATGAAAGAAATTAGCCAAATTGCAACACTATGTGCTACAAAGTCAGGTGTGTTCTCCCTATTAGTTCTACAGAGTAGAGGTGATAATATTATTGAAATTACTGGCAGAAAATTCTTGGAGAATTCACACCTAACAGTCTGGGATTTTTATATCACTGTGATGATTGTTTTAATATCTTATTTCATTCCCTCATTAACCATGTGATACAAAGTCAAGGTAAATTAGAGATCAGTTTTTCATAGTGGTAAAACAGAATGAAATTTAGAAGAATAAAATTTAGTTTTTAATGACAAAAATAATAGCTAGCTTTTAAAGACTTTCTATGAATGCCAAGACATCTTTAATTTGCTTTACATGTATCAAATGAATTCATTCATATAGCAATCCTAACTGTTGGTACAACTGTTAGTTTTACAGCCAAGTGATCTATGGCACAGGGAGATGAAGCAATTTGCATTGTCACAAAGCAGGCAAGTGAAGCCATGATTCGATTGCAGGCCATCTTGTCAGGATTGTATTTTTTGTCCATGACACTATATTTAGACTATGCTTGCATGGAAAAACTCAAAACATAAAGGATGGGGAAATGAGAAGCAGAGCTGGGAGTCATGTTGAGTCAAGTGATGCCTGGAGTGTAATATTTAAGGAGGCAGTCACTTTAACAATGGTGCAAGGCAGAGTCAGCCCTGAAACTGAGTGCGTGCTCAGATTCTGTACTAGAAGAGTCTCATTCCTTATTTAGCTAAGACCGTATTCTACTCCTGGCTCTGATGAAAGGAAAAAAATGGAAAAATGTAATCATCAACAAGTAACTAAATAACTCTACTAAAAACAATTTTTCTAGGGAGTGTGTTACAACCCTGGCAACTAAAGATTTAAGAACATTATACCATATTAATAATTATAATTATAGGACCATAACTTATACATAAAAATATTAAAAGTGATAGGTAATTTTATCAATAATGTCATATTTAATTATCTCAAATAAGAAATCAAACAGAAAATTTAAACAATTACTTAATATAACAGATGATAAATAATGAAGTTAGGATTCAAACTGAAGTATGATTTAAAAAATAGGCACTGATTTGCAACCACAGAACCAATGTGCAAATGATCAATGTATCCATCATTGCTAAATCTCAATATCCTAGCTCAAGAAAAGTGAGTTTAGAAACTGTTATCTGAATTATGATTTTTTGAGGAACAACAAAGACATCAGACAGGCACACAGAACACAGGGTAAAGCATGATAGGAAGTATCTTACACAGCCAGTGAGCACATTCCAGGTGACCCCTGTTTTCCCAGAGTGACCCTCTTAATTGCTTCTATCTGTATCTATTCCCACACAACTTTTCCAGAATAAAACCGTCTTATAGATGGGGAAACAGTGGAAACAGTGTCACACTTTAATTTTGGGGGCTCTAAAATCACTGCTCATTGGAGGGACTGATGCTGAAGCTGAAACTGCAATACTTTGGCCACCTCATGCGATGAGTTGACTCACTGGAAAAGACTCTGATGCTGGGAAAGTTGGGGGCGGGAGGAGAAGGGGACGACGGAGAATGAGATGGCTGGATGGCATCACCGACTCTGTGGACATGAGTTTGAGTGAACTCCGGGAGTTAGTGATGGACAGGGAGGCCTGGCGTGCTGTGATTCATGGGGTCGCGGAGAGTCGGACACGACTGAGCGACTGAACTGAACTGAACTGAAAATCACTGCGGATGCTGATTGCAGCCATGAAATTAAAGGACGCTTGCTCCTTGGAAGGAAAGTTATGACCAGCCTAGATAGCATATTAAAAAGCAGAGACATTACTTTGCCAACCAAGGTCCATCTAGTCAAGGCCATGGTTTTTCCCGTGGTCATGTATGGATGTGAGAGTTGGACCGTGAAGAAAGCTGATCGCCAAAGAATTGATGCTTTTGAATTGTGGTGCTGGAGAAGACTCTTGAGAGTCCCTTGGACTACAAAGAGATCCAACCAGTCCATTCTGGAGGAGATCAATCCTGGGTGTTCATTGGAGGGACTGATGCTAAAGCTGAAACTCCGATACTTTGGCCACCTCATGCGATGAGCTGACTCACTGGAAAAGAGTCTGATGCTAGGAGGGATTGGGGGTGGGAGGAGACGGGGACGACAGAGAATGAGATGGCTGGATGGCATCACCAACTCGATGGACATGAATTTGAGTAAACTCCGGGAATTGGTGATGGACAGGGAGGCCTGGCGTGCTGTGATTCATGGGGTCACAAAGAGTTGGACACGATTGAGCGACTGAACTGAACTGAACTGATAGCCCCCACATTGTATCTTACTGAAATATATGTATTTTATTCCCCTATGTACAATAAAATAAAATATTCTCTCATTTTTTTTGTAAACTGCCTAATAATGTGAATTATATATAAGAATATGTATGATCAAGATCATCAAGTGATAGGAAGTAAATGAGTTGAAATATGTAGCTGAAAATATATAAGGAAGATAATTTTGGTTATATTAATAGTTCTACTGAAGTATATAAAGAAAAATTATAGAGAAATACAATAAAATTGCCAAAAAATGTAAATACTTAGGGGAATTCCCTAGAAGTCCAATGATTAGGACTCTGTACTTTCACTTCAGTCTCTGGTTGGGGTACTAAGATCCCATGAGCCATGAGACATGGCCCCAAAATAATGTAAGTATTTAAAACTGAGATCACATAGCAACACTGTGGGTCTATCTTCAATGATTATCAGATTGTCCAATGCCTGTGCTGATCAGGGCATTTGGGGCTTCCCTGGTGACTCAGCTGATAATCAACCTGCAATGCGGGAGACCTGGGTTTGATCCCTGGGTGGGGAAGATCCCCTGCAGAGGGGAATGACAACCCACTCCAGTATTCTTGCCTAGGAAAGGTCCTATGGACAGTGAAGCCTGGTGGGCTACAGTCCATGGGATCAGAGAGTCAGACACGACTGAATGACTAACACTTTAACTTTTTTGACTTTGGACTGTATTCGGAAAGAATGCCCTAAAAGATATTTCAAGGGAGAGTATATGGTGATAACACATGGATTATGAACTGAGAAAGGACAAATGAATAAATAATAAAATTCTTAAATTAGAAACAATTGCATTGATCATGGAAATCAATCTGGATATCCTGATACAATTTATAAAACAGGCACTGACCCCTGATGGTAAAAATGAAAAGCAGGTAATACATTTATCCTTTTTCACAGATGGAGCACCAAGAAAAAGCATCAGAAGGTAATCTCACTAAACTGATGGAGTTTGTTCTCCTGGACTTTGCTGATGTTCCTCATCTCCAGGGGTTTTTATTTGGACTGTTCTTGCTCATCTATATAACTATCTTGATGGGCAATGGCATCATATTTCTGATAACAAAACTAGACCCTGGTCTCCAGACCCCCATGTATTTTTTCCTTGGCAATTTTTCCCTTTTGGAAATCTGCTATGTGTCTGTTACACTCCCCAGAATGCTCACGAGTCTTTGGACACAAAGAAGAACGATTTCTTTAGTTGCTTGTGCCACACAAATGTGCTTCATTCTTACACTTGGAGCCACTGAGTGCTTCCTTCTGGCCGTGATGGCTTATGACCGCTACGCGGCCATTTGCAGCCCTCTGCACTATCCTCTAGTCATGAGCTACAAGGTGTGTATGCAGCTAGTGGCTGGCTCCTGGATCAGTGGAATCCCAATCCAAATAGGCCAGACATGCCAGATTTTCTCTCTGCCCTTTTGTGGTTCTAACCTCATCAACCACTTCTTCTGTGACATCCCTCCCATACTCAAGCTGGCCTGTGGGGACACTTTTCTGAATGAAATGTTAGTCTTCACAGTTGCTGCACTGTTTGTTTTGGTTCCATTTCTGTTGATACTTGTCTCCTATGGCAAAATCATCTCCACAATCCTTAAACTGCCATCAGCCACAAGTCGGGGCAAAGCCTTTTCCACCTGCTCATCTCATCTTATGGTTGTGGCCTTGTTCTTTGGATCAGCCATTGTCACATATTTAAGACCCAAGACCCAAGGCTCAGCAGGAACTGACAAAGTGCTTTCTCTCTTCTACACGATTGTGACGCCTGTGTTTAACCCCATGATATACAGTCTAAGGAACAAGGATGTCATGATGGCACTGAGACAATGGTCATGCAAATATCTTAGTTCACTGAAAAAATAAGTTGTATTTCAGAATTTGATTTCTTATATGTTTGTTATAAATTTTCAATATTTATCTTAAACTCAATTTATCTGTCTATAAAGTGGTAGTTATTACCAAAATAAAAATTACTTGTAACACTGAGAGACTTTTCTGTCTCCAGTTATACAGTTGTGTATGGGTCAACAAATAGCAAATCATTCACTTGGGAATTCTATAACCTTATTGTGAAATGTTCTCTTGTAGTAAGAACTTTAGACAAGAATTGCTATAATAGGCCCAGTTGTAATACACACTCAGTTATATCACTTATTTGAAAGCGTATTATTCAGTTCCATAGAGTTGTCACAGAAATTTTAAAAACTAAGTTAGTAATGGACATTAATTAAAATGTTATGTATAGTTTGACCTAGCAATTATTCTACAGAGAAGTAATTTCTTAGAGTGAAAAGTACCTCTCATTGGGAATGTAGTTTAATAAATGATGTTGTACAATGATATTAGTAATTATTAGGCATCATTTATGTGTATATCAGATTAAATCCATAATATGATTTGTTGAGTTGATAAAACAAAAGATATTATTGAAATCTTTACATATAATAAGATGAACTTGGAAAAAGTGATGGGAATATTCACAAGTAATGGTTTTTTTAAATATATTTTCCTGGAGATGATAGTCGGGATAGGAAAGTTAGGGGAAAGGCAAAGGATTCAAATTTTTGTAAAAATAAGTATCTGCTATAAAAGCAAAAGTATTGTACACCTCTAACGTTACATACATACACATATTAGAAATGGTCAATACAAAAATAATAATCGTTGTTAATTATGGAAATCACAGAGTAAATCATTCTATTGTTCCCTTTGTTTTATTGAAATTGTGCAGTTTATTACAATAAGCTTGTGCTATTCAGGTAATCAAAATAACAAACAATAAATTTGTATTCATTCTGGACAAGGAAAATCACAATTATTAATTGTGTGTGCTATTTCTGTAGTTATAGAATTTTCAAAATTCCATGTATATATAATAATCCTTCATATAGACAGGCAACAGATCACTGCAGAAATATGACTTGTGACCAGTACTCAAAGTTAAAAAATATGATGAAGCTTGAACCATTGGTTTTAAACTTTATTCCCATAAAAATATACATCAGTTTTATTCACATTTATACGGAGCTGGCTATTTCCAGATGGGTAGGGAGGTACAGTACCACTTTCCCCTTGGGATAAAGCAACCAGATGACACGTGACCAATTCTGATAATAAAGTGAAGAAGGAAAAACCAACTCTTATTAAGAACCAAGTAAACAATGAGTTACCAAGACTCTCAGATAATACAGCTATCATAACCTACTAAAATCTAATGGAGATGATTGAATACAGGGGAGGCTAAAAGAAAGAAA
Source organism: Moschus berezovskii (assembly GCF_049115385.1). Taxonomy (NCBI): domain Eukaryota; kingdom Metazoa; phylum Chordata; class Mammalia; order Artiodactyla; family Moschidae; genus Moschus; species Moschus berezovskii. The sequence continues at coordinate 83,634,956 of NC_142475.1, forward strand.
ACTATAGTAACAGCAGCAACAAAATTCCAGGAACATTTCTAGGCAGAAGTTGGATAAATCCTGAAACTATTATATGTTTGAAAAGATTGAGGCAGAAATTAAGAAATCCTCTCTTTTTTCTCTCCCTCCTGCCTAATAAAAAAAAAAACTTTTTTAGAGAGAAGAGATAACTAATGGGGGGGCAACATTTAAAAATATTGATATATCGAACAGATGTGCCTGGATCTCTCTCCTTTTATAGAGAAGGGCAAATAAAAGTGATATCTTGGAGGATTGTGACTTTTTTGGGTAGATACTGAAGTTCTACAAGCTAAAAATGTCAGTGGACAGCTTCAGAAATTATTTTTTCTTTGGCTTGGCAACTAACAAACCATATCTAAACTGGTTACCACATTCAGTGGCAATAGCTTGCTAAAAATCTGTGTCTGTATCACTTGTTTTTAAAACACAATGAATGTGTGCAAATACTACCACTACTTTGTAAATTATAAATATCTTTATGAGCAAGATAATCCTCTGTTACTACTTTGCATTGTACTATTTCCAGAACAAGTCACTTATAATTCCGAGAAACTAAGCACACACAGTTTTATTATTTAGAAACACAAAAACAGATATTCATTTACGTAGGTATACATGCTTGTCTGTGTGTGTCTGTGTGTGTACTTTAGGAGAATATCGCTCTTGTGCATTGAAGTCAACTGACAACGAAGGATGGGAGGGTCAAAAATATGTGCAAAATCTTTCCAAGGTTAATAGCCTGATTTGGGGTAAGTGAAAAGTGAATATGTCTTCATTGTGCATCTGGATTGTATTAATAGCTATGGATTCTTTCCTGGAAAAGAATATTCAGGGAATAATGGTAGACATCTTCTCTTTCTTTCCTTCTTTTAAAGGTATCTGCATATTTATATTTATATAGGTATCATACATATAATTGTTTCTTGGAATAGTGTTTTGCTACTGCAAGGAGATCCAACCAATCCATTCTAAAGGAGATCAATCCTGGGTGTTCATTGGAAGGACTGATGCTAAAGCTGAAACTCCAATACTTTGGCCACCTCATGCAAAGAGTTGACTCACAGGAAAAGACTCTGATGCTGGGAAGGATTGGGGGCGGGAGGAGAAAGCGATGACAGAGAATGAGATGGCTGGATGGCATCACCGACTCGATGGACATGAGTTTAAGTGAACTCTGGGAGTTGGTGATGGACAGGGAGGCCTGGCGTGCTGTGATTCATGGGGTCGCAAAGAGTCGGACATGACTGAGCGACTGAACTGAACTGAACTGAACATTTATATTGATAACTATTTCTTTAGCTGTGACATGAAAGCATGTAAGCTTATTTCACTGTCATATAATTAGTACAGAGAACATATATAATAGAATAATAGAATTGGAAGATTAAGAGAAGGTGAACAGATGGTCTAAGGGAAGAGTTGGAAAAAATATAAATTATGAAACAAACTTAGAAAGATGATATTGAAATTTCAAAAAGGAAGATGATTGAGCTTTGCCATAATAAGGTTTACACACAAAAGATATACATATTTATATATATGCATTTATATTTTGTGTTTAAAGCATTTAGATAGATGATAGATACATAGATAAAAAGAGTTTGTGTATGTGCATGCAATAACACAGATGTGAACTTTTCTAGGTGGATTCATTGAAGTAATTGTATTTAGAATGATTAAGGTTGTCATATATGGCCTTCCCCAGTGGCTCAGTGGTAAACAATCTGCCTGAAGTGCAGGAGCTGCAGGAGACGTGGGTTTGATCCCTGGATTGGGAAGATACCTTAGAGAAGGGCATGGCAACCCATTCCAGTATTCTTGCCAGGAGAATCCCACGGATAGAGGAGCCTGGCTGGCTACAGTCCATAGGGTGGCACAATCAGACACAACTAAAGTGACTGAGCATGCACACACCAGGTTGTCATATATATATATTGTTGTTGCTATTCAGTGGCTCAGTTGTGTCCGACTCTTTGTGAGCCCATGGACTGCAGCACGCCAGGCTTCCCTGTCCTTCACCATCTCCCGGAGCTTGTTCAAATGCAAGTCCATAGAATTGGTGATGCCATCCAACCATCTTGTCCTCTGTCATCCCCTTCCACTCCTGCCTTCAATCTTTCCCAGCATCAGGGTCTTTTCTAATGAGTCAGTTCTTCGCATCAAGTGGCCAAAGTATTGGAGCTTTAGCTTCAGCATCAGTCCCTCCAATGAATATTCAGGATTGATTTCCTTTAGGATTGACTGGTTTGATCTTCTTGCAGTCCAAGTTATTCTCAAGAGTCTTCTCCAACACCACAGCTTAAAAGCATCAATTCTTTGGCAGTCAGACTTCCTTATAAAATGTGACAGCCAGCATACTTGAAAAAACAGAATCAATTAATAACTGCCTCATCTATTGCATTTCCATACTGAAAGTATGTGTAAACATTAGCAAACCACTGAATATCTTAGATCAAATAAAAAGAGAAAGAGCCTTGAGATAATCTCTGTCATTTTCTTTCAAGTGAGGCCTCATTTAGAATTGTAAGTAAAATCAAATGACTAAAAAAAAAACTACTCTCTTTCAGTGTGATAAAGAATGATAGATGACAATGAAAAACATATTAGGAAAAAATAGTTAATGAATTAAAGAATGTTTCTAGAATCTTGAAAATCAAGTGATGAGAATCAAGAAAGAAAAGGAGATAGAAGAATATGTGTTGTATGGAAATTCAGTGCAAAATTAAATGTTCCATGTCAGCAAATAGTGGCAGGTACTGTAAGCCAAGGATAAGAGCAGGTATTTATTCATGCATGCTTGTCCTGAGACACTAAGGCAGAATGAACTCTGCCTGAAAGTTTAAGAAGGCAGGGAAGTGTGAACATTGTTGTAAGAGAATTTGTATTAATAATATTGTTAAAAATAATTTCAATATTTAAATGAGCAGCCTTTATTCTATGGAAAACTAGATGCTGACAAATGCTTCCTTCTCCAAGATTTTTAAAATTTCCAAAAAAACTCCTTGAATCCAAGATATTGTGTTCATTGTCATGACATAATTAATGATCAGTTCAGTTCAGTTCAGTTCAGTCGCTCAGTCGTGTCCGACTCTCTGCGACCCCATGAACCACAGCACGCCAGGCCTCCCTGGCCATCACCAACTCCCGGAGTTCACTCAAACTCAAGTCCACAGAGTAGGTGATGCCATCCAGCCATCTCATTCTCCGTCATCCCCTTCTCCTCCCGCCCCCAACCTTTCCCAGCATCAGAGTCTTTTCCAGTGAGTCAACTCATCGCATGAGGTGGCCAAAGTATTGCAGCTTCAGCTTTAGCATCAGTCCCTCCAATGAACATCCAGGATTGATCTCCTTTAGAATGGACTGGTTGGATCTCCTTGCAGTATAAGGGACTCTCAAGAGTCTTCTCCAACACCACAGTTCAAAAGCATCGATTCTTCGACAATCAGCTTTCTTCACAGTCCAACTCTCACATCCATACATGACCACGGGAAAAACCATTGCCTTGACTAGACGGACCTTGGTTGGAAAAGTAATGTCTCTGCTTTTTAATATGCTATCAAGGTTGGTCATAACTTTCCTTCCAAGGAGCAAGCGTCTTTTAATTTCCTGGCTGCAATCAGCATCTGCAGTGATTTTGGAGCCCAAAAAAATAAAGTCTGACACTGTTTCCACTGTTTTTCCATCTATTTCCCATGAAGTGATGGGACCAGATGCCATGATCTTTGTTTTCTGAATGTTGAGCTTCAAGCCAACCTTTTCACTCTCCTCTTTCACTTTCATCAAGAGGCTTTTGAGTTCCTCTTCACTTTCTGCCATAAGGGTGGTGTCATCTGCATATCTGAGGTTATTGATATTTCTCCCAGCAATCTTGATTCCAGCTTGTGCTTAGTAGATGTTATTGATATTTTACAGACAGAGAAATTGATACAAAAAGAACAGTTGAGATACTTGAGAATGCACAGGTTATAATAAATTCAAAACAAAAATCAGTTATCTTAATTATAGGACTGATATTGTTTCTTTTCATTACAGTTTGCTTGTCTAAGAGTTAAGGGAAAGAATTACTATTGTTGTTCAATCTCAGAGTCATGTCCAACTGTTTGTTACCCCATGGACTGTAGTATGGCAGGCTCCTCTGTCCTCCACTGTCTCCCAGAGTTTGCTCAGGTTTATGCCCATTGAGTCCATGATGCGGTCTAATTATCTCATCCTTTGCCACCTCCTTTTCCTTTTGCTGTCAATCTTCCCCAGCATCAGAGTCTTTCCCAATGAGTTGGTTCTTTTCATCAGGTGGCCAGTATTGGAGCTTCAAATTTAGCATCAGTCCTTCCAATGAATACTCATAGTTGATTTCCTTTAGGATTGACTGGTTTGACCTCCTTGCAACCAAGAGACTTCTTTAGCATCACAGTTTGAAAGGGAAAGAATAGCACTCCCATAACTATTATATCTTCACTTTCTTTATCACCATCAGTAATGTATTTAATTTTTGACACATACAAAAAATAGATGAAATAGGTTAAGATATTTACACTCATGTGTGCGTACTCAGTCATTCAGTCATGTCTGACTCCTGCTAACCCATGGACTATATAGCCCCCTAGGCTACTCTGTCCATGGAATTTTTCATGCAAGAATATTGCAGTGAGTTGTCATTTACTTCTCCAGGAGATCTTCCCGACCCAGGAATCAAACCTGCATCTCCTTCATTGGCAGGCAAATTCTATACCAATGAATCCCCTAGGAATCCCCACAAGCACTAGAAAAATAAAAATCCAAATTTATAAATCAAATGTTATAATTAAACTGTTAACTCGTTTAAAGAGAAATTAATCTGAAGGAACAAAATCTACAAAAGAAATTAAACCTTTAAAGTGACATTATCATTGGATAAATAAGTGATGTTGTCTACAAGTATTAGTAATAATTTTTAGTTATAGAGACTGAATATCCCTTGAGTTACACATTCGAAAGTGAGAAGCAGGTGCATAGTCAAGTGTTGATAAATTCTCTCTTTTTTCTTTCCTGTTAGGATATTTATGATGGAATAATTCTTGATTTTATCTGTACCCTCTGGTTAATTTCATATACATTACTGAAAGATCAACTGGTAAAGGTTAGTTATATTTATACTAATTTAAATACAGCTTATAGGCAGGCAGTGTTAGGCATTTTTTATGTATATATTACTATTTGTGATATTAAGTAATTGTGTGTGAATCTTTGCTTGGAAAGTGAAAGTTGCTCAGTCCCGTCAGATTCTTTGCAACCCCATAGACTATACAGTCCATGGAATTCTCCGGGTCAGAATACTGGAATGGGTTGCCTTTCCCTTCGTCAGGGGATGTTCCCAACGCAGGGATCGAACCCAGGTCTCCCACATTGAGGGCAGATTCTTTATCAGCTGAGCCATAAGGGAAGCCCAAGAATACTGGAGTGGGTAGCCTATCAGGTCTCCAGGGTATCTTCCCGACCCTGGAATTGAACTGGGGTCTCCTGCATTGCAGGCGATTCTTTAACAACTGAGCTATCAGGGAAGCTCCGAATTTTCATCTCAATTACTACTCTGTTCCTTGATATTAAATGTAAAAAAAGAATCCATACATAGATTTTCTTTTTCATTGCAACTTTGTTAATTCAAGTAAGCTCTTGCAAAGATTCTAAGCAGGAAATGCATTTTAGAAATTGGTATGAAGCACAGTAATGAAAGCAGTATGACAGCACTGTCAGATGTTTGATATTCAATTTTTATCACTCTTGGAAGAAGTGGGAAGAAAAGATCCAGATATTCAGCTCCCTCTGGTTACACATGGAACAATTTTCTTAATTTATCCTGAGAAAGTGGATGCAATGAAAGGTTTTCATTCTATTTTTAAAATTATTGTTCACAAACATATGATTTATAATTTAGTCTTGTGTTCATTCCTCATCACATATCTAATAAAAAATCTCCCATGAGAAATGAATGTGTCACAAATACAAATGGTGGTACCAGCATACTTGTAAATGATTTACCAGTTATCAAGGCAAAGTATATTTTTTCTACACATTTTAAGCAAAATTCTAGCGGTTTACTTATCTGAAAGTGTTAGGGTTGGGTAAATTTAAAATGGCTATGAAAAAGTGGATTTCTCTGAAAGGATAAAACACAATAAATTTTCTTATTTAAAATGTAGTCAAACCGACTTCAGGCAGAAAACAAAATACGTAGTAATTGTAAATGACAGCATAATAATTGGGAATAATTACACTATCAGTGAACATGGGAAAAGTGAAATTAAATATTTCTGTGAGTCCTCTGAAACAAACATTAAAAAGTGACCTTTCACATCTTTGCAGTGTTTTCTTAAGCAATAGTTTTTATTTTTTATTTTGTAATTAATTTATTTTTTATTGGAGGCAAATTATTTTCCAATATTATATTGGTTGGTTTTGCCATACATTGAAATGAATTCGCCCCGGGTTTACATAAGTTCCCCCTCCTGAACCCCCCTCCCACCTCCCTCCTCCCTTTATCCTCCCTCTGGGTCATCCCCGCATGCCAGCCCCGAGCATCCTATAACATGCATCGACCCTGAACTAGTGATTCATTTCACATATGACAACATACGTGTTTCAATGACATTCTCCCAAATCATCCCACCCTCACCCTCTCCCACAGAGTCCCAAAGACTGATCTATACATCTGTGTCTCTTTTGCTGTCTCGTATATAGGGTTATCATTTGCATCTTTCTTAATTCCATATATATGCATTAGTATGCTGTATTGGTGTTTTTCTTTCTGGCTTACTTCACTCTGTATAATAGGCTCCAGTTTCATCCACCTCATTAGAACTGATTCAAATATATTCTTTTTAATGGCTGAATAATAGTTTTTTTCAAAGCTGTAATTACATCCTTATTCCTAAGACTGTACATCAAGGGGTTAAACACTGGCATCACAGCACTGTAGGAAACAGAGAGCATTTTGTTGGTTCCTGCGGAATGATTTGATTTGGGGCGTGAATAATAGTCAGGGAGCCAAAGAATAAAAGCACAACGGTGAGATGGGAAGAGCAGGTGGAGAAGGCTTTGGACCGGCCTGTGGCTGAGCGCAGCTTTCAGACGGCAGAAATGATTTTGACATCAGAGCCCAGTATCAGGAGGAAAGGAATCGTGGCAAACAGCACAGCAACCGCACAGACACACATTTCATTAAGAGCAGTGTCCCCTCAGGCCAAGGTGATCAACGGGGTATGTCACAGAAGAAGCGGGCGATCTTATGTGAAGCACAGAAGAGCAGTGAGGACAGCTGGCATGTCTGTGCTGTCGGGACTGGAATTCCCCAACCAGGCGCCAGCAGCCGCCTGCAGGCCCGTCCTGTGGGTCGTGAGCAGAGGGCGGCGCAGAGGCTGCACATGGACTCACAGGGCCCAGGCCTCGCCCCCAGGAGGAGCGCCCCCGGGGCCCCCGGAACAAGGAAGCAGCGCGTCTGATGGCGCAGTTCAGTGAAGAAACTCTTCTGTCCCGAGTCCAAAGGGTCACTAGAATCCTAGGGAGAGTGACAGATACGTAACAGATTTCTAGTGAGGAGAAATTTGCAAGGAAAAAATATAGGGGCGTCTGGAGCACAGGGTCTACCCTCGTGATTATTACGATAAGACCATTTCCTGTTAAAATGAACATGTAGGTGAGAAAGAAAATTCCAAATAGAAGTCCCTGGAGGTTCGGAAGATCCGAAAATCCCAGGAGAACAAATGCCATGACTGAAGAGAAATTGCCTTCTGCTATTTGGTCTCCTGGAGGCATCTGCAAAATATATATACATAAAATCAATGTAAAGTCCTCTATCTCTCTGAGCTGCAGTTTCCTAAGTGATAAAATGTGTACACTGCACTTTCAAAACTCACTAATTTGAGTCCTAGAAAAGCACCTACATTTAATATTAAGCTGTAGTTTAAAGAAGTTCATTCTTTCACAAAAAATAATCCATCAGAAAAGAGTAATATCAGGAATTAGTTCTGCTGATAGATGGCTGTATTTTCCCGTTACTCATAATGAAATAATTGATGCTGAATTTTTTTTTTGGTAATTAATTTATTTTTTATTGGAGGCAAATTATTTTACAATATTATATTGGTTGGTTTTGCCATACATTGACATGAATTTGCCCCGGGTTTACATAAATTCCCCCTCCTGAACCCCCCTCCCACCTCCCTCCTCCCTTTATCCTCCCTCTGGGTCATCCCCGCATGCCAGCCCCGTTGATGCTGAATTTTGTTATTCAGCTTTGTGAGACGAATATATAGCAAGAAATCTGACAATTTTATTTAGAATGACCTTTCCATCAATCCTCCTTTCTCATGCTATTTCTTTTAAGTTAATTTTATTTATTTATATTTTGATTTAAGCTATCCAAATATTTTTGAGTCATCATGCAACTATAATTAAAAAAATAAGCCAGAAAAAGTGATTTGGGGGATGATCTTTGTGATTTTTTTTGTGTTATAATAGTTGGTATAATCAGTTTATTTCAATTGAAAGAGTCATAAAGAACTCAGCCAAAGAGGTTTTTATCAAATCTCAAACACTGATTTTGCATTTGAGTGGTAGTTCCTGCGATCGACAGCCATGCTTTCAATAAATTTCAACTTAAAAATGTTATATAAATCGACTAAGATCAAAGCAAATAAAAGGCATTATTAAGACTGAATTTAGGCATGTACAACTCAAAATACAAGTTACTTTTACTGCAACAGATAATTTCAGGGGAACATAGAAGGTATCATTTATATATACTTCTCCTTCCTGGGGACTAACATATATAAATAACCCAATAAGTATTTGATTTATGAATGGATAACAATATCCAATATTAATTAGATTACTATATCCTTCACTAATGATTGGTATGGGATGCACTGTTCTCATTATTGTGTTTTGTGTTCACCTCTCTCTCTCTGCACATTGAAGTCTTGTCTTAATTCTTCTCCAATATTGTAACAATATCCTTCTTCCATATTTTTCTTAAGTATTTTGGGAAAAACAAATCAGAGAAAAGTAAACATAACAATAACAATTGAAAAACAAATTGGAAATTAGCAGTCTACAACTGAGTACTGATTTGCTTGACTGAAGTTCTTAATAAGATGCAATGATAAGTAATTTTTGAAATTCCCACAGGTATTGTGAATATTAAATAGAAATTGCATGATAAAGCCTTTTGAAATGTAGAGATTATTAAGCAATTTCTATCCAATTTCTAATTCCCTCCTTAAATATTACAGTAGCATAAAATCTTTCCTTCATATAAAAATGCTGAGGATTTTCTCCATGAATTTGGAATGTTTTCCAGGTGGTGTCAGGGATACCATTGATACATGGCTTTGTTATAATACTGAAAAATATTATGGATTCATCTATGACAGCAAAAGATGTATGTACTGATCACATGTTGTGTTGGACTCGTATTATTTCTGTTTTAATAACCTAAAACACTGAGAAAGGAGTTACAAAGAAAAAGTGTACAAACCAAACAGTTGATGACTACAAATTCCATTCTAAGTCCACTATTTATTTCAGACTTTGATTAACAGTTTCTATTTGTGTTAAATGATTTTATGTTTACTTTCCAAAACAGTTTAATTGAAATCACAGTGTTCTGCAATACAAGGGGTTTCCCACGTGGCACTAGTGGTAAACAATCCGCCTGCCAGTGCAGGAGATGCAAGAGTTGCAGTTTCGATCCCTGGGTCTGGAAGATCACCTGGAGGAGGAGATAGCAACCCTCTCCAGCATTCTTGCCTGGAAAATTCCATGGAGAGAGGAGCCTGATGGGTTATCGTCTAGGAGATTGCAAAGAGTCAGACACAATTGAGCACGCATTCACACACGCAATACAGAGATAGTGGTATCCACCACATCTACTATAAGGCTCTCCACATTTTATTTTCTCAAATGATACTTAAGCAATAAAATGATTATGAGCTGGATGAAATTCATGCAATATAAACACAGAAAAGAAAGAAGAGGACGAGAGAAAGAGAGGGAGAGAGACGGGGAAGGAGGAAAGAAAGAGGGAAGAAGGGAGGGAAGGAGAGAGGGCGGGAAAGAAAGAAGGGAGAGAGAGATATGGAAAAGCCACAACCTGTGAATTATTCTCAGTATTTTCATAACAAAAAATTCCCCTTAGTGAACCCCTGGTGGCTCAGCAATAAAGAATCCACCTGTAATGCAGGAGACGTGGGTCCAGTCTCTGGGTCAGGAAAATCCCCTGGGGAAAGAAATGGTAACCCGCTCCAGTATTCTTGCCTGGGAAATCTCTTGGATGGAGGAGCCTGGTGGGCTGCAGTCCATGGGGATCTCAAGAGTCAGACAGGACAGTGACTAAACCACCACCAGTGTTTTCAATCTACACCTAATACTGGAGATGAGGTTAGTATTGTGATTTGATTGTATACTTATACCCCTTCACTGTAGATAGAGAAAGGCAGTGTCATGTCACTACTCTAAAATTAATTCTACTCAAACTTTTCTTTTGCAGAAGTCCTTCCAAGTGAACAGTAAACAGGCTTGATTCTTTTAATTGAGGCTTTTTGTTTGTTTGTTTTTCCTTTAGGTTGGCTTCTTTTCTTAGGGACACAGGCCAATTTCTCTTTTACTTAGCTGATGACCTCAGGGCTCTAGTTCTATTTGCAGTCTGATTTTGTAGTATTTGTTTAACCAGAAAAGTTTAACATCAATGATTTTTCTTTTAAAGCCCTATAATGTTAGATTCCTTTTCAAGAGGACTTTCTTGTTGGCTCAGATGGTAAAGAGTCTGCCTGCAGTGCAGGAGACCTCGGTTTGACCCCTGGGTCCGGTAGATCCCCTTGAGAAGGGAATGGCTACCAATGATTCCAATATTCTTGTGGGAAAATTCCATGGACAGAGGAGCCTGGTGGGCTACGGTCCATGAGAATAAAGAGTTAGACACAACTGAGCAACAAATACTTTTCAAAATAGTGTTTCTTCAGAAATAATACTGCGTTTCATTGATGGTAGTATGCAAACACTTTTAAAACATTTTAAAAGAAGCCAATTACTGCCTTCTTCAGTAAATTTTCTTACATTTAGAATTTTCTTCAAAACTGCCTCAACTATTTTAATAACTTGATACATTAAAACTGACAATACATTTCAAAATTCTTTGAGTCATTTATTTCACTAATTTTCTAACAGAATAATAAAGATGTTGCCTGAAATACAGTCTAACTTGTCAAGTTTAATATATTATCTTGATAACCTGTAAATATTCGGGCTTTATAAACTTGATATTTAAGATGTGATTAGCTAAGAAAATCAATCTAAAATGTAAACAACACTTTTGTTGTAAGATGTTAGGTGTTGCAAATGTCTTTCTAAGTCATTTTTTCCCTCCAAAACAAATAGTGTTCTTTAAGTGGAAATAGATTTCTTTTGGCTTGGGAATTAGTTCTCTCCCGTATCACTGTATAAGTGAACCAGCTCGTTATACTAGCCATTCAAGTATTTTGGAAAGCCACCAAGAATACCCCGGCCATAGCATTCCTTTTCAGTGATGTCTTACTCTATTCGGAAGTGCTTTAAATAACAAGGCGACTGACTCCAAGATTCTTGCCTGGAGAATCCCACGGACAGAGGAACCTGGCGGCCTACAGTCCATTGGTTCACAAAGAGCTGGACATGACTGAAGCTACTTAGTATGCAAGCACATAAATATCCTAGGGGAATTAGGACATTGAATGTTGATGAAGGTATGGAATCTACAACATTTAAAAAATTTCCCAACACAAATGTGACTAACTGATTTTTGGCAAAGGTTCAAAATCATTCAATATATTAAAAAAATATTGTCTTTCTAAAGTTATTAAAGCATTGCACATGCAAATCCAAAGAAGCAAACAACAACAACAACAAACCCTGAACTTCTATATAAACTATAAAACCTTATTTAAAAATTAACTCAAAATCGATCGAATGAGGCAGAGAAATGGTGATGCCGTCCCCCCATCTCGTCCTCTGTTGCTCCCTTTCCCTCTCGCCCTCAGTCTTCTGCAAACATGTACACATGCACACACAAACACACAGAGATGCGTTTCCAGAAACTGGATGCATGATTCTGGGTGTGTGTGCATGTGTGTGTGCTCAGTTGCTTCAGTCGTGTCTGATCCTTTGTGATCCTCAGGAAGCCCCAAATGGTTTGCTGTAGTTTCTGGTTGAATATAACAATTGAATATTTTAAAATTAATGTATATTAACGGATACATAGATTAGATATGTAGATACAGATATAATATCCTGTGACTTCCCAGGTGGCGCTAGTGGTAAAGAATCCATCTGCCAATACAGGAGACCTAAAAGATGCAGGTTCAATCCCTGGGTCGGAAAGATCCCCTGATAGTTTGTGAGTTTTGAGAAATCAGTCCATTTCATCTTACTGGCAATTTTATAGACACAGAGTTATTAAAAGCATCTTTATTAACCCTTTAATAATATCTGTAGATTTCAATGTGCCAACTCTCATTTTTTGTGTTTAATGCATGTGATATGTCTTTTTTCATTGTCTATTTTTTAAAAATCATATCTACTTTATAAAATTTACAAAGTATCAGCTTTTTACTTGATTGCCTTTCTCTATTTTTTTGTTTTTAGTTTTAGTGATTTCTACTCTTTTTGTTTTTTCTTCCTTCTGTTTGATTTAGATTTATTTCACTATGACTTTTAGAATTTATTGTGGTGAAAATTTAATTTATTGACTTAAGATGTTATTTTAATATTCTAAGTGTTCAGTACTATAATATTTTATTTAAGTACTGCTTTGGGTGCGTCTCATAGATTGTGATATATTACATTTATATTAAGTAAAAATGTAGATCAATAAGAGGAAGACCTCCAGATACTTGAAAAGTTGCATAACATATAACCCTTCAATAGTGATAGCTTTCAATGCATGGACAAAATATTTCTAAAATGTATTGTTCTCGCTCTCTTTTCATTATTCTTTATACAAGTCTATTTATTTCTGCTCACATGTGTGCATGCTTAGTCATCTCTGCGACACTCTGGACTGTAGCCCACTGGGCTCCTGCTTTCAGCTTGTACACCTGAAGAGGAATGAGTGTGTGTTCCCTTCCCCTTACTCCCCTTTCTGTAGTCCAGGAGACGGTGAGGTCTACCTGCTTAGTTTGAACGTGGAGATGGAAAATTCATATGGAACATGATCTAACTGTCCCAAGTCTTCTAGATTTCTTACTTTTGAATTTTTAATGACAAAGACGATTCTCTTCAAGACTTTATTCACTTAAATCTTTTTTAGAACATCTTTATTTTTATTTTATAGCATCAGTAATATGTAATCATAATTTTCTGATTTTACAAAGCTTCCATTTCTTGATAATCACAAAATAACAGGAAAAGAGGTAGAAAATTTTAAGGACTAATATGGACAGATATGATTTTGGTTATCGTACCAAACTCCTCCAGTGTCAGACAGAAAGGTTTAGTTTAATTAAGAAGTGACATGGGGAACAAGCTGATCCCAAGGGTAAATAATATTTTCTATTTAAAGAGCACTATTTTTTATGAGAAGGAATATATTATAGACTGTGGTTAGCCTCTGCTCCAAATAAATGTAAATTGCCAAAACAAAAAAGTCTCACTTTTTTTCTGTCTTTTAAGTCTATCTATAAAGGTAAGCATTTAATTTAGCTTCAATTCAAACAGGTAAGCATGAATTATTTTTTCCAATAGCAGATTTAGCTTTACAGATATCTATGTATATTTAGCATCAGCAAAAAAGCATTTCAGAAGAATTAAAAATAGATCCTTTCTCCTTACTGTTAATGAATTTAGAAAACCTGATTCAGATAATCTTTTTACTTTTCTGATTCCCATCATTATATTGTCAAGTGAGAAATTACAGTGTACTTTGTAATATGCATGTGTGCACTCAGTGGCTTCAGTTGTCTGACTTTTTGGGAACCTATGGATTGTAGTCCACAAGGCTCCTCTGTCCATGGGATTCTCCGGGCCAAGAGTACTGGAGTGGGTTGCCATGCCCTTCTCCAGGAGATCTTTCTGCCCCAGGGATTGAACCCACGTCTCTCATCTCTTACATTCCAGGCAGATTCTTTACTACTGAGCCACCAGGAAATGTCTTGTAATGTTTTTGGCCAATATATCAAAGATTAAAACCTCATTATCATTATCATCAGTCATCTTAAGTATTAAAATTTATTAAGTGATTACTACATAGTAAGCATATATTTAAGTAGGTTGCTGCTGCTGCTGCTGCTAAGTCACTTCAGTCGTGTTCGACTCTGTGTGACCCCATAGATGGAAGTCCACCAGGCTCCCCCGTCCCTGGGATTCTCCAGGCAAGAACACTGGAGTGGGTTGCCATTTCCTTCTCCAATGTGTGAAAGTGAAAAGTGAAAGTGAAGTCGCTCAGTCGTGTCCGACCCCTAGCAACCCCACGGACTGCAGCCCACCAGGCTCCTCCATCCAGGCAAGAGTACTGGAGTGGCGTAATATTAAATCAGGATGTATCACCAAAAATTTTTAAAAATTATTTAACTAAGTTGTACGATAGTAAAAGGAGTTATTAAAATGTGTTCACATCCAATACCAAGGGAATCATTTGTTTGTTAAAATTAAATTTTATGCAAATGAATGAGAAAATATTAAACTAATATTGGCATGTTTTCCTTTCTATCCTAAAGGAAGCAAGCTTCAGAATTGCATTCACCAATTTTAGGTTTTCATTTCCTATTTCAAATTGATTTCATAAACTTGCTCTAAACAGTATTAAATGCATTGTGATGTAGCTGATTTACATGATATCATAATCCCTACATCAAAGAAAATTGTTGTTTCAGTGGAAATACTAGAACAATAAACATGAATTATTTGAACAAAAACAAAAGTGGCTCTATTTAGATGAATTATATAGTGATTTTCTCTTTGAGTTGTATAAAGAGAAGCATTGACAGTTTTCAGAAGTCAGAGAAATCAACAAATATGTCACAAGATTTGAGGAAATCTTTGAACCTGAGATTGAGTTTAGAATATAAGTACAGTTTGTATAGAATTTTGAATAATTATAATATTTCTTACTTTAGAAATAGTTTTATAGTGACAATTCTATTTATTATTCATAAAAAGTTTCCATTTGACAAATAAAAAGTTGAGACAAAATATTTTAATAAATGTGGAACACTTCATTCTTGATATTAAGTTTTGCTTTCTTTTCCTGGCTTTTCTTTGACATCTTAGTTTCAGTATGCTTTTCAAATGTACTATCTTACCTGAACAGCAAGGAATAATTTACAAAGGGGATTAAAAAATGAGAGAAAACAGCAGATACAATAAAAAGAATAAAGCAGATGGCAGTTTCTGCTGGAAATAGATGCACCTATCAAATGTAGGTGCGTGCTGCTTGCTAAAAAGATTGACGATTCATTCAACAAACAATTTTAATCAGTATCCAAGTAGTACACTCTACATTGATTTAAGTATGTGAATAAAATTTGGTAAAGGTGTTGGGACAAGGTATTGAAAAAAGGAGGCATGATTGCATAGACTCATATATGATGCATCTGTCAGCCACTAGCTTCTGACAATTTAAAAGACTCATTCACAGCATTTTTGCATTGCTACCAATCACATTTTTATTGAGAGAATTGTATAATAATGGAAAAATTTGAATATCTTTAGTACTATAATGTGTAATTTAAGATATTGTAGATGGTATATATATAAATAGTATATGGCTTCCCTGATGGCTCAGATGATTAAGAATCTGCCTGCCATGCAGAAGACCTGGGTTTGACCCCTGGGTAGGGAAAATCCCCTGGAGAAGGAAATGGCAACCCACCCCAGTATTCTTGCTTTTGTATGGACTATTGGTTCTGCCCCATGTTAGTCTACATTTTTGCAGCAGAAATCTTGACTTTGTCCTCACTTAATACCCTGAGAATATGTAGTTAGTTGTGTATCTTATTTTCAGTGACTTATTTTCTATTGACTTTCAAATAAGTTAACTAAAAGTGTTAGTCGCTCAGTCGTGTCCAACTCTTTGTGACCCCGTGGACTGTAGCCCACCAGGCTCCTCTGTCTGCGGGATTCTCCAGGCCAGAATACTGGAGTCGGTAGCCATTTCCTTCTCCAGAGGATCTTCCCAACCCAGGGATCAAACCAGGGTCTCCTGCATTGTAGGCAGATTCTTTAACATCTGAGCCACTGGGGTATGGCTAAATAAGTTAACACATAATATGAAAAATACATGTATAACATGCTGAAAACAATGAAGTGATTTACTACTTCTGCAAGAATAAGTAAAAAGAGTATAATTTCTAAATATACACACATGCATGCCCCACCAAAATGTATGCTTGATCTCTAACAGGAAAGAGAGGAAGGAGAGATTTACATTTTCAGTGGGAATTCATGTTTATACTTTGGAAGTGAAGTGAAGTGAAAGTCTCTAGTTGTGTCTGGCTCTTTGTGACCCCATGGACTATACAGTCCATGGAATTCTCCAGGCCAGAATACTGGAGTGGGTAGCCTTTCCCTTCTTCAGGGGATCTTCCCAACCTAGGGATCAAACCCAGGTCTCCTGAATTGTGGGCAGATTCTTTACCAGCTAAGCCACAAGGGAAGCCTAAGAATACTGGAGTGGGTAGCCTATACATTCTTCAGCAGATCTTCCCAACCCAGGGGTCAAACCGGGGTCTCCTGCATTGCAGGCGGATTCTTTACCAGCTGAGTTATCAGGGAAGCCCAAAATAACCTTCGCCTGAACAGGGACTTGAACCCTGGACCCTCAGACTAAAAGTCTGATGCTCTACTGACTGAGCTATCCGGGTTCTTATACCTTGGGGGGAAATTCCAAAGAAGCAATCAAACTGATTCACCAGTCCATTCTAAAGGAGATCAATCCTGGGTGTTCATTGGAAGGACTGATGCTAAAGCTGAAACTCCAATACTTTGGCCACCTCATGCGAAGAGTTGACTCACTGGAAAAGACTCTGATGCTGGGAAGGATTGGAGGCGGGAGGAGAAAGGGATGACAGAGAATGAGATGGCTGGATGGCATCACTGACTCGATGGACATGAGTTTGAGTGAACTCTGGGAGTTGGTGATGGACAGGGAGGCCTGACATGCTGTGATTCATGGGGTCGCAAAGAGTTGGACACGACTGAGCGACTGAACCGAACTGAACGTAGAAGTTAATGAATCACATTTAGTGGAAGAAATGTACTATGCATTGCCCATAAAGATCTACAAAAAAAATAAAAGAAGCTAGTAATATAGTTAAAATAATAAGAAAAATGCAAAAGAGATGGGAAATCTCAACCTATCTCATTCACATACATGACTAACACAAACACATGCAAAAGAGAAAGAATGAATAAGTTGAATGGGATCATCAGTAAAACAGCAATTGCTGAGGATGTGGGTAATTTAGGAAGATCTCACAGCTGAGTCGTGGCTGGTGTCTCTTTCATGCAGTGAGTGAGAGGTGAACATTCTAGCTAGCACTGCTTTTGTGAACATAAACCTGGATGGACTTGCCTCTTACATCTCGAGTGTTCCTGGGCCAAAAGAACAGCTTAAAATTCCTTTTCTCTCAACTGAAAAATCTGAATAGAACGTATCACTACTGATTTATGGACTTTACACTGAAATATACATGTTTGAAAACTAGTAACATCCCATAATATTATATAGTCAGCTCATCAGTTTTATTTATAAGAAAAAAATGAAATATGTAGAATGCCAGTGCCAAACAAGACTTTGGATATACCATAGGAAAACCAACACTTTAAAAATTAACTATATTCATCCATAAAACTATCTTAGGTCACTTACAATATATTTCACCATGCAATCAAATTAACTTTCAATTGATAATAATTAAACACAGAATTGAGAGGTGAAGAGAAAAACACAGGGTGAAAGAGTAAAATCACCATGTAAATGAATTTAACTCGAATTTTTGCATTTTTGAGCATTCAGATGAAGAGCAAAATTATAATCACATATCTTCAGAAAAAGTGATAATTCATGGCAGAAAATAAAGTTTAAATGGAAAACTTTTCTTACAAATTGATTTAATAATGATTAAAAATGTAATTCACGACATGTTAGACACCTAGCAATTACAGGCTTGTTTTCTAATGGAATTGGAAAAAATGAATGGTGTACCATCTTTTATATATATAAGGACACAAAAGCCAAAGAAAGTGAAATAACAGTATCTTTGATTGAATCATTCCCACAGATGAAATATGAAGAGATGGAAGCAGAAGACAACATGTCCACAGTGATACAATTTGTACTCCTGGGGGTTTCTGACCTTCCAAACCTCCAAGGGTTTATTTTGGGTGCTCTCCATCATTATCTTAACTGGAAATAGTCTCATAATAATACTAACTAGGCTTGACCTTGCACTGCACAAACCCATGTACTTCTTCCTGGCAAATTTTCCTCCTTGGAAATCTGTGACGTGTCTATCACTTTCCCTAGGATTCTGGTGAACCTTTGGGCTCAGGACAGAAGCATTTCTGTGCTGGACTGTTTTGCCCAAATATACTTCTTCTTTTGCCTCGGAACCACTGAGTGCTTCCTCCTGGCGGCGATGGCCTATGACTGCTGCATGGCCGTCTGTGACCCTCTGCACTACCCCCTGGTCATGACCCCAAAGGTGTGCCTCCAGCTGGCTGTGGGCTCCTGGGTCAGTGGGATCCCAGTGCAGATGGGGCAAACGTGCCAGATCTTCTCTCTGCGTCTCTGTCATTCGAACGAGATTAACCACTTCTCCTGTGACATCCCCCCATTTGGAAGCTGGCCTGCGGAGACACTTTTGCACATGAGCTCTCAGTCTATGCAGTAGCTCTGTTATTTGTTGTCGTCCCTTTTTTGTTGATCCTTGCCTCCTATAAACAAATCATTTCCACTATTCTGAGGTTGCCAACAGCCAGACGACAGGCTAAAGCCTTCTCCACGTGCTCTTCTCACCTGTTGGTTGTGCTTTTATTCTTCCGATCTGCTGCCATTACCTACTCAAGACCAAAATCCAGTCATTCTGCAGGAACTGACAAACTGTTCTCTCTATTCTACACCATGGTGACTCCGATGTTCAAGCCTATGATATACAGCCTTCGGAGCAAGAATGTGATTGCAATACTGAGAAAATTATTACTTAAAAAATAATGTGGTGATATTAATTATAAATGTTTTAACTGTTTGCTAAACAGTTAACAGAGAAACATTTTCAGCTTCTATTTTCCCTCTTTAAGGAGTTAGCCACTTCTATTCTCAGATGCACTTATGAATACTTTAGAAAATGAATCCACAATTTACTGGGCTTGGATATATACCAGATAAATGAGTTGTCAATTCTCCATGACTGAGGAATAATCCTGCCTCATGAATTACATAGTAATTTACATATTAAAAAGGCTAATGAAACACCCCCCCCCGCCCCGTGTAAACGTCAATCCAACATTTGCTCACATTTCACAGGTCCCTGGGACTTGGGCAATCCAACATTTGCTCACATTTCACAAGTCCCTGGGACTTGGGCAATCCAACATTTGCTCACACTTTCACAAGTTCCTGGGACTTGGGCAATCCAACATTTGCTCACACTTTCACAAGTTCCTGGGACTTGAGCAACCAAAAGCGCCTTGCGGAAGGAAAAAAGAAAAACAGCCCCACCCTGGAGGCTCACGTTTCGCAAAGAAAGTCCCTGAGCTGTATACCCGTGTGATATGCTAATTATGTAGATTTTGGGCTTTAAAACCGGTCTGTAACTGTTGCTAGGGGTCCTCGGCTCGCTTTTGATGCGGAGGGCCCGTTTGCGCAAACGTTCAATAAAATCCTCTTGCTGATTGCATCTGTCGGCGTGGTGCTTGGGTCCCAGGGTCGCCCACCCAGACGTTGGTTTGGGCAAAGGCTGGCCCAACACTAGAACAAAATTGAATCAGTTTTTTGGCTTAAATACACTGGAAAATATATGTTTATTTATCTAAATAATTATCTCTATCTCCACACTTGTATTTGTTGGCATTCTTTGATTCTATAGCACAGAAAATGACTACTAGCAGTTGAAAATTGAATGTTTGAAGGAGGGAGTGAATGAGTGAATGGGTAAATGAATATTGCTAGTGCCAACATCAGACTGCTAGCAAAAAAAATCTAGATTTTTCAGAGAACCAGTAATATTGGGAACATATTTGCTTATCCACTATAAACGCACATGAAATTACTTCAATCGTAAAACCAAAAGAATAGCATTCATAGACTTTGTTCTCTTCCTAAGTGCATGGTAAAATGGTACCTTCCTACTCATCTTAACTGGTTTACTTTGCACATATTTTTATGTTCTACTTAGCAAATTTGATCCAAAATAATTTGCTTTGCATTATTTCATCCGTTACATAACTGCATTCTAACAGCTAAATCTATGTCAATTTGAATTTTTAAAAGAAAATATATATGGATATAAAAGTGAATAAAAGTTTTAGAAGTTATTTTCAGAACTACCCACAGTCCATACAATTGCATTACATTAGTGTGTCTGGATTCACTTCCCATGTCTTTATCCCCTCCTTTAGTATTGAAAATTTTAAATCATTGATTGATATAATCAAGGAAAGTGAAAATATCTCACTAGGATTATTAATGCCCATCTTCCCAATTCCATCCTCAAATCAGCAACATTAAGAGATGATTTGGTGTAGCTGTCCCTGAGAACTTCTGCTACAGTTTTTTTGACTATTCCATTCTCTAGTTTTAGTTTTAATTATAGCCTAACTAGTTTTATCTTGGGATGTACTGTCATATGGTGTATCAGAGAATAATTTATGGAAGTTAATGGTTCAATCAAATGAAGACCACATAAGCCAGTCATGCTATTTCATTGGGAGATTGTGATAGATATCTCTCCAGGTGAAATGAACTGGAATCCCTGGAAACAAGTACACTACTTTACTTGACAAAATGGACTTTATAGATATGATTAATATCATAAATAATTGAGATGGGAAGATTATTCAGGTAGAACCAATCTGATCACATAAGCCTTAAAAACAAGAAGAGAAAGAAAAGTAATATTCAAAAAATAGGTTACCACAGATTGAGTCGAGAAAAGGAGGGCTTATTTTGTCATTGTTGGCTCCAAAGTCTGTTGGGACAAAGAGCAAGGACTGTCCTGATCTCTAGAAAGTGAGCATGGCCTTTGACCAGTTGCCAGCAAGGAATCAGTCCTCTGTCCCACAACCTCAAGGAAGTAAATTCTGCCAATAACTTAATTGAACAAGAAAGATGGAATACTCACTAGAGCATAAAAAGAGAATGTGGCCCTCCCAACACTTTTGACCTATCATCTACAGAACTCTAAGATAATAAATTTTAAGGCACTCAGTTTGTGGTAATTTACTAAAACTGCAAGAGAAAACTAATACACAGAAGACAATGATGTTCACAGAAAATAATATAAGAGATGGTGTAGACCTGCTCAGGATATGCAAATTTAAAACTTCAGCCTCATAACCAATTTAGCTGTACTATTGTTATGCCCTGAGTCCGGTCCCCCTTAACTGGTAGAATAAGACACTTGCAGCAATGCAAAAGCAAGAATGGGGTTTATTTCTAGCTCGAGCTAGGGCTCCTGCCCCTCCGAGCGCAGTGGAATGTGGACAAGAGCCCCGAGCCGAGGTCACAGCGGTTTTTATAGTCTCAGGTTACATAAGCACCTATTTCTGTTCAAAAGATCAAGCTGGCAGAAGCTCATTGGCCAGTTTATACGCGCGCTGGGTTTTCTCTGGGGGATTTCCCTTTTTCTTCTGATTGGCCCAATTTTGGCGCCAGCGGGATTTTTCTAGGGAGGAGTTTCTTAATTCTTGGCACCGGTGGGATTTTCTTAGGGAGGAGTTTCTGTGAACCTAGGCTCCACCCTATCTCCAGGAAATTGAAACTTAGGCCTAAGCAAGATCTCAGGCCTATCACAGCTACTCAGATGTTAGGGCTCCTAACACTATGAGGATTTGATATATTCAATTTCTCATCCTCCTTTCCAGCTGAGTATGAAGCAATGACTCAATTTTGGCTAATAACATGAAGATAGATGTCAACAAGTGTTCAGTCCTTTTTTTCCACTACTTTCATCCTTAGTGTTAGTCACTCAGTCGTACCCAACTCTTTGCAGCCCACCAGGCTCCTCTGTCCATGGGATTTTCCAGGCAAGGATACTGGGGTGGGTTGCCATTTCCTTCTCCATCTTTCATCCTTGGAAGGGTGCAGAAGTCATATCTAAGAATGGGAAAGCAGGAAAGCATAAGGAACCTGACACTCCAATGTCTTTATTTTAAAAGTATAAGACTATTCATACTACCCCACCAGAAGTGCTCTGTGAGGTAAATAGATGTGTTTTATTTCACAGGCTTAAATAAAATTCTAAAGGAGAATATATCTGCATACATATGAATGTTTCACAATGTTTGGGAGTAGTAGATAGTACCTCTTTTGTGTCTGTTCATCTGGTGAAAAGCTGTATTGTGGCAGGAGATGTTTCTCAGGAATGTAGATTTTGGTGCTTTTTTATTTTTATTTTTTTAATTGGAGGATAATTGCTTTACAATGTTGTATTGTCTTCTGCCACACAACAAGGTGGATCAACCCTAAGGATACACATGTCCCCTCTCTCTTGAGCCTCTCTCCCATTCTCCACCTCACCCCACCTCTCTAGGTTGTCAGAGAGTACTGGGCTGAGCTATGTTATACAGCAACTTCCTGTTAGATCCGCTTTGCACGTGGTAATGTAAATGATTCAGTGCTGCTCTCTCAATTTTCCCCACCCTCTCCTTCCCCTGCTGTGTTCACAAGTCTGTTCTCCATGTCTGCCTCTCTAATCCTGCCCTGCAAATAGATTCATCAGTACTATTTTTCTAGATTCCATTTTATTTGCATTAATATACAAATTTTTTTTTCTCTTTCTGACTTACTTCACTCTATATAGCATGCTCTAGATACATCCACCTAATTAGAACGGACACAAATTCATTTCTTTCTATGACTGAGAAATATTCCGTTATATATATGGACCACACCTTCTTTATCCATTCATCTGTCAGTGTACATCTAGCTTGCGCCAATCGAAGAGGGAATTCATAGTGCCTGGACTCCATCTTAGGCCTTTTATGCTGATCATGCTCAGCCACCTCTCCAATGGACTCTGAACTCTGTGCTTAGTGCCTACAATAGAAACTGCAATAGAAAGATAAGACCCCCTCTAGACAGGGGAATCTTGACGATCACATCCAGGTCACTCATCTCCTAAGAGAAAACATACTCTAATCACCCCTGCCTCTGGACAGGTCTTAAATTCTTTCTGTGTCTATTGGGATGTAATCACAGGCTTATTGATTGTTAACTGTTTGAACACCTAACACATGAATGATGGGGTTATTGTGATTGTATTTACCCTTCCTTTGTTTTATGTAAGTCTCAAGGAAATTGGGGTGGTGGGTTCGACGTACACATAGGGTATAAAAGGTTTTCACAAATGGTAGTTGGGGTCCTTGGCTAAGAGGAGACTCTGCCTTGGGCCCACTGGTGTAATAAACTGCACTCCACTATCTGCATTGTCCTTCTGAGTGAGTTTGTTTCCCGGAACACGTGGCTATAACACAATGTCCTGGCTATTGTAAATAGTGCTGCATATCTCTTTGAATTATGGTTTTCTCAGGGTATATACCCAGGAGTGGGGTTGCTGGGTCTTATGGAAGTTTTCATGGGGATGATTTTGATCACCGCCTCCTTTACAACATTAAGTTCAGTTCAGTTCTTCAGTCTCTCAGTCGTGTCCGACTCTTTTCAACCCCATGAATCACAGCATGCCAGGCCTCCCTGTCCATCACCAACTCCCGGACTTCACTCAAACTCATGTTCATCGAGTCGGTGATGCCATCCAGCCATCTCATTCTCTGTTGTCCCCGTCTCCTCCCGCCCCCAATCCCTCCCAACATCAGAGTCTTTTCCAGTGAGCCAACTCGTCGCATGAGGTGGCCAAAGTATTGGAGCTTCAGCTTCAGCATCAGTCTTTCCAGTGAACACCCAGGACTGATCTCCCTTAGAAAGGACTGGTTGGATCTCCTTGCAGTCCAAGGGACTCTCAAGAGTCTTCTCCATCACCATAGTTCAAAAGCATCAATTCTTCGGCAATCAGCTTTCTTCACAGTCCAACTCTCACATCCATACATGACAACTGGAAAAACCATAGCCTTGACTAGACGGACCTTTGTTGGAAAAGTAATGTCTCTGTTTTTTAATATGCTATCTAGGTTGGAGAAATAACTCCAGAAAGAATGAAGGGATGGAGCCAAAGCGAAACAAATAGACAGTTGTGGATGTGACTGGTGATAGAAGCAAGGTCCGATGCTGTAAAGAGCAATATTGCATAGGAACCTGGAATGTTAGGTCCATGAATCAAGGCAAATTGGAAGTGGTCAAACAGGAGATGACAAGAGTGAACGTTGACATTCTAGGAATCAGTGAACTAAAATGAACTGGAATGGGTGAATTTAATTCAGATGACCATTATGTCTACTACTGTGGGCAGGAATCCCTTAGAAGAAATGGAGTAGCCATCATGGTCAACAAAAGAGTCTGAAATGCAGTACTTGGATACAATCTTAAAAACGACAGAACGATTTCTGTTCGTTTCCGAGGCAAACCATTCAATATTACAGTAATTCAAGTCTATGCCCCAACCAGTAATGCTGAAGAAGCCGAAGTTGAACAGTTTTATGAAGACCTACAAGACCTTTTAGAACTAACACCCCAAAAAAGATGTCCTTTTCAATATAGGGGACTGGAATGCAAAAGTAGGAAGTCAAGAAACACCTGGAGTAACAGGCAAATTTGGCCTTGGAACGCGAAATGAAGCAGGGCAAAGGCTAATAGAGTTTTGTCAAGAGAACGCACTGGTCATAGCAAACACCCTCTTCCAACAACACAAGAGAAGACTCTACACATGGACATCACCAGATGGTCAACACCGAAATCAGATTGATTATATTCTTTGCAGCCAAAGATGGAGAAGCTCTATACAGTCAGCAAAAACAAGACCAGGAGCTGACTGTGGCTCAAATCATGAACTTATTGCCAAATTCAGACTTAAATTGAAGAAAGTAGGGAAAACCACTAGACCATTCAGATATGACCTAAATCAAATCCCTTATGATTATACAGTGGAAGTGAGAAATAGATTTAAGGGTCTAGATCTGATAGAGTGCCTGATGAACTCTGGACAGAGGTTCGACAGGGACCAAGACCATCCCCATGGAAAAGAAATGCAAAAAAGCAAAATGTCTGTCTGAGGAGACCTTACAAATAGCTGTGAAAAGAAGAGAAGGGAAAAGCAAAGGAGGAATGGAAAGATATAAGCATCTGAATGCAGAGTTCCAAAGAATAGCAAGGAGAGATAAGAAAGCCTTCTTCAGCAATCAATGCAAAGAAATAGAGGAAAACAACAGAATAGGAAAAACAAGAGATCTTTTCAAGAAAATTAGAGATATCAAGGGAACATTTCATGCAAAGATAGGCTCGATAAAGGACAGAAACAGTATGGACCTAACAGAAGCAGAAGATATTAAGAAGAGGTGGCAAGAATACACAGAAGAACTGTACAAAAAAGATCTTCACGACGAAGATAATCACGATGGCGTGATCACTCACCTGGAACCAGACATCTTGGAATGTGAAGTCAAGTGGGCCTTAGAGAGCATCATGAAGAACAAAGCTAGTGGAGGTGATGGGATTCCAATTGAGCTATTTCAAATCCTGAGAAATGATGCTGTGAAAGTGCTGCACTCAATATGCCAGCAAATTGGAAAACTCAGCAGTGGCCACAGGACTGGAAAAGGTCAGTCTTCATTCCAATCCCAAAGAAAGGGAATGCCAAAGAATGCTCAAACTACTGCACAATTGCACTCATCTCACACGCTAGTAAAGTCATGCTCAAAATTCTCCAAGCCAGGCTTCAGCAATATGTGAGCCGTGTACTTCCAGATGTTCAAGCTGGTTTTAGAAAAGGCAGAGGCAC
Source organism: Moschus berezovskii (assembly GCF_049115385.1). NCBI lineage: Eukaryota > Metazoa > Chordata > Mammalia > Artiodactyla > Moschidae > Moschus > Moschus berezovskii. The sequence continues at coordinate 83,661,088 of NC_142475.1, forward strand.
CAGAGATCAAATTGCCAGCATCCGCTGGATCATGGAGAAAGCAAGAGAGTTCCAGAAAAACATCTATTTCTGCTTCATTGACTATGCCAACGCCTTTGACTGTGTGGAGCACAATAAACTGTGGAAAATTCTTAAAGAGATGGGAATCCAAGACCACCTGACCTGCCTCTTGAGAAACCTGTATGCAGGTCAGGAAGCAACAGTCAGAACTGTACATGGAACAACAGACTGGTTCCAAATAGGAAAAGGAGTACGTCAATGTTGTATATTGTTACCCTGCTTATTTAACTTATATGCAGAGTACATCATGAGGAACACTGGGCTGGAAGAAGCACAAGCTGGAATCAAGATTGCTGGGAGAAATATCAGTAACCTCAGATACACAGATGACACCACCCTTACGGCAGAAAGTGAAGAGGAATTCAAAGGCCTCTTGATGAAAGTGAAAGAGGAGAGTGAAAAGGTTGGCTTGAAGCTCAACATTCAGAAAACAAAGATCATGGCATCTGATCCCATCACTTCATGGGAAATATATGGGGAATAGTGGAAACAGTGTCAGACTTTATTTTTCTGGGCTCCAAAATCACTGCGGATGCTGATTGCAGCCATGAAATTAAAAGACGCTTACTCCTTGGAAGGAAAGTTATGACAAACCTAGATAGCATATTAAAAAGCAGAGACATTACTTTTCCAACCAAGGTCCGTCTAGTCAAGGCTATGGTTTTTCCAGTGGTCATGTATGGATGTGAGAGTTGGACTGTGAAGAAAACTGATCGCCGAAGAATTGATGCTTTTGAACTGTGGTGCTGGAGAAGACTCTTGAGAGTCCCTTGGACTGCTAGGAGATCCAACCAGTCCATTGTAAAGGAGATCAATCCTGGGTGTTCATTGGAAGGACTGATGCTAAAGCTTAAACTGCAATACTTTGGCCAACTCATGCGTCGAGTTGACTCACTGGAAAAGAGTCTGATGCTAGGAAGAATTGGGGGTGGGAGGAGACGGGGACGACAGAGAATGAGATGGCTGGATGGCATCACTGACTCTGTAGACATGAGTTTGAGTGAACTCCGGGAGTTGGTGATGGACAGGGAGGCCTGGCGTGCTGTGATTCATGGGGTCGCAAAGAATCGGACACGACTGACCGACTGAACTGAACTGGACTGCATCTAGGTTGGTCATAACTTCCCTTCCAAGGAGTAAGCGTCTTTTAATTTCATGGCTGCAATCAGCATCCGCAGTGATTTTGGAGCCCCCCAAAATAAAGTCTGACACTGTTTCCACTGTTTCCCCATCTATTTCCCATGAAGTGATGGGACCAGATGTCATGATCTTAGTTTTCTGAATGTTGAGTTTCAAGTCAACTTTTTCACTCTCCTCTTTCACTTTCATCAAGAGGCTTTTTAATTCCTCTTCACTTTCTGCCATAAGGGTGGTGTCATCTGCATATCTGAGGTTTTTGATATTTCTCCCAGCAATCTTGATTCCAGCTTGTGCTTCTTCCAGCCCATTACAGCCCTCCATTTATAGTTCTTTAGACACAAGGAAATGGCAACCCACTCCAGTGTTCTTGCCTGGAGAATCCCAGGGACAGCGGAGCCTGGTCGGCTGCCGTCCATGGGGTCGCACAGAGTCGGACACGACTGAAGCGATGCAGCAGCAGCAGCAGCAGCAGCAGGCACTTTGTCTATCAGATCCAATCCCTCGAATTGATTTCTCACTTCCATTGTATAATTATAAGGGAGTTGATTTAGGTCTTACCTGAATGGCCTCATGATTTTCCCTACTTTCTTCAGTTTAAGTCTGAATTTTGCAATAAAGAGTTCATGATTTAGCCACAGTTAGCTCCCAATCTTGTTTCTGCTGACTGTATAGAGCTTCTCCATCTTTGGCTGTAAATAATATAATCAATCTGATTTTGGTATTGACCGTTTGGTGATGTCCATGTGTAGAGTCATCTCTTGTGTTGTTGGAAGAGGGTGTTTGCTATGACCACTGTATTCTCTTGCAAAACTCTGTTAGACTCTGCCCTGCTTCATTTTGTACTCAAAGACCAAACTTACCTGTTACTCCAGGTATCTCTTGACTTCCTACTTTTGCATTTCAGTCCCCTATGATGAAAAGGGCATATATTGGGTGTGTTAGTTCTAGAAAGTCTTGGAGGTCATAATAGAACTATTCAGTTTCCGCTTCTTTGGCATTAGTGGTTGGAGCATAGCCTTGGATGACTGTGATATTGAATGGTTTGCCTTGGAAACAGAGATCTGTCATTTTTGAGATTGCACCAAGTACTGCATTTCGGACTCTTTTGTTGATTATGAGGGCTACTCCATTTCTTTTAAGGGATGATCACCTGAATTAAATTTACCCATTCCCATCCATTTTAGTTCACTGATTCTAAAATGTCAATGTTCACTCTTGCCATCTCCTCTTTGACCACTTCTAATTTACCTTGATTTATGGACCTAACATTCCAGGTTCCTATGCAATATTGTTCTTTACAGCATCAGACTACTTTCACCACCAGACACATACACTGCTGAGTGTTGTTTCCACTTTGGCTCAGCCTCTTCATTCCTTCTGGAGCTATTTCGTCACTCTTCAGTAGCATATTGGGCACCTACCAACCTGGAAAATTCATCTTTCAGTGTCATATCTTTCTTCCTTTCCATACTGTTCATGGGGTTCTCTAGGCAAGAATGCTGAAGTGTTTTCCAGTCCCTTCTCTATTGGTCCACACTTTGTCAGAACTCTCCACCATTTCCTGTCCATCTTAGGTGGCCCTACAGGGCATGGCTCATAGTTTCATTAAGTGAGAAAAGGCTGTGGTCCATGTGATAAGTTTGGTTAGTTTTCTGTGATTGTGGTTTTCATTCTGTCTGCCCTCTGATGGATAAGGGTAAGAGGCTTGTGGAAGGCTTCTTGCTGGGAGGTACTGGCTGTGGGGAAATCTGGATCTTGCTCTGATGGGTGGGGCCATGCTCAGTTCAGTTCAGTTCAGTCGCTCAGTCGTGTCCGACTCTCCGCGACCCCATGAATCACAGCACGCCAGGCCTCCCTGGCCATCACCAACTCCCGGAGTACATTCAAACTCATGTCCACAGAGTCGGTGATGCCATCCAGCCATCTCATCCTCCGTCGTCCCCTTCTCCTCCCACCCCCAATCCCTCCCAGCATCAGAGTCTTTTCCACTGAGTCAACTCGTCACATGAGGTGGCCAAAGTATTGCAGTTTCAGCTTTAGCATCAGTCCCTCCAATGAACATCCAGGATTGATCTCCTTTAGAATGGACTGGTTGGATCTCCTTGCAGTATAAGGGACTCTCAAGAGTCTTCTCCAACACCACAGTTCAAAAGCATCGATTCTTCGGCGATCAGCTTTCTTCACAGTCCAACTCTCACATCCATACAAAACCACGGGAAAAACCATTGCCTTGACTAGACGGACCTTGGTTGACAAAGTAATGTCTCTGCTTTTTAATATACTATCAAGGTTGGTCATAACTTTCCTTCCAAGGAGCAAGCGTCTTTTAATTTCATGGCTGCAATCAGCATTTGCAGTGATTTTGGAGCCAAAAAAAATAAAGTCTGACACTGTTTCCACTGTTTCCCCATCTATTTCCCATGAAGTGATGGGACCAGATGCCATGATCTTTGTTTTCTGAATGTTGAGCTTCAAGCCAAACTTTTCACTCTCCTCTTTCACTTTCATCAAGAGGCTTTTGAGTTCCTCTTCACTTTCTGCCATAAGTGTAGTGTCATCTGCATATCTGGGGGCCATGCTCAGTAAGTCTTTAATCCACTTTTCTGCTCATGGTTGGGGCTGTGTTCCCTCCCTGTAGTTTGGCCTTGGAGCATGAAATGAAGCAGGGCAAAGGCTAATAGAGTTTTGTCAAGAGAACGCACTGGTCATAGCAAACGCCCTCTTCCAACAACACAAGAGAAGACTGTACACATGGACATTACCAGATGGTCAACACCGAAATCAGATTGATTATATTCTTTGCAGTCAAAGATGGAGAAGCTCTATACAGTCAGCAAAAACAAGACCAGGAGCTGACTGTGGCTCAGATCATGAACTTATTGCCAAATTCAGACTTAAATTGAAGAAAGTAGGGAAAACCACTAGACCATTCAGATATGACCTAAATCAAATCCCTTATGATTATACAGTGGAAGTGAGAAATAGATTTACGGGTCTAGATCTGATAGAGTGCCTGATGAACTCTGGATGGAGGTTTGTGACCTTGTACAGGAGACAGGGACCAAGACCAGCCCCATGGAAAAGAAATGCAAAAAAGCAAAATGTCTGTCTGAGGAGGCCTTACAAATAGCTGTGAAAAGAAGAGAAGGGAAAAGCAAAGGAGGAAAGGAAAGATATAAGCATCTGAATGCAGAGTTCCAAAGAATAGCAAGGAGAAATAAGAAAGCCTTCCTCAGCGATTAATGCAAAGAAATAGAGGAAAACAACAGAATAGGAAAAACAAGAGATCTTTTCAAGAAAATTAGAGATATCAAGGGAACATTTCATGCAAAGATAGGCTCGATAAAGGACAGAAACGGTATGGACCTAACAGAAGCAGAAGATATTAAGAAGAGGTGGCAAGAATACACAGAAGAACTGTACAAAAAAGATCTTCACGACGAAGATAATCACGATGGTGTGATCACTCACCTGGAACCAGACATCTTGGAATGTGAAGTCAAGTGGGCCTTAGAGAGCATCATGAAGAACAAAGCTAGTGGAGGTGACGGAATTCCAATTGAGCTATTTCAAATCCTGAAAGATGCTGTGGAAGTGCTGCACTCAGTATGCCAGCAAATTTGGAAAACTCAGCAATGGCCACAGGACTGGAAAAAGTCAGTCTTCATTCCAATCCCAAAGAAAGGGAATGCCAAAGAATGCTCAAACTACTGCACAATTGCACTCATCTCACACGCTAGTAAAGTCATGCTCAAAATTCTCCAAGCCAGGCTTCAGCAGTATGTGAACCATGAACTTCCAGATGTTCAAGCATGTTTTAGAAAAGGCAGAGGCACCAGAGATCAAATTGCCAGCATCCGCTGGATCATGGAGAAAGCAAGAGAGTTCCAGAAAAACATCTATTTCTGCTTCATTGACTATGCCAACGCCTTTGACTGTGTGGAGCACAATAAACTGTGGAACATTCTGAAAGAGATGGGAATATCAGACCACGTGACCTGCCTCTTGAGAAACCTGTATGCAGGTCAGGAAGCAACAGTTAGAACTGGACGTGGAAAAATAGACTGGTTCCAAATAGGAAAAAGAGTACGTCAAGGTTGTATATTGTCACCCTGCTTATTTAACTTATATGCAGAGTACATCATGAGGAACGCTGGGCTGGAAGAAGCACAAGCTGGAATCAAGATTGCTGGGAGAAATATCAATAACCTCAGATATGCAGATGACACCACCCTTATGGCAGAAATTGAAGAGGAATTCAAAGGCCTCTTGATAAAAGTGAAAGAGGAGAGTGAAAAGTTTGGCTTGAAGCTCAACATTCAGAAAACAAAGATCATGGCATCTGGTCCCATCACTTCATGGGAAATAGATGGGGAAACAGTGGAAACAGTGTCAGACTTTATTTTTTTGGGCTCCAAAATCACTGCGGATGGTGATTGCAGCCATGAAATAAAAGGACGCTTGCTCCTTGGAAGGAAAATTATGACCAGCCTAGAGAGCATATTAAAAAGCAGAGACATTACTTTGCCAACCAAGGTCCATCTAGTTAAGGCTATGGTTTTTCCAGTGGTCATCTACGGATGTGAGAGTTGGACTGTGAAGAAAACTGATCGCCGAAGAATTGATGCGCTTGAACTGTGGTGCTGGAGAAGACTCCTGAGAGTCCCTTGGACTGCAAGGAAATCCAACTAGTCCATTCTAAAGGAGATCAATCCTGGGTGTTCATTGGAAGGACTTATGCTAAAGCTGAAACTCCAATACTTTGGCCACCTCATGTGACGAGTTGACTCAGTGGAAAAGACTCTGATGCTGGGAGGGATTGGGGGTGGGAGGAGAAGGGGACGACAGAGAATGGGATGGCTGGATGGCATCACCGACTCAATGGACATGAGTTTGAGTGAACTCTGGGAGTTGGTGATGGACAGGGAGGCCTGGCATGCTGTGGTTCATGGGGTGGCAAAGAGTTGGACACGACTGAGTGACTGAACTGAACTGAACTGTGGGTAATGACAGTAATGGTGTCCTTCAAAAGGACTTATGCCAGTATTCCACAGCTCCCAATGATTGTCATATTCAATATTCATTGGAAGGACTGATATTGAAGCTGAAGTTCCAATATTTTAGCCACCTGATGTGAAGAGCTGACTTATTAGAAAAGAGCCTATTGCTGGGAAAGATTGAAGGCAGGAGAAGGGGATGACAGAGGACAAGATGGTTGGATGGCATCACTAACTCAATGGACATGAGCTTGAACAAGCTCCATGAGACAGTGAAGGACAGGGTAGCCTGGCGTTTTGCAGTCCTTGGGGTCTCAAAGAGTGCGACATGACTGAGTCCAACAACAACAACATTACTAGTTTTTTTTTTTTTTTTTTTAAGAATTCTCCATACTGTTCTCCATAGTGGCTATATCAACGTACATTCCTACCAACTGTGCAACAGTGTTCCCTTTTCTCCACATCCTCTCCAGCATTTATTGTTTGTAGATTTTAATGATGATCATGTGTGTATTGTGGCTGATACTTCAGGTGTTTCAAGGATGCTTTGCTTTGGTATGCGTGTACTCAACACACTTTCATCTGATATATGAACTTCTTGGGATATGGACTACTGAGGATACAGATATGTATCACTATTATTTTGTAATATTTTAATATGCTCCCAGTGTCAGTGGGAGATTAGCAAGAAAGGTCTAACTTTAGAAAGATCTATTGATCTATTGATATTTTAAAGAAAAATGTTGCATGTTTCTGTTACTTTGTTTTTTATAAATATAACTTTTTTACAGTCAGACATTTGATGATCTAAAAGTGTTTTTTTTTTAGGCAAATACCTTATTTTAAAAATAATATTTAACTTTGTCATCAACATTGTTCTGATGTTACATGATCTTTGTTATTAAAAACCATTGTTAAATCTGTAGGCTTTGCAGATTCCTTAAAACTTGGCTCACAGCAAGTATGACACTTTCACGATTATTTGAATTAGTATCCCAAAATAGGGAAAACTAGTTCAAGAGCTTGTGATTAATAGTAACTGCATCAGTACTGATCCGTGGTTATTTCAGTGTTTTTTCTTTGAACAATCAATGAATCATAGTAAGTCCCTATAACTAAAATTGTATTACTAAGTCTGCTAAATATATAAAAAGGGACTCATAAGGAGAAATTAAGTTGTCTTCTTGTCTCAACAAAACATTAATATAAAACTGAGGTGTGGAAGTATTTGTGAATCACATATTCAAAAAAGTGAAATGTATACAGATAATACAAAAATTCCCGAAGATCAGTAGCAAGAGAAGAAGCAACCTAATCAACAAACATACAAAACTCTTTGATAGATACTTTACTAAAAGGATACACAGAATTCAAATAATAACATAAAACTTGCTCACCATCTTCAGCATTTGCATTTTTAAATCAAATTAAAATAAAATTATGATACACATGTACTTTAATGGCTAGAATTAAAATAAAATAAAAATTGCAAAATAATATAACAAAATTTGTGAGTAGATACATAAACCTTGAACAGTGATATCATTCCATGTATGGACATAATGTTTCTAAAATACATTTTTCATCTTTCTAATCATTAATCTTCATAAAGTATAGCAGTATTCCTGCTTTTTATAGTTAAATCTAACATTGTTTTCCATTATATTTTGTGAGTGAGTATGTGTGTTTTTGTATGTGTGTGTCATGGGGCTTACCATTGTGGTGGTCTCTCTCTCTGTGGAGCATGGGCTTCAATAGTTGCAGCTTGCAGGTTCTAGAGTTCAGGCTCAGCAGTTGTCGTGCAAGCTTAGCTGTCCTGTGGCATGTGGAATCTTCCGGGACCAGGGATCGAACCTGTGTTTCCCTCATTGACAGGCAGTTTCTTATCCACTCTACTACCAGAGAAGACCTTTATTTCTAAAATTTTAATCACAAAAAATAAACTTCTCTTTAATTTGAGACATTGTGCAATTTTATTTTTAAGAAATCTTTATTTTATATCATAAGTAATATGTAAATGTCTGCTTTTACAATGCTTATATTCCTTAATAATCACAAAATGCTGTTAGAGAAGTAGAGAGTTTTGAAAAGGCGTGGTATGGACAGATATGATTTTGGTTGTTATACCAAACTTCTTGCTGCTGCTGCTGCTGCTAAGTCGCTTCACCCATGTCCGACTCTGTGCGACCCCACAGACGGCAGCCCACCAGGCTCCCCTGTCCCTGGGATTCTTCAGGCAAGAACACTGGAGTGGATTGCCATTTCCTTCTCCAATGCATGAAAGTGAAAAGTGAATGTGAAGTCGCTCAGTCATGTCTGACTCTTAGTGACCCCATAGACTGCAGCCTACGAGGCTCCTCCGTCTATGGGATTTTCCAGGCAAGAGTACTGGAGTGGGTTGCCATTGCCATCTCCAAACTTCTTGAGTGGCAGGCAAAATTGTTTTATTCAATTAGAAAGTGAACTGGGAAAGGGGCTGTTCCCAAGAGCAAATAATATCTCCTATTTAAAGGGCTCTATTTATTATGTCAGTGTAATACATTTTGCTTATTTAACTGATATGCAGAGTACATCATGAGGAACGCTGGGCTGGAAGAAGCACAAGCTGGAATCAAGATTGCTGGGAGAAATGTCAATCACCTCAGATATGCAGATGACACCACCCTTATGGCAGAAAGTGAAGAGGAACTAAAAAGCCTCTTGATGAAAGTGAAAGAGGAGAGTGAAAAGTTTGGCTTGAAGCTCAACATTCAGAAAACAAAGATCATGGCATCTGGTCCCATCACTTCATGGGAAATAGATGGAGACATAGTGGAAACAGTGTCAGACTTTATTTTTCTGGGCTCCAAAATCACTGCAGATGGTGATTGCAGCCATGAAATTAAAAGACGCTTACTCCTTGGAAGGAAACTTATGGCCAAACTTATGGCCTGGCATGGGGTCGCAGAGAGTCGAACACGACTGTGCGTCCGACTCTCTGTGCCAGGCCTCCCTGTCCATCACCAACTCCCAGAGTTCACTCAAACTCATGTCCATCGAGTCGGTGATGCCATCCAGCCATCTCATTCTCTGTCGTCCCCATCTCCTCCCACCCCCAATCCTTCCCAGCATCAGACTCTTCCAGTGAGTCAACTCGTTGCATGAGGTGGCCAAAGTATTGGAGCTTCAGCCTCAGCATCAGTCCTTCCAATGAACACCCAGAATTGATCTCTTTTAGAATGGACTGGTTGGATCTCCTTGCAGTTATTTTAGGTGTTGACTAACCTCATTTCAAGTGAATGTGAATTTCTGAACTGTCAAAATAAACAACAACAAAAAATCTTTGTCATTTTCTCTATCATTTAACTCTACCTATAAGGGGAAGCATTATATTTAACAATTCAAACAGGTAAGTGTGAATCATTTTTGTCCAATATCAACTTATTTTTGCATATATATGTATGTACTTAGCATCAGCAAGAGAATACTCATTGTGGAAAATTAAAAAAAAGTAATTATTGCTATTTAATTTCAAACCAAATTCAGATAACATATTGATACTTTTCTGATTGTCATCATTATATTATCAAACGAGAAATAATAAAATACTTTGTAATATCTGGGCTAATATACCAATGATTACTGACCTCTTCAACATTTTTGTCATTTATAATCTTTTTAAATGCTAACACTTGTAGTGATTTTTTGTTGCACATATATTTAGGTAGTTTTCATGTATTAGATCTGGGGCTATTCCATTAAAATTAATTGTATATAACTAAAGAGAAAAATAATAAATGAACTTTCTTAAAATGGGTTTGCATTGTTTTATTAAAGAGACTCTATACTTGTTAAATTTAAATTTTATGGTAAATTAAATGGAAAATAATAATAAGACATGGGAATGTCTTATTTCATTTTTATATTTACATGCTTATCCTAAGGATACAGGCTTCTGAATTGTAGTCACAAATTCTAGATTTTTATTTCCTGCCTTCAATTTGATTTTTTAAACTTGCCTATACATTTTGAAAATAGATGGTATATATATTAATAATAAATTTCACACCAAAGATAAACATTGCAGTGGAAAGGCCAGAAAAAGAAACATAAATTATTTGAGCAAATACTAAAGTGGCTATGTATGCTAAATCATTTAGTATTTTTCTTCCTGAGTTGTAGAAATAAAAGCATCTAAATGTTTCTAGAACTCAGAAACCAGCAACTATGCTATGAGATTTGAGAAAAGTATTTTTGATGAGGTTGAGTTTAGATTAAGTATAATTTGGATGGGATTTGAATAATTGCAATATGTCTTACATTATAAGTGATTTTGCATTGATAATTCCATTGATTATTAACAAAATGTTCCATTTGACAAAAAAAAAGTTAAAGCTAAAAAGGATTTCAGTAAACATGGAACACTATGTTCTCAATATCAAATTCTGTTATTCTTGATTTTTCTGGCTTTTTTTTGGCACCTTAGATTCAGTATGATTTTCAAATGTACTACCCTGCTTGAATAGTAGGAAGAATTGAGAGACAGGACCAAAGAAGAGAAGACCTTACATAAAGAGCAGATACAATAGAGAGAATCAAGCAGGTGGAATTTTCTGAAAGTAGGTGCATGATGGAAGCCAGTGTAAAAAGATTGGGAATTAATTAAAAAAAACAATTTTAATCAATGTTCCAGTAATATACTCTACATTTAATTAAATAGATAAATGTCATTATCTTTCTTTTTCTAAGTCACAGAATTCCTCGGGAAGCCCACATCTTTGATGGACTATTGCTTCTACGCCATGTGTGTCTACATTTCTGTAGCCAAAATGTTGATCATTCATTATGACTTAAAACACTTAGAATATGGATATAGGTGTGCCTCTGCTTTGCAGTGACTGTTTCCATGGGCTTCCAAATTAATTAACACATACCATGAAAGCTATGTGTGACATACTGAAAATAATGAAATAATTTGATATTTTGCAAAAGTAAGTGAAAAGAGTGCAATTTCTAAATACATACACTCTCACACACAGACATATATGCAGAGAAGGCATGGTTGAGCTATACCAGGAGGGAAGGGTGGTCAGTTTGAATTTTGGGTAAGTACCCTTGCTTACACATTGAAGACTATTTTGACAAAGCAAGCAAGCTGGTTTATTTTAATTATTAATTCAAGAAGTTAGTAAATCACTTTTTGTGGAAGAAACATAATACACATTGCATACAAAGATACACTGATGATCAAAAGCTTAAAATCTACATATAGCAAAAAAAGATGGACAATCTCAGCCCAAGGCTTTCACATGCCTGAACTAACACTCACATGGGGCAAAAAAAAAAAAAAAAAAAAAAAGGTATTCAGCAGAATTGTTGCAATTATTGAAGTCCTTTGTAATTTAGGAGGCTCTGAGATAGCTATTGTGGTGGATTTATTTCTTACAATAAGTGTGTAACAGGTGAACATTCTAGTTTGAATGCTTTAATGGATATAAATGCTAGATGAACATGCCTCTTATCATTATGAGAGTTCCTGGACAGGAAGACCAGCCCAGAATTCTTTGTCTTTGAGCAGAAAAAACGGAATAAAAATTATGAAAGCTGAATTTGTAGACACTATATTGAAATACACAGTTTTAAAAATTAAATACCATTCAAAAATATTGAGTGGTTAGCTGATGAATTTTGTTTTATAATAAAATAGCTAAATATGCAGAATGTCAAAGTTAAAAAGACACTGGAAATGCAATTGAAAAAAATCTCAATTTTTTAAAAAAATTTTACAATATTATATTGGTTGGTTTTGCCATACATTGACATGAATTCGCCCCGGGTTTACATAAGTTCCCCCTCCTGAACCCCCCTCCCACCTCCCTCCTCCCTTTATCCTCCCTTGGGTCATCCCCGCACGCCAGCCCTGAGCATCCTATAACATGCATCAATCCTGAACTAGTGATTCGTTTCACATATGACAACATACGTGTTTCAATGCCATTCTCCCAAATCATCCCACCCTCACCCTCTCCCACAGAGTCCCAAAGACTGTTCTATACATCTGTGTCTCTTTTGCTGTCTCGTATACAGGGTTATCATTTGCATCTTTCTAAATTCCATATATATGCGTTAGTATACTGTATTGGTGTTTTTCTTTCTGGCTTACTTCACTCTGTATAATAGGCTCCAGTTTCATCCACCTCATTAGAACTGGTTCAAATGTATTCTTTTTAATGGCTGAATAATACTCCATTGTGTATATGTACCAAAGCGTTCTTATCCATTCATCTGCAGATGGACATCAAGGTTGCTTCCATGTCCTGGCTATTATAAACAGTGCTGCAATGAACATTGGAGTACATGTGTCTCTTTTAGTTCTGGTTTCCTCGGTGTGTATGCCCAGGAGTGCGATTGCTGGATCATATGGCAGTTCTATTTCAAGGTTTTTGAGGAATCTCCACACTGTTCTCCATAGTGGCTGTACTAGTTTGCATCCCCACCAACAGTGTAAGAGGTTTCCTTTCTCTCCACATCCTCTCCAGCATTTATTGCATGTGGACTTTGGATAGCAGCCATTCTGACTGGTGTGAAATGGTATCTCATTGTGGTTTTGATTTGCATTTCTCTGATTATGAGGGATGTTGAGCATTTTTTCATGTGTTTGTTATCCATCTTTATGTCTTCTTTGGAGAAATGTCTGTTTAGTTCTTTGGCCCATTTTTTGATTGGGTCACTTAGTTTTCTGGAATTGAAATGCAGGAGCTGCTTGTATATTTTGGAGATTAATCCTTTATCAGTTGCTTCATTTGCTATTATTTTCTCCCATTCTGCAGGCTGTCTTTTCAACTTGCTTAGAGTTTCCTTTGCTGTGCAGAAGCTTTTGATTTTAATTAGGTCCCATTTGTTTATTTTTGCTTTTATTTCCAATATTCTGGGAGGTGGGTCATGGAGGATCCTGCTGTGATTTATGTCGGAGAGTGTTTTGCCTATGTTCTCCTCTAGGAGTTTTATAGTTTCTGGTCTTACATTTAGATCTTTAATCCATTTTGAGTTTATTTTGGTGTATGGTGTTAGGAAGTGTTCTAGTTTCATTCTTTTACAAGTGGCTGACCAGTTTTCCCAGCACCACTTGTTAAAGAGACTGTCTTTTCTCCATTTTATATTCTTGTCTCCTTTGTCAAAGATAAGGTGTCCATAGGTGCATGGATTTATCTCTATAATTTAAAAATTAACTATAGGTATCCCTAAAACTATTTCATATTGCTTAAGACATTTAAAAGAGCAAAAAAAATTAATTTTGAATTGATAATGAAAAACAGAATCGAGAGGTGAAAAGAATAACACATCGAATGCAAATATCAAGTTATTTCACAAAGGAACTTAAGTTCAGAATTTGTATTTTTGAGTGTTCAGACGAATAGCAAAACTACAATCACGTATCTTCAGAACTAAATAAATATTGTATACAGCAGAAAAAGAAAGATTAAAGTTTTTTTAAATTTACAGATAGATTTAATAATGATGAAAAATGTACTTTATCACACATTTAGAGCACCTGGTGTTGTAGGTTTCGTTTCTATAAGAAATTGAAAAATAGAAAGTTGCAACATCCTCTTTTATAAATAAGAAAACAAGAGCTAATGAAAGTGAAATAATAGTACCTCTGATTGAATCATTCCCACAGATGAAATATGAAGAAATGGAAGCAGAAGACAACGTATCCACAATTATACAACTTGTACTCCTGGGGTTTTCTGAACTTCCAAGCTCCAAGGGCTGTTCTTTGGGGTGTTCTCCATCATTTACATCATTATCTTAACTGGAAATAGTCTCATAATAATACTAACTAGGCTTGACCCTGCACTGCACAAACCCTTGTATTTCTTCCTGGCAAACTTTTCCTCCTTGGAAATCTGTGACGTGTCCGTCACTCTCCCTAGGATTCTGGTGAACCTTTGGACTCAGGGCAGAAGCATTTCTGTGCTGGACTGTGCTGCCCAAATGTGCTTCTTCCTCATTCTCGGAGCCACTGAGTGCTTCCTCCTGGCGGTGATGGCCTATGACCGCTGTGTGGCCGTCTGTGACCCTCTGCACTACCCCCTGGTCAAGACCCCAAAGGTGTGCTGCCAGCTGGCTGTGGGCTCCTGGGTTAGTGGAATCCCAGTGCAGATGGGGCAAATGTGCCAGATCTTCTCTCTGCGTTTCTGTCATTCAAAGGCGATTAGCCACTTCTCCTGTGACATCCCCCCATTCTGAAGCTGGCCTGCGGGGACCCTTTTGCACACGAGCTCTCAGTCTATGCAGGAGCTCTGTTGTTTGTTGCTGTACCTTTTATCTTGATCCTTGCCTCTTACAGCAAAATCATTTCCACTATTCTGAGATTGCCAACAGCCAGAGGAAGAGCCAAAGCCTTCTCCATGTGTTCTTCTCACCTATTGGTTGTGCTTTTATTCTTTGGATCTGCTACTATTACCTACTTAAGGACCTAGTCCAGTCATTCTGCAGGAAGTGACAGACTCCTGTCTCTGTTCTACACCATAGTGACTCCGATGTTCAATCCCATGATACACAGCCTTCAGAACAAGGATGTGATTGCAGCACTGAGAAAATTATTACTTAAAATATAGCACGATGAGTTTATTTTAAAATGCTTTATCAGAGAATCATTATAAATCTCTACATTCTTCTGTTAAGAAGTTAACTACTTCTAGCTTATAATGCACTTTCAGATACTTTTAAATAATAAACCCAAATTTATTGTGCTTATATATATATATATACACTAGCAAATTAATCTATCTTCAATACTCTATGTCTAAAAATAATCTTGGTTTATGAATAAAAGTATTATGTGCATTGTTTCAGAGGATGAGATGGTTGGATGGCATCACCGACTCAATGGACATGTATTTGAGCAAACTCTGGGATAGTGACGGACAGGGAAGCCAGGCATGCTGCAATCCATGGATCACAAAGAGTCAGACATGACTTAGCCACTGAACAACAACAACAGAATTCAGTCTGCTGAGATTTTTGGCTCAAATATACTGCAGATATACAAGATGATTTACCTATTTAATTGCTTACTTATCCACACCTGTACTTGTTGGCTTTCCTTGATTCTATGGCACAGTAACTGCTCAGTAGCAGTTAAATAATGTGTGACAGAGGGATTGAATGGATGAATGGAGAAATAAACACTGCTATGGCTTACCTCAGACTGATGCCAAAAAATCTAGAGATTTCAGAGAACCACTAAACATTGGGACCATAGTTATTTAACCCACTATACCCTCATGTGGAATGACTCCAATCAGAATACCAAAAGAAAGGCTTTCATGCTCTGAGTTCTAAATCAGAGCTAAACCTCCAGTAATATTCAAATGAAATATCAGTAAACATGTATACCATTGTGAACTCAGTGTTTATTAACAAGGGTGGGATTATACCGTTACAAAATTCCTTGTGATTTTTATATTTCTTCCTTTTATTTCTCTAAGCCTTGTCTTCCCAAACTTTTAATTCACATGAGGCAGCCCCTAGAAATTATTTCTTGACATTTAATTGTTTTTTTGTTTTCTATCCATTACCAGGTAATATATTTTAAATTGACAGGAAAGAAATTTATGATATGGTTCATAAAAACATTGGACTTTAGCTATACTTTTTTGAAAAACTAGACAAAGATTGCCATCTTGGGCTCCATTAATCTCTTGAAGCAAAGACCAAACATTATTCTCTTGTATCTTGTTTTTACAGATTTTAAAATTACACCTGCTTTCTGGGTAGCAGCATTTCTTCACCTCTGGCCACCTGATTGGTCTACCCAGTATATGACTTGATGAGTCATTTAGTGAGATTAGATTCTCTGTTATGTTAAAACAATGGCTTCAAAATATATACCACCAAAAATGTATGTTTAATTAGACAAAAATCATGCACATTCCTGTATGGATTCATTTTGGTTGAATGTTGTTATATGTTGAAGATTGCTTTTTCACAAGGGACATTTATACATTGTATTTTAGCAATAGTAATAGTTTTGGCATAACCCCCCTCTAAAGACAATACTTTGGGAAACTAAGCTTAATTACCCATAAAAAGGTAATAACAATTATAATTTACAAAAGCCCATTTCAATAAAAATTTATGACATATGGAAATGTGTGTCCTTAGAAGAGACATAAAAGTTTTAAATATCATATCTTTAAGCTGTAAAATTGCATGTGGCCTTTGTTGTGTGTGCTTAGTCTCTCAGTCATGTCCAACTCTTTGCAACCCTTTGGACTGTAGCCTGCCAGGCTCCTCTGGATTTTTTTGGCAAGAATACTTGAGTGGGTTGCCATTTTGCTCCTCAAGGAGATCTTCCTGACCTAGGAATCAAACCTGTGTCTCTTGCATTACAGATGGATTCTTTAGCTGCTGAGCCATGAACCACAATTCCTAAAACCTTCTATCTGCTGATTGTCTCGATATATTACTCCCTTCAATGGGTATAGTGAATTTCAGTAATAAGAACTAAAATTGTAGTAAATGTATTCAAATTTCTCTTTAGACACCTTACGCTCTCTCTCTCTCTCTTTGGAAGAGGATCATGCTAAATAAGATTGTCAGGAAAGACTCACTCTTAAATAAGGGGAAAAAAGTACTTTTCAGACTAAAACAGGGAATAAGTCTCTGCATAATTACCATTCTTATTATATTATATATATATTTATATATGTAACAATTCTATAAATACTACAGGTCATCATGCATAAGAATGTTACAACAGTTATTATTATTATATAAAATGTATATTATATATAAATTTGACTATTTTGACATTATGGTGAGTTTGCATCTAGCTATAAGACCCATTCTAAGAGGATACCACTCACATAGTAAGTCTGCTGAAACCACTTTCCTGTTCATGTTGGATGGCTTTCTCTTTTTTCACTATTGTGAAAAAAGAATTGAATATTTGACAGGTTGCCTTGACTGTCATAAATTATTGCTTAACTTTTATCCACTAAGTTTAGTGAATCCCATTTAATGATTTTTTTCTGAAATCTAGTGTGTCTTCAACAGTAAAAATAGAAATAATGCAATTAATGAATATGAAAGTGTGAAAAAGTGTTAGTCACTCAGTCATGTCCGACTCTATGACCACAGGGATTGTAGTCCAAGAGGCTCCTCCGTCCATAGAATTCTTCAGGCAGGAATAATGGAGTGGGTAGACTTCCCTTCTCCAGGGGGTCTTCCTGACCCAGGGATTGGACCTGGGTCTCCTGCATTGCAGGCAGATTCTTTACTGTCTGAACCACCAGGAAAGCTAAGCAACAACTAACAAATGTACAAAATTCTTAAATAGATATTTTACTAAAGCAAATAAACAGAAATCACATAAAAGATGCTCATCACCATTAGCCATTATGAAATGCAAATTAAAACCAAGATAATATTATGCTAAACATAATTTATGTTTTTATGTATTTTAATGGCTAGAATTAAAATAAATTAAAATAAATCACAAAGTAATAACTAAACATTGTTATTTTATATAAATATATTACCTTTGAAGAGGGATAGCTTTCCATGCATTGGCATGATTTTCTAAAATATGCTTTTTTCAAATTTCCTTTAATCTTTGTACAGGTGTAAATGTATTCCTGCTTCCTATAGTTAAGTCTAATATTCTCTTCCATTGTATTTTGTGAGTGTGTGTGTGTGTTTAAGGGGTGATAGAGAAAAATTGTTCTGTTACATTGTAACCACAGCTGAGAATCCTCACAATTAATCTGAGAACACCCTTTACTGGGAAGTCTATACAGTAACTACTTAGAATTTCAGGTTGTTCCAAGTGAGGGCAGTTAGTGATAGAAATAGGGAGTCTTAGCCAGTCACATGGCAAGACAGCTAGAAGTATTTCCATCCTGTCTCCCTACTTGGAGTCATCTTGCAACTAAATTTGAGATGAGGGACTATTCCTGGAAACTCTGCAAGCTGTTTCCAGCTTGTACATCAAAAAAGGAATTAGTGATTGATTCTCCTGATCACCAGCTCCCTTTCTGTAGTCTGGGAAGTTAAGAGGCAGACCTGGCTACTCTGTGATTGTGTAGATAAGATTCAGGCTGAAGATGGCATAACTGCCCCCAACATCCCTGGATTTCCTACTTCTGAATTTTTTCCTACTTCAGAAAAATGTTATCTTCAATTTGAAACATTGTATAATTCCATCCTTTTTAAGAACACCTTTATTTCACATCACAAGTAATATGTAATCATAAACTTCTGATTTTACATTGTGTATATTTTTTAATGATTACAAAATACCATAAGAGAGGTAGAGAATTTTGAGGAGTGGTATGAGCAGACATGATTTTTGTTGTTGTAATAAAGTCCTTGAGTGGCAGGGAGAATAGTTTAGTTCAATTAGGAGGTAACCTGGGGAAGGAGCTGATCCCAAGAGTAAATATTTCCTATTTAAAGAACTCTACATGTTAAAACTCTGCTTATTTAACTTCTATGCAGAGTACATCATGAGGAACGCTGGGCTGGAAGAAGCACAAGCTGGAATCAAGACTGCTGGGAGAAATATCAATAACCTCAGATATGCAGATGACACCACCCTTATGGCAGAAAGTGAAGAGGAACTAAAAAGCCTCTTGATGAAAGTGAAAGAGGAGAGTGAAAAGTTTGGCTTGAAGCTCAACATTCAGAAAACAAAGATCATGGCATCTGGTCCCATCACTTCATGGGAAATAAATGGAGACACAGTGGAAACAGTGTCAGACTTTATTTTTCTGGGCTCCAAAATCACTGCAGATGGTGATTGCAGCCATAAAATTAGAAGACTCTTACTCCTTGGAAGGAAACTTATGGCCAACCTAGATAGCATATTAAAAAGCAGAGACATTACTTTGCCAACAAAAGTCCGTCTAGTCAAGGCTATGGTTTTTCCAGTGGTCATGTATGGATGTGAGAGTTGGACTGTGAAGAAAGCTGATCGCCGAAGAATTGATGCTTTTGAACTGTGGTGCTGGAGAAGACTCTTGAGAGTCCCTTGTACCGCAAGGAGATCCAACCAGTCCTTTCTAAAGGAGATCAATCCTGGATGTTCATTGGAAGGACTGATGCTAAAGCTGAAACTCCAATACTTTGGCCACCTCATGCGATGAGTTGACTCATTGGAAAAGACTCTGATGCTGGGAGGGATTGGGGGCGGGAGGAGAAGGGGACGACAGAGAATGAGATGGCTGGATGGCATCACCAACTCGATGGACATGAGTTTGAGTGAACTCCTGGAGTTGGTGATGGACAGGGAGGCCTGGCGTGCTGTGATTCATGGGGTCGCAAAGAGCCGGACACGACTGAACGACTGAACTGAACTGAACATGTTAAAACAATAGAACATATGTTAGATGACAATTGACCTCTGTTTTAAATAAATTTGAATATCTAACTATGAGGGAAAAACTCTCATTTTCTGTCTTTTCACTCTGTAAAGGTAAGCTTTATATTTGATATCAGTTTAAACAGGTAGGCATGAACCATTTTTGTCCAGTTGCAAATTATTTTTATATATATCTGTATATAATTAGCATCAGAAAGACAACACTTCTTTTGGAAAACTTAAGAAAGAAATTGTTGCATGTAATTGTTGTTGTTTGACTTCAAACCCTGATTCACACAGCTTTTTACTTTTCTGATTCTCATCATTATATTGTCAAATGAGAAATTACAGAGTATTCTGTAACACAATGGTCCAATATATCAGATTACTGACATCGTCATCATCATCATTATCATGTTAACTGTGAGTTTTTATTAATTGATTCCTATCTGTTATACCTCTTTTAAACAGTTTATGTATTCAAGCTCTTAAAATTTTAATTGTATATTACTAAGGAGTAAGATAAGAGAATGGACTTTATTACAATGAGTTTGCATCCTGCTAACACCAAGGGAATCATTTCCTAGTTAAAATTATGTTCTACGGTTAATGAATCTGAAAGTATTAAAAATATATTGGCATGTTTTCTTTTTGTCTTTAGAGAATTCTCCTTAAAAAAAAATGTTTCTGTACTTCATTCATCAATTTTAGATTTTATTTCCTGTCTTCAATTTGATTTTATAAACTTGCTGTCAATAGTAATAAATGAATTATGACATACCACCTACACTTAATATCAGAACCCCCACAGCAAAGGAAATCATTATTTTATTGGAAATATAAAAAGTTGAATAATTTGATTAAAAGAAAGTTGCTACATATAGCTGAATTACATTTTTTTTCCTTTCTGAATAATATAATAGAAGGACCCAATAGTTTCTACAAGTCACTGAAACCAGAACATATGTGGCATAATTTGAGGACAATTTTTGATGAGATAGAGTTCAGAAGTGTGGTCCCTAGTGATTCAGATGGCACAGAGTCTGCCTGCAATGCAGGAGACCCAGTTCGATCCCTGGGTCAGGAAGATCCCTGCGAATGCAAATGGCAACCCACACCAGGATTCTTGCCTGGAAAACCCCTTGGACGGAGGAGCCTGGCAGGGCGGTCCACGGGATGGCAAAATAGTCGGACATGACTGGGCGACTAACACTGAAAATTGTGAAGATAAGTCCAATTTGATAGAATTTGAAAAATTATAGTATTTCTTACTTTGAAAATGATGGCTTTACACTGATAATTCCACCTAACAGTCATAAAATGTGGTTCCATTTGACAAATAAAAATTGAGGCAAAACAAGATTTCACTACAGCTTTGCTATCAAGTTCTGTTGTTCTTTCTTTTCCTGGCAATATTTTATTTCAGTATGCATTTCAAATGCATTCCTCTGCTTGAACAGTAGGAATAATTGAGAGAGGGGAACAATAAGAATTGTGAGAAGACCTTACATAAAGAGCAGATACAATAAAAAGAATAATGCAGATAACAGTTTCTGAAGGCAACGGTTGGCTCATTAAATGTAGGTGGATGATACAAGCTAGTTGAAACAAAAAGTGCTATTCATTCCACAAGACAATTTTAATCAGCATCCCAGTACTCTTATCTACATTGAATTAGGCAAGTGAATGAAACACGGTTAAAGTGTCAGGATGAGGGAGTAAAAACATCCATGGCTGTCTAGACTTACACAGATGAAACTGTTTCTTAGTAACATTACCTGTCAGTCACTTGTTTCTGATCATTTTTAACCACACAGTTATAGCATTTTTATATTTCTTAAAATAGCATTTTCTCTGGGAGAATTGTATAATAATGAGGCAAGGTTCAAATACCTTCAGTTCCTTAGTATGTATATAGTCTGGAACAGTGTAGATGGAAAAAGAAATTTCTACTTAACTTTCCTTTTCTAAGTTACAGTATTCCTCAAGACTCTCAAGTTCTGTATGGACTATTGCTTTTGCCTCATGTATCTCTACATTTTTGTAGCTGAATCTTGACCACTGTCCTCACTTATTATCCTTTTAGAATATGGATATAGGTGTGTTTCCTTTGCAGGGATTTACTGGCTTTCAAATTAATTAACACATAGTATGCAAGTTACACACAACATACTGAAAACAATGAAATAATTTGCTACTGTGGAAGAGTGAGTAGAAAGAGTATAATTTCTAACAGTGACTCTTGAGGGTCCCTGGGACAGCAAGGATGTCAAACTAGTCAATTCTAGAGGAATTAACTCTGAATATTCATTGAAAGGACTGATGCTGAAGCTCCAATACTTTGGCCGTCTGATGCAAAGATACAACTCATTGGAAAAGACCCTGATGCTGGGAAAGATTGAGGGCAAGAGGAGAAGGGGGTGACAGAGGATGAGATGGTTGGATGGCATCACTGACTCAATGGACATGAGTTTGAGCAAACTCAGGGAGCTAATAAAGGACAGGGAAGCCTGGAGTGCTGCAGTTCATGGATTGTGAAGACACGGACTTAGCCACTGAATAATAGCCACTCTCCAACACACACACCACTGAAGGCATGGTTGAACTCTAGCAGGAGAGAAGGGGAGAGAAGGTCTGAATGTGGGGTAGGAACCTTTGTTTATACTTTAGGGACTATTCTAAAAAAATAACAATCAAATTGATTCACTTTTAATTTATTCAAGCAGTTAGTGTATCAAGTTTTGTGGAAGAGATATGCTAAGCCTTGTACAAAAAATGTATCAGTTCAGTTCAGTTCAGCCACTCAGTCGTGTCTGACTCTCCGCGACCCCATGAATCACAGCACGCCAGGCCTCCCTGTCTATCACCAACTCCCGGAGTTCACTCAAACTCGTGTCCACAGAGTCGGTGATGCCATCCAGCCATCTCATTCTCGGTCGTCCCCTTCTCCTCCCGCCCCCAACCTTTCCCAGCATCAGAGTCTTTTCCAGTGAGTCAGCTCATCGCATGAGGTGGCCAAAGTATTGCAGTTTCAGCTTTAGCATCAGTCCCTCCAATGAACACCCAGGATTGATCTCCTTTAGAATGGACTGGTTGGATGTATAGAATATCCAAATAAATTTATAGTCTAATTAAAGCAATAAGAAAAGTATAACATAAAGATGGGCAATCTCAGCTCAATACATTCTCATCCCTGAATGAACAGACACAAACAACAAAAATAAAAAGAATGAATGTATTAAATGGTTAGCAGAACAATAGCAATTATAGAGAAAGGGCATAATTTAGGAAGGTTTCAGAGGTGAGTTGGGCTGCTGTCTCTTAAAATAAGTGTGTGAGGGGTGAACATTCTTGTTAGAATTGCTCTCTTGAACAGAAGTGATAGATGAACATGCCTCTTACCTCTAGAGTTCCTGAACAGGAAGATGCGTTTAGTTCCTTTTCTTCTGACTGAAAAATCTGAATATAAATTATGACTGCTGTTTTTATAGACCCCCCTACATTGAAATGCATCATTTTAAATATTATTACATAATATTTATCATCCCATAATACTGATTGGTCAACATGTTAATTTTGTTTTCAGATAAAATGGCCTGAAATATGCAAATGTCTAAAATAAAAAGCAGCAGGTAAACCATCACTTTTAAAATTAACTACATGTCAATGTTTGGCAGAAACCAACAAAATTCTGTAAAGCTATTATACTTCAATTAAAAAATTAAGAAATTTAAAAAATTAACTGTTGTTACCCTTAAAAATTTCTTAGGTGGCTTACAAATAATCGTGCAATCAAATTACTTTCACATTGATAATGATTAAAAACAGAATTGAGAGGTGAGGAGCAAAACAGATCAGCCAGAATAAGGAAATGACTGATAGAACTGAATACAAATTTGTATTTTGCACTTTTTCTTGTTTAACTGAAGACACACACTTAACATTATAAACACATGAACTTAGATATAAAAAATAT
The DNA here is from genome assembly GCF_049115385.1 of Moschus berezovskii. Lineage (NCBI taxonomy): Eukaryota > Metazoa > Chordata > Mammalia > Artiodactyla > Moschidae > Moschus > Moschus berezovskii. The sequence continues at coordinate 83,684,612 of NC_142475.1, forward strand.
ATGATAACCCATGACAGATAAAAGAGACTGAAGAGATTTATTTTCTTAAAAATATATTTAATATTAATGAAAAATATATTTCACTACACTTTCACAGGTCTTATCAGTAATAGGTTTTTGTTTATAGGGAACTGGGAAAATAAGAGGACATGGCATCCTGTTTATACATAAGGAAACAAAAGTCAAAAAGTGAGATAATGGTATTTTTGATTGAATCATTCCCAAAGATGAAATATGAAGAGATGGAAGCAGAAGACAACATATCCACAATTATACAACTTGTACTCCTGGGGTTTTCTGAACTTCCAAACCTCTAAGGGCTATTCTTTGGGGTGTTCTCCATCATTTACAGCATTATCTTTATTGGAAACAGTCTAACAATAATGATAACCACGCTTGACCCTGCACTGCACAAACCCATGTATTTCTTCCTGGCAAACTTTTCCTCCTTGGAAATCTGTGACGTGTCCGTCAGTCTCTCGATTCTGGTGAATGTTTGGACTCAGGACAGGAGCATTTCTGTGCTGGACTGTGCTGCCCAAATGTGCTTCTTCCTTCTCTTCTTTGCCACTGAGTGCTTCCTCCTGGCGGTGATGGCCTATGACCGCTGTGTGGCCGTCTGTGACCCTCTGCACTACCCCCTGGTTGTGACCCCAAAGGTGTGCCGCCAGCTGGCTGTGGGCTCCTGGGTCAGTGTGATCCCAGTGCAGATGGGGCAAACGTGCCAGATCTTCTCTCTGCGTCTCTGTCATTCAAAGGCGATTAGCCACTTCTCCTGTGACATCCCCCCATTCGGAAGCTGGCCTGCGGGGACCCTTTTGCACACGAGCTCTCAGTCTATGCAGTAGTTTTGCTGGTTGCTGCAGTCTTTTATAGTAATACTTGCCTCTTACAGTAAAATCGTCTGCACTGTTCTGAGGTTGCTAGAGCCAGAAGAGCCAAAGCCTTCTCCACGTGTTCTTCTCACCTGTTGGTTGTACTTTTATTCTTTGGATCTGCTACTATTACCTACTTAAGGCCCAAATCCAGTCATTCTGCAGGAACTGACAGACTCCTGTCTCTGTTCTACACCATAGTGACTCCGATGTTCAATCCCAAGATATACAGCTTTCGGAACAAGGATGTGATTGCAGCATTGAGAAAATTATTATGAAAAGAGTAGTTTATTTTAAAATGCTTTAAATACTGGCCACAGACTTATTAGAGAAAATTTTAAAGATCTCTACATTTCCCAGTTAACCACTTCTTTTTATACTATATTTTTCAGTTCAGTTTAGTTGCTCAGTCATGTCTGACTCTTTGTGACCCCATGGATGGCAGCATTCCAGGCCTCCCTATCCATCACCAACTCCTGGAGCCTACTTAAACTCATGAAAATTGAGTCAATGATGTCATCCAACCATCTCATCCTCTGTCGTCCCCTTCTCCTCCCGTCTTCAATCTTTCCCAGCATCAGGGTCTTTTCAAACGAGTCGGCTCTTTGCATCAGGTGGCCAAAGTGTTGGAGTTTCAGCTTCAGCATCAGTCCTTCCAATGTATACCCAGGACTGATCTCCTTTAGGATGGAGTGGTAGGATCTCCTTGGAGTCCAAGGGACTCTTAGGAGTCTTCTCCAGCACCACGCAGATCAGCCATAATTATTCCTGTATTCCCTCCCTCCCCAGCCTCCCTCCCCTCCCTCAAGGTCATCACCTGAGGCTGGGCGCCCTGTGCTGCACAGCAACTTCCCACCAGCCATCCATCTCACGCCTGATTGTGTATGTGTGTTGATGCTACTTTCTCCATTCATCTCACTCTCTCCCTCCCCGCTGTGTAAGTCCATTCCCTACATCTGTGTCTCCACTCCCTTCCTGCAAATAGGCTCATCAGTATCATTTTTCTAGATTCCATACACATGCATTACTTATTAAAGAAGCTTTTACAAAATCGTGCAACACTGCTGTCCCAGGAGTTTGATCGCTGGTTTTTAATCTTATCTTTACCAGAGGTAGAGCAAGTCATTTAGCTACTATTTTTTCCTTTTATTCTTTTAAAGAACAAAATTAAAATAAGTATGAAGCTTACTTAAAAGAACATGGCTAGCCATACCATCCCACCAGAAGTGTTGCTGTGTGAAATAAATAAATGTATTTGTTACACAGACTTGAATATGATTCTAAAGAAGAAAAATACACATTCATGTTTCACAGTGTTTGGTGGTGGTACATAGTACCTTTTTAGTGGTTTTTCAGCTGGTGCAGAAACTCTTTGTGGTAGAAATGCAGGTTTTGGTATTTTAATGTGTGTGTTATGACTGAGCACTTCGATGTTTAAACAGTGCTTTCCTCTGCTGTGTATGTATTCAACACAACTTCATCTGATATATGAACTTCTGTGAATAGAATCAGCTGCGACTACAGACACATTTCATTAGTACTTTGCAAGAATTTAATATATTCATGGTATCAATGCAAGAGCAGTTAAAGAGGTCTTATTTTAAAGAAAAGAATTGCATGTTTCTGTAGGTGTGGATTTCATAATTATAAATCCTATAGCTAGATATTTGACAGTATTTTTGCACAAATATCTACTATTAAAGAAAAGTGTTTCATTTTGTCATCCAGTTTGTTGCTACTCCTATATGATTTTAACATTAAAAAGCATTGTTGAACATGCAGGCTTTGCAGATTTTATTTACAATTTGGCTTACAAAGAATATGACCCCATCATCATTATTTGAAATAATGGTAAAACCAAAGTTGGGAAAACTATTGCCACAGCTTATGATTCAATTCAATTCAGTTCAGTCGCTCAGTTGTGTCTGACTCTTTGTGACATATGGACTGCAGCACGCCAGACTTCTCTGTCCATCACCAACTCCCGGAGCTTACTCAAACGCATGTCCGTGTTCTGTCATCCCCTTCTCCTCTTGCCTTAAATCTTTCCCAGCATGAGGGTCTTTCCAAATGAGTCAGCTCTTATCATCAGGTGGCCAAAGTATTGGAGTTTCAGCTTTAGCATCAGTCCTTCCAATGAACACCCAGGACTGATCTCCTTTAGGATTCACTGGTTTGACCTCCTTGCAGTCCAAGGGACTGTCAAGAGTCTTCTCCAACATCACAGTTCAAAAGCATCAATTCTTTGAGGCTCAGCTTTCTTTATAGTCCATCTCTCACATCCATACATGACCTTGGAAAAACCATAGCTTTGACTAGATGGACCTTTGTCGGCAAAGTAATGTCTCTGCTTTTAAATATGCCGTCTAGGTTGGTCATAGCTTTTCTTCCAAGGAGCAAGCACCTTTTAATTTCATGGCTGCAGTCACCATCTTCAGTGATTTTGGAGCCCCTCAAAATAAAGTCTGTCACTGTTTCCATTGTTTCCCCATCTATTTGCCAAGAAGTGATGGGACTGGATACCATGATCTTATTTTTCTAAATGTTAAGCTTTAAGCCAGCTTTTTCGCTCTCCTCTTTAGGACAACTTTTTCACTCTCCTCTTTCATTTTCATCAAGAGGCCCTTCAGTTCTTCTTTTCTTTCTGCCATAAGAGTGGTGTCATCTGGGATTATTGGCATTTCTCCTGGCAATCTTGATTCCAGCTTTTGCTTCATCCAGGCCAGCATTTCTCATGATGTACTCTATATATAAGTTAAATAAGCACTATAACAGTATACAGCCTTGTCATACTCCTTTCCCAATTTGGAACCAGTCTGTTGTTCCAGGCCCAGTTCTAACTGTTGCTTTTTGTCCTGCATACAGGTTTCTCGGGAGGCAGGTCAGGTGGTCTGGTATTCCCATCTCTTTAGGAATGTTCCACAGTGCGTTTTGATCTACACAGTCAAAGGCTTTGGCATAGTCAATAAAGCAGAAGTTGATTTTTTCTGAAACTGCTTGCTTTTTCAATGATCTTGCTTTTTCAATGATCCAATGGATGTTTCCAATGTGATCTCTGGTTCCTCTGCCTTTTCTAAATCAGTTTGAACACCTGGAGGCTTATGGCTTACTGCTGAAGCCTGGGCTTGGAGAATTTTGAAGATTACTTTGCTAGCATGTGAGATGAGTACAATTGTGCAGTAGTTGGAACATTCTTTGGCATTGCCTTTCTTTGGCATTGGAATTAGAACTAACCTTTTTCAGTCTTGTGAGCATTGCTGAGTTTTATTTGCTAGCATATTGAGTGCAGCACTTTCACAGCATCATCTTTTAGAATTTGAAATAGCTTAACTGGAATTCCATCACCTCCACTAGCTTTGTTTGTAGTGATGCTTCCTAAGGCCCACTTGACTTTGCATTCCAGGATGTCTGGCTCTAGGTGAGTGATCACACCATCATGGTTATCTAGGTCGTGAAGATCTTTTTTGTTTAGCTCTTCTGTGTATTCTCACCACCTTTTCTTGATATGCTCTGCTTCTGGTTAATAATACCTATATTGGTACTGACCTATAGCTATGTTTCAATCTATCTTTCCTTTGAATTTTCAGCCAATCATGATAATAAGTTCCTATGACTAAAATTTTATCATAAGATTAACTTAGTTAAATATTTATAAATAGCCTTTAAGAAAGAATGGGTTGTTCTCTAGTCTGGAAAGGATCACTTTATCGTAGTTGAAATATAGCACAATTTTAACAGTATTGTGCATGTATCATTCAGACAACTGTGACATAACAGACATGTTTTGTTTTAACATTAGATTTTACTGTCATCATCTGTGTGTCCCTGTCTGCAAACTGTATTGATTAGGTGTATGAGAGTGTCTGTGACAAACAAATGACTCAGGAACAACAAAGACCTCCTGCCAGCGTCTAACTGAGATTATTTCTCAACCCACAGGCTGACCATGGCAGTCTCGTTGTCAAAGGTAATTGATTGTTGAATAAGGATAAAAAGTCCTCTTTAGCCTGGTTCAGGGGAATGACCATGTATAATACCATAGAGATGTTTTCATTAATTGGTAACACTTAAAAATATATTCTATAATATTTTAAATTTGCATGCAAATTAAAATGCACTTTTTTGTTGTAAACTTTTTGAGAAGTCTGACACATCCACAGTTATGTTACCAAAAACATGATCAAAATACAGATCAGCTTGATAACTGTCCAAAATTTTCATTTTTTGTCTCTCTAGTTAATACCTTACCAATTTACTACCAGCTGACCAGTCCTCTGTCCATATGCCTTTCTCAAAATGTCATATAAATGGAATCATAAAGCTTTTAAGTCTGAATTTTCACTTTGCATAAAGCATTTAGCATATTGCTGCCTGCATCAATATAGTTTGTTTATTTATATTTCTCAGTAGTGTCTCACATTATGTAATAGACCAGAGTTGGTTTACTCATACCTTGGGTGAAGAACACGTGGCTGTTTCCAGAATTTCACTGTTATAGCTGCCCTGAATGTTTGGTAACAGATTTTTGTGTAAATACAATTTTTCATTTCTCTATGAAGTAGAACTTCTTGATAAATGTGTTTTGTAAGTGTGCAATTAACTTTATAATGAACCACCAACCTTCAGAGAAGCTGTCTCAATTTTCCATTCCTATGAGAAATGCACAGAAGTTCACTTGTTCTAAATCATCACCAGCATTAAGCATTATCTGTGCATTGTTTTTTGTTTTCATTAGACATTTTTTCAACTTTAATGTGTCTAGTGATATTTTATTTTTTAATTTTGATTTTCCTAATCAAACAGTAATTTCACACTGAGTTTTTCATAGTGTAATTTGTCATCTCTATATCTTCTTTGATGAATTATCTGTTCAAATTGTTTTCTAACATTTTACTTGTGCTATTGATTTCTTTATTACAGAGTTTTAAGATTTTTATATATTTATATGTAAATATAAAAAGTATATATGCAGTGTATATATATTCATATATATTTATATTCACTGACAGGCTTCCTTGGGAGCTCAGTGATAAAGAATCCACCTGCCAAGCAGGATATAAGGGTTCAGTCCTTGGGTGGGGAAGATCCCCTGGAGAAGGAAACGGCCATCCACTCCAGTATTCTCGCCTGGGAAATCCCACGGACAAAAGAACCTGGCAGGCTATTAGTCCATGAGGTTGCAAAAGAGTTAGACATGACTTAGGGACTAAATAACAACAACAATATTCACTGACAGATTACCAAATGAAAGCAAGCCATTATCCAAAAATTTTACTGGCAGAAATTAAGCTGATAGAACTGCTCAGCTGCACATGTATGCTGCGTTTCATGAAAAGAAACTTGTAACAAGGAGTCTGACTCCATATTTGATGTTTGACTGTGGACAGCTTTTAAAGCACACAGTTAAAACAGTTGAAATGGCCCAGGGTAAAATAAAAAGGGCTCCTCTAAGACTTAAGCTTATTATTCAAGAACCATTTGAAAGAGAAGGGGAATTTTTTTGTTTTTTTATTAATTAGGGCCAGAAAGCGCCTTCCTCTTCTCGCCTTCCCCGTCCTTCTGTACCCGCACCAGCCTCTGCAGTCCGACCCTGGGGAGCAGACTCTCCGGGCTGACACCAGCAGCTTGCGTCCGTGGGGCTGTGTAAAGAGAGAGGCCCCTGCGAGCCTGCGCAGACCTGTCCGCCCTCAGGCTCCCTGCACGCCCCCTCTTGGGGGCTGGCCTTGCACAGCCCCAGCTTCAGGCTGAGGATCATCTGGGAGAGAATGGCCGTAAGCTGGACCTCCTGTAGTTGGAGTGATGGGGGCCCCAGCAGCCCTGGCCTCCCCAGAAAGGCAGGAGGACCTTTGCTTTGCCTCTGGTCAGGCCGTCTGGGCTCAGAGAGTAAAATAGGCTGGTCCAGAGGCAGCGTGTTCGCAGTCCTGGGGTACAAGCTGCAGGGAACAGGGACGAAGGACTCATCCCCCCACCCACCCATCCACCCACCCGGCACCGAGGAGCCGCACAATGCCCTGGGGCCCTTGGTTTGGGTCTTTGCTTTGTCTTCCATCTTCATCCATCCGGTTTCTCCAGATCAAGTTGATTCAGGAAGCGGCGGGGCGGGGGGATTAGCTCCCAACATTTCTCCATTTTACAACCCAGTTAGACCGGTCCATAAAATGGAAATAATGAATGACACCATATGATTACAACCTTAACGCCGTAGCCCCAGCTATGAAGGCTCCATGGGCGATAACAGTGAAATTACCACTTCATTCCATTAGCAAGTATCAAGTATTTTGCAGTCATAGATTTTGCTATTATATTCTGTTCAGTGCCTGTTTCGACTGCCTCTCAGAGGAAGTTTGCTTTCACCTTTAAAGGGACACAAGATACTTTATTTGACTACTCATAGGGTATCTCAGTAGCTTGGCCACCTCATACAGTTTTTTCAAGATATTAACTGCATTCAACTCCTTCTGGAAATATGGATATGACATTGTGTATAAACGGATTCAGGCTTCCCCAGTGGCTCAGCAGTAAAGAGTCTGCCTGCTGAGCTGCAGGAGATGCAGGTTCAGTCCCTGGGTCAGGAAGATCCCCTGGGGGAGAGTATGGCAATCCACTCTAGTGTTCTTTCCTAGAGAGTCCCATAGACAGAGGAGTCTGGTGAGCTGCAGTCCAGAGGGTCACAAAGAGTCAGACATGACTGAAGCAACTTAGGACTCATGCACATAAAGGGATTCATTTGACAGATTCATTTAGGACCATGGCAGGAGGTCATCTGGAGAAGGTGACATCTGGTTGACTGGCACACTGGACCTGGGTGCTCCTCACCTTCTCCCTTGTTTTTAGAATGTACATTCTGTCCAGCATTCCTACAGTGAGAGATATTGTCAAAGACACAAGCAGTCTTGAGAGAGCAACTTGCTGTTGAGACCATCTGGACGGTGTACATACTTGAAGCTAGTTAAGACCTCTATATAAATATTTGAATTTCTGACTGGTGGGTATTGAGATCTCCTTGTCTCACAGCTTCCCATGAAAAGTCCTATATGTGAGACTATAAGCCGTAGTTGGATGCCTTTTCTAGAACATGAGTTCAACTTTAACTCAATTGTATTTTACTGATCTGCTGTAAAATTAATTCAGTCTATTGGGGTATCAGAGCTTCCCCAGTGGTTCAGTGATAAAGAATCCACCTACAGTGCAGGAGACCCAGGTTTGATCACTGGGTCAGGAAAATCCCCTGGAGGAGGAAATGGCAACCCATTCCAGTATTCTTGCCTAGAGAATTCCATGGAAAGAGGAGCTTGGTGGGTTACAGTCCATGGGGTTGCAAAGAGTCAGACATGACTTCGAGACTAAACAACAACAAGAATATTTGGGTATTGATACCTGGGTGTTCATTGGAAGGACTGATGCTAAAGCTGAAACTCCAGTACTTTGGCCACCTCATGCGAAGAGTTGACTCACTGGAAAAGACTCTGATGCTGGGAGGGATTGGGGGTAGGAGGAGAAGGGGACAACAGAGAATGAGATGGCTGGATGGCATCGCCGCCTTGATGGACATGAGTTTGAGTGAACTCTGGGAGTTGGTGATGGACAGGGAGGCTTGGCATGCTGTGATTCATGGCGTCACAAAGAGTCGGGCATGACTGAGAGACTGAACTGAACTGAACTGAACCAAGGATGAGAAGAATCAGGACTTTTTGTTTGATGATGGTTTACTAGAACCTGAGAGTCACAGTTTCCTGCACAGAGAGGAATGTTATCAATTTACCAAGTAATGGGAGAATTTATTAAAAGAAAATTTAAATTTCTGAAAAAAACCCCATATATACATAGTGAGAAACAAAGTACTAACATAATTGGAAATCTCAATTACACAAAAGTCTTTAAGAACACTGAAAGTTTATTTTTCAGGACTGACTTAGAGGCATACTAACTAGATTAGATAGTTGTCTCTGGTGCCCTCTATTGTCTGAAAGATGTAAAAATTCTAGGTTCTACGGTATATGGAAAACACTTTTTAAAGCTCATTCCTCCCAAGCAGTGACAGTGTGAAAGAGCATTTGCTAGGAAAGTCTGTTTTATTAAGGCTGGTTCATGGTGAGCATTTAAGTATTTGAGATCAGTCCTGGGTGTTCATTGGAAGGACTGATGGTGAGGCTGAAAATCCGGTACTTTGGCCACCTCATGAGAAGAGTTTACTCACTGGAAAAGACTCTGATGCTGGGAGGGATTGGGGGCAGGAGGAGACGGGGACGACAGAGAATGAGATGGCTGGATGGCATCACCGACTCGATGGACATGAGTCTGAGTGAACTCCGGGAGTTGGTGATGGACAGGGAGGCCTGGCGTGCTGTGATTCATGGGGTCACAAAGAGTCAGACATGACTGAGTGACTGAAGTGAACTGAACTGAGTGTATATTTTCCTGATGACCTCCTTTACCACATTAGTTGCAAGTTCCAAACCAAAGATCCTTAATACAAACCCTTTTGACCTTGTCACTTTTCATCCAATTCTTTGCTTTTAAAAACTCAATGCATCAATAAATCCATTCAATAAGTTGCTAATTTAGATGTATTTTTCAATTCTATTTTATTTTCTAAGGTTTCCAATCATTTGTGGAATGTCTCCCAAATTTTGTCATTTTCATTTTTTTTTTGACAATTTTCTTTAGGATGCTTTTAGAATTATTTTAAAATTCTTTCTTGCCAACTCCAATTTTGGTTCAATGTGTATTTGCTTTTGGCATTTTCCCTCTTGTATGGGCATAAAATCTTTCCTGTTATCATGCTTAGTAATTGTTTATTACATGCCATACAGACTACAAAGATATTCTATAGGATTTCTCAAATCAATGAAGTTTCAACTATTTTTCTGATGCAATTAAGAGTGATACGCTCCATTCAATAGAAAACTGATTCTTTTGGTTTTGGCAACATGCAATGTATCTCCCGTTCACCCCTCTTACTAGGGCATAGCGATCTAGGACTTTCATCTAAGTACTTCAGCACGAAAGTAATATAGAATTGTCTACTCTTGTATTTCAGAGGTTTTTGACATATCTTTAACCCCCCATTCCAAGCAATTTAAGATTTGACAAATGCTGTGAAGGGAAGACAGCTCTGTGTTTGTAGCCATGCAAATTTCAAGTTTGGGTACTCTGCTGCTGCTGCTGCTGCTAAGTCGCTTCAGTCGTGTCTGACTCTGTGTGACCCCATAGACAGCAGCCCACCAGCCTCCCCCGTCCCTGGGATTCTCCAGGAAAGAACACTGGAGTGGGTTGCCATTGCCTTCTCTAGTACTGTGTAATTACCAAAAGTTCTGAAAGTTTTTCTGAGAGCAGCTTAAATATCATTGTTTTAGTGAAACTGTCATACAAAACACACATAAGAACAACCAAGTTGACAATAAAAAACTATTTCCTAACTGGGATGGTTTTGCCTCCTTTTGATGCTCTCAGGCATAAGACTCTTATTTAAAAGTTCTTCTGGAACTTTCCTGGTGGTCCAGTGGTTAAGAATCTACCTGCCACTACAGAGGACATGGGTTCAATATCTGGTCCAGGAAGATAACCACAAGCCAAAGGGCATCTAAGCCATGCACCGTAACTGTTGAGCCTGTGATATTAGAGCCCAAGTTCTAGAGCCCATGGTCTGCAGCAGAAAGTACCCCCACTCTCTGCAACTAGGGAACGCCCATGCACAGCAAGGAAGACCCTGCACAGCCAAAAGTAGATAGACAGGTGGATAGATAACTTAAAAAATGAAGTCCTTTCATCTTCTCAGAAAGCACCTACGATAACAGGTTCTATAGTAGCCTCACCCTTCAGTGAGTAGTCTCACCCTTCAGTGCAACAAAAAGTATTGCATTTCATTGCTGAGAATATCAAGTAACATTTTTAGGACCTTCCATGTGGTTTTTGAAATAATTTAAATTAGAGCTACATTTTAAAATATATGAACTATTTAAAAGAACCTCTACAGTATTAGAGTGTAGGACTCTAGTGGGATTTCAAGTGTCAGAAAACAACAACCACAATATTGCTGAGAGTAAAAATTGCCTCTTCAAACCAAACAGAATTGCTATTATAATTATGAAGTTGTTTCAAAATAATAATTCACAATAACCTACTAATTACTCCCTAGGAATCTCTTGGAAATGAACATGTTTGGAATCTTCAGTTATTAGGTCCCTAATGACTTGAGAATGTATATAAAAGCCCGTGGTTCTGTTGGTGAAATTATCCATCTAGGTAATAGGAAAATGTCTCCTTCTTTGGTAAGTAGCTTCTGTGTTTACCAGATTGTCTTTATTAATGCAAAAATAGACTTTTATGGATCTGAGACCACTGATGTGTGTCAAAATAGTCACAAAATCATATGTATTAGCATATTACCCACAAATAAATCTACCTGTGTCATTCTTCTGTAGCTTCTACAGGGATCTGAAACACTCACTTTGTTTAAATAAGCTTTTTTGTTAACAGAAACAAACTGAAACATGATTGGCTACCTGATAGTTTCAATTAATTTATTTTCTGTTCTAACATTGTTTTGCTATATATTTATGAAAAATTTACTTCACTTCAGTTTGATTGAATCTTTTCATTCATTCCCATTGAAAGCAAGAATCCAAGATTCACTGTTATTTCTGACTTTTCCCCTCGTGCTTCTCTTCTCACTCACGTTTTTCTACATGGCTGGTGGTGGTGGTGGTTAAGGTGATTTAGTAACTAAGTTGTGTTTGACTCTTTGCAATCCCATGGACTGTGGCCCCTCCGGGCTCCTCTGTCCATTGGATTTCCCAGGTAAGAATACTAGAATGGGTTGCCATTTCTTTCACCAGGGAATCTTCCTGACCAGGAATCAAACCCAGGTCTCCTGAATTGTAGGCATTCTCCTGCATTGTAGGCAGATTATTTAAGGGCTGAGCCACCAGGAAAACCCTTCTTAGGCTATTGGAAGGATGCTTGCTGTGAGTCCCTGAGAGTAAGGACTATGTTTTTAGGAAATAACTGAGTCATTCTGCACTGCCTTCAGCAAGTCTGCACCACAGCCTGTCTCACGGAGGCCACACTGTTAATTCTCTAACCACCTTCATAGTTGTTCTCGTAAGCTTTGACTTCACACATATCTGAACTTGAATTATACCTGTAAACTGCTTGCTGAGTGACTCGGAACATTAAGCTTCAGTGTCCCCATGCAACATACGGAATCAGTAATGAGAATCTAGCTTACACGGCCAATCTGTCTTGCAGTTTTGGAGGCAGGAGCCTGGGCTCCAGTGTTATCTTCATCACGTCTTAGCTCTCCAGCTCTCTGTGCGTTAGCTCCCTCAACTGTGGGAGAAAGACGACAGTGACAGCAGCTGCTCCGAAACTTTGTTAGTGTACTTTTGTGTGACAAGTAAATAAATTATATGTAAAGTGCTTAGAATATTGCATTTCACATCACAATCATTATATAAATGATAACTATTATTTAAAAAATCTAGCGACATAGTTCTAATTATTAGCTAGGGATAAGCGAGAGCAGTGGGGTTGTTTCCGTTGCTGTTTAGTCATTAAGTTGTGTCCAACTCTTTGTGACCCCATGGACTGTAGCTCGTCAGGCTTCTCTGTCCATGAGATTCTCCAGGCAAGGATACTGGAGTGGGTTCCCATTTCCTTCTCTAGAAGATCTTCCCAGATCAGGGATTGAACCCACATCTCCTACATCGGTAAATGGATCCTTTACTGCTGAGCAGAGAGCAGTGGAGTAATTGAAACTAATCTTCAGTTCAGTTCAGTTCAGTCGCTCAGTCGTGTCTGACTCTTTGCGACCCCATGAATCACAGCACGCCAGGACTCCCTGTCCATCACCAACTCCCGGAGTTCACTCAAACTCATGTCCATCGAGTCGGTGATGCCATCCAGCCATCTCATTCTCTTTACCTATTATGTGCTAGTCTATCTAAAGTGAGACAGCAAGAAAGTGTAGATAGATAGTTTTCCTAATTCAACCTGTCAGAGAAAGCATGTGAAATATTGTTGTCACTATTATAGTAAAATTTTAAATGTATGTAATGTTATATATAATAATATGGATATAGTATATGCATTAAGTACAGCAGATTCTCTCTCTCTCTCTATATATACATACACACACACACACATGATTGTGCAAGGTCATACAGTCCACGTGGCTAATATGAGATTCTAACCAAATGCTTATTAACTCTAAATTTAGGTCTTATCATTTCTGAACACTCTGATTACCTTGCAAACAGGCAAAATAAGAATAAATTAACTGCTATCCTAACAAGGTGCTGCATCTCATTCACACTCTTTGAGGTAATAACATAAGACAGCATCATAACCCTTCTAATTCTCTTAGACTTTTTTGTGCCTATGTTATAGCATACTTTTAGTGATTAGATGATATTACAACAATGAAGTTCTTAGCCCTGTACTGTCTCAATCATTTTATGTAAGTGAGAGAATGACCCCAACCATTTGTTCTAGCTAACTGTGGCAGTAGTAACAAAGCTCATTGGAGGTTTCACTTGCTTGTTTTATAGATTTCCAAGTCATCCTTCAAGGTTACAATAAAAAGTCTTATATTTCAAAGTCATGTTCAAATTCTCCTTGCTTCCAGAAAATTTCTGAGATTACAGAAACAGAAATTGACAAAATTCTTAGACTCAACATCGTGAATTATACTAGGATAAAAATTAAATGCAGCTGTTTGTGTTTGTTCACATATATAATTAGTGAGGAGACTATATACAGTGGTTTTTAAAGATGAGAAGTTAGTTTAATACTAATTTTTTGCCCACTTTACTCAGTCATCTAATATTTATGCTGTGCTTACTAGAAGCCAAGAATGATAAAGAATGCCAAAGAGAAGAGCAGTTAATTACTTTAATCTCCTTGACTTAGTATCTTGACAGGATTTAAGGACTTGTCTTAAACTCGTCCCTGTCTAAAACATGCTCTCAGCTGATGTTTACTGACATTTGCTTTCATTTCACTAATATCAATTTGCTTTTATTATTTTTTTAATAGCTGAAGTATATCTCATTGTATCACTCTAATCACAGTCAAGAGTACAACACACTAATATCTATTAAATACTGGACAGAAGGAGTGCATTGTTCTAGAGTTATTGCAAGATGTACTCAAGTTAACACACTTTTAATAACAGGTATATTTTTCCTCTTATCATCATTTCATTTATTGCTTCATTATGCAGTTAATCCTCTGTACTAGCTATAGTACTATACTTGAGAATTAAAAAAAGTAAGAAATATGAGATGTTATCTGTACACATCTGTCCAGTAGAAGAACTAGCTATTAATCAAACAAATAAAATAAAACTATCAACCATGAGATAAAGCCACTAAATTCTGAAATATGTTTCTCAGAATTTATATTTGGAAGGAGATTTGGTCTGGGACTCTTGACTTGATTGCTTGTTTGTTTGTTGAAACAATAAAATAACCTTATATCTATTTTTTTCTCTGTCAACATAGCATCTTAGGATGTTAGAATTCTCAGAAGAAGAAAATAACACAAAATATGGACTTTTTAGATGGAAACTATACCTTGGTGACTGAGTTTATTCTGTTAGGGTTTCCAACTCGCCCTGAACTGCAGATTGTCCTGTTTCTCCTGTTTCTGACTTTGTACTCTATGATTTTAATGGGGAACATCGGATTGATGATGTTAATTAGGGTTGATCCGCACCTTCAAACGCCCATGTATTTTTTCCTTAGTAACCTATCCTTTGTAGACCTTTGCTATTCTTCAGTCATCGTTCCCAAAATGCTTGTCAACTTCGTCTCTCAGAACAAGTCAATTTCCTATCACGGCTGTGCACTGCAGTTCTATTTCTTCTGTGCTTTTGCAGATACCGAATCCTTTATCTTGGCTGCCATGGCGTATGACCGCTATGTCGCCATCTGTAACCCTTTACTGTACACGGCTGTGATGTCTCGGGGCATCTGCATATGGTTGATCGTCTTGTCATACTTTGGAGGCAATATGAGTTCCCTGGTGCACACATCCTTTGCGTTTATTCTGAAATACTGTGATAAAAATGTCATTAATCATTTTTTCTGTGACCTCCCTCCCCTGCTTAAGTTATCGTGCACAGACACATCACTTAATGAGTGGCTTCTTTCCACATATGGCAGCTCAGTGGAAATTGTCTGCTTCATCGTCATCACCGTCTCCTACTTTTACATTCTCCTCTCAGTGTTAAAGATCCGTTCTTCCAGCGGGAGGAAGAAAACCTTCTCTACGTGTGCTTCTCACCTGACATCCGTGGCCATCTACCAGGGAACTCTGCTCTTCATTTACTCACGACCCAGCTACCTGTATTCTCCCAACACTGATAAAACCATCTCAGTGTTCTACACCATCATCATCCCAGTGCTGAATCCCTTGATTTATAGTTTGAGAAACAAAGACGTAAAAGACGCTGCTAAAAAAGTCTTAAAACCAAAGATAAATTCCTCCTGAGATATAAGGTTCCAGGATTCATCTAAATCCCTGATTACAAACTCTAGTTGGATGTATGCTCAGTCTTGTCCAACTCTTTGCGACCCCATGTACTATAACCTGCCAGGCTCTTTTGTCCTTGTAATTATCCAGACAAGAATACTGGAATGGGTTGCCATTTTCTCCTCCAGGGAACTTCCCTACCCAGGGATGGAACCTGTATCTCTTGCTTATCCTGCATTGACAGGTGGATTCTTTACCCCTGCAATGCCTGGGACAAACTGTAGCTAAGAACCTGCAACAACCTTGCCAGCACATACACAATTTCTCACACAAGCATTTTATCAAACATTTGTTTTCACAGAGCCAAACACATTTCATAGCCCCCAGATAAAGGAAACATTTAAAAGTTTCAAAATTGCTGCAAACTAATAGTTGGATAGCTTTCCAACTATTCAGTTCAGTTCAGCCACTCAGTCATGTCTGACTCTTTGCAACCCCATGGACTGCAGTACGCCAGGCTTCCCTGTCCATCACCAACTCCCGGAGCTTGTTCAAACTTATGTCCATCGAGTTGATGATGCCATCCAACCATCTCATCCTCTGTTGTCTCCTTCTCCTCCTGCCTTCAATCTTTCCCAGCTATGGGGTCTTTTCCAATGAGTCAGTTCTTCACATCAGGTGACCAGAGTATTGGAGCTTCAGCTTCAGCATCAGTCCTTCCAATGAATATTCCTTTATTATTGACTGGTTTGATCTTCTTACAGCTCAAGGGATTCTCAAGAGTCTTCTCCAGCATGACAGTTCAAAAGCATCAATTCTTTGGTACTCAGCTTTCTTTATGGTCCATCTTTCACATCCATACATGACTCCTGGAAAAACTATAGCTTTGACTCGACAGACCTTTGTTGCTAAAGTAATGTCTCTGCTTTTTAATATGCTGTCTAGGTTTGTCATACCTTTTCCTCCATGGAGCAAGTGTCTTTTAATTTCATGGCTGCAGTCACCATCTGCAGTGATTTTGGAGCCCAAGAAAATAAAGTCTGTCACGTCCAACCATTAGGAGCTGGGAGTTAATTCTAGAACAGTTTGTATTAGGTTGTCTTAAAAGATATAGTAAGAACCTCAGAGATTGTGTCTGTGTGTGTTTTCATGTGTAGAATATCAAGATTGCATTTACGAAATTGCTGAATTAGGGAAGAAGCCAGATTCCTTTGGTTTCTGTGCTATCTCTTGTACCCAACTAGTCAATTGCACTTTGATCAAGTTACTTAATTTTTCTGTCTCAATTGTATGAGCTGTAAAATGAGGAGAGTATAGTACCTACATCAATGACTGTTGCATGTTTGACTAAATGCTGAGAATCATGCCTGAATCATTTTAAACACTTGATAGATCTTAAACACATATATTTCTTTAATCAATTAAAATACATAAAAGTGCAACAAGATGGCAGGGGTGCTAGGAAAGCAATAATACCAAATCAAATACCTTTTCTTAAGTGCTGTCCAATAGCAAGTCAAGAACCTTCTATACCTAATCTAATCCAAATTAATTTGAAAACCTTTTCTAAGTGGCATCTTGTAGACTAAAGGTTAATTGCAAAGTGTTTGTTTTTCTCCCTGTCTTTTATTTTTATGTGTGAAAGTATTACTGAAAGTATGGAACATCCTTCTCTGCTATCAGAAACACAATGAGCTACTAAGTGTATAACCTGTGTCTTCAATAGCCGGTCAACTGATGTGACATTGGGAAACAACACAGAGAACATTCACTTGAAGCCTGGACATAAAAGGACGTGTATAATTGCAAAATATATTTCTATAACTTATGTTTTTGCGGTTTATTATTATTTTCATCATTATTATTTATTATATCATTATTTAATTGCCATTTATATATCTATCGGTGAGGTATCTGTTCAAATCATGTCCCTATTTTTAATTGGGTTGTGTTTTTATTATTTATAAACATTTTTGTACAGTCTAGCTACAAATTCTTTGTTGCAAAAATGTTTTGCAAATATTTTCTTCACTTCATCTATAAATCTAACATCTATCTATATTACATAATAATACATAGCATTACATAATAATATAAAACATTAAAAATGATTTCATAAAGTTATGTAACAGGGATAATTAATAATCAACAAAACATTTTCCTCCTCTGCTTATATTCTATTCACACTGCTTCAGTTTTTGTTTGCTGTATAACCACTACCTCAAAATGGCCCAGGTTAAATAACTGGGCTGAATTCTATTATTCTTCATGCTGACCATGGTCAGACGGTATTGTACCATACAGCATCCCATGGACAGAGGAGCCTGGTGGGCTACAGTCCAGGGGGTCGCTAAAGTGTTGAACATGACTTAGTGACTAAACAACAACAACCAAGTATGAACGTTAGTTTGAAGGTTCTTGTTGCTTTATTTCAAAAGTAGTTGAGGTTCCATACTACAAATAACAACCTGTGAAAAACTGAACTTCATGTGAACAATATGTCATATTCTTTAGGTCTATAAAGTATACACATCACTCACATTCCAATTTTCAGATATTATCCAGGACACACACACATGCAAACACGTGACACACATATAAATGCATGCAAACACAGTGTAGGTAAGTCTATATATTTCAGAAACAATTGAAAGTGAAAGTCACTCAATTGTGTCTGACTCTTTGTGACCCCATACAGTCCATGGAATTCTCCAGGCTATAATACTGGAGTGGGTAGCTATTTCCTTCTCCAAGAGCTCATTCCCAACCCAGGGATCAAACCCAGGTCTCCCTTATTGCAGGCAGATTCTTTACTAGCTGAGCTATGAGGGAAGCCCACAGCATTTATTATCACTCATCTCATTTCCATTTTATAAAGAAAAAGTCTTTTTTATATTTCACCAGAGTGGGTAGCTGTTCTTTTCTCCAGGGGATTTTCCCAACCCAGGGATTGAACCCAGGTCTCCCACATTGCAGGTAGATTCTTTACCATCTGAGCCACCAGGGAAGTGCAAGAATATTGGAGTGGGTAGTCTACCCATTCTCCAGGGATCTTCCTGGCACAGGAATCAAACCAGGGTCTCCTGTATTGCAGGCTGATTCTTTACCAGCTGAGTTACAGGGTAGCTCAAGAGATAAAAATATATGTGTTAAATAAGTTTGTAGAAATGTTTCCCTTCCATCAGTAAAGAGATTCTTTCTTTGGCACCAGACAATTCCCACAGAAAGGTAATTAATATTATGACAAAACAAAAATACACATCCAGAGAACTGCTCATTAATCCTTGCTTAATGTCTCACCAAATACTGAACATAACATAAACCAAAACCAGAAACATAATTATTTTATTATGATCAATCCATGATATGCTCATTATTTCTGGAACTGATGCAGATGCTCTTAAAACAATCATGGTTTTGAGAAATATTAAAATTGTTATCTTGTTTTGTATCCACATGAATATTCACAGAAAATGCTTGGTCCTGCCACTTACAGCCAGGTATCTCTAACATTAGAGTCTCATCCACATTATTTTGAAGAGGAGAAGACAGGTAAATTCATCAAATATATTCTCTGAAGTAAAGAAAGAAAGGCTCAGAGACAAGCTTGTAGAAAGTAACAAGCCTCACAAATTACATTTAGATTTGGTTCATTTTCTCAACTTTCTATACCAGGTATTTGTTTTTACTGAGTAATAACAATTATGCCTTTTTCAAGAGTGGGTGCATGAATGTATAATTTTCTGAATATAAAGACAATTGCATATAGAATTGTGTTCTATCATGATACATTGCAGATGTGCAGAAGTGTTACACATCCATGTGTCCTTTTCTTGATCATTTTCTGAAAGCTTAGACAAGAACAAAGAAAAATGGATGGAGGGAATTGCTCCTCCATGACTGGATTCATTTTCTTGGGAATTACTGATAACACTGAGGACAAAGTGACCATATTTACCATGGTTCTGATTGTTTATCTCATTGGCCACTTGGCAAATCTTGGAATGATAATCCTGATTAAGATGGGTCTCCAGCTGCACACACCCGTGTACTTTTTCCTTGGTCACCTCTCATTCTGTGACCTCTGCTATTCCACTGCAATTCACCCCATGATCATGGACCTATTTGCCAAGAACAAATCAATCTCTTTCCATGGCTGTGCCCTGCAATTCTTGGTCTTCTCTATCTTTGCCGATTCTGAGTGTCTCCTGCTGGCCGTGATGGCCTATGACCGGTACAAGGCCGTCAGCAGCCCCTTGCTCTATGCGGTCAGCATGTCCAGCCAGGTGTGCTCCCTACTCGTGGCTGGGGTTTACATGATGGGGATGACAGATGCTCTAATACACACAACATTAGCATTCCACTTATGTTTCTGTGGGTCAAATGAGATTAACCATTTCTTCTGTGATTTACCTCCACTTTCCCTCCTTTTCCGCTCTGATATACAGGTCAATGAGTTGGCATTATTCACTCTTTTTGGTTTTATTGACATGAGTACCATTTCAGGAGTCCTTTTCTCTTATTGTTATATCATCCTATCAATCTTGAAGATCCACTCTACTTAGGGGAAGTTCAAAGCTTTCTCCACCCGCACCTATCATTTCAATGTTGTGATAATTCTCTAGGGAACTGTACTTTTCTTGAATTTCAGGACAAATACTTCCTACTCTCCAGATCAAGACAAATGACCTAATTGTTCTACACCTTTGTGATTCCCATGTTAAATCCTCTGTTATATAGCCAGAACAAATATGTGAAACAGGCCCTGAAAAACTGGAAAATGAAAGGTGGTTTTAAAGGGTGTACTATAAATATATAGACACACATACATATGTCTGTTGCTTTTGTAAAATTGTATTCATGATCCAAGGGAAATGAAATCGTTTCAAATACTTTAAAGGAGTAAATAAATATTTGTAATAAAGTGTAATCTTTAAAAATACTACCATTGCAAAACACAGCATCTTCATTGTGTATATACAACTTGTATATAGCACTTCCTCTTTGCTAAATACTTCCAGAATTTTGCAGTTTTGTCAGATATTATGGTTAATTCTTTCCTTCAAATATTATTTCAATTACACTAAGATTTATTGTATATTTACTGAGAGACCTTTGAGCATTTAGGTCCTTTATATTCTATGATACACACTGCATTTTCTATATTAATGACTATCAGTTCAGTTCAGTCGCTCAGTCATGTCTGACTCTACAACCCAATGAACTGCAGCATGCCAGGCTTCCCTGTCCATCACTAACTCCCGGAGTCCACATAACCCATGTCCATTGTGTCGGTGATGCCATCCAACCATCTCATCCTCTGTCATCCCCTTCTCCTCCTGTCTTCAATCTTTCCCAGCATCAGGGTCTTTTCAAATGAGTCAGCTCGTCGCATGAGGTGGCCAAAGTATTGGAGTTTCAGCTTCAACATCAGTCCTTCCAGTGAACACCCAGGACTGATCTCCTCTAGGATGGACTGGTTGGATCTCCTTGCAGTCCAAGGGACTCTCAAGAGTCTTCTCCAACACCACAGTTCAAAAGCATCTATTCTTTGGTGTTCAGCTTTCTTTATAATCCAACTCTCACATCTGTACATGACTACTAGAAAAACCATAGCCTTGACTAGACGGATCTTTGTTGGCAAAGTAATGTCTCTGCTTTTTAATATGTTCTCTAGGTTGGTCATAAGTTTTCTTCCAAGGAAACTTTTAATTTCATGGCTGCAGTCACCATCTGTAGTGATTTTGGAGCCTAAAAAAATAAAGTCAGCCACTGTTTCTACTGTTTCTCCATCTATTTGCCATGAAGTGATGGGACCAGATGCCATGATCTTTGTTTCCTGAATGTTGAGCTTTGAGCCAACTTTTTCACTCTCCTCTTTCACTTTCATCAAAAGGCTTTTTAGTTTTTCTTCATTTTCTGCCATAAGGGTAGTGTCATCTGCATATCTGAGGTTATTATTATTTTTCCTGGCAATCTTGATTCCAGCCTGTGCTTCATCCATCCCAACATTTCGCATGATGTACTCTGCATATAAGTTAAATAAGCAGGGTGACAATATACAGCCCTGACATACTCCTTTTCCTATTTGGAACCAGTCTGTTGTTCCATGTCCAGTTGCTTCCTGACCTGCATACAGATTTCTCAACAGGCATGTCAGGAGAGGGTGCGGAGAATAGAAAAAAACTCCTACACTGTTGTGGGAATGTAAACTGGTACAGCCACTATGGAGAACAGTATGAAGTTCCCTTAAAAACTTAGAAATGGAACTAACACATGATCCAACCATCCCAACCCAGGGCATATATTCAGAGAAAACTGTAGTTTGAAAGGATATGTGTACCCCAATGTTCACTGCAGTGCTGTTTACAACAGCCAAGACATAGAAGTAACCTAAATGTCTGTTAACAGATGAATGGATAAAGAAGATGCAGTGCATATTTATAATGGAGGATTTGTTGTTGTTCAGTCACTTAGTCATGTCCAACCCTTTGTGACCCCATCGACTGCAGCATACCAGGCCTCCCTGTCCTTCATTATCTCCCAGAGTTTGCTCAAACTCATGTCCATTGGGTCATCATCCAACCAGCTCATCCTCTGGCATCCCCTTCTCATCTTGCATTCAACCTTTCCCAGCATCAGGGTCTTTTATAAAGAGTCAGTTCTTCGCATCAGGTGGCCAAAGGATTGGAGTTTCATCTTTAGCATCAGTCCTTGCAATGAATATTCAGGACTGATTTCCTTTAGGATTGACTGCTTTGCTCTCACTGCAGTCCAAGGGACTTCATACTCAAAGTTTGCTCTAAGATCTTTGTATCTGGTATGATTGGGCTACTTCCAAAGATACCAAGACTATGACTCATTGGAAAATGAGTGTGCAATGACTATGATTGTCATTGGAAAAGACCCTGATGCTAGGAATGATTGAAAGCCAGAGGAGAAGGGGATGACAGAGAATGAGATGGTTGGATGGTATCACCAAGTCAGGTCAGTTCAGTTCAGATGCTTAGTCATGTCCGACTGTTTGCAACCCCATGGACTGCAGGATGCCAGGCTTCCCTGCCCATCACCAACTCCCAGAGCTTACTCAAACTCATGTCCATTGAGTAGATGATGTCATCTGGTCCCATCACTTCAGGGCAAATAGATGGGGAATCAATGGAAACAGTGACAGACTTTATTTTCTTGGGCACCAAAGTCTCTGACTCAATGGACATGAGTTTGAGCAAGCTCCCAGAGTTGGTTGGAGTCTCAATATTGAGACTTCTGTCTCATAGAATGAATGTGGATAGTAGCAAACAAATTACTTAAAAAAATTTATGAACTCTGTTTATTTAGAAAAATCATTTGTGTAAAATTTTTTAAATGAGTCATCTTTGCATATATGAACTTTATCAGTAGAAAATTCTGAACAGTTACATTCTTATTTTTTGTTCCTCAGCCTCCACTTTAATGGGCTTCCCTGGTGGCTCAGAGGTTAAAGCGTCTGCCTCCAATTCGGGAGACCCAGGTTTGATCCCTGGGTTGGGAGGATCCCTGGAGAAGGAAATGGCAACCCACTCCAGTACTCTTGCCTGGAGAATCCCACAAACAGAGGAGCCTGGTAGGCTACAGTCCACCGGGTCACAAAGAGTCGGACACGACTGAGCGACTTTAATAGACAGAAGTATTAGTATTATACTTAATAGTAAATAAATATTTAGATAGTATTACCTTTTCAAATTCTTGCAGTAGAAAATTTAGGAAATGAAAAAAAATCATTGATTTTATTCCTGAGGTCTTAAATGTAATATAAATATTCTTATATAAATAAGATGTAATTCAGAAAGAAAAAAGTACATTATTTAAGAAATGTGAGGGAGTCATAAAGTCAATGAAATGCTTGTAAGAAATGTGGTAGGATGAGAATAAGACAATGTGTGGTGATGAAAGCTACCTTGAAAGGTAACATTGTTACTAGTGTTATAGCATCATTATTCATAATAGATAAAAAGTAGAAAAAACCTGATAGTCACTTAGCTGAAGAGGGAATCTACAAAGTGTATTGTATCTTTGAAATATTATTGTCCCAAAATGATGAAACAAAATACTGATAAGTGGAGCAACATGGATGCAACTTGAAAACATTATCTTCAAGGAAAGAAGGCTGACAGGAAAATAAAATAAGCAAAGGAACAAAACATATTAGAAAAAAAAGGTGTCACATGATTCTGTTTGTTTGAGACATCCATAATAGGAAACCGCATAGAATTAGTGGTTGCTATGGGCTAAGGACGGAGAAGGCAATGACAAGCCACTCCAGTACTCTTGCCTAGAAAATCCCATGGATGGAGGAGCCTGGTAGGCTGCAGTCCATGGGGTCACTCAGTCGGACACGACTGAGTGACCTCACTTTCACTTTTCACTTTCACGCATTGGAGAAGGAAATGGCAACCCACTCCAGTGTTCTTGCCTGGAGAATCCCAGCTGGAGAATCCCAGGGACGGAGGAGCCTGGTGGGCTGCTGTCTATGGGGTCGCACAGAGTCGGACACGACTGAAGCGACTTAGCAGCAGCAGCAGCAGCATGGGCTAAGGAAGGAGAAGCTATCTGACAGGTAGCAGGTGAGGGCTTCTTATTGAAGTGATGAAAATATTCTGAATTTAGGTACTGGAGATAACTGAACAATCTTGAAAGCATAATAAAAAACAATAAAAACAAGAACTGCATACTTATATAAGAAAGATCAACTTTATTGTATATGCCTCATATTTCAATAAAAGAAGAAAATACGGTCAAAGTGTAGCAATATTCCTAAATAATGGAGTGAAGGAGACTGTTTCAAAGACACAACGACCAATCCAAAGGAGCTGAAAATGATGGGGGGAGGATCTTTCTGAGTTTCATCGGGTTTCCTCTTTGACTGGACAAGGAGGAGATAGTCTCAGGGTAACTGAAGCACTCCATACAAACAAATTGTTATTTTCTTCTACCGTAGATCAATTTGGTAGCAATAGAGAAGCTTCAAAACTTGGCCTTTGCAAAGTTGTTTCTGAATTCACAGGGGAATGCACAGAAGCAGAAACATAATTAATGAAGTGTTTGCTAACATCAGAACCTAGGGGCAGTAACTCAGGGATTTAAGTCCCCATATGCCTGGTAAAATAAAAGACCATCTGCTTATTATCATTTAGCTACCCAAGACCTGCTCATTTCCGGTAGGTTTCCAGGTCCTATCTTAAAGAATATAAGACGAAATAACTTTTTGAGAAAGAAAAAAATGTATTTGTAAGTGAAACGTTTATGCCTACTTACTCAATTAAATTAACTCTGCATTTATTTGCCAGAAACAATATTGATTTCTCTGATTGGGAACCATCTTCCTGAACTTGTTATAACCACGGTATAACTTCTTAATGATTTTATTTTCTTGTTGGCTCACAAAAAATCTTTTACTCCTTTTATCATTGGATAAGTGTATGCATGAATTGAAGGTTTGTTTCATTTTGTTTAAAAAATAATACAACTACTACAGTAAAAATAAAAACTTGCAAATTAATTCTTATGTGAAAAAATGTCATATCTATTTAGGCTTAAGGAAGAAGTTCATTAAATGCATTCTATTCTCATATACATCAAAAACATATGCAAGTCAAGAGGGGGGTGATATATTTATAACTGTGGCTGAGTTGCTTTGCTGGGTGACAGAAAGCAACACAACACTGTACAGCAATTTCACTGCAATTAAAACAGACAGGCATGTCACACATGACACACGCAGACACACACACAAGAGAGGGCATGTGTGTGTCTCAGAAGGAGTTATTGTCTTTCATCTTGTTTCCATTGTATAATGTTATAGCCAATTTAAAATCCAAACTGATGCAAATGCGTTATATTGTTTTCAATTCCTTTTAGATCTTTTCTTTCACTCATCAAGCGACTTGATTTTTGACAATTATCTCTGCAAAGGGGTAATGAGTATTGTGACAAATCAATAATAAATTACTAGGAATAAAGGTTGATAATACTTAGATGTCTCACTATTAAACACAACATAAAGCCAGTAACAAAATAGTGATCATTATTATTAGTCAGTGACATGATCATTATTTCAGGAATTAATACAAATATTCTTAAACCAATCATGTAGTGAGAAACATTAAAACTGTAATCCCATTTTGTTTCCATGTGAATACTTTCAAGTGTAGAGAATCCTTAGTCCTGTCTTACAGTTCAACATTTCTAATACATTAGAATCTTGTTTCATATTATTTTGAAGAGGAAAAGAGAGGTAAATTAATTCAAATGTATCCATTGAGATAAAAAAGTCAGACTCCAACATGACCTTGTAGGAAGTAACATGCCTCATAAATGACATAATAGATTTGGTTCAGTTTTTCAACAGTCTATTCTAGGTGATTTTTGTTATTGGGTAATAGATGGCTGAAGAAATGTTAGTCACTCAGTCATGTTGGACTTTTTGTGACCCCAGAAACTGTAGCCCACCAGGCTCCTCTGTCCATGGAATTCTTCAGGCAAGAATACTGGAATGAGTAGCCATTCCCTTCTCCAAGGAATCTTCCTGACTTTGGGATCAAACCTGGGTCTCCCATGTTGCAGGCAGATTCTTTATTGTCTGAACCAACAGAGAAGCCCCAATAGATAGCTTTGCCTCTTTAAAGATTGGGCACATGACTGGATGCTTTTCTGAATACAAAAACACAATTATAGAAAGAAATGTGTTCTGTCTTATGATATTTTGCAGATGTGCAGAAGTGTTACCTATCCATGTATTTTTGTTATTTATTTTCTTTAATATTTTTCTAAGAGCATAGACAAGAACAAAGAAGGATGGACAGAGACAATTGCTCCTCCCTGAATGAATTCATTTTCTTGGGAATTACTAATAACACTGTGAACAAAGTGACCCTATTTACCATGGTTCTCCTTGTTTATCTCATCAATCTTCTGGCAAACCTTGGAATGATAACCCTGATTAGGATGGGTCCCCAGCTGCACACACCCATGTACTTTTTCCTCAGCCACCTCTCCTTCTGTGACCTCTGCTATTCCACAGCCATTGGCCCCAAGATGCTGGTGGACCTATTTGCCAAGAACAAATCAATCTCTTTCCATGGCTGTGCCCTGCAATTCTTGGTCTTCTGTACCTTTGCCGATTCTGAGTGTCTCCTGCTGGCCGTGATGGCCTATGACCGGTACAAGGCCATCAGCAGCCCCTTGCTCTATGCGGTCAGCATGTCCAGCCGGGTGTGCTCCCTGCTCGTGGCTGGGGTTTACCTGGTGGGGATGGCAGATGCTCTGATACACACGACATTAGCATTCCGCTTATGCTTCTGTGGGTCAAATGAGATTAACCATTTCTTCTGTGATTTACCTCCACTTTTCCTCCTTTCCTGCTCTGATATACAGGTCAATGAGTTGGCATTATTCCTTGTTTTTGGCTTCATTGAACTGAGTACCATTTCAGGCGTTCTTGTCTCTTATTTTTATATCATCCTTTCAGTCTTGAAGATTCACTCTGTAGAGGGGAGGTTCAAAGCATTCTCTACCTGCACCTCCCATCTAACTGCAGTGGCAATTTTCCAGGGAACTATTCTCTTTATGTATTTCAGGCCGAGTTCATCCTACTCTCTAGATCAAGACAAAATGACTTCATTGTTTTATACTCTAGTGATTCCAATGTTAAACCCTCTGATTTACAGTCTAAGAAACAAGGATGTGAAACAAGCCCTAGAAAAAATAAAACTTAAAAGATGCTGCTGCTGCTGCTAAGTCACTTCAGTCGTGTCCGACTCTGTGCGACCCCATAGACAGCAGCCCACCAGGCTCCCCCGTCCCTGGGATTCTCCAGGCAAGAACACTGGAGTGGGTTGCCATTTCCTTCTCCAATGCATGAAAGTGAAAAGTGAAAGTGAAGTCGGTCAGTCGTGTCCAACCCTTAGCGACCCCATGGACTGCAGCCTACCAGACTCCTCTGTCCATGGGATTTTCCAGGCAAGAGTACTGGAGTGGGGTGCCATTGCCTTCTCCGAAAGATGATGCTAAATGTTTATATTTCACACACAGAAAAACATACACATTGTGGTTTTTGTGTTTGTAAAAAGAAGTTGTCTCATTAAATACATAAATTAATAATAAGCATTAGTTATAAAGCCCAAATTTGAGCAACGTTACAACTTCCAAATACAGCATGCTCATATGTATCAAGAATTTATGTATGGCATGTTCTGATGCTGGGAAGGGTTGGGGGCGGGAGGAGAAGGGGACGACCGAGAATTAGATGGCTGGATGGCATCACCGACTCTGTGGACATGAGTTTGAGTGAACTCCAGGAGTTGGTGATGGACAGGGAGTCCTGGCGTGCTGTGATTCATGGGGTCGCGGAGAGTCGGACACGACTGAGCGACTGAAATGAACTGAACTGAACTGATCTGAACTGAACTGATGTTCTCTTTGTTGAAAACTTTCCTGAGTGTTCTAATTTTGTCACATTGTATTGATTCATTCTTTCATTTATGTACTATTTCAATTAATAGATACTTCTCATGTGTTTACTGACAGATGTTTGAACTTTTTTAAAAAAATATTCTATGGCACATACTATACTTTCTGTACTAATGAATATAAGCTAGTGCTAACCATAAGCATTTGGTAACTAGCTAAAAAATCCATAAGACTCCTCAAATCCTCATGTAATTTAAAAAATAAGGGTTATAAACCTAAATCTAAAAACAAAACTAGTATATCTTTGGATAGATACACTCAGTCTCAAATCTAAAAATCATTCAAATTAGGAAATGAAAGCATATTAGTCAGAGGATGGAACGATTAGATGGATTTTAAGGTGGACAAGCCCATGTCCTTTAGAAGTATGGTATCCTTGTTTGCCACAACATGGAAAAAACTTGAAGGCAGCATGCTAAGTGAGATCAGCCAAACAGTAAAAGATAATACTGTATAATCTCACATATATGTTGAGTCTAAAAAGGATGAACTCATAGAAATAGAGAGTGGATCGGTTGTTTCCAGAGTCTAAAAGGTGGAAGAGATTGGCGATGTTATTCAAAATGAAAAACAATGAATAAGTTCTGAGTCTCTAATGTACATTATGATTCTAGTTAATACTTCTGTACAGTAAACTTGAAATTTGCTAGAAGAGTAGATCTAACTGTCCTCATCAAACCATACTCTAAGCTGTAACTATGTGAATTAGTGAATGTGCTAATTAATTTTATTGTGGTAATCATGTCATAATGCATACATATATCACATTTTCATTTTGAATACCTTACACATGCTATTTGTCAATTTTATCTGAATAAAGCTTGAAAAAATGAAGAAAAGTTTTTAAGTGCCAATGGAAAAGAGCTGAGTAAAGTGCATCATTGTGCAGTCATTATCTATTCATTTTTCTGTCACTTTCTCCATGATAACTTCCTTCGCCTCTTTCCTCTTCTTGGCCCTGGTTGAATGTCTCTCTCTGTCTCTTTGTGAATCACAGACAGCCACCTGCTTAGAGCCTTATTTCTTTCGCTCTGTGAGCATTTCCTGCTGATGGGTTGAGCATTCTATCTACTGTGTCCACAATGTTCCATGTTTTCTGGGGAAATAAACAAATACATAACAAACTAAAAATGCTAGGTAACATTTTTGAGGGTTAATTATATCTCAGTAGCAAAATTAGCACAGAGATATCATCTGCTGTACATATACCATAGTATATATGTTGTGTGCATACACACAACAGATCTTTGAGAAGGAACATAGCATGGTGTGGATACTAAAATAATGTCTCCATGAAGACACGCATATTGATTATACTAGGAGCAAAGAACTGAGTTCCTGGTATTTGACTGTTTCCTTCAGAATAAATAATCTGTTCCTTTAGAAAGTGTGGTTTTTGACCATATATCTGAAAAACCTTATAAAACTGAAAGACATGCATAGTAATCCATTGAAACTGCAAAGTTAAAACTCATTTATGTTCTTAGGTTTTCTCACTGCCATTGCAAAATTTCCTTTTGTGAAAATATTTTAGAATGGCACTAAAGTCTAAAAAATACCTCTCTTTTTCAGGGTAGTGTTTGTCAGACATCATGATAGGTTAGGAAAAGATGTCATGGTGGATAAAAAGCTACAGAGAATTCTTATTTTAGATAAAAGTGTTAAAAGTCTATCTCTAGTACATTTTATCAGTTCACCCAAACTCTTCTGGAGTTGTATCTTATGAGCAAAAATATTGCAGAAAAACATAGTTTGAAATATAATAAAGTCCAATCAAAATAGAGTGTCACTAGACTGCCATGGGGAGAAGGAAATGGCAACCCACTCCAGAGGGCTCTGTCCGTAGGGTCGCACAGAGTCGAACACGACTGAAACGACTTAGCATGCATGCATGCATACATGCAAGCACTGGAGAAGGAAATGGCAACCCACTCCAGTGTTCTTGCCTGGAGAATCTCAGGGACGGAGGAGCCTGGTGGGCTGCTGTCTACGGGGTTGTACAGAGTTGGACACGACTGAAGTGACTTAGCAGTGGCAGCAGACTGCCATGAATAAGCCATTTCACTCCATACGGAAATTCATTACCGTATCTAAAGAGATGGCTGGATGGCATCACCGATTCGATGGACATGAGTTTGAGTGAACTCCGGGAGTTGGTGATGGACAGGGAGGCCTGGCGTGCTGTGATTCATGGGTTCGCAAAGAGTCGGACATGACTGAGTGACTGAACTGAACTGAACTGAAAGACTTATTTGATCTAAAATAGACACATTTTATTTGATCTACTTGTGTGATATGAAAAAGAAAAAAAATTGAGCCCATGAAAGTAAGACCCAAAATGGAATTCACTGATTCTATTTCTCCCATAAATTGGTTAAATAACAAATTATGAAAAATTTTTTTTTGGGGAATTGACAACTCAAATGAAAGTTTGAGCAAGAACATATAATAACTTTTCCATTTTGGGATTCTAAAAAATTAGAAACCAGCACTATAAATTTTGATGTATTTCTCTCTACTTCAATCCCCATCCTCTACTTCCCTTTTCATATCACACCCTTCTCCTGCATCAACAGATATAGCAAATATCATTGTAAAAATGCAATATTGTCAATGACAGAGTGTAGACGGCTAATACTACAGTCAAGTTCTTATATCTTGACCATTTCATCCTTGCCACTGAAATACTTAAGGAGAAATATGGCATAACAATGGTAGATTTGAGTGTATGTCTAGGGCAGAGAAGACAGAGATAGATATGGGACATATAACCACATTTGTAAAAAGCAATGTTCAGTAATCCAGTAAGTACAAAGGTCTGTGCTAAATACAGAGGCAGTGACCTTTCAACCTCTCTGGACATCTCTGTCTCTAGAAATGTGCCATGTACCAGGCAGTAATGTCACTCTAAACTTAGCTCATCTCTCTCCTTTTCTAGCCCTTAGATTCCCCTATGTAAGACAGAGACTTCAGCTAGATTTCCTATGTCTTTTCCAGATGATACAACCTGTCTACATAAAATGTGACTGCTGCTGTGTAAATCAATCCCAGTATTGGAAAAGATGTGGAAAACATTAAAAAAAAAAAGGAGTTACTTTATGTTGAAATCAGAAATTGTACTGTACTTGTAGACTGTTTTAACCTTAAATAGTGGTTACATGAAGCCATCTAGATAGTATGAAATTCAGAAGACCAAACACTTTCAAACACAGTCCTTTTATGTGACTCATAATTCAAATTCAGAATACATAGACTCCTCATCAAAGTGAATATCCACATGTAGTAGCCCTCCTGTAAGTAAAACTTAAATAAAAAGTTAATAGCAAATAAAAACATTATGAGTCACCTGCTGCTGCTGCTAAGTTGCTTCAGTTGTGTCTGACCCTGTGCGACCACATAGACAGCAGCCCACCAGGCTCCCCTGTCCCTGGGATTCTCCAGGCAAGAACACTGGAGTGGATTGCCATTTCCTTCTCCAATGCATGCAAGTGAAAAGTGAAAGTGAAGTTGCTCAGTTGTGTCTGACTCTTAGCCACCCCATGGCCTGCAGCCTACCAGGCTCCTCCGTCCATGGGATTTTCCAGGCAAGAGTACTGGAGTGGGGTGCCATTGCCTTCTCCACCTAAAGAATAGTAAGATGTAAATGACTGAATTAGCAACTGTTAATGAGGATGTGGAACAAGTATGGCCTTTACAATTTACAGTTGGATGAGAATTGTCTGTGTACTTTATCAAACTCTAAACTGTGTCTAATACCATAGAACGTATAATAATACATTTCCTATGGCTCAAAAATGGCATTCTTTGAATTATACCTAAGAGAAATTAATGAATATGACCACCAAAAGTCTTATACAAAAACATTCTTCATTGAATTATCTGTAATAACATAAAACTGAAAACAACCCCCAAAATTTCAACAGTTAAGATCAGGGCTTGACAAACATCCTGAAAGTGTTAAATAGTGTATATATTAGAATTTATAGTTCACAAACTTTGTCACAATCCTCAGATTTTTCCTGTATCACAAAAGCAACCATGAAAATATATAGATAAATGGTATATCCATCTCCAATAAAACTTTAGAGGTCAAGTATACTGACCACAGCTCTAAGTTAAATTACTGTATGGTAAGTTTATACTTGGGAAAAGTACACAACAATGAGGGGGAATTGTGTGAAAGAGATCAAGAATAAAGCTGTGAAAGCTGTATGATTTTATTACTGTATATTTCAAAAGTATCCAAACTGAGTATCATGTGTGCCTGCTAAGCCGCCTCAGTCCTGTCTGACTCTGTGCAACCCTATGGACTGTAGCCTGCCAGGCTCTTCTGTCCAGTCAAGAATACTGGAGTGGGTTGCCATGCCCTCCCCCAGGGGATCTTCCTGACTCAAGGATTGAACCCATATCTCTTTGATCTCCTGCATTGGTAGCTGCATTATTATCCAGCTGAGTCACCTGGGAAGACCGTGAAGTATCACATTTGATATCAATTTGTGATGGATGTGGGGGGACAATTTCTGAGATGTTAGTAATGTTTTCTCTTTGTTCTCATTCTGGGAGCAGAATTTCTTCATTACTGAAGCTTAAATTTATAGAAGAAATTTTCTAAATGTGTCAGTTAAGTTCAGTCACTCAGTCGTGTCCGACTCTTTGTGACCCCATGAATCACAGCACGCCAGGCCTCCCTGTCCATCACCAACTCCCGGAGTTCACTCAAACTCATGTCCATCGAGTCGGTGATGCCATCCAGCCATCTCATTCTCTGTCGTCCCTGTCTCCTCCCACCCCCAGTCCTTCCTAGCATCAGACTTTTTTCCAGTGAGTCAACTTGTCGCATGAGGTGGCCAAAGTATTGCAGTTTCAGCTTTAGCATCAGTCCTTCCAATGAACACCCAGGACTAACCTTCTTTAGATTGGACTGGCTGGATCTCCTTGCAGTCCAAGGGACTCTCAAGAGTCTTCTCCAGCACCACAGTTCAAAAGCATCAGTTCTTCGGTGATCAGCTTTCTTCACAGTCCAACTCTCACATCCATACATGACCATGGGAAAAACCATAGCCTTGACTAGATGGACCTTGGTTGGCAAAGTAATGTCTCTGCTTTTTAATATGCTATCTAGGTTGGTCATAACTTTCCTTCCAAGGAGTAAGCGTCTTTTAATTTTCTGGCTGCAATCAGCATCTGCAGTGATTTTGGAGCCCCAAAAAATAGTCTGACACTGTTTCTACTGTTTCCCCATCTATTTCCCATGAAGTGATGGGACCAGATGCCGTGATCTTCGTTTTCTGAATGTTGAGCTTCAAGCCAACCTTTTCACTCTCCTCTTTCACTTTCATCAAGAGGCTTTTGAGTTTCTCTTCACTTTCTGCATAAGGGTGGTGTCATCTGCATATCTAAGGTTATTGATATTTCTCCCAGCAATCTTGATTCCAGCTTGTGCTTCTTCCAGCCAAGCGTTCCTCATGATGTACTCTGCATAGAAGTTAAATAAGCAGGGTGACAATATACAACCTTGATGTACTCCTTTTCCTATTTGGAACCAGTCTGTTGTTCCATGTACAGTTCTGACTGTTGCTTCCTGACCTGCATGCAGGTTTCTTAAGAGGCAGGTTAGGTGGCCTGGTATTCCCATCTCTTTCAGAATGTTCCATAGTATTGTGATCCACACAGTCAAAGGCTTTGGCATAGTCAATGAAGCAGAAATAGATGTTTTTCTGGAACTCTAAATGTGTTTTGTACTCTAAAAAAGAATTTTCCTTAAACAAAGCATGTTCACTATCAGAGTACTATTTTTTTTAATATGATAGTTTCTTATACAAAATAAGTATTGACTATATATTTGTGAAACTGAGGTAGTACACACATTCATATCTCAGTACACAATTAATCTTTATATTACTAGAAGCACTCCTTTCTTGTAGAACAACACTGTCTATAGCCACTGGCTCTCCTAGTCATTCTCCTGGCAGCCATGAGACATAATGAATTTTGGTACCTGATCACGCAGTGAACTCTGTGTCACAGTACTCCAGGTTTGAGGGACATACGACTATGTTCTGAGACAGTCATATTCTGAGTAGATAGTTGCCTACACAGGATTTTACTGTCACCATGGGTGGCTCAGAGGTTAAAGCGTCTGCCTCCAATGTGGGAGACCCGGGTTCGATCCCTGGGTCGGGAAGATCCCCTGGAGAAGGAAATGGTAACCCACTCCAGTATTCTTGCCTGGAGAATCCCATGGACGGAGAAGCCTGGTAGGCTACAGTCCACGGGGTCGCAAAGAGTCGGACACGACTGAGTGACTGAACTGAACTGATGAGCACAAGGAAATCCTGAAATCTAATTTTTTCTCATTTGCTCTTATCCGACACATACATTTTCTCCTTGAGACATGTTTTTCAGTTATCTCAGATCTCCATTTTTAAAGAAAAATCCCATTGGGAGATATTTTAGGTTGCCCAGCTTGTATTGATAATGTAGTTACCCAAAGTCAGGTTGAAATTGTTGGGTGGGAGTAGGTTTAACAGAGGTTATCCTGTGTAGTCCTGAGGAGCAGCACTGATAAAAAGCTAATGGCAGGTCTGGTTGACCAAAATGTAACCCAAGAGATTTCTGCATCCCAGAAGACAGGGACTTACCTGAGGGAAAAATTAATTAGGACAGGGGTAGAATTAGGTGACCAAGGACTATCCCACACATATCCACATTGTGCCCGAAAGTGAACAAATTATGGTTTCAAACTCTTTTGTAACACAGAGACATCAGTTTCTTGATTTTAACTGGTGGAAAATTATTGGCAATTAGTTATGTGGCTTAACATTTGCCTCAACTTTATCTCCGCAGGAGGACAGTTGGTATTTGAGGATTGAGCGGTCACACCAAGAATGGCAGTGACATAAAAAAAGACATAAAAAATTATCCCTATTATTTTCCCAAAACTAAAAACACAGTAATTGCATGAAATTTAGTTTGATGAGTTTCCAAGCTTTAGAGAAAAAAAGGTAGGTAAAAATCAAGAAACAATTAAATAATCAGAGAAGTAACCCCCAAAATAAAAGATAATCTGTGTCCTTGTTAAATCCTGAATGAGAATTCACATGAAACAGGAAAAATTAGGTATGATCAGTATTTCTAATTTTAACCCATTTAGCAGATACTGTCACTTTATTGTAATTTTCCTAAAAACTAACGATAGGAAACTCATGTAGAATGTTTCTATTTGCACATCTTCTTGGTGAGGATATCTATTCAATCCTTTGCCTAAATTTTATTATTATAATTTGTTTTCTTATTATTGATGACAGCATTTCATAAAGTTTGGATACAAGTTCTTTTTCAGATGTGTAGGTATACTCTTCAAATATTTTCATCACTTTTCAAATGTATATTAATATATAATAAATATATAATGCAAATATATGAAATAAATATATATACTACAAACATATATGGACAATACCCCTAAACTATTCTCTTATTTATATATCC
This sequence comes from Moschus berezovskii, assembly GCF_049115385.1. Taxonomy (NCBI): domain Eukaryota; kingdom Metazoa; phylum Chordata; class Mammalia; order Artiodactyla; family Moschidae; genus Moschus; species Moschus berezovskii. Next base: position 83,719,963 of record NC_142475.1, read on the forward strand.
ACACCACTGCAGTTATCTCTTGCTATTAAACAGTATCCAAAACCACATGACTTAAATAGCTTCCTGTGGAGTTTAGTTGGTAAACATCTCCCTGCAATGTGGGAGACCTGGATTCAATTCCTGGGTTGGGAAGTTCCCCTGGAGAAGGAAATGTCACCCCACTCCAGGGGTGTCTCCTCTTGCCTGGAGAATTCCATGGACAGAGGAGCTTGGTGGGCTACAGTTTGCAAGTTGGACATGACTTAGCAGTATCTTTCTTTTAAAATAATGATCACTGATTCATTATTTTGTTCATCCTCATATTGACTGAGGTCACATGAAATATTCAATGGAAAGACAGGCTAGGTTATAAGGTAACTCACATCTGTCTCTGGATGAGAATGGCTGGAAAGACGAGCTCATATTCTCCTCTTCCCCCTTTAAGCAATCTCAGAATCTGTCACAAGGTATTCTCAGATGGTTAGATGGACTTCCCACCTGGTATATCACATGGCTTTCAGATACTGTCTTCCTAAAGGCTTAATGCAGGATTGACTCACAGGGGTTCCCCTGGAGGCCCGATGGGTGACTCCATGTTTCTACCGCAGGCAGACTTCCATTCCTGGTTGGAAAAAAAGATCCCAGTGTTGTGTGGCGCAGGGTGGGGGGAGGCGGGAAGTGCAAAACTGACTTGCATTATTTCTGCCAATCTCTGTTGGGCAAAGCAGCTAAAGTATAGCAAATATTCAAAAGGAGGATAAATAGGTAATGTATTTCTAAAAAATATGTGTGTGAAAAATGACAGTTATCTTTAGTCTACCCAAAATGTCATTTTCCCAGTGTAGAACTCTGTAATTTCTAATTCCAGATAGATTTATTAATAGCTTTAATGCTTTACTTAGATCTGTCAGCTCGTGTACAATCTCTTTTCAATTTTGTTGTGCATATACTTACACAAAGTCCCTGACTGAAGCATTACATCAACAAGCACACATAGCAATTGAGAGTGATGGGCATTTAAATCATTCAGGTCACTGTGAAAGGAAGATTAGTTCAGAGACCCCCCTTATCACCCCAGATACTGAGATGTTAGACTGAGTTTTAGGTATTGGGGACCAGCCTCGATATGGCCCAGGGTATCCTCGGGATGAACGGTGTTGGCGTTAGCGAGAGAGAGAGAGAGAGAGAGACAGGGGCTGATGATTCCTTGGTTTACGCTGGAAACCAATAAAACCCCAGCACGGGGTTTGCTCTGTTTACGTAGGCCGCGGGCGCCCTCTCGAATCACTGGAGGCACCCCACCAGGGCACTCCCTTGAGTGGGTCTTAGAAGCCCAGGCAGATAAGTAAACGCAGAGGGCCCAGCGCTCCAAGGATCTCAACCAGAAAAAGGAGACTAGAGAAAAGGACGGAAAAAGAGAAAGAACGACATGGGGAGACCAAGCTTCAGTGAGCAAGGCCCAAAACTTTATTTTCCAGTGCTGTTTTTATACCCTAAGTTGTGCACATAAAAAATAGAGAAAGAGAGGTATAGAGTCACACCAAAATCACGCGGGGTCAGCAGTCTTGACCCTTATCAGGATCAGGGCTCATTTTTGTATGTCTCATGATATACAAAAGTTTTAGGTGGTTTACATCATCTTCTGGCCAGGAGGCCTGCTAACAGTTTATGGCCCTCTCTCCTAACAAAGGTTAGTTAGCTAGAAAAAGGCTTATATTCTTTTAAGTTGACTTTCCTAAAGTCAGGTGCTATTCTCCAAAGACACATGACAAAGTTACATTCCTATAAGGCAAGGGTGTAGTGAGCTACAAGAAAGGAATTTATTAACTTAAGATCTGATGTGGTTAAATCAAAGGCTACTACTTATTTTTTCTATATGTGATTAATATATTTCCAAGGATACAATAGATAGAGGAAACTTTGCAGCAAGCATTGATTCAACAATGAAATCTTTTTTATTACTATTCTAATGATTTTAACTTCTTCAACAAATTCCTGTATTTTAGAATATTAGGCTTTCTGTCCTTGCATGGCTGGGAGGCTGTAAACAGTCACATTCATAGTTGTAAGAGCCCTGACAAACTTGTCATGCAAGTTAGAAAGCTATCAGAGGGGCTTGGATTGGAACACTCCTATTAGGCCAAGGAGAACTTTTTAACTACAGCTCTGAATTAATGTTTTCAGAGAAAGGTGGTTGGGGGGAAGCCCCCGTAAGTATTAGAGGACTTGATAAGAGGTGTAAGATAGTAAGGCAGTCAGACTCCGGTTTTCTTTGGGGTAGATGCTCAGGTAAGTCCAGGGGGTTCCTCGAGTCCTGATTAAACTTTGCCCGTCAGGCCTCTTCCCCAACTGACCTTTGCCACGGGTAGGATTTCCCTCACTGGCTCCCGGCATTTAGGAGTACAGAGAATTTCATTGCTCTCTGTTGAGAAGGATTTGGGGAAGACCTTAAAGTGAAAATTTTGATATACAGTTTCCCAAGATCTAATATGGATATTTGCAAGCAAATTATTTTAAGAAAAAAAGTGGAACTCTGCTGATGTAGCACATATGAGCTATTGTGGTTTAGTCGCTAAGTCATGTGTGATTCTTGCGACCCCATGGACTGTAGCCTGCAAGGCTCCTCTGTCCACGGGATTCTCCAGGCAAGAATACAGGAATGGGTTGCCATTTCCTTCTCCATGAAGCAAATATAGTGTAGTATTTTACTAAAGAAAAGAAGCCTGACAGGAAAAGAAATAATACATTGTATCCTTCTGATTATATTCAAGACCAAGAATAGGAAACCACACATAGAGGTTTCAGGGGTGGGGGAGGTTTCAGAGAGGGAGCAAGCGCTAATAGGTATAGTTTTCTTATGAGACTGATGAACATTTTCTGAATGCAGATGCCGGTGATAACTGAACAATCTTGAAAATATAATAAAAACAAAACAAAAAAAAACAAACCTGTAAACATTAGAAGGGTGAATTTTATGGTATATGTATTACATTTCGATATTAAAGAAAATATAGTTGAAATACAATTTAATTCCTAAATGAAGTATGAAGAATAAAGTTTCAAAATGCAATAAACAATCCAAAGGCATTGGAAATGATTGAGGGAGATCTTTTTGAGTTTCATTAGGTTTCCTCTTTAGCTAGAGAAGGAGGAGATAGTTTCAGGGTAACTGTAAAACAATCCTACAAAGAATTCACAGTATCCTTACCATAGAGCAATTTGGTGACAACAGTGAAGCACAAAAACTCAGCTTTCGCCAAACTGTTTCTGAGTTCACAACAGAATACACAGAAGCAGGAAAATAATTAATAAAAGTGTATTAGCATTAACTTCAGGGATTTAAGTCCCAGTGTACCTGGCAAAATAAAAGGCTACCTGCCTATTGTTCAGCTACCCAAGACCTTATCTCGGGTAGGTTTCCAGATCCTAACTTAAAGAATGTAGGAGAAAATACTTAACTTCTAGAGAAAAAAAAAAATATGTGAACCTTTTTATGCCAGCTTACCTATTAAAACCTGCATTTAATGACTGGAAATAATATTTTCTTTTCAGAATCAGGAGGATCTGTCTAAATTTGCTAAAATCCATGATATAACAATTTATTCTTTACTTTATTTACTCTTAGTTCATAAGAAAGCCTTTAATCCTTTCATCATTGGGCAAGTGTATACAGAAATTTAAGGTGTGCTTTGTTTTATTGAAAAATTCATGTAGGTACCTCAATAAAAATAAAAACGGACAAATTCATTTCCATGTGAACCATGAGCATGTATACTTATGTAGGTCTAAGGAAAAAGTTCATTACTTACATTCTATTCTCATATATATTAAAATATATACACACGATCACACATAAATATACACATTGGCTTAAAGCTCAACATTCAGAAAAGTAAGATCATGGCATCTGGTCCCATCACTTCATGGGAAATAGATGGGGAAACAGTGGAAACAGTGTCAGACTACTTTTTTGGGCTCCAAAATCACTGCGGATGCTGATTGCAGCCATGAAATTAAAAGACGCTTACTCCTTAGAAGGCAAGTTATGACCAACCTAGATAGCATATTACAAAGCAGAGACATTACTTTGCCAACAAAGGTCCGTCTAGTCAAGGCTATGGTTTTTCCAGTGGTCATGTATGCATGTGAGAGTTGGACTGTGAAGAAAGCTGATCGCCGAAGAATTGATGCTTTTGAAGTGTGGTGTTGGAGAAGACTCTTGAGAGTCCCTTGGGACTGCAAGGAGATCCAACCAGTCCATCCTAAAGGAGATCAGTCCTGGGTGTTCATTGGAAGGAATGATGCTAAAGCTGAAACTGTAATACTTTGGCCACCTCATGCGACGAGTTGACTCACTGGAAAAGACTCTGATGCTGGGAGGGATTGGGGGCGGGAGGAGACGGGGATGACAGAGGATGAGGGAACTCTGGGAGTTGGTGATGGACAGGTAGGTCTGGCATGCTGTGATTCATGGGGTCGCAAAGAGTCGGACATGACTGAGTGACTGAACTGAACTGACTGAATAGCAAGGTATAGGTTTTTTAGAAATATTTATTGTTCCTCTACTTATTTCCATTTTATAATCTAGAAAAGTCATTAAAAAGGTAAATGGATGCAAATATATGTGACAAATTCTGTTATTTTCACTTATTTTTAATCTCTTTTCTTCCATTCGTCAAGATATTCATCCTTTAAAAACAAATAGGTAATGAGCATTGTGGGAAAGCAATAAAAAATCTCTAGAAAACTAGATCAATAATACTTATCTCATGTCTCAGGAAATACTAAATACAACATAGACTACAAGCAGTAGCAATTATTTTTTATTATTTCTAGTCCTTGATATACTCACTATTTCTGGAACTAAGCAAAAGACTCTTAAACCAATCATGCTTTCTTGAGAAACAGAAAAATTGCAATCATTTTTTAAATCATATTTTATATCCAAGTAAATATTTTCTAGCACGGGAAATGCTTACTCCTTAGATCTTGCAGTCTGATCTAACACTGGTGTTTCTCCCATATTATTTTGAAGTGGTAATGTGAGTTAAATTTATCAAAAGCTCCTCCCTGAGACAGGAAAGCAATGCTCAGAGCCAAGCTTATATAAAATAACCTACTCATGAATGACATCTACATTTAGGAGGAAACAGTGGCTGACTTTATTTTTTTTTTTTGGGGGGGCTCCAAAATCACTGCAGATGGTGACTGCAGTGATAAAATTAAAAGATGCTTACTCTTTGGAAGGAAAGATATGATCAGTCTAGACAGCATATTAAAAAGCAGACATTACTTTGCCAATAAAGGTCCATCTAGTCAAGGCCATGGTTTTTCCAGTAGTCATGTATGGATGTGACAGTTGGACTATAAAGAAAGCTGAGCGCTGAAGAATGATGCTTTTGAACTGTGGTGTTGGAGAAGACTCTTGAGAGTCCCTTGGACTGCAAGGAGATCCAACCAGTCCATCCTAAAAGAGATCAGTCCTGGGTGTTCATTAGAAGGACTGATGTTGAAACTGAAACTCCAATACTTTGGCCGCCTAATGTGAAGAGCTGACTCATTGGAAAAAACCCTGATGCTGGGGAAGATTGAAGGCAGGAGGAGAAGGGGACGACAGAGGATGAGACGGTTGGATGTTATCACCGACTCAATGGACATGAGTTTGAATGAACTCTGGGAGTTGGTGATGGACAGGGAAGCCTGGCGTGCTGCAGTCCATGGGTTTGTAGAGTCAGACACTACTGAGCGACTGAACTGAACTGAACTGAACAGATAGCTATCTACCTTTACACAGTGGATATCCATGATCTAGATTATTTTGTAATTACAAAAACACAAATACAGACAAAAATCATCTTCTTCCTTATGACATCTCGTAGTTGTGCAGAAGTGTTCCACATCGATGTGTCATATTTTTGATCATTTTCTAAAAGTTTACATCAGAACAAAGAAGGATGGACAGAGGGAATTGCTCCTCTCTGACTGAACTCATTTTCTTGGGAATTAAAAAAATGTAATAACATTTTCTGATAACACCGAGAACAAGATGGCTTTTTACCACGATTCTCCTTATTTATCTCATTAACCTTCTGTTAAACCTTGGAATGATAATCCTGATTAGGATGGGTCCCCAGCTGCTCACACCCATGAGTTTTTCCTCAGCCACCTCTCCTTCTGTGACCTCTGCTATTCCACAGCCATTGGCCCCAAGATGCTGGTGGACCTATTTGCCAAGATCAAGTCAATCTCTTTTCATGGCTGTGCCCTGCAGTTCTTTGTATTCTGTACCTTTGCAGATTCTGAGTGTCTCCTGCTGGCCATGATGGCCTATGACTAGCACAAGGCCATCAGCAGCCCCTTGCTTTATGTGGTCAGCATGTCCAGCGGGGTGTGCTCCCTGCTCGTGGCTGGGGTTTACCTGGTGGGGATGGCAGATGCTCTGATACACACGACATTAGCATTCCGCTTATGCTTCTGTGGGTCAAATGATATTAACCATTTCTTCTGTGATTTACCTCCACTTTTCCTTCTTTCCTACTCTGATATACAGGTCAATGAATTGATGTTATTCATTGTTTTTACCTTCATTGAACTGAGTACCATTTCAGGAGTCCTTGTCTCTTATTGTTATACTACCCTTTCAGTCTTGAAGATCCACTCTGTTGAGGGGAGGTTCAAAACTTTTTCCATCTGCACCTCCCACCTAACAGCAGTGGCAATTTTCCAGGGAACTCTGCTCTTTATGTATTTCAGGCCAAGTTCATCCTAATTCTCTAGATCAAGATAAGATGACCTCATTGTTTTACAGTCTTGTGACTCCAATGTTAAACCCTCTGATTTACAGTCTAAGGAACAAAGATGTGAAACAGGCTCTGGAAAAAGTGAAACTTAAAAGATGAGGTTAAATGTGTATATTTCACACACATAAACACATTTTGGGTTTTGTATTTCTAGAATTATATTTCATCATACAAGAGAACCAAAAATTTCCCAGTGCTTAAAATGTTATAGATGAGCATTTGTTATATAGCCCAAATTTTAGAAATGTTACAGTCTTCAAATACAGCATGCTCATACATATCAAAAATTTATATATGGCATCTCCTCTTCGTTGAAAACTTTCCTGAATTTTCTAACTTGATCAAATTTCATTGGTTTATTCTTTCATTCAAACAACATTTCAGTTTGCCTGAAGATTTGTTACATGCTTCCTGAGAGATTTTTGAGCATTTTTTATATTTAATGGGACATACTGTACTTTCTGTACTAATGAATATAAGCTAATGTCACCAACAAACAAGGTAAGTAACTCAGTAGAAGCCCAACAATCATAAAATAAAATATTAAGTGTTATTAATACAAAGGAAAATCTAGAACTGGTATGTCTTTGGGTAGATATATTCAGTCACAAATCTAAAAATTATTCAAGTTGGTAAATGAAACAATATTAGTCAGGGAATCTGATAATTAAGTGAGCCATGAGGTGGACAAGCTCATGTATTTTAGAAGTAAAGAAGCCTTGTTCGCCACAACATGAAAGAACCATGAAGTCATTACTCTAAGTGAAGTAAGTCAGACAGTGAAAGATAACTACTGTATTATCTCACATGCATGTTGAATATAAAAAGGATTAATTTATAGAAATACAGAGTAGATTGATTGTTTCCAAGGTCTGGTAGGTGAAAGAAGTTTGAAATATTTGTCAAAGTGTACAACTTTTCTGTTATATGATGAATAAGTTCTGGGACTCTAATGTATACTATGAATTTAGTTAACAAATCTGTATTTTAAACTTTAAATTATCTAGAGAAGTAGATCTTAACTGTCCTCATTATACACACACTCCAAATGGTAACTATGTGAATTAATGAATGTGTTAACTAATCTTATGTGGTGATCATGTCACAATGTGTTCTCAGTCACTTTAGTCATGTCCAACTCTCTGCGACCTCAGTGGTCCGTCAGGCTCCTCTGTCCATGGGGAGTCTTCAGAGTGGAGTGGGTTGCAATGCCCTCCTCCAGGGGATCTTTCGGACCCAGGAATTGAAACCATGTCTCTTGTGTCTCCTGTACTGGCAGGCGAGATCTTTACCACTTGCACCACCTGGGAGGCCCAGTCATAATGCACACATGTGTCTAATCTTCACCTTGTACACCTTATACATGCTAATTGTCAATTTTGTCTGAATAAGCCTAAAAAAAGGAAAGAAAATTTAGGGGACAGTGGAAAGGACCTTGATAAAGTACAACGTTGGGCTATTATTATCAATTTATCAATATTTTTATCACTTTCTCCATGAAAATTTCTTTTTCTTCTTTCCTCTTCTTGACCCTTGCTAAATGTCCTCTTTATCTCTTTGTCATTCACAAACAACCATCTACTTAAAGAATTATTTTATTTCACCTTGTTTGTGAGAAATCGACTCCATTATCCAAAAAAAACTCCATGTTTTCCAGATCACAATGGAGGAATAAACAAATACATAATAAACTGAAAACACTAGATAACATTTTTGAGTATTAATTTTATCTCATTGGCAAAATCAACAGAGGGATAATGTCTACTCTTTCTCTCTCTCTCTCTCTATATATATATATTTACATTATAGCATATAAATTATATACATACACTCAACAGATTGTTTGGAAGATACATTAAAATGGTGTGAATACTAATATAATGGATTGATAAAAGCATTCATATTAATTACACTAGGAGTAAAGAGCTATAAGTTCTTGATATTCGACTATTTTATTTGCTTTTTCCCCCTTCTTTATTGAAGGCTAGAGCACTAACTTTGTTCCTTGTGAAAGTGTGAATTTGACCATATATTTGAAAAATCTCTTAAGACAGAGAGGCATTCTTAATTATTCATTAAAATTGTAAAAGATAAAAGCCACTGAAGTTCTTAGGTTTTCTCACTGCCATTGTAAAATACCCTTATGAGAAAATATCTTAGAATGGCAGTAAAGCCTAAAAATGTCTCTGTTACACAGGGTGGTATTTGTGAGACATTCAATAACCTCAGATATGCAGATGACACTACCCTTATGGCAGAAAGTGAAGAGGAACTCAAAAGCCTCTTGATGAAACTGAAAGAGGAGAGTGGAAAGGTTGGCTTGAAGCTCAACATTCAGAAAACAAAGATCATGGCATCTGGTCCCATCACTTCATGGGAAATAGATGGAGAAACAGTGGAAACAGTGTCAGACTTCATTTTGAGGGGCTCCAAAATCACTGTGGATGCTGACTGCAGCCATGAAATTAAAAGACGCTTACTCCTTGGAAGGAAAGTTATGACTAACCTTGATAGTATATTAAAAAGCAGAGACATTACTTTGCCAACCAAGGTCCGTCTAGTCAAGGCAGTGGTTTTTCCCGTGGTCATGTATGGATGTGAGAGTTGGACTGTGAAGAAGGCTGATCGCCGAAGAATCGATGCTTTTGAACTGTGGTGTTGGAGAAGACTCTTGAGAGTCCCTTGTACTGCAAGGAGATCCAACCAGTCCATTCTAAAGGAGATCAATCCTAGATGTTCATTGGAGGGACTGATGCTACAGCTGAAACTGCAATACTTTGGCCACCTCATGCGACGAGTTGACTCACTGGAAAAGACTCTGATGCTGGGAAAGGTTGGGCGTGGGAGGAGAAGGGGACGACCGAGAATGAGATGGCTGGATGGCATCACCGACTCTGTGGACATGAGTTTGAGTGTACTCCGGGAGTTGGTGATGGACAGGGAGGCCTGGTGTGCTGTGATTCATGGGGTCGTGGAGAGTCAGACACGACTGAGCGACTGAACTGAACTGATGACATGTTAGGGAAAGGTCTCATGGTGGATAAAAAGCCACAGAGAATTTTTATTTTAGATAAATTTTTAAAAGTCTAATTCTAGCATATTTCATTAATTCACCTAAATTCTTTTGGAATTGATGCTTATAGGCAACAGTATGGCAGAAAACCTCTGAAATATAATAAAGTTCAAACAAAATATCATGCTGCCATGAATAACACATTTCCATCAATATGACAGAAATTTACTACTGCATCTAAAGAATTATTTGATCTAAGTATTGACCCATTTTATTAGATCTACTTGTGTCATATAAAAAAGAAAAAAATTCATCCCATTAAATGGAAGAGCAAAAATAGAATTGACTGATTCCACTTCTCCAAGAAATTTTATGGTTAAGTAACAAATTATGGAAATATATTTTAAGTCATTTATAACTCAAAAGTTTGAGCAAGAATGTATAATGCTCTCCTATCAGGATTCAGCAAAATAAGAAAACAGAACTAAATATTTTGGTGTATTCTAGTCCATCTACATCATCTCTCATGTCTGTATTCCCCTTCTTAGTACCTCTACCTCACATTTTTTATTGTACACATAACAATGACAGGTAGCAAATATTGTATAAATGCAGCATTGTCAATGGCAGTGCAGCAGGCTAATACTACAGCCAAGTTTCCATATCCTGACCTTTCATTTCCACTTGAATACTTAAGTAGAAATATGGCATAACAATAGTAGATAACGGATTTCCCTGTAGCTCAGATGGTAAAGAATCTGCCTGCCAGGCAGGAGACCCAAGTTTGGTCCCTGGGTCAGGAAGATCCCCTGGAGAAGGAAATGGTAACCCACTCCAGTACTCTTACCTGGAGAATCCCGAGGACAGAGGAGCCTCATGGGTTAAAGTCCATGGGATTGCCAAGAGTCGGACATGACTGAGTGACTTTCTCTCTCTCTAATTGTAGACATCACTGTATGTCTAAGGCAGAGAACATGTGGGTCATAGGTTGTATTAACTACACTCGTAGAAAATAATGTTCAATAATCCAGTAAGTACAAAGGTCTGCGATAAACACAGAAGCAGCAACTTTCAACCTTTCTGGAGATTTCTGGCTTTAGACATGTACTATGAACCAGGTAGCAATGCCACTCTGAACTTAGCACATCACTATTCCTTTCTGACCCTCAGATTCCATTATGTAAGACTGAGACTTCAGCTAGAATACCTTCAAGTTCCTTTCCAGGTGATACACTCTGTATCCATAAAATATGACCCTCCTGCTGTGTAAATCCATCCCAGTATTGGAAAAATTTGAAAACTGTTTAAAAAAATGCAGGGAGTTACTTCATGTTCAAACTGGTAACTGGGCTCTATGTGTCGGCTGTTTTAATCTTAAATAGTGGCGGCATGAAGCCATCTAGATAGCATGAGATTCAGAAGACCAAATACTTTGAAACGTAACTTTTGTGTGGCCTGTTATTCCAATTCAGGAATCTAATAGACTGCTCATGGGAGTGGATATTTACATTTAGCAGCCCTCCAATAAGCAAAACAGATATAAAAAGTTGCTGTTTTTGTTCTGTTGCTAAGTCGTGCTGACTCTTTGCCACCCCATGGACTGCAGCAGGAACTTTTCTTCCTAGCCCCATAAGAAACTACTATGAACAATATACATCCCTTCCCCCCCACAAAAAAAATCAAATGACTTAGAAGAAAATTTTAACTACCGATAGCATAACAATCTACAAAGCCTGTATGATAAAAAAATAGAAAATCTGAATGGACCAATTACTAGTAAGGAGGTTTAATCAGTTATCCAAAGCTTCCCCAAAAGATAAGTTCAGGACCATATGGCTTCAGTGGTGAATTCTAACATTTAAAGAATTAATATATTTTAAAGTTAAAAAAAAAAAAGAAGCATAGGCAGTACATCCAAACTCATTTTATGTGCACAGCATTACCTTGACTCAATACCAGACAAAACACAACAGGAACGAAAATTAAGGGTCAATATTCCTGATGAACATGAATGCAAAAATCTCTAACAAAATATTAACAGACCCATCACAAGCACGGAAATAGAAGCTGTAATCAGAAATCTTCCAGCAAACAAAAGCCTAGGTCCAGACGGCTTCACAGCTGAATTCTACCAACAATTTAGAGAAGAGCTAACACCTATTCTGCCATAAGGGTGGTGTCATTTGCATATCTGAGGTTATTGATATTTCTCCTGGCAATCTTGATTCCAGCTTGTGCTTCTTCCAGCCCAGCGTTCCTCATAATGTACTCTGCATATAAGTTATATAAGCAGGGTGACAATATACAGCCTTGACGTACTCCTTTTCCTATTTGGAACCAGTCTGGTTCCTAACCTCACATATGCAGATGACACCACCCTTATGGCAGAAAGTGAAGAGGAACTAAAAAGCCTCTTGATGAAAGTGAAAGAAGAGAGTGAAAAGTTTGGCTTGAAGCTCAACATTCAGAAAACGAAGATCATGGCATATGGTCCCATCACTTCATGGGAAATAGATGGGGAAACAGTGGAAACAGTGTCAGACTTTATTTTTTGGGGCTCCAAAACACTGCAGATGCTGATTGCAGCCAGGAAATTAAAAGATGCATACTCCTTGGAAGGAAAGTTATGACCAACCTAGATAGCACGTTAAAAAGCAGAGACATTACTTTGCCAACCAAGGTCCGTCTAGTCAAGGCTATGGTTTTTCCCATGGTCATGTATGAATGTGAGAGTTGGACTGTGAAGAAAGCTGATCGCCGAAGAATTGATGCTTTTGAACTGTGGTGTTGGAGAAGACTCTTAAGAGTCCCTTGGACTGCGAGGAGATCCAACCAGTCCATTCTAAAGGAGATCAATCCTGGGTGTTCATTGGAAGGACTGATGCTAAAGCTGAAACTCCAATACTTTGGCCACCTCATGCGAAGAGTTGACTCACTGGAAAAAGAGTCTGATGCTAGGAGGGATTGTGTGTGGGAGGAGAAGGGGACGACAGAGAATGAGATGGCTGGATGGCATCACCGACTCTATGGACATGAGCTTGAGTGAACTCTGGGAGTTGGTGATGGACAGGGAGGCCCGGCGTGCTGTGATTCATGGGGTCACAAAGAGTCAGACACGACTGAGCAACTGAACTGAACTGAACACCTATTCTACTCAAACTCTTCCAGAAAATTGCTGAGGAAGGAAAACTTCAAAACTCATTCTATGAGGTCACCATCACCCTAATCCCAAAACCTGGTAAAGATCCCACAAAAAAAGAAAACTACAGGCCAATATCACTGATGAACATAGATGTATAAGTCCTTAACAAAATTCTGGCAATTAGAATCCAACAATACATTAAGAAGATCATACATCATGACCAAGTGGGCTTTATCCCAGGAATGCAAGGATTCTTCAATATCCGCAAATCAATCAACGTAATACACCACATTAACAAAATGAAAAATAAAAACCATATGATTATCTCAATTGATGCAGAGAAAGCCTTCGACAAAATTCAACATCCATTTATGATAAAAACCCTCCAGAAGGTGGGAATAGAAGGAACATACCTTAACATAATAAAAGCTATATATGACAAACCCACAACAAACATTATCCTCAATGGTGAAAAACTGAAAGCATTTTCCCTAAAGTCAAGAACAAGACAAGGGTGCCCACTCTCACCACTACTATTCAACATAGTTCTGGAAGTTTTGGCTAGAGCAATCAGAGCAGAAAAAGACTTAAAAGGAATCCAGATTGGAAAAGAAGAAGTAAAACTCTCACTGTTCGCTGATGACATGATCCTCTAAACAGAAAACTCTTAAGACTCTACCAGAAAACTACTAGAGCTAATCAATGAATACAGTAAATTTGCAGGATATAAAACCAACACACAGAAATCCCTTGCATTCTTTTACACTAATAATGAGAAAATAGAAAGAGAAATTAAGGAAACTATTCCATTCACTGTTGCAATGAAAAGAATAAAATACTTAGGAATATGTCTACCTAAAGAAAGAAAAGACCTGTACATAGAAAACTATAAAACACTAGTGAAAGTAATCAAAGAGGACACTAATGGATAGAGAAATATACCGTGTTCGTGGATTGGAAGAATAAATATTGTGAAAATGAGTATACTACCCAAAGTAATTTATACATTCAATGCAATGCCTGTCAAGCTACCAATGATATTTTTCACAGAAGTAGAACAAATAATCTCACAATTTGTATGGAAATACAAAAAACCTCGAATAACCAAGGCAATCTTGAGAAAGAAGAATGGAACTGGGGGAATCAACCTGCCGGACTTCAGGCTCTACTGCAAAGCCACAGTCATCAAGATAGTATAGTATGGGCATAAAGACAGAAATATAGATCAATGGAACAAAACAGAAAGTCCAGAGATAAATCCATGCACCTATGGACACCTTATCTTTGACAAAGGAGGCAAGAATATAAAATGGAGAAAAGACAGTCTCTTTAACAAGTGGTGCTGGGAAAACTGGTCAGCCACTTGTAAAAGAATGAAACTAGATCACTTCCTAACACCATACACAAAAATAAACTCAATATGGATTAAGATGTAAATGTAAGACCAGAAACTATAAAACTCCTAGAGGAGAACATAGGCAAAACACTCTCCGACATAAATCACAGCAGGATCCTCCATGACCCACCTCCCAGAATATTGGAAATAAAAGCAAAAATAAACAAATGGGACTTAATTAAAATTAAAAGCTTCCGCATAGCAAAGGAAACCATAAGCAAGGTGAAAAGACAGACTTCAAAATGGGAGAAAATAATAACAAATGAAACAACTGACACAGAATTAATCTCCAAAATATACAAGCAGCTTCTGCAGCTCAATTCCAGAAAAATAAACGACCCAATCAAAAAATGGGCCAAAGACCTAAACAGACATTTCTCCAAAGAAGACATACAGATGGCTAACAAACACATGAAAAAATGCTCAACATCCCTCATAATCAGAGAAATGCAAATCAAAACCACAATGAGATACCATTTCACACCAGTCAAAATGGCTGCTATCCAAAAGTCTACATGCAATAAATGCTGGAGAGGGTGTGGAGAGAAGGGAACCCTCTTACATTGTTGTTTGGAATGCAAACTAGTACAGCCACTATGGAGAACAATGTGGAGATTCCTTAAAAACCTGGAAATAGAACTGCCTTATGACCCAGCAGTCCCACTGCTGTGCATACACAGCAAGGAAGCTAGAATTGAAAGAAACACGTGTACCCCAATGTTCATGGAAGCACTGTTTATAATATCCAGGACATGGAAGCAACCTAGATGTCCATACACAGACGAATGGATAAGAAAGCTGTGGTACATATACACAATGGAGTAATACTCATCCATTAAAAAGAACGCATTTGAATCAGTTCTAATGAGGTGGATGAAACTGGAGCCTATTATACAGAGTGAAGTAAGCCAGAAAGAAAAACACCAATACAGTATACTAATGCATGTATATGGAATTTAGAAAGATGGTAATGATAACCCTGTATACGAGACAGCAAAAGAGACACAGGTGTATAGAACAGTCTTTGGGACTCTGTGGGAGAGGGCGAGGGTGGGATGTTTTGGGAGAATGGCATTGAAACATGTATATTATCATATGTGAAATGAATCACCAGTCCAGTTTCGACGCATGATACAGGATGCTCGGGGCTGGTTCACGGGGATGACCTGGAGGGAGGATAAGGAAAGGAGGGAGGTGGGAGGAGTGTTCAAGAAGGGGAACACATGTACACCCGGGGCAGATTCATGTCACTGTAAGGCAAAACCAATATAATATTGTAAAGTAATTAGCCTCCAATAAAAAAAAAAGAAAGAAAAAATCCACTGACCTTTAAAAAAAGTATCTAACCATATATCAAAAAAAAAAAAATCAAACTTGTATTATAAAGATCATACACTATGATAAGTGTTATTCATTCCAAGCATGCAAGGACAGTTCAACATGTGCAAATCAATTAATGTGATATACCACATTAATAAACACAAGAAAAAGTAATATAATCATTTCAGTAAATGCAGAAAACAAATGACAAAGTTCAAAAATTTTTCATGATAAAATTCTCAGCAAACCAGTTAGAGAGGGAACCTATTTCAGTAAAAATAATGGACATATATGACAAACTCAGCTTATATCACATTAAACAGTGAAAAGGTAAAATTTTTCCTACCCAGAACAAATAGGAAAGAAAAGAAATAAAAGGCATCCAGGTGGAAAAAGAAGTGAAATAGTCTCTTTGCAGGTAGCTTCATATAGTATATAGAAAATATTAAATTTTTCACCATAAATCACACCAATAAATAAATTCAGTAAATTTCAGGTATAAAATAAATACAAAACAGTTGGATTTCTATACACTTAACAATGATTTATCAGAAAGAGAAATTAAGCAAAAAAAATCTCATAAAAAATAATTAAAATAAACTTAACCAAGAGGTGAATGAACTATACACTGAAATTGTATTGAGAAATACAGGAACATTGTACTGCTGAAAGAAACTGAAGACACAAATAAATGGAAAGATATTTCATTCTCATGCATCAGAACAATTATTATTGCTAGAATACCTGTATCACTCAAAGCAAGCTACATATTCAATATAAACCTATCAATATTTCACAAGGTAAAAACAACCTCTAGAGACATGGAACCAAAAAGGATGCTTAATAACAAGCAATCTTGAGAAAGCAAAACAAACCTGGAGGCGTCGCATTCCCTGATTTCAAACTATATTATGAAGACATAGTAAACAAAAGAGTATGGTATTGGAATAAAACAGACGCATGGATCAATGGAACAAATAAGCCACATTATACATGTCACCCTGCTTATTTAACTTCTATGCAGAGTACATCATGAGGAACGCTGGGCTGGAAGAAGCACAAGCTGGAATCAAGATTGCTGGGAGAAATATCAATAACCTTAGAAATGCAGATGACACCACCCTTATGGCAGAAAGTGAAGAAGAACTAAAGAGCCTCTTGATGAAAGTGAAAAAGGAGTGTGAAAAGGTTGGCTTGAAGCTCAACATTCAGAAAACGAAGATCATGGCATCTGGTCCCATCACTTCATGGGAAATGTATGGGGAAACAGTGGAAACAGTGTCAGATTTTATTTTTTTGGGCTCCAAAATCACTGCAGATGCTGATTGCAGCCATGAAATTAAAAGATGCTTACTCCTTGCAAAGAAAGTTATGACCAACCTAGATAGCATGTTAAAAAGCAGAGACATTACTTTGCCAACCAAGGTCCGTCTAGTCAAGGCTACGGTTTTTCCTGTGGTCATGTATGGATGTGAGAGTTGGACTGTGAAGAAAGCTGATCGCCGAAGAATTGATGCTTTTGAACCGTGGTGTTGGAGAAGACTCTTGAGAGTCCCTTGGACTGCAAGGATATCCAACCAGTCCATTCTAAAGGAGATCAATCCTGGGTGTTCATTGGAAGGACTGATGCTGAAACTGAAGCTCCAGTACTTTGGCCACCTCATGCGACGAGTTGACTCACTGGAAAAGACTCTGATGCTGGGAGGGATTGGGGGCGGGAGGAGATGGGGACTACAGAGAATGAGATGGCTGGATGGCATCACCGACTCTGTGGACATGAGTTTGAGTGAACTCCGGGAGTTGGTGGTGGACAGGGAGGCCTGGCGTGCTGTGATTCATGGGATCGCGAAGAGTTGGACATGACTGAGTGACTGAACTGAACTGAACTGAACTGATACATGGTTGGTAAATGTACAGTTAGGGATCCAATAATATACAATGGGGAAGATAGTCTTTTTTAATAAATGGTGCTGGAACGACTAGATCACTGCAGGCGAAATAATGAAATTGTGTTGCATTGCTCAGTCGTGCAACACCATTGGCTGTAACCTGACAGGCTCCTCCGTCCATGGCATTCTCCAGGCAACAACAGCGGAGGGGGCTGACATTTCTTTCTCCAGGGGATCTTCCCTACCCAGGGATCCAATCGGGATCTCTTATGTCTCCGAAATTGGCAAGCGGGTTCTTTATCACTAGCCTGTTCTTTACCACCTGTTCTTATTCCATACACAAAAATCAACTCAAAATGAGTTAAAGACTTGAACATAAGAATGGAAACCATAAAACTTCTGAACAAAATATAGGAGGTAAACTTGACATCAGTCTTGGAAATTAGTTTTTGGTTTGACAGTGAAATAAACACACAAAATAAAAAATAATTAAGAATAAACAATAATAAGTAAAATAATCATTTTAATTATGTATTAATTTAAGAATTTAACAGGATGAGTGATAACATAAAATAATTAAATAGAAAGTTTGTTTCACTTTCATTAGATATCTAATTTGAGTGGAAGATGGTGTAGACTTAGGGTAACAATGAATCGTACTATTAAAATCGTTTTGCCTTTCTAATATTTATCAATTTGAAGCAAGTGCAAAGAACTAAAGTTTGGCCATCGCTGAAGTGGTTGCATCAATCACAGGGGAAAATACAGAACTAGAAATTTAAATAATCACATGTTTGCATAACACGAAAGCATGAGGGTAAAAGCTATAGAGATTTACTCCCAAATGTCACTATGAAAAATTAAAATGTGACTTGCGTATGTTTTTCAGTCACTAGGAGCAAGCACCAAAAGACTTTCTGATCACAGGTAGGTTTCTAAGTAACCAAATATAGGAGTGAAAAATAAAGTACTTTATATTTGAAATAATAAGGAATACATTATTTAGAAAATTGTAGGTAAATTTTTTTTTTTGCTTATTTTCTTTAGTCATAGTCTGCAATCTCTTTGCAAAAAAAATGATGTTTCTTTTAAAGCAAGGGAAAAAGGATTCATTTTGATTAGATAAGCAAAAGTTATATTAATTTAGTTAATAATCAAAATTAAGAAGATAATCTTCAAAAGATGGCTAACAAACACATGAAAAAATGCTCAACATCCCTCATAATCAGAGAAATGCAAATCAAAACCACAATGAGATACCATTTCACACCAGTCAGAATGGCTGCTATCCAAAAGTCTACTTGCAATAAATGCTGGAGAGGGTGTGGAGAAAAGGGAACCCTCTTACACTGCTGGTGGGAATGCAAACTAGTACAGCCACTATGGAGAACAGTGTGGAGATTCCTCAAAAAACTGGAAATAGAACTGCCATATGATCCAGCAATTGCACTCCTGGGCATACACACCGAGGAAAACAGAATTGAAAGAGACATGTATTCCAATGTTCATTGCAGCACTGTTTATAATAGCCAGGACATGGGAACAACCTAGATGTCCATCTGCAGATGAATGGATAAGAAAGCTGTGGTACATATACACAATAGAGTATTACTCAGCCATTAAAAAGAATGCATTTGAATCAGTTCTAATGAGGTGGATGAAACTGGAGCCTATTATACAGAGTAAAGTAAGCCAGAAAGAAAAACACCAATACAGTATCTGTTCAGTTCAGTTCAGTTCAGTCGCTCAGTCGTGTCCGACTTTCCGCGACCCCATGAATCACAGCACGCCAGGCCTCCCTGTCCATCACCAACTCCCGGAGTACACTCAATCTCATGTCCACAGAGTCGGTGATGCCATCCAGCCATCTCATTCTCGGTCGTCCCCTTCTCCTCCCGCCCCCAACCTTTCCCAGCATCAGAGTCTTTTCCAGTGAGTCAACTCGTCGCATGAGGTGGCCAAAGTATTGCAGTTTCAGCTTTAGCATCAGTCCCTCCAATGAACACCCAGGACTGGTTGGATCTCCTTGCAGTATAAGGGACTCTCAAGAGTCTTCTCCAACACCACAGTTCAAAAGCATCAATTCTTCGGCGATCAGCTTTCTTCACAGTCCAACTCTCACATCCATACATGACAGCAGTGGCCACAGGACTGGAAGAGGTCAGTCTTCATTCCAATCCCAAAGAAAGGCAATGCCAAAGAATGCTCTAACTACCGCACAATTGCACTCATCTCACAAGCTAGTAAAGTCATGCTCAAAATTCTCCAAGCCAGGCTTCACCAGTATGTAAACCGTGAACTCCCAGATGTTCAAGCAGGTTTTAGAAAAGGCAGAGGCACCAGAGATCAAATTGCCAACATCCGCTGGATCATGGAGAAAGTAAGAGAGTTCCAGAAGAGCATCTATTTCTGCTTCATTGACTATGCCAAAGCCTTTGACTGTGTGGATCACAATAAACTGTGGAACATTCTGAAAGAGATGGGAATCCCAGACCACCTGACCTGCCTCTTAAGAAACCTGTATGCAGGTCAGGAAGCAACAGTTAGAACTGTACATGGAACAACAGACTGGTTCCAAATAGGAAAAGGTGTACATCAAGGTTGTATATTGTCACCTTGCTTATTTAACTTATATGCAGAGTACATCATGAGGAATGCTGGGCTGGAAGAAGCACAAGCTGGAATCAAGATTGCTGGGAGAAATATCAATAACCTCAGATATGCAGATGACACTACCCTTATGGCAGAAAGTGAAGAGGAACTCAAAAGCCTCTTGATGAAAGTGAAAGAGGAGAGTGAAAAGGTTGGCTTGAAGGTCAACATTCAGAAAACAAAGATCATGGCATCTGGTCCCATCACTTCATGGGAAATAGATGGAAAAACAGTGGAAACAGTGTCAGACTTTATTTTTTTGGGCTCCAAAATCACTGCAGATGCTGATTGCAGCCATGAAATTAAAAGACGCTTGCTCCTTGGAAGGAAATTTATGACCAACCTTGATAGTATATTAAAAAGCAGAGACATTACTTTGCCAACCAAGGTCCATCTAGTCAAGGCAATGGTTTTTCCCGTGGTCATGTATGGATGTGAGAGTTGGACTGTGAAGAAAGCTGATCGTGAAGAATCGATAAAGGACAGAGATGGTATGGACCTAAGAGAAGCAGAGGATATTAAGAAGAGGTGGCAGGAATACACAGAAGAACTGTACAAAAAAGATCTTCATGACCAAGATAGTCACGATAACGTGATCACTGACCTAGAGCCAGACATCTTGGAATGTGAAGTCAAATGGGCCTTAGAAAGCATCACTACTAACAAAGCTAGTGGAGGTGATGGAATTCCAGTTGAGCTATTTCAAGTCTTGAAAGATGATGCTGTGAAAGTGCTCAATATGCCAATACAGCATACTAACGCATATATATGGAATTTAGAAAGATGCAAATGATAACCCTGTATACGAGACAGCAATAGAGACACAGATGTATAGAACATTCTTTGGGACTCTGTGGGAGAGGGTGAGGGTGGGATGATTTGGGAGAATGGCATTGAAACATGTATGTTGTCATATGTGAAACGAGTCACCAGTTCAGGGTCGATGCATGTTACAGGATGCTCGGGGATGGTGTGCGGGGATGACCCAGAGGGAGAATAAAGGGAGGAGGGAGGTGGGAGGGGGGTTCAGGAGGGGGAACTCATGTATACCCAGGGCAGATTCATGTCAATGTACGGCAAAACCAACCAATATAATATTGTAAAATAATTAGCCTCCAATTAAAAAAAATAATAAAGTTAAGTTTGAGACTACATAAGGCATCAGAGGGCAGACACACTGAAATCATAATCACAGGAAACTAGTCGATCTGATCACATGGACCACAGCCGATTGTGGTCCACTGGAGAAGGGAATGGCAAACCACTTCAGTATACTTGCCTTGAGAACCCCATGAACAGTATCAAAAGGCAAAATGATAGGATAATGAATGAGGAATTCCCCAGGTCGGTAGGTGCCCAGTATGCTACTGGAGATCAGTGGAGAAATAACTCTAGAAGGAATGAAGGGATGGAGCAAAACCAAACCTATACCCAGTTGTGGATGTGACCGGTGATAGAAGCAAGGTCCGGTGCTGTAAAGAGCAATATTGCATAGGAACCTGGAATGTTAGGTCCATGAATCAAGGCAAATTGGAAGTGGTCAAACAGAAGATGACAAGAGTGAACATAGACATTCTAGGAATCAGTGAACTAAAATGGACTGGAATGGGTGAATTTAACTCAGATGACCATTATATCTACTACTGTGGGCAGGAATCCTTTAGAAGAAATGGAGTAGCCATCATGGTCAACAAAAGAGTCCAAAATGCAGTACTTGGATGCAATCTTAAAAACGACAGAATGATTTCTCTTCGTTTCCAAGGCAAACCATTCAATATTACAGTAATCCAGGCCTATGCCCCAACCAGTAACGCTGAAGAAGCTGAAGTTGAACATTTCTATGAAGACCTACAAGACCTTTGAGAACTAACACCCAAAAAAGATGTCCTTTTCATTCTAGGGGACTGGAATGCAAAAGTAGGAAGTCAAGAAACACCTGGAGTAACTGGCAAATTTGGCCTTGGAGCACGGAATGAAGCAGGGCAAAGGCTAATAGAGTTTTGCCAAGAGAACGCACTGGTCATAGCAAACACCCTCTTCCAACAACACAAGAGTAGACTCTACACATGGACATCACCAGATGGTCAACACCGAAATCAGATTGATTATATTCTTTGCAGCCAAAGATGGAGAAGCTCTATACAGTCAGCAAAAACAAGACCAGGAGCTGACTGTGGCTCAGATCATGAACTCCTTATTGCCAAATTCAGACTTAAATTGAAGAAAGTAGGAAAAACCACTAGACCATTCAGTTATGACCTAAATGAAATCTCTTATGATTATACAGTGGAAGTGAGAAATAGATTTAAGGGACTAGATCTGATAGATAGAGTGCCTGATGAACTCTGGACGGAGGTTCGTGACATTGTACAGGAGACAGGGACCAAGACCATCCCCATGGAAAAGAAATGCAAAAAAGCAAAATGGCTGTTTGGGGAGGCCTTACAAATAGCTGTGAAAAGAAGAGAAGCGAAAAGCAAAGGAGAAAAGGAAAGATATAAGCATCTGAATGCAGAGTTCCAAAGAATAGCAAGAAGAGATAAGAAAGCCTTCCTCAGTGATCAATGCAAAGAAATAGAGGAAAACAACAGAAGAGGAAAAACAAGAGATCTCTTCAAGAAAATTGGAGATTCCAAGGGAACATTTCATGCAAAGATGAGCTCGATAAAGGACAGAAATGGTATGGACCTAACAGAAGCAGAAGATATTAAGAAGAGGTGGCAAGAACACACAGAAGAACCGTACAAAAAAGATCTTCACGACTAAGATAGTCACGATAATGTGATCACAGACCTAGAGCCAGACATCTTGGAATGTGAAGTCAAGTGGGCCTTAGAAAGCATCACTACGAACAAAGCTAGTGGAGGTGATGGAATTCCAGTTGAGCTATTTCAAATCTTGAAAGATGATCCTGTGAAAGTGTTGCACTCAATATGCCAAAAAATTTGGAAAACTCCGCAGTGGCCAGAGGACTGGAAAAGGTCGCTCTTCATTCCAATCCCAAAGAAAGGCAATGCCAAAGAATGCTCCAACTACCGCACAATTGCACTCATCTCACACGCTAGTAAAGTCATGCTCAAAATTCTCCAAGCCAGGCTTCAGCAGTATGTGAACCGTGAACTCCCAGATGTTCAAGCAGGTTTTAGAAAAGGCAGAGGAACCAGAGATCAAGTTGCCAGCATCCGCTGGATCATGGAGAAAGCAAGAGAGTTCCAGAAAAACATCTATTTCTGCTTCATTGACTATGCCAAAGTCTTTGACTGTGTGGATCACAATAAACTGTGGAACATTCTGAAAGAGATGGGAATCCCAGACCACCTGACCTGCCTCTTGAGAAACCTGTATGCAGGTCAGGAAGCAACAGTCAGAACTGTACATGGAACAACAGACTGGTTCCAAATAGGAAAAGGAGTACGTCAAGGCTGTATATTGTCACCTTGCTTATTTAACTTCTATGCAGAGTACATCATGAGGAACGCTGGGCTGGAAGAAGCACAAGCTGGAATCAAGATTGCCGGGAGAAATATCAATAACCTTAGATATGCAGGTGTCACTACCCTTATGGCAGAAAGTGAAGAGGAACTCAAAAGCCTCTTGATGAAAGTGAAAGAGGAGAGTGGAAATGTTGGCTTGAAGGTCAACATTCAGAAAACAAAGATCATGGCATCTGGTCCCATCACTTCATGGGAAATAGATGGAAAAACAGTGGAAACAGTGTCAGACTTTGTTTTTTTGGGCTCCAAAATCACTGCAGATGCTGATTGCAGCCATGAAATTAAAAGACGCTTACTCCTTGGAAGGAAAGTTATGACCAATCTTGGTAGTATATTAAAAAGCAGAGACATTACTTTGTCAACCAAGGTCCGTCTAGTCAAGGCAATGGTTTTTCCCATGGTCATGTATGGATGTGAGAGTTGGACTGTGAAGAAAGCTGAGCGCCGAAGAATCGATGCTTTTGAACTGTGGTGTTGGAGAAGACTCTTGAGAGTCCCTTGTACTGCAAGGAGATCCAAGCAGTCCATTCTAGAGGAGAATATCCTGGGTGTTCATTGGAAGGACTGATGCTAAAGCTGAAACCTCAATACTTTCGCCACCTCATGCGACGAGTTGACTCACTGCAAACGACTCTGATGCTAGGAAAGGTTGGGGTCGGGAGGAGAAGGGGACGACCGAGAATGAGATGGCTGGATGGCATCACCGACTCTGTGGACATGAGTTTGAGTGAACTCCGGGAGTTGGTGATGGACAGGGAGGCCTGGCATGCTGTGATTCATGGGGTCCCGGAGAGTCGGGCACAACTGAGCGACTGAACTGAACTGAAAAGTCTCAGCAAAAACAAACAAAAAATAAGGGGGCCTATGGTTATATAAATAATCAGGTAAAGTTTATTGAGAACGGATCTACTTTTTAAACAAGTCTTAATTTGGTTATATTTGGTAAAAATGAAGGTGATTTTAGGGAGAAAAATATGTTTCAATAAATGTTAAATCCCAGTTTTTTAATGGCGGTCTACGAATGGAGGTAGTAAGACTCATTTTTTGGATAGTTCCTTGCTGTTATGTTTTATTAATGTAAAATTCAATTGAATTCTTAAGGAACACCCTTAGTTTGTTTCTGAAGCTTATCTCAGTGATCTTTCTTTGAATGAAGATCAGATGCCTCATGACCTGCAACCAGGACTAAAAAAAAAAAAAAAAAAAAGGACATAATTTAAAGGACTGCCTCCAACCTGGATGGAAGGACTTTTTTCAGAAGAAACTACACTACACCAGGATGAGAAGACGACGACATCAGAGGTAGACAGCTTGCCCAAGATGCTGGACCTGATTCGTATGATCATTTATAATGTTTTCTTGACTTCTTAGTCCTCTGCATATAAATCAAATGCTTTTCTACCATAGGCCTGATCCTATGCTAGTCTTTGAAATTAATCCAATTGTCGGGTTTGTAGCCATGTAAAAGCTCATTCTGCTTATACAAAAATTCTGTTAGACTTGTGCCATCCTAATGTCCTTAAACCATGGCAACAGTCTGCTTCTAAATTGGAAAATTAAAAACAATAGCTGGAAATCAGAGTCAGGGCTATGGGAAATCCAAGATGGCTGCTTGGCTTTTCCCAGCTCCCTGACAAACCTCATTTTTTATTTGATGGGTTAAAGCCTCCCTGGCTACAGGGTCTCCATAATGAAAAATCACGGAATATTAAGTTTTGTAAATTGTTAAATTAAGTTTCTAGTTTTGTTAATGTCTAGTGTTTACTAAGACTCACTGCTGAGACAGTTCCTTGTTATGTGATACTGCTAAAAGATTTAATTAAGTTATTAAAAAGGACACTTTGGGTTAGTTTCTCAGGCTTATCTCAGTAACCAATCTTCAGATAAAGGTCGGATGCTCCATAATGTACAACCAGGAGATTAAGACCAGACTACAATCATTTAACGAATAAAGTCAGGTGACTTGGGGTATACCAGGCTTTATCTAATGAAAGTTCTTGACTTATAATTCTTATTTTACTAATAACTGCTAGCTATGGCTATATTATTTTTTATGTCACTTGTTTCATTGAACCTGTGATATAATGCTATGGCCAGTGCATTCTCTTGCAAAACTCTATTAGCCTTTGCCCTGCTTCATTTCGTGCTCCAAGGCCAAATTTGCCTGTTACTCCAGGTGTTTCTTGACTTCCTACTTTTGCATTCCAGTCCCCTATAATGAAAAGGATATCTTTTTTGGGTGTTAGTTTTCAAAGGTCTTGTAGGTCTTCATAGAAATGTTCAACTTCGGCTTCTTCAGCATTACTGGTTGGGGCATAGGCCTGGATTACTGTAATATTGAATGGTTTGCCTTGGAAAGGAACAGAAATCATTCTGTCGTTTTTAAGATTGCATCCAAGTACTGCATTTTGGACTCTTTTGTTGACCATGATGGCTACTCCATTTCTTCTAAGGGATTCCTGCCCACAGTAGTAGATATCATCTGAATTAAATTCACCCATTCCAGTCCATTTTAGTTCACTGATTCCTAGAATGTCTATGTTCACTCTTGTCATCTCCTGTTTGACCACTTCCAATTTGCCTTGATTCATGGACCTAACATTCCAGGTTCCTATGCAATATTGCTCTTTACAGCATCGGACCTTGTTTCTATCACCAGTCACATCCACAACTGGGTATCTGTGTCGCTTTGGCTCCATCCCTTCATTCTTTCTGGAGTTATTTCTCCACTGATCTCCAGTAGCATACTGGGCAACTACTGACCTGGGGAATTCCTCATTCAGTATCCTATCATTTTGCCTTTTGATACTGTTCATGGGGTTCTCATGGCAAGTATACTGAAGTGGTTTGCCATTCCCTTCTCCAATGGACCACATTCTGTCAGACCTCTCCACCATGACCCGTCCGTCTTGGGTGGCCCCACACGGCATGGCTTAGCTTCACTGAATTAGACAGGGCTGTGGTCCATATGATCAGATCAACTAGTTTTTTGTGATTATGATTTCAGTGTGTCTGCCCTCTAATGCCCCCTCCCAATACCTACCGTCTTATTTGGGTTTCACTTACCTTGGTCATGGAGTATCTCTTCACAGCTGCTCCAGCAAAGTGCAGCTGCTGTACCTTACCTTGGACGAGGGGTATCTCCTCAAGGCCGCCCCTCCTGACCTTGAATGTGGAGTAGCTCCTCTCGGCCCTCCTGTGCCCGCGCAGCCACCGCCTCTTGGACGTGGGACAGCTCCTCTTGGCCACCGCCCTGACCTTGGGCGTGGGGTAGCTCCTCTCGGCCACGATTCTGCGCGTGGTCGGTTGCGTTGGAGCTGACGTCTCTCGCGTCTGCGCCGCCGAAAGCTGATTGCGGAAGAATTGATGCTTTTGAACTGGTGTTGGAGAAGACTCTTGAGAGTCCCTTGGACTGCAAGGAGATCCAACCAGTCCATTCTAAAGGAGATCAGTCCTGGGTGTTCATTGGAAGGACTGATGCTAAAGCTGAAACTCCAATACTTTGGCCACCTCATGCGATGAGTTGACTCACTGGAAAAGACTCTGATGCTGGGAGGGATTGGGGGTAGGAGGAGACGGGGACGACAGAGAATGAGATGGCTGGATGGCATCACCAACTTGATGGACATGAGTTTGAGTGAACTCTGGGAGTTGGTGATGGACAAGGAGGCCTGGCATGCTGTGGTTCATGGGGTCGCGGAGAGTGGGACATGACTGAGTGACTGAACTGAACTGTGATATAATGCTGAACTGACAGTTCCATATGAGATCAATAATTGTAATAATGTGACTCTGGGTATGGGAAAAAGCAACAAGAGGAAATATTTTCCTGGACCAGTAGGCTAGTAAGACAGTGGTCCAGAGACTTTTGCTACTTGCAAGGCCTGATCCAATTTTAGCACACTGAGTGGCCCATCACTTCCCTAAACCTGGGAATGAGCCTTCCCAGCACCGCAGGACACAATGGCCATGAAATGGTGTCACATGGTCAGATATGTGGCTATGAAGGGACCCTGCTGACTGGAGGTTGGTACTTGCCAGATGCCTCTACAAAGATTACATCATGACCATTGCAAGCTGCTGACCTTCAACACCCCCTGAAAGAAGTTCAGGGTGAAAATCAGGAATGAGACACTCTGTGCTCTGAAAAAAAAAAAAAAAAACAAAACTGGCAGAACAAGCCTTCAGGTAGTTAGATCTTTTCAGAAAAAGGTTTTATGAGTTCCAATTCTTGCATCTTCTCATACCTAGAAAAACACTGACGTCATTAATGGTGAAATCTGCTTTGGCTATTAAAAAAATTTTTTTTTTTACAATTAAAATTCAACATAGAGTAGCTATGGTTCAGACATCCTGGGAAATAACTATTTCCCAGATATCCTGAAAAATGATATTATGGGTGTGATTTCAGCTTAGATGCTGTGACCTAATGTAGAACTTAATGCTCCTGTAATGCATTTTTGCTTCTGTACTTCGCTTGCTGCTTGTAAAACCAAAGTTACTCCATTTTAAGATAAGGTTGTTTTTAAGTAAAGATTCCTAAACTTGTTTTTGAAAAAATAAAAATGAATGAAAAAAAAAAAACAACAAAATTGGGAAAGAAGTAGAAAAAAAAAAAGAAGATAATCTTCATATTTTTAACCACTGTGAAATGATGTATGTATACTTAAGACTTTTTTCAATATTTCACCAGTCACCACTGATATATCCCAATACAAATACAAATTTGTATAAATTCAGCCTGGTATAAACCACATATTATATTTACTTGTTTAAAGCAAAATCAAACTATCATTCATATTCCAGTTTTCATATATTAACAGGAAAACAAAAATACATGCACACACACATACACACAAATAGAAGGCAATATATCAAAGATATGTTTATTGCTCCTTTTTCCATCTCTATTTTTAATGGATGTGTGTTCATGCTAAGTTACTTCAAGTTGTGTCCAACTCTTTGTGACCCCATGAACTGTAGCCTGCCAGGCTCCTCTGTCCTTGGGATTCTCAAGCAAGAACACTGGAGTGGATGGTCATGCCCTCCTATAGGGGATCTTCACAACTCAGGTATGGAACCCCTGTCTCAGGCGCCTCCTACCTTAACAGCTGCCTGGAATAAATGAGGCTAAAATCTAAAAGGATGTGTTGATCCCACTTGTTGACAGAATTTGTTCGGCTGATCAAGAGACATATCTTTTGACCCCACACCACTCCTGCATGTAAGTAAAAATAATATGGAATAGATCTAGATAAAAAGTTATGAAATATCTAATGTCTCAAAAATATGAACACTAATTTAGACCGAGAATTGTAATGTCATATTGTTCATTTTAAATTCCGAGATATGCTCATTGTGCGAGTTTAATACACAATCTTCAGCAAATTATGATTCCTTTTAAGTTTTATTTTTCCGTGGAAGATAATTGCTTTACAATGTTGTGCTGGTTTCTGGCATTTGATTCTTAAATAACTCAAGAAGTATAACCACTTTTATGCTCAATTGGACATTTATCTTATAAATACAAGGTTGAATATTCCAGTTTTGTCTCTTTAATTTGGGTGTTGCTTTCATATCATATTAACCTGTAGTGATCTCTAATCTCATGATTGATTGCTGAGATAAAGCAGTGAAGTTTCACACAATTCACATACCTCACAGATGACATTCAAATTGAGGATCAAACTGTCAAAATCCTATCCTAGACACTTCAACTTTTGTCAACAACATACAATGAGACATCTCTAAGCTATGTTATGAGGATAAAAGATATAAAACATATAATGCACTGTAATAAATCTTTTCTTATTTACAGATTATATTTTTCCAAATGTCAAGAAGAGTTAAACCTTTGATCTCACTCTTTTTTTTTTTTTATGATTTCTGGAACATTTTAGAAGAATAAAGAAGAATGGATGGAGAACGTAGCTCTTCCTTGAATGAATTCATTCTCTTGGGAATTAGTAATGACCCTAGAATCAAAGTGACACTTACCATGTTTCTGGATATCTTATTATTCTTGTTGCAAATCTTGGGATGATCATTTTAATAAAAATGGACTCCCAGCTGCACACACCCATGTACTTTTTCCTTGGTCATCTCTCCTTCAGTGACCTCTGCTATTCCACAGCCATTGGACCCAAGATGTTGATAGACCTCCTTGCCAAGAACAAATCAATCCCCTTTTATGGCTGTGCTCTGCAGTCATTGATCTTCTGTACCTTTGCAGATTCTGAGTGTTTCCTGCTGGCTGTGATGGCCTATGACCGGTACAAGGCCGTCAGCAGCCACTTGCTCTATGCGGTCAGCATGTGCAGCAGGGTGTGCTCCCTGCTTGTGGCTGGGGTTTACATGATCAGCATTGTGGATGCTTTAATTAATACAATATTAATATTCCACCTGTGTTTCTGTGGGTCAAGTGAGATTAACCATTTCTTCTGTGATATCCCTCCTCTGCTTTTGTTACCTAGCTCACATGCACAGGTCAATGAGTCAGTGATATTTATCATTTTGGCTTCATTGAACTGATCACCCTCTCAGGTCTTTTTGTGTCTTACTGCTACACCATCCTAGCAGTGATAAAGATCCACTCTGCTGAGGGGAGGTTCAAGGCTTTCTCCACCTGCACCTCCTGCCTAACTGCTGTGGCAATTTTCCAGGGAACTCTGCTCTTCACGTATTTCCGGGCAAGTTCATCCTATTCTCTTGATGAAGACAAAATGACCTCCTTGTTTTATACCCTTGTGATTCCCATGTTAAACCCCCTGATTTATAGCTTAAGAAACAAGGATGTGAAAGAGGCTCTGAAGAAACTTAAAAATAGAAAGTGGTTCCATTGTAAAGCTGTAGGTATATGTTTTTCTCCCATTCTTACACTACGATTTAAGTCAAAATTGTTTTGATTCATATGGTTTGATCAATAAGTATTTTTAAATTATGTTCAAGTCATTCCAAAATGTGTTATTCCTGTAAACTCCATGCTTCCATTTTATGTCTTGAACTTATATTTAAGGCTCTCTATTTGTGGAAAAGTTCTGAACTGTTAGCTTGCCAAGCGTTTGTTTCCTCTGAATTTAATGGTAAATCGAACAGTTTTTAGAGAAATTAATCTTTTCTAATGGAAGTGATAGGTGTTAACTAGATTATTATTTACATTATTTATAATTACCTATATTTGCACCATAATGTAAAAAGACTGGACAGCATAAACCCAAAGCGCATTGTTCAAATGTAGTGAAGAAAGTTAAAAATTGCTTCCTGAAAACGAACACAACTAGTTTGGTATCTAAGAGATAAGTAGGAAGTAACTGAGAGATGCAAGTCAGCAAAGAAAGCATTTTGTGAAGATGGTTGGACAGTTAGAGTGACCGTGAGGAGATCAAGACCATGTCATTTAAGGAAACTCAGTGTGTCCAGGTTGGAGTGCTGCAATTTACAGCCCAGTCACCTCCTCCAGGGATTTTCCATCTCTCGTGCAAGCTCTGGAGCTTGATTCACACACCAGCCTCTGCTTCATTCAGATCATTGTTGTATCTGTTTTCTAAATTATTTCCTTCAATGTGGGGTTATGAACATCCTGATTTTAAGGACTGTCACCCAGGAGATATATAGCAAGTGGGTAAATGAAAGAATGAGAGAGAGAGAAAAGGAGAAAGAAAGAAGTTAATTTTATTGAAAATTTATTCATAATAAAGCAAAAAAAAAATACTGATAGCTTTAAATGCATGTGACTTAAACACATGTTTTGTACCTTATGTCTGCTTCCCAGATGGCACAGTGGTGAAGAATATACCTGGCAATGCAGGAGATGCAGGAAGTGCAGGTTTGATTCCTGAGTCAGGAAGATCCCCTGGAGAAGGGAAAGGGAACCCATTATAGTATTCCTACCTGGATAATTCCCTGGAGAGAGAAACTGGCAGGCTACAGCCTAGGGAGTCACAAAGAGTCAGAAACGACTGAGCACAAACTCACACATACATCTTATATCAAAGTACATAAACTGGTTGTGAATACTAAAAGTAATGGAAAGTTAAAGACATACAGATGATTTTTTAAAAAATATTTAAACCAAAGAACTCTTCTCTGGTTAGAAGATATTTGAAAACTTCGCATAGCTCTGCTCTAGTTTGCTGGTGATTGAATCGCTGAAAGTGGCTTATTTAGTAAACAGAGATATAAGCATTCATTTGAAGGAGCCTATAAAATCAAGTGCATTCTTGAGTGTTTGCTACAATAAAACAAGCCAGAAGTAATTCGGTACCTAAGTCTATCCAAGTGCCTTCGTAAGATGCCTTTGAGTGAAAACATTTTAGATTAAAGCCCAAGTAGGAGAATGAGACTCCAGGCTAATAGCTTTTCTAGGATTCTGAGACAGGTAGGGGGATGTGTCGAGGTATAGAAAAATGAGGGGGTGTTTCTTTTATTTATAATATTTTCTCAATCATTTCTAATGTTATTACCGTTGGAAGTGTTTATCTGCTGCTGCTGCTGCTGCTAAGTCACTTCAGTCATGTCTGACTCTGTGTGACCCCATAGACGGCAGCCCACCAGGTTCCTCTGTCCTTGGGATTCTTCAGGCAAGAATTCTGGAGTGGGTTGCTGTTGGGGTCCTTTAATGGACTGGAACCTGTTGGTCTGGTGTTGATGATAAGAATGTGGAAGAGAGAGAGACGGAGGGAGGGAGAGAGAGAGAGAAAGAAAGAAAGACACGGGGACCCAAGCTCTGATGGAGCAAAGATATTTTATTAGCAGAAACGCAGGCTTACATATCTTTAGTAAGATGATTACTCAGCTATCACACAGGATGAAATTTTATCAATAGCCACAATATGGATAGTCTAATACATACAAGGTTGCTGACGATGAAAAGAGTCACTGAAGGGAGTTACTGAAAGGAATCCAAGCAGATACCGTTTCTCATGATCTCAGTCCTGAGAGTTGCGTGCAGCTCTACTCATTCTCAGAATAGGAACTGACAAGGAACAGAAGATTTATGAGAGACAGCATGTAGAAATCCTCCTGTTAAACATTCCCTGACAGGTTGCCAGTTCCTTCTCCAATGCATAAAAGTGAAAAGTGAAAGTGAAGTCGCTCAGTTGTGTCTGACTCTTCTACCCCATGGACTGTAGCCTACCAGGCTCCTCTGTCCATGGGATTTTCCAGGCAAGAGTACTGGAGTGGGTTGCCATTTCCTTCTCCTGAAATGTTTATCTCCCTTCTAGATACTATATTGAACAGCAGCATGGCAGAGTGAGATTGATTCAGAATGAAGCCTGACCCAAAGAAGTGTGTCAATCTCAGAAGCATAAAGATTATACAGTTAGCACATTACTCTCCTAAAAAAAACACACACACACACACACAAAATGCTAATGTGTCTAAAATCAGATTTCATCTGCATTTAGCCCTTATGAGCAAATCTAAGGCTAATGAGTGAACTGAAGAAAATAAAATGTTGCCTATTAAATGAAGAATTTTAATCTCAATAAAGGGTGTTTTAAATCGATTGACTTGTACAATGTGTGAGATCCCTGGCTCTAAATAGAATGTGGAGGATAAATAGTCACTTAATGTGAACACCCCACAGAATTTGTGATTCAAATAGGGGCTTGAGCAAAGGACTTTTAAGAGATTTCTGGATTGATTTTCCATAGAAAAGGAAAGCTAGCATCAAAATACTTTGTCTTGCATGATCTAATTCCAATTCTAACCATTTTCTTAACTTTCTATATATTTAATTCATATGCCTTTTATAGTATACTCACTACCAATTGGTGGTAAATATGATTGTTTATCAACATTAAAGTAGATAAATAAATGATGCATATGCACAAAGAGTTAAGATATTTTAATGACAATGAATGTACTGAAACTGCATGCAACAGCAGGGATGGATTGCATGTAATTGAACAAAATAGTGCATGCTGAGGAGACTGGGACGACAGAGAATGAGATGGCTGGATGGCATCACCGACTCGATGGAGATGAGTTTGAGTGAATTTTGGGAGTTGGTGATGGACAGGGAGGGCTGGCGTGCTGTGATTCATGGGGTTGCAAAAAGTCGGACAAGACTGAGCGAATGAACTGAACTGAACTGAACTGATAGACATCCAGTTATGTCTGGCTCAAAAAAATACAAAACTGATCTGTCACAGTAAAAGTCAAGAAAATATCTACTCTTTGGGGGTCAGAGATTAGCCGTTCAGGAGGGATTTTATAGAAGGCTTTGTTAATTGTGGAAATCGTTACTTCTTGGTCTATACTTACCTAGCTATAACTGAAGTCGCTCAGTCGTGTCCGTCTCTTTGCGACCCCATGGACTGTAACTTACCAGACTTCTCCGTCCATGGGATTTTCCAGACAAGAGTACTGGAGTGGGTTGCCATTGCCTTCTCCAGGGGATCTTCCTGACCCAGGGATCAAACCCGGGTCTCCCGCATTGTAGGCAGACACTTTACCCCCTGAGCCACTAGGGAACAGGTAGCCTTTTGGAAGAATGTTTATCTATAAAGTTATTATGTAAGTGTTCTCTATATAACATGACTTTAAGCAAGCTCCAGGAATTGGGATGGACAGGGAAACCTGGCATGTTGCAGTCCATGGGGTCGCAAAGAGTCGGACACGACTGTGACTGAACTGATTCATTCATTGCACATCAAAAACATTTTCCAAAAGTAAAGTCTGTTTGCCATTACCAGAAACTTCAGAATTATTATTATAAATTTGTATCCCTAGAAATTCTTTATATACACAATAGTGCAGTATATTTTTTGAAGTAAACAGTGCAACCTTCATCGGTTGTTTCGTCATGCAAGAATGTCTTCAGTTCAGTTCAGTTCAGTCGCTCAGTCGTGTCCGACTCTTTGCGACCCCATGAATCACAGCACGCCAGCCCTCCCTGTCCATTTTAATTTCATGGCTGCAATCAGTATCCGCAGTGATTTTGGAGCCCAAAAAATAAAGTCTGACACTGTTTCCACTGTTTCCGCATCTATTTCCCATGAAGTGATGGGACCAGATGCCATGATCTTTGTTTTCTGAATGTTGAGCTTCAAGCCAACATCTTCACTCTCGTCTTTCACTTTCATCAAGAGGCTTTTGAGTTCCTCTTCACTTTCTGCCATAAGGGTGGTGTCATCTGCATATCTGAGGTTATTGATATTTCTCCCAGCAATCTTGATTCCATCTTGTGCTTCTTCCAGCCCAGCGTTCCTCATGATGTACTCTGCATAGAAGTTAAATAAGCAGGGTGACAATATACAGCCTTGACGCACTCCTTTTCCTATTTGGAACCAGTCTGTTGTTCCATGTACAGTTTTGACTGTTGCTTCCTGACCTGCATACAGGTTTCTCAAGAGGCAGGTCTTAGTTAACCCCTTTTAACCCGTGTGTACTTCTAATACTTTCCCAGCAACAAAGAGACTGAATGAATCTTGCACTCCTTGGTACCCTCCTTGGTATGCTCCTTGGTACACTGAACTTACACGCATTGGCCCATGACTCAGTGGCACACAATTATTTTCTAAAGGCAAGTGTTTATATTAATGAACTGTTGCCTATAGAGTATTACAAACAGAGGCATAGTGGCACAAGGGAATCATGTAGATATTTCTTCCTCAATGGCTTGTCTCTGATGTATTAAATTTTAACCACGTGATTTTCTGCTGTAATGTAAGAAAGTCAACTTCAATTAAATGTAAAACCCGTTGTTAAGCTAATTATCCAACTTTTAATAATAATGTAGCCACAACAGCTCATTCCCTCGTAATGGCAGGAAGTTGTACTAAGTGGCCTGCAGAGACGGCCATGTTTAGGAAGCTAAATTTAAGTCCTATCTCAATACAGTGAAATCCTAAGAGATTTTATATCCCAGGAAATAGAGAAATGCCTGATGGAAAAAGTGATTTTGCAAAGGAGTCATAATGAAGTAAGCGAGGACAAACTCCAACCTTCAAATATGTAACGAGATAATGGTAGTAAAGCTCTTGAGTGACACAAACACCTTCAGTTTAGTATGTAGCAAATTATTATAATTAATTTGCTTGCACTTGGCCTCAGCAGAATCTCCTGTAATGTACATTAAGTATATTTAAATCTTCATCATCACTCTAATAATTCCAATAAGGCAACAATTAATATATCATTCAGCCATTCTTTATCACATATCAAAAATATTTTATTTTAATGATTTTAGTGTACAGTGGGTTCTAGGTTTATCAGTTCAGTTCAGTTCAGTCGCTCAGTTGTGTCTGACTCTTTGCAACCCCATGAATCACAGCACACCAGGCCTCCCTGTCCATCACCAACTCCCGGACTTCACTCAAACTCATGTCCATCGAGTTGGTGATGCCATCCAGCCATCTCATTCTCTGTCGTCCCCGTCTCCTCCCGCCCCCAATCCCTCCCAGCATCAGAGTCTTTTCCAGTGAGTCAACTCGTCGCATGAGGTGGCCAAAGTATTGGAGCTTCAGTTTTAGCATCAGTCCTTCCAATGAACACCCAAGATTGCTCTCCTCTAAAATGGACTGGTTGGATTTCCTTGCAGTCCAAGGGACTCTCAAGAGTCTTCTCCAGCACCACAGTTAAAAAGCATCAATTCTTCGGCGATCAGCTTTCTTCACAGTCCAACTCTCACATCCATACATGACCACGGGAAAAACCATAGACTTGACTAAGCGGACCTTGGTTGGCAAAGTAATGTCTCTGCTTTTTAATATGCTATAGGACCCTAAAAATAAAAACTAGGTCTATATCTAGTTCTTAGTGAGGTTTCAGAGGTAAAAATCCCCTGGAGCATTTGTAAGCATATACTGGCTTATATTTATCTTCATAAATTACTTTCCATACAAAAATTTTTGCTTTTACCTTTTCTGTGGTAAAGAAATAAATTAATTGTGATAAGCAAAACTCACAGTAAGAAGACTTTATTTTATGTTACATTCAGGAGAAGAATTTAATGAATACATAAGAATTTATGCTTGTCAGCATCCTGAAATGATTCATATATTATAAATTATCATGCTGAACACGAAAAATAAAGAGCATATCCCCTAAGGCTGCTATGCAGCACAATTTCAGTGACAATATTTTAATTATTTCCTTTGCTTCATGAAATTGTGCAGTACAGTATTTATTTAGTAACCTGTGTATTAGAACAGGATTACCATTGTACCTTTAGCTAACACCTGCATCAGTCATGTAATTATTGTTTATTTTTGTTGAGGGATCATTATGATCTAGTATCCTAGAAACTTTAAAATATATAATAAGTATTGTAGCTTTAATCCCAATGCTGTACATAAGATAAAGAACTAATTTCTCTTACAGTTGTGTACAATTTAACCAGCATATTTTCAATCCCCCACACAATTCACCAGCATAGCAACAGGAAAATATTTAAAAACACACATTCATGGAGCAATTACTTATGGAAATCTTCTTCTTATGGACTGTAGGAACGTACACCTACAGACAGACCTTGGAGATACTGTGGGTTGAGTTCCAGCCTACCATAATAAAATGAATATCACAGTAAAGAGAGTCAAAAGAAATGCTTGGTTTCCCAGTGTATGTTAAGGTTGCATTCACATAATATCATAGTCTATTAGATGTTCATTTGCATTGTGTCTAAAAAAATGCAAATACCATAATTTAAAAGTACTTGATCACTAAAAAAAAAAGGAAGAAATGCTAGTCAATGAGTAACAGTAACATCAAAAATCACTGATCACAGATCAACAGAACAAATAGATTAATGATGAGACAGTTCAAAAATTGTGAGAATTATCAACATGTGACATGGAGACATGAAGTGAATAAATTCTGTTGGAAAACCTGTGCTGACAGACTTGGTTGATGCAGAGTGACCACAAAACTTCAGCTTGTAAAAATAAATTAAAAAAAAAAACAACTAACTGCAAAAACAATAAAATGAAGCATGATAAAATGAGATTTATCTGTATATAAATAAAATAGGAAATTCAATAAAGAGTGAACTATGTGTGATAGATATTATGCCATTGAAGGAGAGCAGACTATATCACCCCAAAATATGCTGCTTTGGCATATTAATACTTTGAATTGAAATTACTTAAGAAAGAACAGTGGGAAAAGGACACTCTGATTCTCCTTTGTAGCCCTGAAAGCAGGAACTAAATCTCTCATGTGAAAGTTCCCCTCCCTGTACCAGATGGAAGAAGGCAATTATGTCATAAGAAACAGGGAATTTATGGGCCAAGAAGGTTGCATGACCAAACCTTGTTACTTCTTTATTAATTGCTTGTTGCTGTTGTTCAGTCTCTCAGTCCTGTCCAGTTCCTTGTGATCCCATGGACTGAAGCACACCAGGCACCCCTGTCCTTCACCATCTCCTGGAGTTTGTTCAAACTCATATGTCCACAGAGTCAGTAATGCCATCCAACCATCTCATCCTCTGTCACCCCTTTCTCCTGCCTTCAATCTTTCCCAGCATCAGGTATTTTTTTACAGTGAGTTGGTTCTTCACATCAGGTGGCCAAAGTATTGGAGCTTCAGCTTTGACATCAGTCTTTCCAGTGAATATTCAAGGTTGATTTCCTTTAGGATTGACTGGTTTAATCTCTTTGCTGTCCAAGAAACTCTCAAGAGTCTTCTTCAGAACCACATTTCTAAAGTATCAATTTGGTACTCAACCTTCTTTATAGTCCAACTGTCACATCCATATGTGGCTCCTGGAAAAACTACAGCTTTGACTGTACAGACCTTTGTCAGCAAAGTGAAGTCTCTGCTTTTTAACATGCTGTCTAGAGCATCTGTCTACTATGAGGGAGACCTGGGTTTGATTCCTGGGTTGGGAAGAGCCCCTGAAGAAGGAAATGGCAACCCACTCCAGTACTCTTGCCTGGAAAATCCCATGGACAGAGGAGCCTGGTTGGCTCCATCCATGGGGTCACACAGAGTCAGACAGGACTGAGCGACTTCACGTTTCTTTCACTTTCTAGGTTTGTCATAACTTTTCTTCCAAGAAGCAAGCATATTTTAATTTCATACTTTAGTCACTGTCCACACTGATTTTGGAGCCCAAGAAAATAAACTGCCACTGTTTCCTTTTTCCCCCCATCTATTTGTCATGAAGTGGTGGGACCAGATGCTTGCTAATTACTGTTCTAAGCCTAAACACCTTTGTCTTGTCAATTCCTCATAAATTACTGCTTTTTGCCTAAAATGAATAAAACCTTTCTGCTTTGGTCATTTTGAATCTCATCATTTTTTATGGGACATCCATATGTAGAAAAGTAAATTTTTCTCCTATTACTCTTATGTTCATTTAGCTATTAGGCTAGTCATAACTTAGAAGAAAGGAAAATTATTCTGAAGTCACACAATCAAAAAAAAAAAATTGTTGAAATAAGGGTGACTAACATGTCCTTGAGGAGAAGGTCTCCTGACTAATGAATAAATCAATATGTAAGACTGTCATATCTATAAATGTGAAATGAAGGCAATCTTTAAAAATGGAAGAAACTGGATCAGCAATGAGAAAGAGATGAAAATTGTTAGTGGAAAAATCTATTTTAATTTCATTAGGCATCTCTTTTCATGGGAGGAGAATGTAGATTTTTGGTATCCATAAAACATAGTACTAAAATACATTCTAATAAATTTCTGACAGTGATCGATTTTGTGAAAAGAAGGAAGTATTAAAAGCTTGACCCTTGCTATAGCTGTTGTGCATCCACAAGGGAAAATATAGAACTAGAGATCTAATTAACCATGTTCTTATAACATAAAAATATAAAAGCTGAAGCTTTAGAGATTTAAGTCCCAACAGTCACCAGAGAGAAATAAAAAACAACCTACCTATGGTACATGTACTGGAGTGAAAAGACCAAAGACTTGTTCATTGCAGGTAGGTTTCTAAATGGATAAATTTAAAGAATATGGAAAGTGGCAGAGAGACTTACTTTTGTAGAAAAGTGAAGAAGTACTGAAAATTTTCAAATGAGTCATTTTATACTTGCTTGCTCTGTTATATAAACACTGTAATGTAATAACTAAACAAAGATACTTACTTGTTAAACCTGTGAATTTGACAAACCTCATTTATAATTTGTAGAAGAATATTAAATATTTTAGTTTTTTATATTTTAATCAAGGTTGATATGAAAGCCATTTTTCACTGTTGCCAATAATATAATTGTGAAGGTAAATTTTCTCTTGTCTCTTTAAATAATAGCAGAAATAACATATTACAACCACCAATGTGTATAAACCCAAGTCCGTAACACAACATTTATGACATCCAAATGCCATAGTTCTTTATTGCTATTTAGTCTCTAAGTCATGTCCAACTCTTTGCCACCCCATGGGCTATCGCCCAGCAGGCTCCTCTGTCCATGGAATTTTCCTGGCAAAAATACTGAAGTGGGTTGCCATTTTCTTCTCCAAGGGATCCTCCCCACCCAAGATTCTTTACCTCTGAATCACCTGGGAAATCCACCATAATACTTAAGTCTAGAAAGAATAAAAGTCAGACCACATCCCAATTTTCATATATCAACAGTGCATACACATGCAACTCCACTCTTTGAATATTCTAAAAGAACAGAGGAGAATATTTGTGACATTGTATATAACATAATTTATTGTGTAGAATGTAAGACTGGGGCACGGAATTCAAGAAACATCAACTCCTTTAAACAAGAGAGAGGCAGATTTCAGAAATATTGAAGAATAGGGATCAAGGAAAACAATACACCAACATTATAGTTTCTGGGAGATTGGGATGGAGGCATCATTAATATGTGAATCTCTCTGCATATGTGGGACTGAGGACATAGGAGCAATTTTACCAGACATCTTACATATCTGATCTGTTGGTGAGTAAATCATGTAGATTCTAGTTAATAACTGCAGAATGACTCATGCAGGAAACCATACTGCCACAACATTCTTCATAATGTCCCCTGAGCAACAGCTCAGTGTTAGGGAGCAGGGTCAGCCCTGGAAGATTCCTACCTGCGCTCTCCAGCATTTAACTTATGGAGACACCGCCACCTTCTTCAGTTCCCCTGCTTCGGTTAACTGATACTTGTTACTGGATACTGGGCTTCCCCGGCAGTTCAGTGGTAAAGGATCTTCCTGCCAATGCAGGAGGCTGGGGTTCAATGCCTGGACAGGGAAGATCCCTTGAGAAGGAAATGGCAACCCACTCCAGTATTCTTACCGGGAAATCCCATGGACAGGGAAGCCTGGTGCTTACAGTCCATGGGATCACAAAAGAGTCAGAGATGACTTAGCAACTAAACAACAACGGTAAGAATGTATACTGGATAGGGGGAAAAAAAAGACCTATGGGGACACAGGAGCATGTTATATCCAGGAAAATGGAATAGCTCTGCCTGTTCCATAATTGTGCATGATGAGGAAATAACAAAGGGACACATCCATTATTTACACCGCTCATTAACTATGCTTCTCTATTTCAGGGTAAAACAATATTTCTGCAGTATTGAAAAGAGCAACAATCTTGTCAGAATATGTGGGTTATCTGGACCAATTAATTTAAGAATTACTGCCTCAAATCTGAGGACATCAATTTCTTAATATACGTAAAAGTAGTAAAAATTGGCATACATACTAATAAGGCTGATGTGGAAATAATTTAGGTGAAAGAATGCCACAAATAGTACAGTGCTATGCAAATGTAAGTGATATCATTATTATTATTGCTGATTTATACTAAAATAGATACATTTTCAGGGAGTCAGTTTGCCTCACATAGTCCTAGCGTTATCCCTTTTCTTAATTACTGAAATACAGAAAGGACAAGCAACTAAAATACTAAGATAGTAGGATGATGTTATCCTCCACTTCCATCTCCTCTTTCATAACCAGGGATTCCCAGATGTGAGTGATGACTGCT
Organism: Moschus berezovskii; assembly: GCF_049115385.1. Taxonomy (NCBI): domain Eukaryota; kingdom Metazoa; phylum Chordata; class Mammalia; order Artiodactyla; family Moschidae; genus Moschus; species Moschus berezovskii. Next base: position 83,761,553 of record NC_142475.1, read on the forward strand.
GAGAACTGCCCTGTGTTTCCTGAGTTCGTACTGTTAGGACTTTCTGGCAGATGGGATGTGCAGCAGGCTTTCTTCATTCTCTTCCTGCTGGTTTATGGCATAGTTGTGGTTGCCAACGTAGGGATGGTCCTGCTGATCAGGATGGACCCTAGACTCCACACACCTGTGTATCATTTCCTGAGCAATCTGTGCTTCTGTGATGCTTGCTGCTCCTCCACTGTCTCTCCCAGTATGCTGGCTGATTTCTTATCTGAGCTAAAGAAGATTTCATTTGTGTGCCGTTCAGATGTATTGTTTTGGGACCTTTGCAGATGTGGAATGTCTCTTGTTGACTATCATGGCTTATGATCATTATGTAGCCATTTGTAATCTGCTTCTTTATACAGTTGTCATGTCCAGGAGATTCTGTAACCAGCGTGTAGTTTTTGTGTACTTAGAAGCTTTGATCTATCCAGCAGTTTTTACCTATTGCACAATTCAGTTGTCATTCTGCAATTCCAATGTCATCAGTCACATTTTCTGTAACTTCCCACCCTTATTAGCCCTCTTTTCCTCAGATACAACCATCAATGAGATTGTGATGTTCCCTTGCAGCAGCTGTGTTCTGGGTTGCAGTATCATCATTGTCTTCCGCTCGTGCAGCTACATCATAACAGCCACCCTTAGAATGAACTCAGCCGAGGGGAGACACAAAGCCTTCTCTACATGTGCCTCCCTGTTAACCACTGTGGCTATATTTCATGGCACGCTCCTGCTCATGTATCTCAGATCCAGCTCCAGTTACTCTACGGACACAGACAAAATAGCCTCTGTCTTTCACACAGTTTTCATCCCAGTGTTAAATCCACTGATCTACAGTTTAAGAAACAAGGATGTGAAAACTGCACTGAAAAGAGCAATTGGCACTAAATAACGTTTTTACCTAAACTGATTTAAGATTTTGATAGCTAATGTTCAGGTACTTTGAGTCTGGTAATCTCACCAATATAACTTCTAGATATTTTCCATCGCTTATCTTTATGCCTAAAATGAATGTGGGGGTCAGAAGTTATTTATCTTCATTGTCTCTCTAAACTAAGGAAGAATAGTAATGGGTTCACTTTGCTACTTTTTAAAAAAGGTATATCTTTTCTCTTTTCATGTGTATGCTTCAGAGAGATATCATGGGCAAAGCAATCCTTCTTCCCACACCAATTCAACTTGCGGTTCAAATATTCCAATAATTTATTTAAAGCAATAGGATTAATAAACTTTCTCCCTCAAAAGTGAGAGTTAGTGGGTTGAAAGTTTTGTTTTTGCCTTTCCTGTGTAATAGTAACACCCTACACATGTTCCATCATGACACTTAGTAGTACTTAAGTAATGAAAATAAATAAATAAATAAATAAAAGAAAAACCTCTTACCTTAACTCAAAGTTTCATAAGTACAAGACCCTAGCCTATCTTGTTCACAACGCTTCTACTTTGCTACTTAAAATGCTTGGTTTCATGATGCCATTCAGAAGCATTTCAGTTCAGTTCAATTCAGTCGCTCAGTCGTGACTGACTCTTTGCGATCCCATGAATCACAGCATGCCAGGCCTCCCTGTTCATCACCAACTCCTGGAGTTCACTCAAACTCATGTCCATCGAGTTGGTGATGCCATCCATCCATCTCATTCTCTGTTGTCCCCTTCTCCTCCCACCCCCAATCCTTCCAGGCATCAGAGTCTTTTCCAGTGAGTCAGCTCTTCGCATGAGGTGGCCAAAGTATTGGAGTTTCAGCTTCAGCATCAGTCCTTGAATGAACACCCAGGATCGATCTCCTTTAGAATGGACTGTTTGGATCTCCTTGCAGTCCAAGGGACTCTCAAGAGTCTTCTCCAGCACCACAGTTCAAAAGCATCAGTTCTTCGGCGATCAGCTTTCTTCACAGCCCAACTCTCACATCCATACATCAGTTCAGTCAGTTCAGTCGCTCAGTCGTGTCCGACTCTCCGCGACCCCATGAATCACAGCACGCCAGGCCTCCCTGTCCATCACCAACTCCCGGAGTACACTCAAACTCATGTCCACAGAGTCGGTGATGCCATCCAGCCATCTCATTCTCCGTCGTCCCCTTCTCCTCCCACCCCCAACTTTTCCCAGCATCAGAGTCTTTTCCAGTGAGTCAACTCGTCTCATGAGGTGGCCAAAGTATTGGAGTTTCAGCTTTAGCATCAGTCCCTCCAATGAACATCCAGGATTGATCTCCTTTAGAATGGACTGGTTGGATCTCCTTGCAGTATAAGGGACTCTCAAGAGTCTTCTCCAACACCACAGTTCAAAAGCATCGATTCTTCGGCGATCAGCTTTCTTCACAGTCCAACTCTCACATCCATACATGACCACGGGAAAAACCATTGCCTTGACTAGACGGACCTTGGTCGGCAAAGTAATGTCTCTGCTTTTTAATATACTATCAAGGTTGGTCATAACTTTCCTTCCAAGGAGCAAGCGTCTTTTAATTTCATGGCTGCAATCAGCATCTGCAGTGATTTTGGAGCCCAAAAAAACAAAGTCTGACACTGTTTCCACTGTTTTTCCATCTATTTCCCATGAAGTGATGGGACCAGATGCCATGATCTTTGTTTTCTGAATGTTGACCTTCAAGCCAACCTTTTCACTCTCCTGTTTCACTTTCATCAAGAGGCTTTTGAGTTCCTCTTCACTTTCTGCCATAAGGGTAGTGTCATCTGCATATCTGAGGTTATTGATATTTCTCCCAGCAATCTTGATTCCAGCTTGTGCTTCTTCCAGCCCAGCGTTCCTCATGATGTACTCTGCATATAAGTTAAATAAGCAAGGTGACAATATACAACCTTGACGTACACCTTTTCCTATTTGGAACCAGTCTGTTGTTCCATGACCGGTTCTAACTGTTGCTTCCTGACCTGCATACAGGTTTCTCAAGAGGCAGGTCAGGTGGTCTGGGATTCCCATCTCTTTCAGAATGTTCCACAGTTTATTGTGATCCACACAGTCAAAGGCTTTGGCATAGTCAATGAAGCAGAAATAGATGTTTTTCTGGAACTCTCTTGCTTTCTCCATGATCCAGCGGATGTTGGCAATTTGATCTCTGGTGCCTCTGCCTTTTCTAAAACCTGCTTGAACATCTGGGAGTTCACGGTTTACATACTGCTGAAGCCTGGCTTGGAGAATTTTGAGCATGACTTTACTAGCGTGTGAGATGAGTGCAATTGTGCGGTAGTTAGAGCATTCTTTGGCATTGCCTTTCTTTGGGATTGGAATGAAGACTGACCTCTTCCAGTCCTGTGGCCACTGCTGAGTTTTCCAAATTTGCTGGCATATTGAGTGCAGCACTTTCACAGCATCATCTTTCAAGACTTGAAATAGCTCAACTGGAATTCCATCACCTCCACTAGCTTTGTTCGTAGTGATGCTTTCTAAGGCCCACTTGACTTCACATTCCAAGATGTCTGGCTCTAGGTCAGTGATCACATTATCATGACTATCTTGGTCGTGAAGATCTTTTTTGTACAGTTCTTCTGTGTATTCCTGCCACCTCTTCTTAATATCTTCTGCTTCTGTTAGGTCAATACCATTTCTGTCCTTTATCGAGCCCATCTTTGCATGAAAAGTTCCCTTGGAATCTCTAATTTTCTTGAAGAGGTCTCTTGTTTTTCCTATTCTGTTGTTTTCCTCTATTTCTTTGCATTGATCACTGAGGAAGGCTTTCTTATCTCTCCTTGCTATTCTTTGGAACTCAGCATTCAGATGCTTATATCTTTCCTTTTCTCCTTTGCTTTTCGCTTCTCTTCTATTTACAGCTATTTGTAAGGCCTCCTCAGACAGCCATTTCACTCTTTTGCATTTCTTTTCCATGGGGATGGTCTTGGTCCCTGTCTCCTGTACAATGTCACGAACCTCCGTCCAGAGTTCATCAGGCACTCTATCAATCAGATCTAGTCCCTTAAATCTATTTCTCACTTCCACTGCATAATCATAAGGGATTTGATTGAGGTCATATCTGAATGGTCTAGTGGTTTTCCCTACTTTCTTCAATTTAAGTCTGAACTTCGCAATAAGGAGTTCATGATCTGAGCCACAGTCAGCTCCTGGTCTTGTTTTCGCTAACTGTATACAGCTTCTCCATCTTTGGTTGCAAAGAATATAATCAATCTGATTTCGGTGTTGACCATCTGGTGATGTCCATGTGTAGAGTCTTCTCTTGTGTTGTTGGAAGAGGGTGTTTGCTATGACCAGTGCATTCTCTTGACAAAACTCTATTAGCCTTTGCCCTGCTTCATTCCGTGCTCCAAGGCCAAATTTGCCAGTTACTCCAGGTGTTTCTTGACTTCCTACTTTTGCATTCCAGTCCCCTAGAATGAAAAGGACATCTTTTTTGGGTGTTAGTTCTAAAAGGTCTTGTAGGTCTTCATAGAACCGATTAACTTCGGCTTCTTCAGCATTACTGGTTGGGGCATAGGCCTGGATTACTGTAATATTGAATGGTTTGCCTTGGAAACGAACAGAAATCATCCTGTCATTTTTAAGATTGCATCCAAGTACTGCATTTCGGACTCTTTTGTTGACCATGATGGCTACTCCATTTCTTCTAAGGGATTCCTGCCCACAGTAGTAGATATAATGGTCATCCGAGTTAAATTCACCCATTCCAGTCCATTTTAATTCACTGATTCCTAGAATGTCGACGTTCACTCTTGCCATCTCCCGTTTGACCACTTCCAATTTGCCTTGATTCATGGACCTAACATTCCAGGTTCCTATGCAATAATGCTCTTTACAGCACTGGACCTTGTTTCTATCATTGGTCACATCCACAACTGGGTATTGGTTTTGCTTTTGCTCCATCCCTTTATTCCTTCTATAGTTATTTCTCCACTGAGCTCCAGTAGCATACTGGGCACCTACCGACCTGGGGAATTCCTCATTCAGTATCCTATCATTTTGCCCTTTGTTACTGTTCATGGGGTTCTCAAGGCAAGTATACTGAAGTGGTTTGCCATTCCCTTCTCCAGGGGACCACATTCGGCTGTGGTACACGTGATTAGATCAGCTAGTTTCCTGTGATTATGATTTCAGTTTGTCTGCCCTCTGGTGCCCCCTAGCAATACCTACCGTCTTATTTGGGTTTCTCTTACCTTGGTCGTGGAAAATCTCTTCACAGCCGCTCCAGCAAAGTGAAGCCGCTGTACCTTACCTTGGACGAGGGGTATCTCCTCAAGGCCGCCCCTCCTGACCTTGAACGCGGAGTAGCTCCTCTCGGCCCTCCTGCGCCCGCGCAGCCACCGCCTGTTGGACGTGGGGTAGCTCCTCTCAGCCGCCGGCCCTGGCCTCAGGCGTGGGGTAGCTCCTCACGGCCGCACCTCTTTGCGTGGTTCGTTGCGCCCGGGCCGGCGTCTCTCGCGTCGCGTCTGCGCCGCCGGGGCCGGCGTCTCTCGCGTCGCGTCTGCGCCGCCGGGGCCGGCGTCTCTCGCGTCGCGTCTGCGCCGCCGGGGCCGGCGTCTCTCGCGTCGCGTCTGCGCCGCCGGGGCCGGCGTCTCTCGCGTCGCGTCACTGGAAAAACCACAGCTTTGACTAGATGGACCTTTGTTGGCAAAGTAATGTCTCTTCTTTGTAATATGCTATCTAGGTTGGTCATAACTTTCCTTCCAAGGAGTAAGTGTCTTTTAATTTCCTGGCTGCAATCAGTATCTGCGGTGATTTTGGATCCCCAAAAATAAAGTCTGACACTGGTTCCACTGTTTCCCCATCTATTTCCCATGAAGTGATGGGACCAGATGCCATGATCTTTGTTTTCTGAATGTTGAGCTTCAAGCCAACCTTTCCACTCTCCTCTTTCACTTTCATCAAGAGGCTTTTGAGTTCCTCTTCACTTTCTGCCATAAGGGTAGTGTCATCTGTATATCTGAGGTTATTGATATTTCTCCCGGCAATCTTGATTCCAGCTTGTGCTTCTTCCAGCCCAGTGTTCCTCATGATGTACTCTGCATATAAGTTAAATAAGCAGGGTGACAATATACAACCTTGACGTACTCCTTTTCCTATTTGCAACAAGTCTGTTGTTCTATATCCAGTTCTAACTGTTGCTTCTTGACCTGCATACAGGTTTCTCAAGAGGCAGGTCAGGTGGTCTGGTATTCCCATCTCTTTCAGAATTTTCCTCAGAAACATTTAGTGAATAAATAAACAAGTGTCCCTTGAAAAACTGATGCAAAAATGAGTTTTGCCAATTTTTGAAATAAAAAATTCTATTTTTAATAGTTTATTCCAGAATATCTATTTTAGACAAAATTCACTTATGCTTCTATATTTTGGCATAGGTTAAATACGTATCAGAAGCAAGGGTCATTGGATATAGAGAATTTCTCAATCTTCTATTCTTGGTCATTCTGCCCTGATTACATCAGTGGGAACAACTTAATAGTAACTACATGAGTGGGAGCTGGGGGCAATGTACCAGGACCTTCTCTAAAGCTCACTAGAAAAGAAGACTCCATCTATTTTTATATGCTCATAGTATTATTCTTCTTAAAATTAGGAAAAAAAAAGCCTGGTTAATACAGTTGCGTTTGTAAAGGAATGGTTATTAAAAAATTTGTGTTTAATGGGGAAAAAAGTAGTTTTGCAATAGTATTCCATTTGTAAGTACTTATATTTGCTCTCTGTGTATTTGTGAAATAAACAGGAACTGTATTCTTAACAATTTAAAAAATGGTGATTGCCAGGTAGACAGATATTAAGTAAGCCTCACTTTGTAACATTAAATTAAGTGCTTATGTTGTTCTCACAGTAATAAATTAGCAGTTAATCCATTCATGAAAATCATAACATTATATTAGGTTGTCATGACCACTCATTATATTTTGCATCATCAAAAATGAACACGGAGTCACTCTTTTCTGATTCCAGGAGGATGGGATAATGAGTTATACAAGGTTTTCAATTTAACTTCTTTTCTAATTTTATATATCTCATTAGGCTTAAAAAGTACTCAATATTATGTACTTTAAAATATCATAAGAATAAAGCAACACATTAAAAAATAATTAGCAGCAGGTTATTTGCTTTCAATTACTGATTATTTTATATTCCAGATAATATATTTGCTGTTCATAGAATATTTCACATATCAGGAAATTAATTACAGTCCAACTCCTTCCACATTCAATTTACTTTAATAAAAACATACTAAACATATTCATGTCTATAAAAATTAAAACTTTTTGTGTTGCATAAAATTAGATTCAATGACTATCTTTCACATATATGTTTAAGATAAAGAAACATCCCTTAATCTCTTTACCCTTTTCTTTAAAGACTGGTTTAATAAGATTTGCTGGTTTAATAAGATATGCGTTTAATTTTAAGAAAATTATCAAGCAGTAAACACTCAATGTTCTGTCTGATGAAGTATAATGTCATTTTCTAAAGACTATTTGGATGACGTTTCTAAAGTATGAAAATACGGTGTGCATATATGTGCTTCTGTGTGTGTGATGATTCTGCTGTGTGTATTAATACTCACTACATCAGTAAGTGTGTAGCTTGATCTTCAGTTCAGTTCAGTTCAGTTCAGTAGCTCAATCGTGTCCGACTCTCCGCGACCCCATGAATCACAGCACACCAGGCCTCCCTGTCCATCACCAACTCCTGGAGTTCACTCAGACTCATGTCCACAGAGTCGGTGATGCCATCCAGCCATCTCATTCTCTGTCGTCCCCTTCTCCTCCCGCCCCCAATCCTTCCAAGCATCAGAGTCTTTTCCAGTGAGTCAACTCATCGCATGAGGTGGCCAAAGTATTGCAGTTTCAGCTTTAGCATCAGTCCTTCCAATGTACACCCTGGATTGATCTCCTTTAGAATGGACTGGTTGGATCTCCTTGCAGTCCAAGGTACTCTCAAGAGTCTTCTCCAGCACCACAGTTCAAAAGCATCAGTTCTTCGGTGATCAGCTTTCTTCACAGTTCAACTCTCACATCCATACATGACCACGGGAAAAACCATAGCCTTGACTAGACGGACCTTTTTTGGCAAAGTAATGTCTCTGATTTTTAATATGCTATCAAGGTTGATTATTACTTTCCTTCCAAGGAGTAAGCGTCTTTTAATTTCATGGCTGCAATCAGCATTTGCAGTGATTTTGGAGCCCCCCAAAATAAAGTCCGACACTGTTTCCACTGTTTTTCCATCTAAGAGGCAGCAAATTTAACCTAGTTTGAAGTCATCTTCAGCATTCTATGAACTGAAGAAACAATAATGGAATTGGGTCTGAATTTGTATTTCAGTTCACTAGCAATGTGACCTCCAACAAATCACTTTTTCTCTTTGGGACTTAGTGTCTACTCTACTAAAAGATGGGCTTAGACAGAATAAACGTTCTTGTCTATTCCTACTACCACATTCTGTAGCTACATTGGTATGAACCCATCAAGGCGATAGAATATGTGATATCTCTAGGCCAGTTAGACTTTGGATGAAAGTGGCAGTCATAAGATAGCTAGCATGTGTTTCAGGAGTCCTTTGGGGCTTCCCTGGTGGCTCAGAGGTTAAAGCGTCTGCCTCCAATGCGGGAGACCCGGGTTCGATCCCTGGGTCGGGAAGATCCCCTGGAGAAGGAAATGGTAACCCACTCCAGTATTCTTGCCTGGAAAATCCCATGGACGGAGAAGCCTTGTAGGCTACAGTCCATGGGTCGCAAAGAGTCGGACACGACTGAGCGACTGGACGGACGGATGGACGAATGCTATCAAAGTGGACCCATTAAACCATTATTCCATTCTGCATTTTTAAAAATGGGTAATCAAACATGTTAGTCATGAGGAAACAAAAATACACAGTAGCTGAAATTAAAATGAAAGACGTCACTGGTATTGATGTTTAATAACCAGAGGATTCACAATGATAGTGTGTTAGTGGAGGTGTGGATTGACATGTCATGGACAATTATATGATGATGTAAATGTCAAGTACTGTTGATATTTATTTACAGAGAAACTATTTATGATAACACATGAAGACTAGAAGAAAAGATTTCCACACAAAGATACACACCTAAAGAAGGACTGTTGTGAAATGGGTAGGAGGGACAGAGACATGGTATGGTCAACACCCACATTCCAGGTGGGCAACTCACAAATGGAAGGATAGAGACAATTGCAGTCTCTCCCCAAGGGAATGAAGGGTCTGAGTTCCTATTGGACTGCCTAGCCCAGGGCCCCTCCATTGGAAAACAAGCCCAGATAGTTCTGGCTTTGAAAGATGGAAAGGTTTGCCTATGAGAGAGCTGGATGGCTGCAGGAAACATACTCAACTCTTAAAGAGTCCATGCATGATCTCATGCACTCTAAGTCTGAGTGTAAAGGCCTTAATTTTAAGGGAGCCCAGATCAGATCCAATTGCTGATCTTGGAGAGCCTCTTGTAGAAGCAGCAGCCAAGTGGAACTCCTGTGGAAACACAGATGCTGGCAGCAGCCACTGCTGAGATCTCACTTGGGCACTAGGACACTCTTACAGCAACCAGCATTGCCTAGTCCTCAGTCTGGTCTGTTAGTGCAAAGGGCTTACTCATCCACTAGATAGTTGCCATCAGACCCAGAACCCCCAGGTGCTGCAGCTAGATGCCCAGGGACCAGAACTCTCCCATCAATGGGCTGAAATGAACCCCAACCTCTCCAAGCCCCTGACCAGCCACAGGGACCCCAGTCCTGTCCACTAGCAGGCCTGGAACAGCCCTAGCCCCTCCATGCCTGCAACCAGTCACCTTAGGACCTAAGCCTGCCCAATAGCGGGCCAGGAGTCACTGTATCAGGCAGAACCTTTTAGCCAAACTGGCCAGAGGGCAATCTACTAGGAGTACTCTCACAGTAGCTGGCCCCATTGCAACAGAAAGGCTCACACAGCTCACATACAGGGAACCCTATGTGGTGGAAAGATAGGAAACGTAACTGACTTACCTAATACATATAAATAGCTCAACTGGTAAAGAAGCTGCCTGCAATTCAGGAGACCCCGGTTCAAGTCCTGGGTTGGAAAGATCCCCTGGAGAAGAGATAGGCTATCCACTCCAGTATTGTTGGGCTTCCCTGGTAGCTCAGCTGGTAAAGAATCCACCTGCAATGTGGGAGACCTAGTTTCAATCCCTGGGTTGGGAAGATCCTCTGGAGAAGGGAATGGCTACCCATTCCAGTATTCTGGCCTGGAGAATTCCATGGACTGTATATCCATCAGGTCGCAAAGAGTCAGACATGACTGAGTGACTTTCACTTCACTCCACTCCATGTAAAGTGAGGAAGCAGAGAAATAAATTCAAAACAAATGGACAAAATAAAACCTCAGAAGAATAATTAACCTAAGTGGTGATAAGCAACTACCTGATAAAATTTCAAAGCAGTCATCATAAGGATAATTCAACTTGCAAATTAATCAGTGTGATACATCACATTAACAAATTAAAAAATAAAAATAATCTCATATGTTCATCTTAATAGATGCAAATAAAGCTAATGACAAAATTCAACATATGATGTTGAAGTTGGTATAAAGAGAACATAGCTCAAAAAACTATAAAGGATTATATGACAAGCCTATAATCAACATTAAACTCAACAATGAAAAGCTGACAGCATTTTATCTAAGATCAGGAGCAAGACAAAGATGCTCATTCTCATCAATTTTATTCAGTATAGTACTGAAAATCCCAGTTACAGCAAGAAGACAAGAAAAAAAATAAAAGAAATCAAAATTGAAAAGGAGATAGTTTTAGTAAAACTATCATTACTTGACCTGGAGAAGGAAATGGCAGCACACTCCAGTATTCTTGCCTGGAGAAGCCCATGGACAGAGAAACCTGGCCGGCTACAGTCCATTGGGTCACAAAGAGTCGGACATGACTGAGCACAAACACACACACACACACACCATTACTTGAAGATACAGTCATGTAGAAAATCCTAAAGACATCAGCAAATACGAAAACTATTAGGACCCATCAATAAGTTCAACAAAGCTGCAGAATAGAAGTCATATACAGAAATCCACCCTGACTTCAGCTATTAGTTTGCCACTTGAGTACCATATATGTCTCTGAACAGCTATTTTTCTTTAACCCTTTGATGTAGAGGTTAATAAAATGATTGTTAAGGGAACTTAAATGAACATCACTTCATCAGTATTTTTATTTATAAAAATATTTTAGTTTTGCTCGCTAAACATAGTGGAAAGTATAATATGAAACATGATAACTCTTTAATACCATCATAATTATAAACTGAAGATAAACCTCTGGTGTAAGATCATCAAAGAAACTAAGTAACTGAGGATTTCAATGGTGCCCTGATGAGTCAAATTAGTTTAGAACTGGATCTAGAAATTAACTTTTTTTCTTCCTGCAGATTCCATTTAGAGAAAAAAAAATAAATGATATATTTTATATGTGTGAAATGATACAAACAATTGAAATCTTGTTGGATAACAGGCGACTTCAGAAATGAAATCACAGACAGTTAATGAGGAAAAAAAGGTATTGGTTAGTAACATACCATTGAAAAACTGCTATATTCCAAAGTAGGAAGGTGAAGGAGATTGTTTCAGCAGTAAAGAAACATTTAAAATAATTAAGGGTAAACAAATTAATAAATAATCATGATATTTAATAAATTTATTAATTTCATAAATTTAGCAAGAGAAATAATAACAGATTAAATAAGTGGAGGGTCCATTTCAGTTTCATTATATATCTGATTTGACTGGAGGAAGATGATGTAGACTCAGGGTCACAATAAATCATACTAAAAAATCATTTAACCTTCCTGATACGATCAGTTTGCTTCAAGTATGAAGAATTAAAGTTCAGCCTTTTCTAAAGTTGTTACAGCGTTCATGGGGGAAAATACAAAACTAGAAATCTAATTAATCACATGCTTGCATATCACAGAAGAGTGAGGCCAAATGCCTTAGAGATTTAACTCCCAACTGTCACTAAGTAAAAATTAAGTGTGATCTGTCTATATTGTTCACCTGCCAGATGCAAGCACAGGAGAACTTGTTCATCGCAGGTAGGTTTTCTGAGTTGCCAAATTTGAAGAATGAAGAATAAGAACCTTAAATTTCAAAAAAATAAGGAATCAAATATTTAGGGACTTGTAAATGAACACTTTATTTATTTATTTCCTTTGGTTAATAACCTGTAATCTAATGGAAAAAACATTATATTTACTTTTAAAAATTAATTAATTAATTTTAATTGGAGGCTAATTACTTTACAATATTGCAGTGATTTTGCCATACACTGACGTGAATCAGCCATGGGTGTACATCTGTCCCTCACTGTATTTCTTATTAAAGCAGGACAAATCAGATTTATTTTGATTAGCAAACAATTTTACACATGTATATCTCAAACAAAATTAACGGGAAAAGTTGGATTTTTTTTAAAGCAATGTGAAAAGGTATAACTAAGATTTAAGATTTTTTGAATATTTTAACAGTAAAAAGTGTCATATTGTTCGTGTTGTGTGTGTCAATTACTCAGTCATGTCTGACTCTTTGTGACTGCAAGGACTGTAGCCCAACAGTCTCCTCTGTCCATGGGATTTTCCCATCAAGAATACTAGAGTGTGTTGCTATTTCCTTCTCCAGGGGATCTTCCTGTGCCCCAGACTGAACCTGTGTCTCCTGCATTGCAGGCAAATTCTTTACCGCTGGGTATAATGACTTATTACAATACTAATACTATTAAAAATTTGTGCAAATTCAATCCATAAAAACCACATACCATATTTACTCAAGTCTAAAGCAAAATCAGTTCATCATTCATACTCCAATTCTCATATATCAACAGAGTGCATGAACACACAAGCACTCACGTGTACATATATATAAACATACACACAAATAGAAGCTTATATCAAATATATGTTTGTTACTTTTGTCCCATCTGTTTTTAATGAACAAGCCAGGTTAAAAATCTAAAAGGGTGAAAATGCATTAGCTAAGGTTTCTTGTTTCTGCTTGTTTCTAGAATTTTTCTTTATCTGGTCAAGAGACATGTCCTTTGGCACCAGACTGCTCCTGCACGTAAGTAATAATAATGTGGCAAAGCAGTAAAATATTTCTAGAGATAATTTTACTAAAATATATCTAATGCTCAATAACTACATTAAAAAGTAGAGCAGACACAGTAATACCATATTGTTCATTCTTTCAAAATCAGAGATTAGTTCATTCTGTCATTATTTAATACAGAATAATAAGCAAACTGGGCTCCCCAGGTGGCTCAGTGGTAAGGAATCCGCCTGCAGTTCAGGAAATAGGGGTTCTACACCTGATTCAGGAAGACGCCCTGGAGAAGGAAATGGGAACCCACTCAAGTGTCCTTGCCTGGTAAATCCCATGGACAGAGGAGCCTGGTAGGCTTCAACATTGAGTTGAAAGAGCCAGACACGTCTTAGCGATTGAACAAGCAAATGAACAAATAAACACATTATGATTCTTAAGTACTCAAGAAGTATAATCACTTGTATTCTTAGTTTGATAGGTATATTTAAAATATAAGGTTGAATACTCCAACCTTGCCTTTAATTAAAGTGTTACTTTCATATTATGTTTGACATGCAATGAGCTTTCAGTAAAGCACTGATTGCTGAGATAAAGCAGTGAAGGTTCCAACTAATCACATACATCATAGATGAAATCCAAATTTAGAGTCAGACTTTCTCAAAACTCCTATCCCACACTTAACCTTTTAAAATCAAATAGTGGGGAAATTTATATGGGCTATTTTCTCAGAATAAAATGTACTAGAATTAATTTTATCTGAATTACAGACAATATTTTGTCTCAAAAAGAGTGAAACATTGATCTGTCATTTTCTCAGTCATTTCTGGAGCATTTTTACAAGAAGAATAAAGAAGAATGGATGGGGACAATTGCACTTCCTTGAAAGAATTTCTTCTCTTGGGAATTAGTAGTAGCCCTGTAATCAATGTCATGAACCTCCGTCCAGAGTTCACCAGGCACTCTATCTATCAGATCTAGTCGCTTAAATCTATTTCTCACCGGATACAGGGAACAACACCATCCCCATGGAAAAGAAATGCAAAAAAGCAAAATGGCTGTCTGAGGAGGCCTTACAAATAGCTGTGAAAAGAAGAGAAGTGAAAAGCAAAGGAGAAAAGGAAAGATATAAGCATCTGAATGCAGAGTTCCAAAGAATAGCAAGGAGAGATAAGAAAGACTTCCTCAGCGATCAATGCAAAGAAATAGAGGAATACAACAGAACAGGAAAAAGAAGAGTTCTCTTCAAGAAAATTGGAGATTTCAAGGGAACATTTCATTCAAAGATGGGCTCGAAAAAGGACAGAAATGGTATGGACCTAACAGAAGTAGAAGATATTAAGAAGAGGTGGCAAGAATACACAGAAGAACTGTACAAAAAAGATCTTCATGACCAAGATAATCATGATAATGTGATCTCTGACCTAGAGCCAGACATCTTGGAATGTGAAGTCAAGTGGGCCTTAGAAAGCATCACTATGAACAAAGCTAGTGGAGGTGATGGAATTCCAGTTGAGCTATTTCAAGTCTTGAAAGATGATCCTGTGAAAGTGCTGTACTCAATATGCCAGCAAATTTGGAAAACTCAGCAGTGGCCAGAGGACTGTAAAAGGTCACTCTTCATTCCCATCCCAAAGAAAGGCAATGCCAAAGAATGCTCAAACTACCACACAATTGCACTCATCTCACACGCTAGTAAAGTCATGCTCAAAATTCTCCAAGCCAGGCTTCAGCAATATGTGAACCGTGAACTCCCAGATGTTCGAGCAGGTTTTAGAAAAGGCAGAGGCACCAGAGATCAAATTGCCAACATCCGCTGGATCATGGAGAAAGCAAGAGAGTTCCAGAAAAACATCTATTTCTGCTTCATTGACTATGCTAAAGCCTTTGACTGTGTGGATCACAAAAAACTGTGGAACATTCTGAAAGAGATGGGAATCCCAGACCACCTGACCTGCCTCTTGAGAAACCTGTATGCAGGTCAGGAAGCAACAGTCAGAACTGTACATGGAACAACAGACTGGTTCGAAATAGGAAAAGGAGTACGTCAAGGCTGTATATTGTCACCTTGCTTATTTAACTTCTATACAGAGTACATCATGAGGAACGCTGGGCTGGAAGAAGCACCAGCTGGAATCAAGATTGCTGGGAGAAATATCAATAACCTCAGATATGCAGATGACACCACCCTTATGGCAGAAAGTGAAGAGGAACTAAAAAACCTCTTGATGAAAGTGAAAGAGGAGAGTGAAAAGTTTGGCTTGAAGCTCAACATTCAGAAAATTAAGATCATGGCATCTGGTCCCATCACTTCATGGGAAATAGATGGGGAAACAGTGGAAACAGTGTTAAACTTTATTTTTTTGGGCTCCAAAATCATTGCGGATGCTGATTGCAGCCATGAAATTAAAAGACGCTTACTCCTTGTAAGGAAAGTTATGACCTACCTAGATAGCACATTAAAAAGCAGAGACATTACTTTGCCAACAAAGGTCCGTCTAGTCAAGGCTATGGTTTTTCCCGTGGTCATGTATGGATGTGAGAGTTGGACTGTGAAGAAAGCTGATCGCCGAAGAATCGATGCTTTTGAACTGTGGTGCTGGAGAAGACTCTTGAGAGTCCCTTGGACTGCAAGGAGATCCTACCAGTCCATTCTAAAGGAGGTCAGTCCTGGGTGTTCATTGGAAGGACTGATGCTAAAGCTGAAACTGCAATACTTTGGCCACCTCATGCGACGAGTTGACTCACTGGAAAAGACTCTGATGCTGGGAAGGATTGGTGGTGGGAGGAGATGGGGACTACAGAGAATGAGATGGCTGGATGGCATCACCGACTCTGTGGACATGAGTTTGAGTGAACTCCAGGAGTTGGTGATGGACAGGGAGGCCTGGTGTGCTGTGATTCATGGGGTCGCGGAGAGTCGGACACGACTGAGCGACTGAACTGAACTGTAATCAAAGTGACTCTATTTAACACATTTCTTGTTTTTTATTTCATTATTCTTGTTGCAAATCTCAGGATGATCGTTTTAGTCAGAACAGACCCCAGCTGCACACACCCATGTACTTTTTCCTCAGCCACCTCTCCTTCAGTGACCTCTGCTATTCCACAGCCATTGGACCCAGGATGCTGGCAGGCTTCCTCATCAAGAACAAATCAATCCCTTTCTATGGGTGTGCTATGCAATTCCTGGTCTTCCATACCTTTGCAGATTCTAAGTGTCTACTGTTGGCGGTCATGGCCTACAATTGGTACATGGCTGTTAGCAACCCCTTGCTCTATACAGTCAAGATGTCTGGCAAGGTGTGCTCCCTGCTGATGGCTGGGGTTTATATGGTGGGAATTATGGAGCTTCGATAAATACAATATTAACCTTTCACTTATGTTTCTGTGGGTCAAATGAGATTAACCATTTCTTCTGTGATGTCCTTCCTCTCCTCTTGCTATCTTTCTCACATGCACAGGTCAATGAGTCAGTGACATTTATCATTTTGGCTTCATTGAACTGATCACCCTCTCAGGTCTTTTTGTGTCTTACTGTTAAAACATCCTAGCAGTGATAAAGATCCACTCTACTGAGGGGAGGTTCAAGGCTTTCTCCACCTGCACCTCCATCTAACTGCTGTGGCAATTTTTCAGGGAACTCTGCTCTTCATGTATCTCAGGCCAAGTGCTTCCTACTCTCTAGACAAAGACAAAATGACCTCCTTGTTTTATACCCTTGTCATTCTCATGTTAAATCCTCTGATTTACAGCCTATGGAACAAAGATGTGAAAGAGGCTCTGATGAAATGTAAAAATAAAAAACAGTTCCATTGAAAATTTGCTCATATATATTTTCCTCCCAATGTTACACAATAATTTATGAAAATCAAAATTGGTTTGACTGATGTTGTATGATTCCATTTGTATTTATACTATCTTCCAATCCTAGCAATATGTCAGTCCAGTTCAGTCTCTCAGTCGTGTCCGACTCTTTGTGACCCCATGAATCACAGCACGCCAGACCTCCCTGTCCATCACCAACTCCCGGAGTTTACTCAAACTCATGTCCATCGAGTCAGTGATGCCATCCAGCCACCTCATTCTCTGTTGTCCCCTTCTCCTCCTGCCCCCAATCCCTCCCAGCATCAGAGTCTTTTCCACTGAGTCAACTCTTTGCATGAGGTGGCCAAAGGATTGGAGTTTCAGCTTCAACATAAGTCATTCCAATGAACACCCAGGACTGACCTCCTTTAGAATGGACTGGTAGGATCTCCTTGCAGTCAAAGAGACTCTCAAGAGTCTTCTCCAGCACCACAGTTCAAAAGCTTCAATTCTTCAGCGATCAGCTTTCTTCACAGTCCAACTCTCACATCCATACGTGACCATGGGAAAAACCATAGTCTTGACTAGACGGACCTTTGTCAGCAAAATAATGTCTCTGCTTTTTAATAGGCTATCTAGGTAGGTTATAACTTTCCTTCCAAGGAGTAAGCATCTTTTAATTTCATGGCTGCAGTCAGCATCCGCAGTGATTTTGGAGCCCCCCAAAATAAAGTCTGACATTGTTTCCACTGTTTCCCCATCTATTTCCCATGAAGTGATGGGACCAGATGCCATGATCTTAATTTTCTGAATGTTGAGCTTCAAGCCAAACTTTTCACTCTCCTCTTTCACTTTCATCAAGAGGCTCTTTAGTTCCTCTTCACTTTGTGGCATTAGGGTGGTATCATCTGCACATCTGAGGTTATTGATATTTCTGCTGGCAGTCTTGATTCCAGCTTGTGCTTCTTCCAGCCCAGCGTTCCTCATGATGTACTCTGCATTTAAGTTAAATAAGCAAGGTGACAATATACAGCCTTGACGTACTCCTTTTCCTATTTAGAACCAGTCTGTTGTTCCATGTCCAGTTCTAACTGTTGCTTCCTGACCTGCATATAGATTTCTCAAGAGGCAGGTCAGGTGGTCTGGGATTCCCATCTCTTTCAGAATGTTCCACAGTTTTTTGTGATCCACACAGTCAAAGTCTTTGGCATAGTCAAGAAAGCAGAAGTAGATGTTTTTCTGGAACTCTCTTGCTTTTTCCATGATCCAGCAGATGCTGGCAATTTGATCTCTGGTTCCTCTGCCTTTTCTAAAACCAGCTTGAACATCTGGAATTTCATGGTTCACGTATTGCTGAAGCCTGGCTTGGAGAATTTTTAACATGACTTTATTAGCAATATGTATGATTTCCTAAATGCCACAGGTTTCATTT
Organism: Moschus berezovskii; assembly: GCF_049115385.1. Classification (NCBI taxonomy): domain Eukaryota; kingdom Metazoa; phylum Chordata; class Mammalia; order Artiodactyla; family Moschidae; genus Moschus; species Moschus berezovskii. Next base: position 83,779,851 of record NC_142475.1, read on the forward strand.
TATATCTTAAACTTCCGTTTAATACTCCTTTTTTGTGGAAAAATTTCAGACTCTTCGTTTTTCAAATTTGTGTTTCTTCAGTCTTTATATGTGCTATTTTATTTTTTAAAATTTTCTGACAGCTAGTGTTTTCTAAGTTTCACTCTATCTGGGCTTTATTTCATTGTGTCTCCATCTGCTTTTATTTAATGAATCTTGCCACATAATGGAAGTGACCAATGTCAATTCAATAATTATTAAAATTATTTCTAACAGATTGTAATTATGACATAATATAGAAAACCTTGCAGTTGTTCAGTCACTGTGTCCAACTCTTTGCGACCCCATGACTTTAAGCATGTCAGGCTTCCCTGTACACATACATAATCCTAACATCATTTTTATTTAAAAACTAAAAGCCAAATAGTGTAGAAAACATCTAGGTATCCCTATGGAATGTAAATATGTTGAGATTTTTGATGTTTTTACAAAAGCTTTGTTTCATGAATGTGTTTAATGGAGAGTGTTTGTGTTTGTGTGTCTGTATAAGTGTGTAAGGGTGAATGAGTATGCATTTGTTTTCTTTTTTTAAAATTAATTTATTTTTTATTGGAGGCAAATTATTTTACAATATTATATTAGTTGGTTTTGCCATACATTGACATGAATTCGCTCTGGGTCTACATGAGTTACCCCTCCTGAACCCCCCTCCCACCTCCCTCCTCCCTTTATCCTCCCTCTGGGTCATCCCCGCACGCCAGCCCCGAGCATCCTATAACATGCATCGACCCTGAACTAGTGATTCATTTCACATATGACAACATACATATTTCAATGCCATTCTCCCAAATCATCCCACCCTCACCCTCTCCCACAGAGTCCCAAAGACTGTTCTATACATCTGTGTCTCTTTTGCTGTCTCGTATACAGGGTTATCATTTGCATCTTTCTAAATTCCATATATATGCGTTAGTATACTGTATTGGTGTTTTTCTTTCTGGCTTACTTCACTCTGTATAATAGGCTCCAGTTTCATCCACCTCATTAGAACTGATTCAAATGTATTCTTTTTAATGGCTGAATAATACTCCATTGTGTATATGTACCAAAGCTTTCTTATCCATTCGTCTGCAGATGGACATCTAGGTTGCTTCCATGTCCTGGCTATTATAAACAGTGCTGCGATGAACATTGGAGTACATGTGTCTCTTTCAATTCTGTTTTCCTCGGTGTGTATGCCCAGGAGTGCAATTGCTGGATCATATGGCAGTTCTATGTCCAGTTTTTTTGAGGAATCTCCACACTGTTCTCCATAGTGGTTGTACTAGTTTGCATTCCCACCAACAGTGTAAGAGGGTTCGTTTTTCTCCACATCCTCTCCAGCATTTATTGCATGTAGACTTTTGGATAGCAGCCATTCTGACTGGTGTGAAATGGTATCTCATTGTGGTTTTGATTTGCATTTCTCTGATTATGAGGGATGTTGAGCACTTTTTCATGTGTTTGTTAGCCATCTTTGTGTCTTCTTTGGAGAAATTTCTGTTTAGTTCTTTGGCCCATTTTTTGATTGGGTCATTTATTTTTCTGGAATTGAGCTGCAGAAGCTGCTTGTATATTTTGGAGATTAATCCTTTATCAGTTGCTTCATTTGCTATTATTTTCTCCCATTCTGAAGGCTGTCTTTTCAGCTTACTTATAGTTTCCTTTGCTGTGCAGAAGCTTTTGATTTTAATTAGGTCCCATTTGTTTATTTTTGCTTTTATTTCCAATATTCTGGGAGGTGGGTCTTGGAGGATCCTGCTGTGATTTATATCGGAGAGTGTTTTGTCTATGTTCTCCTCTAGGAGTTTTATAGTTTCTGGTCTTACATTTAGCTCTCTAATCCATTTTGAGTTTATTTTTGTGTATGGTGTTAGGAAGTGTTCTAGTTTCATTCTTTTACAAGTGGCTGACCAGTTTTCCCAGCACCACTTGTTAAAGAGACTGTCTTTTCTCCATTTTATATTCTTGCCTCTTTTGTCAAAGATAAGGTGTCCATAGGTGCGTGGATTTATCTCTGGGCTTTCTATTTTGTTCCATTGATCTATATTTCTGTCTTTATGCCAGTACCATACTGTCTTGTTGACTGTGGCTTTGTAGTAGGGCCTGAAGTCCGGCAGGTTGATTCCTCCAGTTCCATTTTTCTTCCTCAAGATTGCTTTGGCTATTCAAGGTTTTTTGTATTTCCATACAAATTGTGAGATTATTTGTTCTAGTTCTGTGAAAAATATCGTTGGTAGCTTGATAGGGATTGCATTGAATGTATAAAGTACTTTGGGTAGTATACTCATTTTTACAATATTTATTCTTCCAATCCATGAACATGGTATATTTCTCCATCTATTAGTGTCCTCTTTGATTACTTTCACTAGTGTTTTATAGTTTTCTATAAGTCTTTTGTTTCCTTAAGTAGATATATTCCTAAGTATTTAATTCTTTTCGTTGCAACAGTGAATGGAATAGTTTCCTTTATGTCTCTTTCTATTTTCTCATTATTAGTGTATAGGAATACAAGGGATTTCTGTGTGTTGATTTTATATCCTACAACTTTACTGTAATCATTGATTAGCTCTAGTACTTTTCTGGTAGAGTCTCTAGGGTTTTCTGTGTAGAGGATCATGTCATCAGTGAATAGTGAAAGCTTTACTTCTTCTTTTCCAATCTGTATTCCTTTTATGTCTTTTTCTGCTCTGATTGCTGTGGCCAAAACTTCCAGAACTATGTTGAAGAGTAGTGGTGAGAGTGGGCACCCTTGTCTTGTTCCTGACTTTAGGGGAAATGCTTTCAGTTTTTCACCATTGAGGATAATGTTTGCTGTGGTTTTGTCATATATAGCTTTTATTATGTTGAGGTATGTCCCTTCTATTCCCACTTTCTGGAGGGTTTTTATCATAAATGGATGTTGAATTTTGTCAAAGGCTTTCTCTGCATCTATTGAGATAATCATATGATTTTTATTTTTCAGTTTGTTAATGTGGTGTATTACGTTGATTGATTTGCGGATATTGAAGAATCCTTGCATTCCTGGGATAAAGCCCACTTGGTCATGATGTATGATCTTCTTAATATGTTGTTGGATTCTGATTGCTAGAATTTTGTTAAGGATTTTTGCATCTATGTTCATCAGTGATATTGGCCTGTAGTTTTCTTTTTTTGTGGGGTCTTTACCAGGTTTTGCGATTAGGGCGACGGTGGCCTCATAGAATGAGTTTGGAAGTTTCCCTTCCTCAGCAATTTTCTGGAAGAGTTTGAGTAGAATAGGTGTTAGCTCTTCTCCAAATTTTTGGTAGAATTCAGCTGTGAAGCCATCTGGACCTGGGCTTTTGTTTCCTGGAAGATTCCTGATTACAGACTCTAGTTCCGTGCTTGTGATAGGTCTATTCAGATTTTCTATTTCTTCCTGGTTCAGTTTTGGAAAGTTGTACTTTTCTAGGAATTTGTCCATTTCTTCCAGGTTATTCATTTTACTGCCATATAATTGCTGATAGTATTCTCTAATAATCCTTTGTATTTCTGTGTTGTCAGTTGTGATCTCTCCATTTTCATTTCTAATTTTATTGATTTGGTTCTCTCCCTTTGTTTCTTGATGAGTCTGGCTAGCGGTTTGTCAATTTTCTTTACCTTCTCAAAGAACCAGCTTTTGGCTTTGTTGATTTTTGCTATGGTCTCTTTTGTTTCTTTTGCATTTATCTCTGCCCTAATTTTTACGATTTCTTTCCTTCTACTGACCCTGAGGTTCTTCATTTCTTCCTTTTCTAGTTGCTTTAGATGTAGAGTTAGGTTATTTAGTTGACTTTTTTCTTGTTTCTTGAGGTGTGCCTGTATTGCTATGAACTTCCCCCTTACAGTGTCCCAGAGGTTTTGGGTTGTTGTGTTTTCATTTTCATTCATTTCTATGCATATTTTGATTTCTCTTTTGATTTCTTCTATGATTTGTTCATTATTCAGCAGCGTGTTGTTCAGCCTCCATATGTTGGCATTTTTAATAGTTTTTCTCCCGTAATTGAGATCTAATCTTACTGCATTGTGGTCAGAAAAGATGCTTGGAATGATTTTAAATTTTTTGAATTTACCAAAGCTAGATTTATTGCCCAGTATGTGATCTGTCCTGGAAAAGATCCCGTGTGCGCTTGAGAAAAAGGTGAAATTCATTGTTTTGGTGTGAAATGTCCTATAGATATCTATTAGGTCTACCTGGTCTATTGCATCATTTAAATTTTATGTTTCCTTGTTAATTTTCTGTTTAGTTGATCTATCCATAGATGTACGTGGTGTATTAAAATCTCCCACTTGCATTGTTGTTAATTTCCCCTTTCATACTTGTTAGTAATTGTCTTACATATTGCGGTGTTCCTATGTTGGGTGCATAAATATTTATAATTGTTATATCTTCATCTTGGATTGATCCTTTGATCATTATGTAGTTTCCTTCTTTGTCTCTTTTCACAGCCTTTGTTTTAAAGTCTATTTTATCTGATATGAGTATTGCTACTCCTGCTTTCTTTTGGTCTCCATTTGCATGGAATATCTTTTTCCAGCCCTTCACTTTCAGTCTGTGTGTGTCCCTCGTTTTGAGGTGGGTCTCTTACAGACAACATATATGGGGGTCTTGTTTTTTATCCATTCAGCCAGCCTTTGTCTTTTGGTTGGGGCATTCAACCCATTTACGTTTAAGGTAATTATTGATAAGTACGATCCCGTAGCCATTTTCTTTATTGCTTTGGGTTCAAGTTTATATACCCTTTCTGTGTTTCCTGTCTAGAAAAGATCCTTTAGCATTTGTTGGAGAGCTGGTTTGGTGATGCTAAATTCCCTCAGCTTTTGCTTGTCTGTAAAACTTTTGATTTCTCCTTCATATTTGAATGAGATCCTTGCTGGGTACAGTAGTCTGGGCTGTAGGTAATTTTCTTTCATCACTTTAAGTATGTCTTGCCATTCCCTCCTGGCCTGAAGAGTTTCTGTTGAAAGATCAGCTGTTATCCTTATGGGAATCCCCTTGTGTGTTATTTGCTGCTTTTCCCTTGCTGCTTTTAATATTTGTTCTTTGTGTTTGATCTTTGTTAATTTGATTAATATGTGTCTTGGAGTATTTCGCCTTGGGTTTATCCTGTTGGGGACTCTCTGGGTTTCTTGGACTTGGGTGATTATTTCTTTCCCTATTAGGGAAGTTTTCCACTATGATCTCCTCAAGTATTCTCTCATGGTATTTCTTTTTGTCTTCTTCTTCTGGGACTCCTATGATTCGAATGTTGGAGCGTTTAACATTGTCCCAGAGGTCTCTAATATTGTTCTCATTTCTTTTAATTCGTTTTTATTTTTTCCTCTCTGTTTCATTTATTTCTACAATTATATCTTCTAGTTCGCTTATCCTGTCTTCTGCCTCTGTTATTCTACTGTTTGTACCCTCCAGAGTGTTTCTGATCTCATCTATTGCATTATTCATTGTATGTTGACTCTTTTTTATTTCCTCTAAATCCTTATTAAACCTTTCTTCCATCTTCTCAATCCTTTTCTCCAGGTTATTTATCTGTAACTCCATTTTGCTTTCAAGATTTTGAATCATTTTCACCACCAAAATTCGAAATTCTTTATCAGGTAGATTCCCTATATCTTCCTCTTTTGTTTGTGTTGGTGGGCATTTATCTTGTTCCTTTACTTGCTGGGTATTTCTCTGCCTGTTCATCTTGCTTATATTGCTTTGCTTGGGGTGGCCTTTCCCTCTTCTGGCCGTTTGTGGAGTTCTCTTTATTATGTAGTTTCCTCGCTGTGTGTGGTGTTGGACAGGCGACTTGTCAAGGTTCCCTGGTTATGGAAGCTTGTGTCGGTGTTCTGGTGGGTGGAGCTGGATTTGTTCTCTCTGGAGTGCAATGAAGTGTCCACTAATGAGTTATGAGATGTCAGTGGGTTTGGAGTGACTTTGGGCAGCTTGTATATTGAAGCTCAGGGCTATTTTCCTGTGTTACTGGAGAATTTGCGTGGTATGTCTTGCTCTGGATCTTGTTGACCCTTGGGTGGTGCTTGGTTTTAGTGTAGGTATCAAATCCCTTATGATTATACAGTGGAAGTGAGAAATAGATTTAAGGGACTAGATCTGGTTGATAGAGTGCCTGATGAACTCTGGACGGAGGTTCGTGACATTGTACAGGAGACAGGGACCAAGACCATCCCCATGGAAAAGAAATGCAAAAGAGCGAAATGGCTGTCTGAGGAGGCCTTACAAATAGCTGTGAAAAGAAGAGAGGTGAAAAGCAAAGGAGAAAAGGAAAGATATAAACATCTGAATGCTGAGTTCCAAAGAATAGCAAGGAGAGATAAGAAAGACTTCCTCAGTGATCAATGCAAAGAAATAGAGGAAAACAACAGAATAGGAAAAACAAGAGATATCTTCAAGAAAATTAGAGATTCCAAGGGAACATTTCATGCAAAGATGGGCTCGATAAAGGACAGAAATGGTATGGACCTAACAGAAGCAGAAGATATTAAGAAGAGGTGGCAGGAATACACAGAAGAACTGTACAAAAAAGATCTTCACGACCAAGATAGTCACGATAACGTGATCACTGACCTAGAGCCAGACATCTTGGAATGTGAAGTCAAGTGGGCCTTAGAAAGCATCACTACGAACAAAGCTAGTGGAGGTGATGGAATTCCAGTTGAGCTATTTCAAGTCTTGAAAGATGATGCTGTGAAAGTGCTGCACTCAATATGCCAGCAAATTTGGAAAACTCAGCAGTGGCCACAGGACTGGAAGAGGTCAGTCTTCATTCCAATCCCAAAGAAAGGCAATGCCAAAGAATGCTCAAACTACCGCACAATTGCACTCATCTCACACGCTAGTAAAGTCATGCTCAAAATTCTCCAAGCCAGGCTTCAGCAGTATGTAAACCGTGAACTCCCAGATGTTCAAGCAGGTTTTAGAAAAGGCAGAGGCACCAGAGATCAAATTGCCAACATCCGCTGGATCATGGAGAAAGCAAGAGAGTTCCAGAAAAACATCTATTTCTGCTTCATTGACTATGCCAACGCCTTTGACTGTGTGGATCACAAAAAACTGTGGAACATTCTGAAAGAGATGGGAATCCCAGACCACCTGACCTGCCTCTTGAGAAACCTGTATGCAGGTCAGGAAGCAACAGTTAGAACTGTACATGGAACAACAGACTGGTTCTAAATAGGAAAAGGTGTACGTCAAGGTTGTATATTGTCACCTTGCTTATTTAACTTCTATGCAGAGTACATCATGAGGAACGCTGGGCTGGAAGAAGCACCAGCTGGAATCAAGATTGCTGGGAGAAATATCAATAACCTCAGATATGCAGATGACACTACCCTTATGGCAGAAAGTGAAGAGGAGCTCAAAAGCCTCTTGATGAAAGTGAAAGAGGAGAGTGAAAAGGTTGGCTTGAAGGTCAACATTCAGAAAACAAAGATCATGGCATGTGGTCCCATCACTTCATGGGAAATAGATGGAAAAACAGTGGAAACAGTGTCAGACTTTATTTTTTTGTGCTCCAAAATCACTGCAGATGCTGATTGCAGCCATGAAATTAAAAGACGCTTGCTCCTTGGAAGGAAAGTTATGACCAACCCTGATAGTATATGAAAAAGCAGAGGCATTACTTTGCCAACCAAGGTCCGTCTAGTCAAGGCAATGGTTTTTCCTGTGGTCATGTATGGATGTGAGAGTTGGACTGTGAAGAAAGCTGATCGCCGAAGAATCGATGCTTTTGAACTGTGGTGTTGGAGAAGACTCTTGAGAGTCCCTTATACTGCAAGGAGATCCAACCAGTCCATTCTAGAGGAGATCAATCCTGGATGTTCATTGGAGGGACTGGTGCTAAAGCTGAAGCTGCAATTCTTTGGCCACCTCATGCGACGAGTTGACTCACTGGAAAAGACTCTGATGCTGGGAAAGGTTAGGGGTGGGAGGAGAAGGGGACGACGGAGAATGAGATGGCTGGATGGCATCACCGACTCTGTGGACATGAGTTTGAGTGTACTCCGGGAGTTGGTGATGGACAGGGAGGCCTGGCGTGCTGTGATTCATGGGGTCGCGGAGAGTCGGACACGACTGAGCGACTGAACTGACTGACTGACTGATGGAGACGTTTGATGAGCTCCTATCGATTAATGTTCCCTGGAGTCAGGAGTTCTCTGGTGTTCTCAGGATTCGGGCTTAAGCCTCTTGCCTCTGGTTTTTGGTCTTATTCTTGGAGTAGCCGCTAGACTACTCTATCTGTCATTTCCAAGGTGGTTTCCTCTGTTTTAGCTTCTGTTTGCTGTTCTCTTCAGTGTCTAATTTCTGCCCTGATACTAGGGGGTGGGCTAGTTTAAGGCTCAGTTGTTCAGTCCTATTCTGGGAAGGGAGGAACGCTGCAAACGAATATCTCCGGCGTCTGTGGGGAGTGCTCACAGCGTCTCAGTCACACTGGGTTTGCCCCTGCTTGCAGCGCATGTGTTGTCCCAGTCTACACTGCGCAGGCTCTAGGTTGCTCCGCCGGGAACTGTCGGAGGCCAGCGCCGGGTTGTATGCACTTCCCAGGTCTGAGCGGCTCAAGTTCAGGTTCTCGGGTACTCCACAAAGGCGCAGACTTGGTTGGGCCTGCGTTTTGTGCCTTCCCCAGTCCGAGCAGCTCAGGGGACCAGGTGTTTGGCGAGCGCGGTCTCTGCGACTTATCGCCTCCCCAGTCCCTGCCACTCGGTTTTCTGGGTGTACAACCGGCGCACCTTCTCAGGGGAATATCGACCGGCCAGAGCCCAAGAAGTCCTGAGTACCAACAAGCCTGCCTGCAGTTCGTATCAGATGCCTTTCTGGGGCCGCGGTTGCCCGCTCCGGCTCTGGCTGCCCTCCCTGCCTGTCTTGGCAGGGGATGGGGGATGGGCCGACCGCAGCCGGCTCGCTCTGTTCAGTCCTTTGTTCTGTGAGCGGGGCTGGCCAAGTCTTATGTTAGAGCTTTCTGCCTTTTCGTGGGGAAGTTATCCCAGTCTGCTTTGCTATCCCCAGTTCTCAGATTGTTCTTGTGGCATTCAAGTGCAGTCCTCTCTCTAAGCAGTTCAGCCAGTCCTCCCTGCCCAGCCCCGCTTGCTAATGGCGTATGCAGGCGTCTGCGCTGCTTCTCCTCTGGGAGTTACCGTTTGGTGGGTAATCTCCTTTTGAAGACAATGGGCTGCTTTTTTGGGTGCCTGATGTCCTCTGCCAGCATTCAGAAGTTGTTTTGTGGACTTTACTCCACGTTCAAATGTTCTTTTGATGAATTTGTGGGGGAGAGAGTGGTCTCACCATCCTATTCCTTCGCCATCTTGTTCCTTCTCTGCATTTGTTTTCTTATGTATTGAATGAAAACAAAGTGGCCACATAAGGATTGATGAACTGGAAATTAGGAATGCTTGCAAATCAGAGGCATTCACTGTTTCTGAATAAGTATAATACTGGGCATTAAGGTAGAGGGGGACCAAAGGCAAACTATTCTAAAGGTCTATATTCCATGTGCAATCAGCTTACCTGTATGAAATATAAGATGATAAATTATATCATATCTGTTACTTATTTCTGAGAAACCAAGGATTCACCACCCAGGGACCAGACACAGAGATGATTATATAATCTGGGTCAGGCAGGAGGCAATGCTCAACCCTCCTGCAGACAGAACTGTGTGCAATGAACAAGTCAGGAGTTCTGGGACAGGTACTGATATCTTTGCTGTTTCTTTGATTTATATTTGAGATTTCCTTATTTTTTAATGCTTTTTTGAAAGGAAGTATTTTATATAAACAAAAGAACATATGAAATAGTACACACATTTTTATTTTAGTTAGTTGTACAACTTGTTTATTTTAAATACATATAAATAGGGAATAAAAAAGGAGCAAACATTATGGAAATGGTCAGTTTTTTTTTTTACTATTAAAAAAATTTGCCTGTTACATTATGCATCATGTATAACATACATATTATATTTCTATAAATGCTTTAAGTTTTAAAGGAAAGTATTTTTGCTTAATTGTGTCCTTCTAAGCAGATATACGACTGAAGTCCTAGGGTTGAAAACCTGCACAGTGATCACTAGACCACTGTTCCAATGCTCTTCTCTATCCCTCATCTACATTCAACTCCTGTTTTTAATTCTCCTAGAACATAAGAGGACAAGTGGAGGAGAAGGAAATGACAGAGGATGAGACGGTTGGATGTCATCTCTGACTCGATGGACATGAGTTTGAGCAAGCTCTGGAGTTGGTGATGGACAGGGAAGCCTGGCATGCTGCCGTCCAGTTCACAAAGAGTCAGACCCAACTGAGTGACTAACTGATGACATTATATATCACATAATTGGTTTGGGTAAAATATAGCAGTGGGGCACAGAATTCCATTGTCCTTCCAAAGACAGTTCAGTACAGTTCAGTTCAGTTCAGTTCAGTTGCTCAGTCGTGTCTGACTCTCCGCCACCCCATGAATCACAGCACGCCAGGCCTCCCTGTCCATCACCAACCCCCGGAGTTCACTCAAACCCATGTCCACAGAGTCGGTGATGCCATCCAGCCATCTCATTCTCTGTCGTCCCCTTCTCCTCCCGCCCCCAACCTTTCACAGCATCAGAGTCTTTTTCACTGAGTCAACTCGTCGCATGAGGTGGCCAAAGTATTGGAGTTTCAGCTTTAGCATCAGTCCTTCCAAAGACAAGTAATTCTTAAGCCAAAGAAAGGCAGAACTCAGAGATACTGAAGAGAAATCTGGCTCAAATAAAATAATCAAACAATATTAAAATGTTAGGGAGTTGGAGTGGGGCCACAGCTCAGATGTGAATGTCTCTGAGGTTGCAGAAGTGTGACCATGAGAGCATTTATGTTATGTGTCTTACAAAACTGTTATGGCAGAATACAAAGTGTGGAAGAGAGTAGGTTAGGGCAGAAAGAACTCATGCAGCAAACCAAGCCTTCTTCCTTGCCTCTATGACCCTTGTTACCAGCATCTCTGCAACTGGATCTCAAATGTTCTTCATAATCTACCCAGTATAACTGAAACTTCTAAACAGAAGAGTGGTCAGCACTGGCATGTTACTCTATGTGTATTTCAGCATTTTCATAGAGACCTTTCCATCCTCTTATCCCCAAATCACCACCCTCTCTGTCTCAGAGGGTCCTGAATCATGAACCATCTATCCCTCCTATGCTGAGGTTGGAGGGACTTGAGAGGTTAATGGGGAAGTGAGGACTTCTTATATTCAGAAACTGGCTATAGTTCTGCCCTCTCCACAGGGGGAATAAGAAAGCAATATATTCATCACCTGTGCTTCTTACTTACTACTCTTCTCTAACACAGGGTATAACAACATTTCTACATCATTGAAAAATAAACCAAAAAACCGAGCAATCTTGTCAAAAGACAAGTTATGTGAACCACCTGTCAGACCCTTGCTTCACTCAGAGCATATAATTTTGTTAGTATTAGACAGACGCAGCAAAGTGTTAGTCACTCAGTTGTGCCTGACTCTGTGACCCCATGGACTGTAGAGCCTACCAGGATCCTCTGTTCATGGAATTCTCTGGGCAAGAATACTGGAGTGGATAGCCATTCCGTCCTCCAGGGTATCTGTCTGACCCAGGGGTCAAACCCAGGCCTCCTGCATTGTAGGCAAATTCTTTACCATCTCAGATATCAGGAAAGCCACAAACATAGTCATAAATACTACACAAGTTGGATTGGAAACAGTCTAATTTAGTTCGGATGAAAGGGCACTGCAAAACTATATAGTGCTTTGCAAACGTATTGCTGTCAACATTTTTTTTTTTCATTTATATAAAATTGGAGAATATTTCTCAGAGTCTGTTGGCCTCATGCAGTCCTAGGAAGGTCTGTCTCTTTTCCTGATTACTGAAATCTACAAAAGGACCAGGGGTTTAACTATAATGATAGTAAATTGATATATTTACCCTCCATTTCCATTTCCTCTTTCATAACCAGGAATTTCCAAACAGATCTGAATAATGATTGCTGAGAACTGCAGTGTGGCTACTGACTTCACATTCCTAGGACTTTCAGACAGAAGGCACGTGCAGCAGGGGCTCTTCCTGCTCGTTTATGGCATAACTGTGGTTACCAATGTCGGGATGGTCCTGCTGATCAAGGTGGACTCAAGACTGCATACACCCATGTATCATTTCCTGAGCAATCTTTCCTTCTGTGATGTCTGCTACTCCTCTGCTGTCTCTCCCAAGATGCTGGTTGATTTCCTATCTGAACATAAAAGGATTCCATTTGACTTGTGTGCTATGCAGATATATTTCTGGGGGACCTTTGCAGATGTGGAATGTCTCATGCTGGCTGTCATGGCTTATGACCGTTATGTAGCCATTCACAATCCACTTCTTTATACAGTCTCCATATCCAGAAGACTTGGTACCCAGCTAATATCTGTTGTCTACGTTGAAGGTTTGGTAGATTCGGCAATCCACACCTGTTGTACATTTTGATTATCATTTTACAGTTCTGTTGTCATCAATCACTTTTTCTGTGACTTCCCAGCCTTACTAGCCCTCTCCTCCTCAGATACATCCATCAATGAGATAATGCTGCTCATAACCAGTAGTTGTGTTGTGGGGACCAGCATTATCACTGTCCTCCTCTCCTACAGCTACATCATAGGAACCATCCTTAGGATGAACTCAGCGTAGACGCAAAGCTTTCTCTACGTGTGCCTCCCACTTAATCGCTGTGGCTATATTTCATGGCATGCTCCTGTTCATGTATTTCAGACCCAGCTTCAGTTACTCCATGGGCACAGACAAAATGGCCTCTGTTTTCTACACAGTTGTCACCCCCATGTTAAACCCACTCATCTACAGCTTAAGGAATAAGGATGTGAAAGTTGCCATAAAAAAGTAATCAGTACTAAATTGTGTTCTGAGTGATACAGTGTTTTCAACCAAAACTACATATGTAAAGATTATGAGAGCTGAAGTTCAGGTACTGATAGATTCTTGTAGTCTTATCATTACAGTCTTCTGGATATTACCCATTACTTACCTTTGTGTCTAAATTGAGTGTTGAAAGTAGTCATTGGTGATCTTAATTTGTCTCCAGACTAAGAAAGGGGAGCAATATGCTGTTTTTGCAGAGAGGGTCTTTTTAATACTTCTTTCCTTGGGTAAGCCTCCTGTGAGATAGCATTCACCAAGCTATCCCTCCACCTATGTCAATTCAACTTACCATCCTATGATTCCATTACATTTTTAAACAATATGTTTAATAAATTTGCTCAGCAATAAGGGAATATTAGTGAGTCAAATAGTTTTTTGTACACTTTTTATGTACTTGTATCTACTCTATAACTGTGTCATCAAAGCATGTAAAATTGTAGGGGCAGTGAATAAATACTTTCATATATAATAAATTCATAAATAAGAATAAACATAAAACCATGTGTTGTAATTCAAAACTCGATAGATGCAAGTTCCTTTCCTTTCTTGTTCACCCGTTATCTATATTGATATTTATATTGCTGGGCTTCAGAATGCCATTCAAAAACACTTATTGAATAAATGAATGAGGACCCCTCACATTATTAAGCAAAGGAGTCCTTGTAAATTTACCAAATACACTAGCAAGAACCCCTCCCTTTATTTCACTTTATTCTAGTATATTTACTGTGTCTTCCAGATGGTAAAGAACCTACCTGCCAATGCAGGAGAAATAAGAGACGCGGGCTTGATCCCTTAGTGGGGAAGATCCCCTGGAGGAGGGCATGGCAACCCACTCTAGTATTCTTGCCTGGAGAATCCCATGGACAGTCAAGCCTGGTGGGCTTTAGTCCATGGGGTCGTTAAGAGTCAGACACAACTGAAGTGACTTAACACACATGTGTATTCACTGCAAAATAAACACGTCTCTGTTTCGTGCCTCCAGACTCAGTTGAATGAGTAACAGAGACAGGGATGACAAGGATTGACGGAATTTCATGAATAGTCTATTCCTTATAATTCTGCCCCAATAATATCACTAAGTAATCTTAGAATCACATGTACTAGATTGCTATTAAAGTTCAGAGACTGGTTATCATCCTGTGAATGTTCTATCTTGCCAATATTGCAGAGAACAGATACAATGCTCCTCACAGATGTACGGAAACTCATGATTGGAAGTTGGGGGATGAAGAACCTGGGTCTTCTCTGAAGGTCACTGGAAAAGACAACTCCACTCTTGAGGTGTTCCTAGTATTAGCCTTTTGCTGTCGTTGTTTTTAGTCACAAAGTCGTGTCTGAATCTATTGTAGACTGCCAGGCTCCTCTGTCCATGGGATTTCCCAGGCAAGAATATTGGAGTGGGTTGCCATTTCTTCTCCAGGGAATCTTCCCGACCGAGGGATTAAACCCTCGTCCTTTGCATTATTAGGCTGATTCTTTACCAGTGAGCCATTATCTCAATTAATATTTAAAAAAGAAAAAACCCAATTGCTACCTTTTAAATGAAAGAGAAAGTTACCATCTTAAGTACTGGTATACAGGAAATAAGAAGCAAACACAAGGGAGTGTTTAGGATAGGTTCCATTCACAGTGACTGATACTGGCTCTCTGTGTATCTGCGGCAGGTACTGGAACTTAATTTTAGTAGTAGTCATCATAAACAGCTGAATGTTAGGTAATTCTAGTATTTATTCCAGCAATTTAACTGCGTATTTTTAAAATATTTTTTCTTTTTTAAAATTTTTATTGGAGGCTAATTATTTTGCAATATTATATTGGTTGGTTTTGCCATACATTGTCATGAATATGCCCACCTCCCTCCTCCCCTTATCCACCCTCTGGGTCATCCCCGCATACCAGCCCCGAGCATCCTGTAACATGCATCGACCCTGAACTGGTGATTCGTTTCACATATGATAATATATATGCTTCAATGCCATTCTCCCAAACCATTCCACCCTCACCGTCTCCCACAGAGTCCCAAAGACTGTTCTATACATCTGTGTCTCTTTTGCTATCTCATATACAGGGTTATCATTTGCATCTTTCTAAATTCCATATATATGCGTTAGTATATTGTATTGGTGTTTTTCTTCCTGGCTTACTTCACTCTGTATAATAGGCTCTAGTTTCATCCACCTCATTAGAACTGGTTCAAATGCATTCTTTTTAATGGCTGAGTAATACTCCATTGTGTATATGTACCAAAACTTTCTTATCCATTATCTGCAGGTGGACATCTAGGTTGCTTCCATGTCCTGGCTATTATAAACAGTGCTGCCATGAACATTGGAGTACATGTGTCTCTTTCAAATCTGGTTTCCTCGGTGTGTATGCCCAGGAGTGCGATTGCTGGATCATATGGAAGTTCTATGTCCAGTTTTTTTGAGGAATCTCCACACTGTTCTCCATAGTGGCTGTACTAGTTTTCATTCCCACCAACAGTGTAGGAGGGTTCCCTTCTCTCCACACCCTCTCCAGCATTTATTTCATGTAGACTTTTGGGTAGCAGCCATTCTGACTGGTGTGAAATGGTATCTCATTGTGGTTTTAATTTACATCTCTCTGATTACGAGGGATGTTGAGCATTTTTTCATGTGTTTGTTAGCCATCTGTATGTCTTCTTTGGAGAAATGTCTGTTTAGTTCTTTGGCCCATTTTTTTTGGTTCTTTGGCCCATTTTTTGATTGGGTCATTTATTTTTCTGGAATTGAGCTGCAGGAGCTGCTTGTTTATTTTGGAGATTAATCCTTTATCAGTTGCTTCATTTGCTATTATTTTCTCCCATTCTGAAGGCTGTCTTTTCACCTTGCTTATAGTTTCCTTTGCTGTGCAGAAGCTTTCAATTTTAATTAGGTCCCATTTGTTTATTTTTGCTTTTATTTCCAATATTCTGGGAGGTGGGTCTTGGAGGATCCTGCTGTGATTTATGTCGGAGAGTGTTTTGCCCACGTTCTCCTCTAGGAGTTTTATAGTTTCTGGTCTTACATTTAGCTCTCTAATCCATTTTGAGTTTATTTTGGTGTATGGTGTTAGGAAGTGTTCTAGTTTCATTCTTTTACAAGTGACTGGCCAGTTTTCCTGAGTATTTATCCATTAATAAAAAATACATGGCACTATGTCAAGCCATCAGAAATGTTTACTTTATGTTGCTGTCAAGAAAGAATCCTGGAAACACACTTTTCAGAGTCTGGAAATACAGTAATGGGATCTACAAAGTTTTTCCTTAGATCGTCTTCCCTAACATTATATATCCCTTCAGTGTACATGATGTGTTGTATTTTATGTACCTTCCTTTTAGTGAATGACACTGTCTAACCATCTCATCCTCTGTTGACCCCTTCTCCCCCTGCTTACAGTCTTTCCCAGCACCGGTGTTTTTTTTTTTTTTTAACAATGAGTCAGTTCTTTGCATCAAGTTGGCAAAGTTTTGGAGCCTCAGCTTCAGCATCAGTCCTTCCAATGAATATTCAGAGTTGATTTCCTTTAGTATTGACTGTTTTGATCTCCTTGCTATCCAAGGGACTCTCAAGAGTCTTCTCCAATACCACAGTTCAAAAGCATCCATTCTTCATCACTTAGCCTTCTTTATGGTCCAGCTCTTACATCCATACATGACAACTGGAAAATCCATAGCTTTGACTATACAGGTCTTTGTCAACAAAGTGATGTCCCTGCTTTTTAATACTCTGTCCAGGTTTGCCATTACTTTCCTTCCAAAGAAAAAGCATCTCTTGGTTTCATGGCTGCAGTCACTGTTCCCAGTTATTTTGGAGCCCTGGAAAATAAAATCTGTCATTGTTTCCACTTTATCTCCTTCTATTTGTCATGAAGATCAGTTTACATTCCAGTCCCAAAGAAGGGCAATGCCAAAGAATGTTCAAATTGCCACACAACTGCACTCATTTCATATGCTAGCAAGCTGATGCTGAAACTTTTCCACCTAGGTTTCAACAGTACATGAATAGAGTGTCCACATGTACAAGCTGGATTTAGAAAATGCAGAGAAATCAGAAATCAAATTCCCAACATCTGTTTCATCACAGGAAAAGCAAGAGAATTTTAGAAAAAACATCTATTTCTGCTTAAATGACTACACTGAAGCCTTTGACTGTGTGGATCACAACAAACTGTGGAAAATTTTTAAAGAGATGGAAATAGCAGACCACCTTACCTGCCTCCTGAGAAATTTGTATGCAGGTCAAGCAGCCACAGTTAGAGTCAGACATAGAACAACGGATTAGTTCAAAATTGGGAAAGGAGTATGTCAAGGCTGTATATTGTCACCCCCACTTATTTAACTTATATGCAGAGTACATCATGTGAAATGCTGGGCTGGATAAATCATAAACTGAAATCAAGATTGCTAGCAGAAATATCAACAACCTCGAAGATGCAGATGATATCACCCTAATGACAGAAAGTGACGAGGAACTAAAGGGTCTCTTGATGAAGGTGAAAGTAGAGAGTGAAAAAAATAGTTGAAAATTCAACATTCGAAAAACTAAGATCATGGCGTCTGGTCCCATCACTTCATGGCAAATAGATGGGGAAAAAATGGAAACTGACAGACTTTATTTTATTGGGTCCCAAAACCACTGTGGATGGTGACTGCTGCCATGAAATTCAAAGATGGCTGCCCCTTGGAAGAAAAGCCATGACAAACTTAGAGTATTAAAAAGCAGTGACATCACTTTTCAGACAAACGTTTGTTGTAGTCAAAATAGGGCTTTTCCAGTCATCATGTACAGAGGTAAGAATTGTACCATAAAGAAGGCTGAGTCCAAAGAATCGATGTTTTTGAACTGTGGTGCTGGAGAAGACTCTTGAGAGTCCCTTGAACAGCAAGGAGATCAAACCAGTCAGTCCTAAAAGAAATCAACCCTGAATATTCATTGGAAAGACTGATGCTGAAGCTGAAGCTCCAATATGTTGGTTACCTGATCCAAAGAGCCAAATGTTTGGAAAAGACCTTGAATTTGGGAACAACTGAAGGCGGGAGGAAAAGGGTACAACAGAATGAGATAGCTGGTTGGCATTGCTGACTCAATAGACAGGAGTTTGAGAAAACTCTGGGAGATGACGAAGGACAGGGAAGCCTGGTGTGCCGCAGTCTATGGGGCTGCAAAGAGTTTGACATGACTTAGTGAGTGAACAACAAAATTTGCCATGAAACATTGAGGCCAGATGCCATGATCCTAGTGTTATGAATGTTGAGTTGTAAGCCAGCTTTTTCACTCTCCTCTTTCACCTTCATTAGGAAGCTCTTTAGTTCCTCTTCACTTTCTGCCATCAGAGTGGTATCATCTGCACATCTAAGGTTGTTGATATTTCTCCTGGCAATTTTGATTCCAGCTTGTGATTCATCCAGCCCAGCATTTCTTATGGTGTATTCTGCATATAAGTTAAATAAACAGGATGACAATATACAGCCTTGTCATAGCCCTTTCCCAATTTTGAACCAGTCATTTGTTCTACATTGGGTTCTAAATGTTGCTTCCTCACTCACATGCAGTTTTCTCAGGAGACAGGTAAAGTGATCTGGTACTCTCATCAGTTAAAGAAAGTAAGAAAATAGTCTTGTTTAGGCTTCAGAGACAACGCAGAGCAGGGCTCTGACCTCACTTCTATCCTACCTGGGCACTGTCCTGACTGGGAGTGACTGGGAGTGACCGCTGTGAGTGCAAGACTTGCAGCCCTATAGATAAGGTTGGGGAGGAATCCTGAGATAGCTGAGCCCCTGGAGGGGGCCTGGCCAACCAAACCCCGGGCTTCGCCATATTCCAAGTTTTCCATGGCAAAGCCAACAGCATTATCTTGAAACCAGACTTGCAATTTGGTCCCAGAATGATGAACGTATCCATTTGAGTCTGTCCTGGGATTATAAATCGAAACCAGGACAGTCTTTTAAGTCTCACCTACAAAGCAGAGTGGAGGTACTGCCTGGGACCTTTTCCCAGCTGAGACTCCAGATGTCCGTGACATGGGACTTCCCAGCACTGTTTAAGTCTAGAAGTTGGCCAAAACCCAGTTTGATAGTTCTGGAAGTTTTGGCTATAGCAATCAGAGCAGAAAAAGGCATAAAAGGAATACAAATTAGAAAAGAAGAAGTAAAACTTTCACTGTTTGCTGATGACATGATCCTCTACACAGAAAACCCTAAAGACTCTACCAGAAAACTACTAGAGCTAATCAATGAATACAGTAAAGTTGCAGGATATAAAATCAGCACACAGAAATCCCTTGCATTCCTATAAACTAATAAAGAGAAAATAGAAAGAGACATTAAGGAAACTATTCCATTCACTGTTGCAACGAAAAGAATTAAATACTTAGGAATATATCTACCTAAGGAAACAAAAGACTTATACATAGAAAACCCTAAAACACTAGTGAAAGTAATCAAAGAGGACACTAATAGATGGAGAAATATACCGTGTGCGTGGATTGGAAGAATAAATATTGTAAAAATGAGTGTACTACCCAAAGTAATTTATACATTCAATGCAATCCCTATCAAGCTACTAACGATATTTTTCACAGAACTAGAACAAATAATCTTACAATTTGTATTGAAATACAAAAAACCTCGAATAGCCAAAGCAATCTCTTGAAGAAGAAGAATGGAACTGGGGGAATCAACCTGCTGGACTTCAGGCTCTACTACAAAGCCACAGTCAACAAGACAGTATGGTACTGGCATAAAGACAGAAATATAGATCAATGGAACAAAATAGAAAGCCCAGAGATAAATCCACGCACCTATGGACACCTTATCTTTGACAAAGGAGGCAAGAATATAAAATGGAGAAAAGACAGTCTCTTTAACAAGTGGTGCTGGGAAAACTGGTCAGCCACTTGTAAAAGAATGAAACTAGAACACTTCCTAACACCATACACCAAAATAAACTCAAAATGGATTAGAGAGCTAAATGTAAGACCAGAAACTATAAAACTCCTAGAGGAGAACATAGGCAAAACACTCTCCGACATAAATCACAGCAGGATCCTCCAAGACCCACCTCCCAGAATATTGGAAATAAAAGCAAAAATAAACAAATGGGACCTAATTAAAATCAAAAGCTTCTGCACAGCAAAGGAAGGTGAAAAGACAGCCTTCAGAATGGGAGAAAATAATAGCAAACGAAGCAACTGATAAAGGATTAATCTCCAAAATAAACAAGCAGCTCCTGCAGCTCAATTCCAGAAAAATAAATGACCCAATCAAAAAATGGGCCAAAGAACCAAAAAAAATGGGCCAAAGAACTAAACAGACATTTCTCCAAAGATGACATACAGATGGCTAACAAACACATGAAAAAATGCTCAACATCCCTCGTAATCAGAGAGATGTAAATCAAAACCACAATGAGATACCATTTCACACCAGTCAGAATGGCTGCTATCCAAAAGTCTACATGAAATAAATGCTGGAGAGGGTGTGGAGAGAAGAAAACCCTCTTACACCGTTGGTGGGAATGCAAACTAGTACAGCCACTATGGAGAACAGTGTGGAGATTCCTCAAAAAAACTGGACATAGAACTTCCATATGATCCAGCAATCGCACTCCTGGGCATACACACCGAGGAAACCAGATTTGAAAGAGACACATGTACTCCAGTGTTCATGGCAGCACTGTTTATAATAGCCAGGACATGGAAGCAACCTAGATGTCCACCTGCAGATGAATGGATAAGAAAGTTTTGGTACATATACACAGTGGAGTATTAGCCATTAAAAAGAATGCATTTGAACCAGTTCTAATGAGGTGGATGAAACTAGAGCCTATTATACAGAGTGAAGTAAGCCAGGAAGAAAAACACCAATACAATATACTAACGCATATATATGGAATTTAGAAAGATGCAAATGATAACCCTGTATATGAGATAGCAAAAGAGACACAGATGTATAGAACAGTCTTTGGGACTCCGTGGGAGAGGGTGAGGGTGGGATGGTTTGGGAGAATGGCATTGAAACATGTATGTTGTCATATGTGAAACGAATCACCAGTTCAGGGTTGATGCATGTTACAGGATGCTCGGGGCTGGTATGCGGGGATGACCCAGAGGGAGGATAAAGGGAGGAGGGAGGTGGGAGGGGGGTTCGGGAGGGGGAACTCATGTACACCCGGGGCGGATTCATGTCAATGTATGGCAAAACCAACCAATATAATATTGTAAAATAATTAGCCTCCAATAAAAATAAAAAACAACCAACCAAACAAACAAAAAACTCAGTTTGGTGATGTATTCTCTGGTTTATTAATGTTAGCATCTTGAAAGTAAGCTAGATAATTCTCTAATAAATATCTGTATTGTTTATTTGTATATAATGAGTGGCTTACTTTGTTAACAAATCCTTTGAAGCTGAGACGGAAGTGAAAACTTTTGGCAAAACACCATCACTTCCAAGATTTTTCCACAGATTTTTGTGATCCACACAGTCAAAGACTGTAGCACAACCAGTGTAGCAGAAGCAGATGTTTTTTGGAAATTCCCTTGCTTTCTCCATGACCCACCTATTTTCTTTTATAATCTTAAATAATGGATTTTTTTCAGTATATTTTATATATCTTAATTATTGCCCAAACCCCTTCCCCATTTAATGTACTTTGTTAAAAACCTATTAAAGATAGTCATGCCTATTAAAAATAAGTTTATTTGTGTTATGTAAAATTGGATTCTCTGGCCATCATTTACATTTAAGGTGCTGAGGTGCTTAGTCACTCAGTAGTGTCTGACTTTTGCTGAGCCTATGGACAATAGCCCACGAGGTTCTTCTGTCCATGTAATTCTCCAGGCAAAAATACTGGATTTCCTTCTTCAGGAGATCTTTCTAACCAGGGATTGAACCCTAGTCTCCTTCATTGCAGATGGATTCTTTACCATCTACCCACTGTATGTTTAAGGAAAAAAAGGTGGACTTTACTTTGTTCCTTTAACTATTTGTCTAATGACACTGTATTAATGCCTTTACAGATGATAAGGAAACCAGGATTTTTTGCATTTGTTTCTGTTTATTTTTGTTTTAACATAATGATTAAGATGTGAGAGAGGTGAGTATTCAATCTGGATTTTTTTAAAAGTGGGGTACAGTTGCTTTACAGCGTTGTGTTATCTCTGCTGTGCATTAAACAGATCACCCATATGTGTGCATAGACCCCCTCCCTCTCACCCTCCGCTCTGGCACCGCACCCCTCTAGGTCACCGCAGGGCACCGCGTTGAGCTCCCTGTGCTGTACAGCAGTCTCCCACTCGCTATCTGTTTCACACAAGGTTGCACAATCATATAAAGCGTCATAACTACCTCAGCGACAAGCCCTGAAAAGAGATGGCATCATTCACAGCACCAGGTCATGACTGGCATCTTCAGCATCCATTTTTATCCCCTTCAGAGGCAGGTCATCCAGTGTTTCAGATCTCACTACACAACCCAGCATCATATCATGTTTGGAGTTCTTTGCCCTTAGGACTGGTTTTTCCAGACCCTGCATTCCATTCATTGTCCGAGCTGCGCAGAGGTTACTTCATAGTGATCTACACTAGGCACGCCGTTCCCAAATCAGTATAAATGCCTGAAATCACCCTAATGATGCAATTCCCTGGTTGCACCTTGCCAAGAAATGATTTGGCTAATAAATCCCAGAGTACTTTTCTTTTGTAATTCTCCGGTCCTGTCCCAAGGGCCATGGTTGAAATGGCACATTTAGCAGCAAAGGAAACAATGTCTATCTTTTGTGATGAACTCACACAGAGTAGGACACGACTGAAGTGACTTAGCAGCAGCAGCAGCAGCATGCACTTAGGACATTTCCTGTTCCATGTTTAGGACAAAACACTTGATTCTCATCACCTTCAGGCTACCGTTCCATTCTTCCCCACTGAAAGCCAGCATTGCCCACACCTTACCTTCACAGTGATTTGTATTGGCAAAATCCTACTTTTTAATTTGTATTTTATATTGGGTTAAAGTTGATTAACAATTTTGTCTTAGTTTCAGTTGTACAGCAAAGTGTAGAAACCCATGGGACTGATGCTAAAGCTGAAACTGCAATACTTTGGCCACCTCATGCGACGAGTTGACTCACTGGAAAAGACTGATGCTGGGAAAGGTTGGGGGCGGGAGGAGAAGGGGAAGACTGAGAATGAGATGGCTGGATGGCATCACCGACTCTGTGGGCATGAGTTTGAGTGTACTCCGGGGGTTGGTGATGGACAGGGAGGCCTGGCGTGCTGTGATTCATGGGGTCGCGGAGAGTCGGACACGACTGAGCGACTGAACTGAACCGATTCTTTATCAGATTATTATCCCTTATAGGTTATTACAGAGTATTGAGTTCTCGGTACTATAGAGTAAGACCTTGTTGATTATCTATTTTATACATAGTAGTGTATTTATGTTGATTCAACCTTCTAACTTATCCCCTCCTCTGAAAAAACTACTGTTAAAGATAGTTTTCCACTACAATAAATGCAACTCTGATGTAATTTATTACACAGCATACATTTGCTAGTTCACCCTCTCCCTGACTATTCAAACTCAACTTTGAGTTTAATACTTTCTTTATATTTTCCAGTCCTATTTCCTCTCTGAGTCATTTGTCAGCCTCTCGTCAAGGTGTCATCCCAACAACAGCTTCATTTACTGTCTCTGACTCCCATTGCATGGCCTCCTTCAGTAACTGGGTGTAATGAGATTGTAACTTAGGTCAATTCTTTTCTCACAGTTCCTTCTTTCTACTCTGCAATTGTTATCCCCACAAATAAGCATAACCAGGGATGGTAGTTAGATCACGAACAGAATGACAAAAGCCATGAGCTCATACTGGTGAAAGGTTGGTTAGCAGAGTTTGTTGAATCAAAACTGTAACAGCTCTCATTGATTTGATAAGGATGTGGCTCTTTCTTCAGAGGCAGCAAATTTAACTTAGCTTGAAAACCTCTCTAGAAATAAGCTGTGAACTGGAGACGCAGTTTCAACAGCATTGTGTCTGTATGAACAGTAACTGTCTCCTTCAACAAACCACATCCTCCATGGGCCTCATTTTCCACTGGTCAAAAGAGAGTTATGAATGCAATAATTACTATTGAACATTCCAGCTACCAAGGAATGGTATCTATGTCGATATGCCTCTATCAATAATTTCTATTTGGGATGATTTTATTATTTTTTTTATTTCTTATTTTTAAAATTTATTTTATTGGAGGCAAATTACCTTACATTAATATATTGGTTGGTTTTGCCATATATTGACACGAATCCGCCCCGGGTGTACATGTGTTCCCTTTCTTGAACCCCCCTCCCACCTCCCTCTTCCCCATATCCTCCTTCCAGGTCATCCCCGTGCACCAGCCCCAAGCATCCTGTATCATGCGTCGAACCTGGACTGGTGATTCATTTCACATATGATAATATACATGCTACAATGCTGTTCTCCCCAATCATCCCACCTTCACCCTCTCCCACAGAGTCCCAAAGACTGTTCTATATACCTATGTCTTTTTTGCAGTCTCGTATACAGGATTAAGGTTACCATCTTTCTAAATTCCATATATATGCGTTAGTATACTGTATTGACGGAGAAGGCAATGGCAAGCCACTCCAGTACTCTTGCCTAGAAAATCCCATGGATGGAGGAGCCTGGTAGGCTGCAGTCCATGGGGTCGCTAAGGGTTGGACACGACTGACCGACTTCACTTTCACTTTTCACTTTCACACATTGGAGAAGGAAATGGCAACCCACTCCAGTGTTCTTGCCTGGAGAATCCCAGGGAAGGGGGAGCCTGGTGGGCTTCCGTCTATGGGGTCACACAGAGTCGGACACGACTGAAGTGACTTAGCAGCAGCATACTGTATTGATGTTTTTCTTTCTGGCTTACTTCACTCTGTATAATAGGTTCCAATTTCATCCACCTCATTAAAACGGATTCAAATGCATTCTTTTTGATGGCTGAAAAATACTCCATTGTATATATATACCAAAGCTTTCTTATCCATTCATCTGCAGATGGACATCTAGGTTGCTTCCATGTCCTGGCTATTATAAACAGTGCTGCCATGAACATTGGAGTACATGTGTCTCTTTCAAATCTGGTTTCCTCGGTGTGTATGCTCAGGAGTGTGATTGCTGGATCATATGGCAGTTCTATGTCCAGTTTTTTGAGGAATCTCCACACTGTTCTCCATAGTGGCTGTACTAGTTTGCATTCCCACCAACAGTGTAAGAGGGTTCCCTTTTCTCCACACCCTCTCCAGCATTTATTGCATGTAGACTTTTGGATAGCAGCCATTCTGACTGGTGTGAAATGGTATCTCATTATGGTTTTGATTTGAATTTCTCTATTTGGGATGATTTTAAAAGTATAACAGAGGGATGGGTTTCTCTCTCTCTCTCTCTATATATATATACACCAATGGATGGAAAAAATTACATCTCCAGTCCAGTGAGTTACAGGAGGCCCAATCCCATCAATCAAGCCCAGTTAACTGACCTATGCAGAATTTTGACTTTAAGAGACATTTCGTTAAAAGGGATATTCATATAAGTTGATTTCCAGCTTTTTGTGTCATCAAGGAATCAGACATTCTACCCAATGGACAGGATTGAAAGGGCAGGCAACAATAAGTGTTGTTTAAGATATGGAAGGGCTTCCCTGGTGACTGAGATGGTAAAGAATCTGCCTGCAACAGACCTAGGTTCATTCCCTGGGTTGGGAAGATGCTCTGGAGAAGGGAATGGTACCCCATTCCAGTATCCTTGCCTGGAGAATTCCATGGACAGAGGATCCTGGTGGGCTACAATCCATAGAATCGAAAAGAGTTGGATACATCTGGGCAGCTAACACAAGATGTGGAAACCCTAGGTAATTCACACTGAAAAGTCATAGTGGAGGTGTGAATTAACATACTTTATAGAAAACCATATGAATATTTACTAAATCTAAATTTTATTTTTAAATTTTATGTAGATAGTTACCTGTGCAGTATTATGTTTAGGGACATCATTGGCATCAAGGAAGTATGTTTAGATACAGATTTTTTATCTCAATTGTTTGTCTCCAGTCTTGCATTTTAAATTCAGCCTTCAGTCTCTCCCTCCCTGCCCTCATGATTCAAAAAGGTATTCTCTATTAATGCCCAAACCTTTGGGGAAGCAATTTAAGTTATTCAATTGTCAGTAGAGTACTGCTATCCATGTTACAGATTTAGGGAGAATTAGTCATCATGGCCTGGATGGGCAGTCAGGTTTGTGAAGATAAGATGGGGTTCTGGCTAAACAGAGTGTAGTCTGAGAAAACATGATATTCTTAGAGAAAGAGAAGCATCTGAGAAAAATATGCCTGGAAAGAAATCAGGTTATAGTGATGATGATTGACTTCACTCCCTCCAAATACACACCAGAGAAATAGAGAATGGAAATAAATTCTTAATGACCACAAATATATCATTGTCTTATACATACATGCTGAAATACTTTTAGCAATTACATAGGGATTTTGAGATTTTTCTTGTCAGTATCTGCCACAGAAGTACATTTGGTATTTTCATATTGAGGTCATCACATAAAGAAGAGAATACATTAAGGAAAAGCATTAATAATTGTAACAGAAATCTCTTTTCTGAAAATTATTAATTTAATTGAATTTTGTCTGAAGGATATTCTAGCTTTATAGACACAAAGGGGAAATAGTATAATAGTAAACAATATGAAGATATAAACAAAAATAACTGATAATCATTTGTTTTGTATTTATTCCAAGTTAGAGCTCAGAAGAAATATGAAACTTACTGAATTACTGGAATGCATAAACTGGTACATGCCTTGCACATCTTTTCTTGTTTGCTCACATTTTGCATTTACACATCTGTGACAATTAAATTAACTGCATTAAGACTAAAGTTGTAGAGGTAATATACATGATTATAGTACATTTGAGAAGAATATTTATCACCTATAGGTGTCTAAAGAACAAATAGCAACCTGTGCTCAAAAGTATACAGCAATGACTCACACGTGTGATAAAATATTACAATAGATGGATAATGCAGAGATCACCTCCTCAAAACTGTCAGGTTGTACAATGTCAAGGGACACCACTTTCTTTACTTCCCATTCCTTCCTGAAACTGTAGTGAAGTGGTCCCCCACATCACTTTCTCTTCACCCTGACATTGATTATGTTCGAGTCCATGTGATGTAACTAAAACAGACGCCCTCCCAGTATGACAGCACTTCCTAGTTGCCCCTCTGCTCTTGGCCACTGCTGGACCCCTCCTTGGTTTAGAAATGGGACTGGTATGATCCATCAGTCCTCCCAGAAATCTAGGAGCCATATGTCACTGTTTTGTGAGTTTTCAAGTGTCACTTTAACATAAACAAGCCATAACATCTGAGAGACTTCTTAGAATTATATTTTAAGACAAATTTGTTTCATTGTGCTGTATTCGGAAATCTATTTTTAGGTATTTCTATGGAAGTAAAGAAACAATGTCTACAGAATTGCAGAATGTCATTCCCTCTGGGCTTCAATTTCTATTTCATATTATGAGGCTATTAGGTCAGGATATATGTGATAATATGTCAAATCTATAATAACATGCAGTGAAAATTATGTAATATAAAATGAGTATAGGTGAAAAAGCAAAAATTGCAAGTTTTAAGTAATTTTAACACTCTTTGCTCCAAATATCATTAATAGAATTTATTTATTTTTAGGATTTTAATTCTATTTATTTATTGGCCTGCCATATGGTATGTGGAATCTTAACCCACACCAAGGGCGCCAACTGGAACCCTCACCCTCTGTGGTGGAAGTGCAGAGTCTTAACCACTGGACCCCCAGGGAAGTTCCCACATATAATTTATTTTAAGAAATATCTGATTTTGATAAACTATGTTGTTGTTGTGCAGTTGCTAAGTCACGTCCAACTCTTTGAGACCCTATGAACTGCAGCATGCCAGGCTTCTCTGTCCTTCACCATCTCCTGGGGTTTGCTCAAACTCATCTCCGTCGAATCAGTGATGCCATCCAACAACCTCTTCCTCTGTCATTCCCTTCTCCTCCTGCCTTCAATCTTTCCCAGCATCAGGGTCATTTCCAATGAGTCATCTCTTCCCATCAGGTGGCCAAAATATCGGAGCTTCAGCCTCAGCATTAGTCCATCAAATGAATATTCAGGACTGATTTCCTTTAGGATGGACTGGTTGATTTGCTTGCTGTCCAAAGGACTCTCAAGAGTCTTCTCCAACACCACAGTTCAAAAGCATCAATTCTTTGATGCTCAGCTTTCTTTAAGGTCCAACTCTCACATCCATACATAACTATTGGAAAAACCATAGCTTTGTCTATACTGACCTTTATCAGCCTAGGTTGGCCATATCTTTTCTCCCAAGGAGAAAGTGTCTTTTAATTTCATAGCTGCAGTCACCATCTGCAGTAATTTTGGAGCCTAAGAAAATAAAGTCTGTCACTGTTTCCATTGTTTCCCCATCTATTTGCCATGAAATTATGGGACTGTATACCATGATCTTAGCGTTTTGAATGTTGAGTTGAAAACCAGTTTTTTCCCTTTGCTCTTTCACCTTCATCAAAAGGCCCTTTAGTTCCTCTTCACTTTCTGCCATAAGGGTGGTGTCATCTACATATCTGAGGTTGTTTATATTTCTCCCAGCAAACTTGATTCCAGCTTGTGCTTCATCCAGCCCAGCATTTCACATGATGTACTCTGTATATAAGTTTAATAAGCAGAGTGATAATATATAGCCTTGAGGTAACTCTTTTCCCAATTTTGAACTAGTCTGTTGCTCCATGTTTGGTTCTAGCTGTTGCTTCTTGAGATGCATACAGGTTTCCTTGGAGGCAGGTAATACGATCTGGTATTCCCTTCTCTTTAAGAATTTTCCACAGTGCTGTGATCCACACAATATGAAAATACAGAAAGATGATAATCCATATATGTTTAATTTTCTCACATCACAGGTTTTATGGTATGAATAATTGAATATACACTAAGTGGTGTATATATATATGTACATGTATAATTCATTACATAATTCATTGTAACATCATTTTTATTAAAAATTAAAAGCCAAGTGGTATAGAAAACAAGATCTAGTTATCCGTAGGTAGTATAAATATGTTCAGATTTTTTCTGTTTTTGTAAAATCTTTACTTTGTGGATGTGTTTAATGGGATGCCTGTGTGTCTGTGTAATTATCTAAGGGTGAATGGTTGTGCATTTGTTTTGTAATTTATCAAATGAAAATAAAGTGGCTGTATAGGGATTTGTGAGCTGGATATAAAGAATGCTTGTTGATTGGTATCAGTTAACTGTATCTGTATTCCATTCACAATCAACTGACTTGTATGAAATGCCAGATGATAAACTACATCATGATGTCTGTTAATTATCCCTGAGAGGCCAAGGGTTCACCACCCAGGGACCAGACACAGAGATGGTTACATAATCTAGGTCAGGCAGGAGACAATGCTGAATCCTCCGGCAGAGAGAACTGCATGCAATAAACAAGCCAGGAATTCTGGGACAGGTACTGATATCTTTCTTGTTTCTCTGATATATATTTGAGATTTCCTTAGGTTTTTAATCCTTTTTTGAAAGAAAGCATGTTATATAAACAAGGGAAGATATGAAATATACACAGAATTTCATTTTACTTACTTTTTCCAATCTTTGTTTCAAATCAATATATTTGTTATTGTTGCTCAGTTGCTAAGTCATGTCTGACTCTGCAACCCCACGGACTGTAGCATACCAGGCTTCCCAGCCTTTCATTCTCTCCTTGAGTTTGCTCAAATACATTTGCATCAAATTGTGTTGGTGATGCTATCCAACCATTTCATCCTCTGCTGCACCTTTCTCTTTTTTCCTAAATCTTTCCCAGCACCAGGGTCTTTTCCAATGAGTCAGGTTTTTTTTCCCAATGAGTTGGCTCTTTGCATCAGGTGGCCAAAGTATTGGAGTTTCAGCTTCAGCCCTTCCAGCAAATATTCAAGGTTGATTTCCTTTAGGATTAACTGGTTTGACCTCATTGCAGTCCAAAGGACTCTCAAGAGCCTTCTCCAGCACCACAATTTGAAAGTATCAATTCTTCAGATATACACACATAGTCCAACTCTTTTGCGATCCCATGGACTGTAACCTGCCAGGCTCTTCTGTCCATGGGATTTCCCAAGCAAGAATACTGGAGTAAGTTGCCATTTCCTCCTCCAGGGGATCTGCCTGTCCCAGAGATTAAACTGATGTCTTCTGTGTCTCCTGCACTGGCAGGCAGGTTCTGTATCACTGAGCCACCTGGGAAGCCCTACGTCCAACTCCTCTTTTCTCATGTTGTCACAGAATGTAAGAGGATGGGTATGACGTTGTGTATCACACAGTTGGTTTGGGTAAAGTATGACAAGGGGACATAAAATTCAATTGGCCCCCCTAAGACAAGTGACTCCTAAATGAAGGATGACTGGCCTCAGAGATATTCACGAGAAATATGGATCAAATTAAAGAATGAAAGACTGGGATGGGGACACAGTTCATGCTTGATTGTCTCTGAGATTCTGGGACTGCAAACATATGAGTATTTGTATCATGCGTCTTACATAACTGATCTTGTGTAAACTATATCATGTTGAGAGGAGTAGACTTGGTCAGAAGGATCTACACAGTAAACCACACTGCCTTTCTTGCCTCTCTGTCATCTGTGCTGTCAGCATCTCTACAACTGGGTTCCAGATGTTCTTCATCATCCCCCCTATGTAGCAGCAGGTCTCAGAGGTGAGAATATCAGCCCCGCAATATGACTGCCTCTCCACCCTAACATTTCATACATAGGCACCCTTCCACCCTCTTATCCCAAAGCTGTCACCTTTCTGCTCCAGTGGGTCTTCACAAACTATCTGTCTCTCATACACTAAGCTGAACAGACCTGAGAGTTTAATGGGGAAAACAGTTCTTGTTATGTTCAGAAACTTGCCATAGTTCTTCCTGCTACACCCTCATGGAAGATGAAGAAATTGCAAAGCAATATGTTCATTATCTATGTCACTCATTAACTATATTTCTCTATTACAGGATATGACAACATCAGTACATCACTGAAACAAAACAAAGCAGAGATCTTGTCAGAAGACAAGGGCTATCTGGACCAACTAATTATGAGAATCTTGCCTTCAATCTGAGGACATAAATTTCCTAATATTAGATTGAAGTAGCAAAAATGGTCATAAATGCTATACAAATTGATGTGGAAATAGCCTGATTTAGCTTAAATGAATGTGTGCTGCAAACACTACAGTGGTTTATAAATGCATCAATATTATTATCATTTTGTCAGTTATATCAAATTGGAAATATTTCCCAAAGGGTCAATTTAACTTCAAGCCATCTTAGCATTATTTATCTCTTCTTCTAATTACTGAAATATAGAAACAAATAGCAATTTAGCAATTAAGACAGTAAGATGATATTAACCCTCCACTTCCATTTCCTTTTTCATAACTAGGAATTTCCCTATGTGAGGGATGACTGCTGAGAACTGCACTGTGTTTACTGACTTCATATTCTTAGGACTTTCCGGTAGACAAGATGTGCAGCAGGGGCTCTTTGTGCTCTTCCTGCTGGTTTATGGCATAACTGTGGTTGCCAGTGTTGGGATGGTCCTGCTGATCAAGAGGGACCCCAGATTGCACACACCCATGTATTACTTCCTGAGCAATCTGTCCTTCTGTGACATCTTCTATTCTTCTACTATCTCTCCCAAGATGCTGGCTGATTTCTTATCTGAGCAAAAAAGGATTCCATATCATGTTTGTGCCATCCAGATGTACTTTTTTGGAGCCTTTGCAGACGTGGAATGTCTCATGTTGGCTGTCATGGCTTATGACCGTTATGTGGCCATTTGCAACCCACTTCTTTATATAACTGCCATGTCCAGGGGAATCTGTACCCAGCTTGTGGCTATTGCCTACATCGTAGGCTTGGTTGATCCGGCAGTCCACACCTGTTGTACATTTTGGTTGTCATTCTGCAATTCCAATATCATCAATCACTTTTTCTGTGACTTCCCAGCCTTACTAGCCCTCTCCTCCTCAGATACATCCATCAGTGAGATAATGCTGTTCATATCTAGTAGTTGTGTTGTGGGGACCAGCAGTATCACTGTCCTCCTCTCTTACAGCTACATCATGGGAACCATCCTTAGGATGAACTCAGCCGACAGGAGACACAAAGCTTTCTCTACGTGTGCCTCCCACTTAACTGCTGTGGCTATACTACAGCTTAAGGAGTAAGGATGTGAAAGGTGCCCTAAAAAAAGCAATCAGCACTAAATTATGTTCTGGGTGATACAGTACTTTCATCCTAAAGTATTTAAAGCTTCTAAGAGAAGCAGTGCAGGAATTTTTGACATAGATTCTTATAGTCTTACTAGTACAGTTTCTGAATATTTTCCACTACTTACATTTTCACCTAAATCAGTTTAGGGAACAGTTATTACACTAAACTCTCCAAACCAAGGAAGAGTAGTAATAGGATCACTCTTCTGCTTTGCAGAGAGGGTTTTTTATTCCTCTTTTTTCTTTTCTTAGAGAAGTCTCAGTGAGATGTCATGCACAGAGCAACCCCCACCCATGTTAATTTGACTTACCTTTCTAAAGGCTCCTATTTATTTATTTTTTTTTAACAATAGGCTTAATAAACTTGCTGAGTCAGATGGGAGTGTTAGTGGGTCAAATTAGGTTTGTTTATATCCTTTTCATGTATTTGTTTCACCCTAACAAAGCTCCATCATAACATTTAGAAGCAAATAATTTGTAAGTAAGACTGAATGAGAAATTTCTTTCCCTAGACTAAATATTCCATAAAAGTTTGGTCCTTCCTGTCTAGTTCACTGTTGTCTATCATTTACAATGCTTAGCCTCAGGATGCAATTCAAATATATTTATTGAATAGATAATGAATTAGCCTGAAAAACTAATAAAAAAATTGAATCTTTGTAAATTTATCAAAAAAAAAATCATTCCCTTAATTTCATTCTAGTCTGTTCACTTTAGGTGAAATCCATCTGCACTGTTTTCTTTTGCCTTAGGCAAAAATGAGAATCTGGGACAAGAATTATTTGATGTAAAAATCTGCTCAGTTTCTATCACCAAACATCCCCAGATTTTACAGAAGTCACTGGAGAGGACTTTGTTAATGAAAACTATTGCCTGCCACATCAGTAAACAAAGGAGGTTGCAGTCATGAAGCTGTCATAATACAGCTGCCTGGTCAGTGAGCCCTGAGGGGACTCAGGATGAGGAAGCACAGAATAGGCTTTCGTAAGGTAGGCTGGCCCCAGATAGCTAAGTTCAGTTCAGTTCAGTTCAGTTGCTTAGTCATGTCCAACTCTTTGCGACTGCCAGGAGCCAGCGAGGGAAGTCCTACCCATGGCAAAGGTCAACTGGGGAAGAGGCCTGACGGGCAAAGGCTAATCAGGACTCGAGGAACCCCCTGGACTTACCTGAGCATCTACCCCAAAGAAAACTGGAATCTGACTGCTTTACTATCTTACACCTCTTATTAAGTACTCTAATACTTACAGGGGCTTCCCCCCAACCACCTTTCTCTGAAAACATTAATTCAGAGCTGTAGTTTAAAAGTTCTCCTCGGCTTAATAGGAGTGTTCCAATCCAGACCCCTCTGATAGCTTTCTAACTTGCATGACAAGTTTGTCCGGGCTCTTACAACTATGAGTGTGACTGTTTATAGCCTCCCAGCCATGCAAGGACAGAAAGCCTAATATTCTAAAATATAGGAATCTGTTGAAGAAGTTAAAATCATTAGAGTAGTACTAAAAAAGATTTCATTGTTGAATCAATGCTTGCTGCAAAGTTTCCTCTATCCATTGTATCCTTGGAAATATATTAATCACATACAGAGAATATAAGTAGTAACCTTTGATTTAACCACATCAGATCTTAAGTTAATAAATTCCTTTCTTGCAGCTCACTACACCGGTGCCTTATAGGAATGTAACTTTGTTATGCTGATTGCAGCCATGAAATTAAAAGACGCTTGCTCCTTGGAAGGAAAGTTATGACCAACCTTGATAGTATATTAAAAAGCAGAGACATTACTTTGCCAACCAAGGTCCATCTAGTCAAGGCAATGGTTTTTCCCGTGGTCATGTATGGATGTGAGAGTTGGACTGTGAAGAAAGCTGATCGCCGAAGAATCGGTGCTTTTGAACTGTGGTGCTGGAGAAGACTCTTGAGAGTCCCTCATACTGCAAGGAGATCCAACCAGTCTATTCTAAAGGAGATCAATCCTGGATGTTCATTGGAGGGACTGATGCTAAAGCTGAAACTGCAATACTTTGGCCACCTCATGCGACGAGTTGACTCACTGGAAAAGACTCTGATGCTGGGAAAGGTTGGGGGCGGGAGGAGAAGGGGACGACAGAGAATGAGATGGCTGGATGGCATCACCGACTCTGTGGACATGAGTTTGAGTGTACTCCGGCAGTTGGTGATGGACAGGGAGGCCTGGCGTGCTGTGATTCATGGGGTCGCGGAGAGTCGGACATGACTGAGCGACTGAACTGAACTGAACACCTGACTCTAGGAAAGTCACCTTAAAAGAAAAGTCTTTTACTTGCTCACTAACCTATTGTTAGGAGAGAGGGCCATAAAACTGTTAGCAGGCCCCCTGGCCAGAAGATGATGTAAATCACCTAAAACTTTTATCACACAAAAATAAGCTCTGATCCTGATAAGGGTCAAGACTGCTGACCCCACGTGATTTTGGTGTGAATCTATACCTCCCTTTCTCTGCTTCTTATGCGCATAACATAGGGTATAAAAGCAACACTGGAAAATAAAGTTTTGGGCCTTGCTCACTGAAGCTTGGTCTCCCCGTGTCGTTCTTTCTCTTTTTCCATCCTTTTCTCTATTCTCCTTTTTCTGGTTGAGATCCTTGGAGCGCTGGGCCCTCTGAGTTTACTTATCTGCCTGGGCTTCTAAGACACACTCGAGGGGGTGCCCTGGTGGGGTGCCTCCAGCGATTCGAGAGGGCGCCTGCGGCCTACGTAAACAGAGCAAACCCCATGCTGAGGTTTTATTGGTTTCCAGCGTAAACCAAAGAATCATCAGCCCCTGTCTCTCTCTCTCTTTCTCTCTCTCTCTAACGCCGACGCCGTTCATCCCGAGGATACCCTGGGCCATATCGAGGCTGGACCCCGATATGCGACCTCATGGACTGCAGCACACCAGGCCTCCCTGTCCATCACCAACTCCCGGAGATTACTCAAGCTCCTGTCCATTGAGTCAGTAATGCCATCCAATCATCTCATCCTCTGTCGTCCCCTTCTCCTCCTGCCTTCAATCTTTTAGAGCATCAGGGTCTTTTCCAATGAGTCAGTTCTTTCCGTCAGATGGCCAAAGTATTGGAACTTCAGCTTCAGCATCAGTCCTTCCAATGGACATTCAGGCCTGATTTCCTTTAGGATGGACTTGTTGGATCTCCTTTCAGTCCCAGGGACTCTCCAGAAAGCTAAGGTGAATATCAAAGGAACAGTGTCAGTGAGTCCAAACTGTTGCATCTTCCCATACACAGAAAAAGTGCTAAATTATTCAGTTTATCCGGTTTTCTTTTATCAACAATAATCTTTTGGTGCTAAAGCTGAAACTGCAATACTTTGGCCACCTCATGCAACGAGTTGACTCACTGGAAAAGACTCTGATGCTGGGAAAGGTTGGGGGCAGGAGGAGAAGGGGACGACGGAGAATGAGATGGCTGGATGGCATCACCGACTCTGTGGACATGAGTTTGAGTGAACTCCGGGAGTTGGTGATGGACAGGGAGGCCTGGTGTGCTGTGATTCATGGGGTCGCAGAGAGTCGGACACAACTGAGTGACTGAACTGAACTGAACTGAATCTTTTGGTGTTCTGAGTATCTGATCTTTTATCGCAAAAACGTCTATCTATCCCGGCTCCCCCTTGCCTCTTTAGAACTTGTCTCTGCAGAACAGTTTCTTAGCACTATCTGAGATGCTGTGTCCCAGGCTTGAAGTCCTCAGAATGTCTGCCAAATAAAACATAACTCTCAACTTTTAGCTTGTGCATTTTTTTTCAGTGGACAATTTCATCTCCTCAGTGGGTTCATAGCATTACACTAGTTAAAATTGAAAAAAAAAAGAAAAAGAAAAAAGAAACTGAATGCCCTGTTGATATAATTTAAGTTGTAAAAGAAGAGCTATTAATAAAAATATACTCCCCTTGTGGGGGGCGTTCTGGGGAAAAAGAAGCAGTAGTTATGTTAGCATGCCATGTGTAATGATTTATCTCTCTACATAGCTATGAAATAAATTGGAATAATATTCTAAACAAAGTTTTAAAGTTCTGTTCTCCTGGTATCCAATTAGCAATTAATCCATCTGTAAAAATGAAACACAATTTCAGGTTCTTGGAAATCTTTTTTTTTTAAATTAAAATATCGTTGATTGACAAAGTTGTATTAGTTACAGGTGTACAGCAAAATGATTCATATCACTTTTTTTTTGCATATGTTTGTTGTTTTTTAATCACTAAGTCACATGTGACTCTTTTCTGATCCCCATGGACCATATTTCTTTGTCCATGAGATTTCCCAGGCAAGTATACTGGAGTGGGCTGCCATTTTCTTCTTCAGGGGATCTTTCTGACGCAGGGATTCCTGACCCAGTCTCCTGCTAAACCCATATTTATAAATATATTTATATATACTGTTGACTAAGAAGGTAAAGAATCTGCCTGCCAGTGCAGGAAAAAACAATTAATTTAGCGCACACTTGCAATCCCAACACCATTTTCTGCTGTTTAAGACAAAGCATTTGGTTCTCATCACCCTCAGGCTATCATTTCCTTCTTCCCGATTGGAAGCCCGTATTTGCCAAGGCCTATGTCACCACTGATCTGCATAGACAGAACCCTTTCTGTAGTGTAGTTTCCACTGCCATGGATGGAGCTGAGGGCTGGCTTTATAGACAGTGCACCGTCCACTGTACG
Organism: Moschus berezovskii; assembly: GCF_049115385.1. NCBI lineage: Eukaryota > Metazoa > Chordata > Mammalia > Artiodactyla > Moschidae > Moschus > Moschus berezovskii. The sequence continues at coordinate 83,816,866 of NC_142475.1, forward strand.
AGGCTCCCCTCTACCCCATCTGGAGTAACGGGGGCACACTGACTGCTCCTCCAACTTGTCTGTAAAGCAAACACAGAAAGGTTCTTCTGTATTTCTTTATGTGGCTTCACATAAATAATCTGGCCACTCTCTTACCTGCAAACTGTAGGAATTCATGTGACTTTCTCTTTCTCTTATAATTTTATTGTGCTTCATTTTACTGTGTGTGTGTGCTCATTCACTTGTGTCCGATTCTTCGTGATCCCACGGACTGTAACCCACAAGGCTCCTCTGTCCACTGGATTATCCAAGCAAGAATCCTGGAGTGGATTGTCATTTCTTCCTCCAGAGGATCTTCCCAATCCAAAGATCGAACCCCTGTCTCCTGTGACTCCTGTATTGGCAAGTGGACTCTTAATCACTGAGCCACCAAGGAAGCCCATACACACACACACACACCCATACACATAAAGGCAACATTGCTCTAAATCTCATTTCAACTCTTCGATCACGCCATGAAAATTTCAATGTCCACTCAATTTCTTATTTTTTTTTCCTGTTTTGTCTCTCGTTCACTATTCTCTGTTTGCCAAATTCTTCATATGGAGTTCCATTTGTCCTCCCTTTCTCTGTTTTGTATCCAGAACACCAGTTGGCACACATACATAGAGTAAATGTCTGTATTGAGTTAGGATTATCAGGTCAATTCTGACCTTGGATGGCCAAAATTCCACTTGAACGTGATGCACAGATAACACATATTCGAATCAATATCATTCATCACTGACTATCCACCTGCTGCTACTGCTGCTGCTAAGTCACTTCAGTCGTGTCCGACTCTGTGTGACCCCATAGACGGAAGCCCACCAGGCTCCCCCTTCCCTGGGATTCTCCAGGCAAGAACACTGGAGTGGGCTGCCATTTCCTTCTCCAATGTGTGAAAGTGAAAAGTGAAAGTGAAGTCGCTCAGTCGTGTCCGACCCTTAGCGACCCCACGGACTGCAGGCCACCAGGCTCCTCCATCCATGGGATTTTCCAGGCAAGAGTACTGGAGTGGCTTGCCATTGCTTTCTCCGGACTATCCTCCTACATGCAGTAAAATGAAATGTCTCCTGTCATATCCATAGACAAGAAATGTCACAGCCATCCATGATTTCTGGCCTCCAAATGTGAATGAGGGCTCCCAAAACAGGGAGCCAGCAGACTCTGCCACCCGCACAGGTGTCTGCTAAGAGCTCAGGGAATGCAAGCAGCAGCCATTTGCCACATCACCCACGCCTTAAGGTGAGCAAGGAATTAAGGATGCAAACAAGCAGGAGACAGAATTTGGCCCCAGATAACAAGTTCCAGGAGTTGGTGATGGACAGGGAAGCCTGGCGTGCTGCAGTCCATCGGGTCTGGACAGAACTGAGAGACTGAACTGAACTGAGCTGAAGTGCCTATGAAAGGAATGAATTCAGTGAGCCCAGAGGCTTGCATCTTTCCATATGTAGAAGAAAAATAAACTCTGTAACTTGATATCTGATTTTCTGTACCTCACAATAATCTCTGATGTTTCAATTCTCTGTTCCCTTTGTTGCAAACTTGTGCATAGCCTGACTCCCTCTCCTGCCTCCTTGGCATGGTTTTCTCATGATACTGAAATGCTGCCTCCTGGTCTCGGAGTCCTTAACATTCCCATCAAGTAAAATCTCTACTTTCAGGTTGTGACTATATTATTTTTTAGTTGACAGTGTTTACTTAAAGACCTTATAATTCTCAATTCTTGTATGGGTATATTTGGCTTCATTTCTGTTCACCACTGTCCTGTCACATAGAACTTCTATTAATTGATAAATTGCTTTGAACAGGTTAAATCAGATAGCAAGTATCATCCTCCAGTTTTATGCATAACAATCTACCACTTTGAAAGTCATAATATATTTTTCTTGAGATGTTCTTAAGATATAGAAAAACACATTACATCATTTCCTTTGTGTGTACTCGACTCCCCAGTAGAGCTCTAATTGCTCAGGTAAGTTTTCCCATTGGGATTTAGATATCAGAGTGTGTGATCCTGAGATCTGAGGTTAGAAAGCTAATCTCAAAAGCTTCAAAACAATATATAAAAGATCTTGCATTACTCTAAGGAACTGCAGCCTTCCTAAGGAAGGCACAGATTTCTTCTATGAACACAGAAGACCAGCCCAAATGGGTTGTAAAAATTAGACAATGGATCAGTTTTTCTTTTTCAGTCTTTAAGAGCTAAAATTGATTTTTCCAGTGAAAAATGAACTGATACTGACAACAGTGTAGTAAGAGGTGAATGAAAAAGATAATAATCTGGTAAGTGTTCTTACCTTAATCCTAGGCTATTAGAACTTGATGGGATTTTAAGTGCTTATCTTTTTTTTTTTTTTTACTAACAACCCAGTCATGTCTGACTCTTTGAGATCCCGTGGACTATAACCTGCCAGGCTCCTCAGTCGATGGGTTTGGCCAGGCAAGAAAACTGAAGTGGGTTCCTATTTCCTTCTCCAGGGGATCTTCCCAACCTAGAGATCGAACCCAGGTCTCCTGTATTGCAGGCAGACTTTTCTTCTCTGAGGCACTAGGAAAGCTCACTTATTTTACACATAGAAACTGATGTTTTAAGGATAAACATACTTAGGGTAATACAGGTTTTAAACTCTGAAAATATATCTAACAAAAACAACAGCAGAAACAAAAACCTAACATTTGACACATGATCATTTTAAAGAATCTGCCTGCCAATGCAGGAGACATGGGTTGGATCTCTGCATCAGGAAGATCTTCTGGAGAAGGAAATGGCAACCCACTCCAGTATTCATGCCTGGGAAATTGCAAGGACAGAGAAGCCTGGTGGGCTACAGTCCATGGGGTCACAAAAGAGTAGGACAAGACTTTGCAACTAAACAACAACAGCAAACTTTAAAACAAATCTCACCATTACTGGACTCTGATTAGAAATCAGAATTAAACACTGTGCTTATTATATATTATTTATTTTTAAAGAATGGATGGGGTTATATATCAATTAAAGCTGAACTGATTTTTATATTATATATTATATTATATGTTATATTTTTATATGTCCTATCTTATGGTAATGCATTGATACCAGCAACTGTCAATACACAAATAAAAGGATTCAGGCAGATAAGAGGGCTGACTTTAAGGGAGAAGGGAAAGAATGTTTTAAAAAATAATGATACTACTCAGCCATTAAAAATAATGAAATAGTGCCATTTGAAGCAGCATGGACAGACCTAGAAAGTGTCATACTGAGTGAAGTAATTCAGACAGAGAAGGAGAAATATCATACAACATCCTGTATATGCAGAACCTAAAAAGAATGCATACAAATGAACTTCTAAAAACAGAAAGAGGCTTACAGACTTAGAGAATGAACTTATGGTTACCAGTGGAAAAGAGTAGGGGGAAGGAGAATGGGATCTGGGGATGAACATGTACACACTGCTGTATTTAAAATGGATAATCAACAAGGACCTACTGTATAGCACAGGGAACTCTGTTCAATGTTATGTGGCTGCCTGGATGGATGAAAGTTTGAGCGGGAATGGATATGTGCATGTGTATGGTTGAGTCCTTGTTTGTTCACCTAAAACTACCACAGCATTGTTTATTAATCAGATATACCTCAATACAAAATAAAAAGCTTAAAGAAATTAAAAGAAAAGGAAAAAAGAAAAAGTGACTAAGGACTTCCCTGGCAGGTGAGCACATTGACTTTTGGGGAAATAACTATATTATTTACAGTAATCTTCTACGCTCCACCATTTCTAACATTTCCATTTCTGGGAAGGTAGTGTTTATTGAAGAAAGTCCAGTGGACAGAATGTCCAAACTCTGGACCTGTTCTTTGATTGCAAAGCTATGCAGTCCTGGACTATTGATTGGGCTGAAATCATCAGTTCCTCCTCAATAAAACTGAGAGATGATCAGCACTGTTTAAAGAACTGTGAGAATTAAATTAGATGAGAAAGTTTACTTTGAAAATTATAAGATGCAAATGTATTAATGTCAGATACACACATTTACCCAGAATTTGCCTAATCTACCTAGAAACAGAACAGATGCAGAAAAATAGGTGTTGAGCAATGCAGTATCTACAATTATTATTGTGTCTGTAGTTCATTTTCTGTACCCATAAAATAGCTTCACGGATAGTTGTGCTTATTAACTCTAAATGTATACACAGTTTTAATAAGACGTTTAGTTTTGTTAAGAACTTGGAACAAATTGAGGATAGGACAGGAGGTTAAGATTTTAGTAATGTGCTTAGATTATGTTCTGAGACAGAGAATATGAGATGACAATGAAAATGTTTTCAAATCTGAAGTTATTTAAATACTGAGTTTGTAAGAGCCATGAATAATGTAAGTTGTTAAAGAAAAATATATATGTGTATATAACATATATGCACACATATTTAACTTATCTTTAACTTTTATAGGCAGGAGACAGTGAGGTACAGGGAGGCCTGGCATGCTGCAGTCCCTGGAGTCCTAAAGAATCAGATACTATTTAACAACTGAACAACAATAATAATGCATATAGCATGTATAGGCATCAAAGATTTTTACTTTATTCAGTACATAACATGTTATGAAATGTACACAACATAATTCAAAGAACCACAATATTGTAAATCAGGAATTCACAAATAAACTGACAAATAGATGTAAAGCTGGATTTTTACCATTAGCAGGGAGAGAAATAGATTATCTCTATCCTGAGCAAAATGTGCCTGTCTGTAGACAAGTGTCACTTGCATGTGGGTTATCTACAATTCACAGAGCTGTGGACTAAAGCAATGACAAGGAAGTGCAAAGATAACATAGAGGGGTGGGTAGGTGAGCATTTACAATAGCTTTTATCATTTTAATCAAAGGGGCCATCCAACATTCCAGAATATTATTATTGTATTGCCTAGATGAATTTAATAAATATGCCAGCATTTGGGTTTCTCTAGTTGTATTTCATAGCTTGGATTTCAGATAACATAAAGTAGATATGTGGAATTACTCAGAATTACTATGTTGCCAAATTTAGAACAGTGAATGAACGAGATGGTGAAGATATTGAGCCTAAAAGGAAATTTAACACGATTTGATGAGGAAGGCACTGTCCTTTTCATTTTATAGGTGATGAAGTTGAAATTCTGTGATTACTTGGCCTGCCGAAGACTTTATAACTGCTAAGTGGCAGAGTTAGGATTTAGTTACTTACATAACTAATTCTGAATCTTTCCTCCTTCTATTTCATCAGTGGGTTTCAAGAAACTTTAACTAGTTTCTTTAATCCTCAGAGGCAAATTCTCAGCTCAAGGTGAGAAATAAAGAACTTCTACTCATGATTCATGGTGTCGCGGAGAGTCGGACACGACTGAGTGTCTGAACTGAACTGAACTCCTCTACATGTATAAGGCTTCAATTGAAACAGAAATGTATCTATTAGTTACGTAAATTAAAATACCACAAAGGGGAAGAGAGGCTGGTTACTCAGTTTGCTATGTAGCAATGTAACTAACCTCAATCACTTGACGTTGGTGACAGATTAAAAAGTTGATGAAATTAAGAAATTCAGAGTTCACCCACTGGTTTGATGGTGTCTCATTTAATGGGGGGAAAATATATATATATATAGCTTCAAGAAATAGAAGTATAAATGATCAGTTCAATTAAATAAACTATCTCAGGGAATTCCCTGGCCATCCAATGGTTAGGACTCTGTGCTTTCAGTATAAAGTAGATGGGTTCCATTGCTCATAGGGAACTAAGGTCCTGCAAGCTACATGTCTCTGCCAAACATTAAAAAAAAAAAAGTAACTAATAAAAAAAAGTATTTCAGTTGAAAACCTACGCTTATACTAAAGTTACTTTACTTATGCCTAAGTGTTATGAGGGTGCCCAAGTGGATTTAGAATTACTATTCTAACTACTTTAATTATTTTCCTTTGTAGCTACTCTTCTGGTTATTATCAACATCCCCATCAGTATCCCGCTGAAATTCCAACCTCCAGGAACCCTGCAGAGAATGGAGGTGGAGAACAGCACTGTGAAGACACAGTTCTTTCTCTTGGGGTTCAGTGACCACCCAGAACTGCAGAGTGTTCTTTTTGCTGTGTTTCTGTCCATCTACTCTGTTACCCTGATGGGCAACCTTGGGATGATTTTATTAATCACAGTCAGTCCCCCTTTGCACACTCCTATGTATTTTTTTCTCCGCATCTTGTCTTTCATAGATGCTTGCTACTCCTCAGTCATTGCTCCCAAGTTACTTGTGGACTTAATTTCTGATAAGAAGACCATTTCTTACAATGGCTGTGCTGCACAGTTATATTTCTTCTGCTGTTTGGTGGACACAGAGTCTTTTATCTTGACTGTCATGGCTTATGACCGGTACATAGCCATCTGCAACCCCCTGCTTTACACTATTATTATGTCCAAGAGGATTTGCTGCCAGCTTGCCATTGGAGCATTTTTAGGGGGCACCATGAGTTCAATCATTCACACCACTAATACCTTTCACCTGTCTTTCTGCTCCAGTGAAATTAACCATTTCTTTTGTGACATCTCCCCACTCTTCTCTCTGTCGTGCACTGACACCTACATCCATGACATTGTACTGGTGGTCTTCGCTAGTTTAGTGGAAGCCCTCTGCCTTCTGACAGTTCTCCTCTCTTATATCCTCATCATAGCAGCCATTCTCAAAACAGTGTCTGCTGACGGAAGAAGAAAAGGATTCTCCACTTGTGCATCCCATCTGATCGTGGTCTCTATCTACCATGGTACCCTGATCTTCATTTATTTGCGTCCCAGTGCTGGCCATTCACTGGATATTGATAAAGTGACATCTGTGTTCTATACTTTGATTATACCTATGCTGAACCCCCTGATATACAGTCTAAGGAACAAAGATGTGAAAAATGCTTTTAGGAAAATGATTAGCAGGAAATTTCTTTCATAAGAAAGGATGAAACTGAGGCTGACAACTTTTCTACCCTGTTTCTTGACCTTTAGTTTTAACTAATAGAAAAGTCAGTTTAATATGGGTGTTCCCAAATTCTACAGGCAATGAAGCCTCAACCATATAATTGGGCTAGAGGCTAATGTTAGAGCCAGGCCCTGTCACATATGTCTAATTCTTTATCATTTTAAGGTTGATTTTTTTCACACTCATTCATTGTTGGTAGAAATTTAAATTAGTCTCCTTATGGAAGATAATTTGCAATATTTGAATGAAATATGTACTTCACCAGGAACTTGAAAATTAAATAAGCAAGTATCATTTAAACCAGTAATTCTACTTCTAGCAATTGAACCTGCAAAAGTTTACCACTTTCAAAGTATTCATTGCATCAGAGCTTATAATCAGTTCAGTTCAGTTGTATATAATCATTTCTTCAGCTGTGTACTACTCTTTGCAGCCCTGTAGACCGCAGCACGCCAGGCTTCCCTGTCCATCACCAACTCCCGGAGCTTACGCAAACTCATGTCCATTGAGTCGGTGATTCCATCCAACCATCTCATCCTCTGGTGTCCCCTTCTCCTCCAACCTACAATCTTTCCCAGCATCAGGGGCAAGCTATTGAAAATAATCTAAATATATACCAATAGGAAATAGGCTAAATGATATAAATTTGAACTTTTATATTTTTTTCCTCAGGAGTAGATTTACCCTTCATATACTATTCTATATTTCATATTCTTACACTTTGTCTCTCATTTTGTTATTACAGTTATACTCAATACTGGTTAAGCTTTTGATTATATATTGCAGCACTCTTTTGTGAAAATTTATAAATGAAATTCACTGAGATTCTTTGTTAATTAATTTGATTTCCATGGCAGTATGTGTAGATGGTAGAGGCTTCTCTGAGGCTCAGTGATAAAAAAACCTGCTTGCCAAATGCAACAGACACAGGTTTGATCTCTGGGTCAGAAAGATCCCTTGGAGGAGGAAATGGCAACCTATTCCAGTATTCTTACCTGTGAAATTGCATGGACAGAGGAGCATGGCTACAGCCTATGAGGTCACAGAAGAGTCAGAGAAGTCTTAGTGACTAAACAACAGCAACCATATGCAGATTGAAACAACTGTCAAAATTGTACTCATGGTAAAAAGGCTTTCTCAAAAAAAAAAAAAAAAAAAAGAAAAGAAAGAAAAAGGCTCCCCTCAAATATTAAGTCCTATATTACTTTTTTTTCCCTGCCATCCCCTTCAATTATGATGGTAACTCATATTCTAAACTGCACTAAATTTTATAATAATGTCATTTGTATCTGTAGTTATACCCCTGTACTGAATTTCACTTCAGTTCAGTCGCTCAGTCCTGTCCAACTCTTTGCGACCCCATGGACTGCAGTACGCCAGGCCTCCCTGTCCATCACCAACTCCCGCAGTTTGCTCAAACTCATGACCATTGTGTAGCTGATGCCATCCAACCACCTCATCCTCTTTTGTCCCCTTCTCCTCCTGCCTTCAATCTTTCTCAGCATCAGGGTCTTCCTCACGTCAGCTGTCCAAAGTATTGGAGTTTAAGCTTCAGCATCAGTCCTTTCAAAGAATATTCAGGACTGATGATTTCCTTTAGGATTGACTGTTTGGGTCTCCTTGTAGTCCAAGGGACGCTCAACAGTCTTTTCCAACACTACAGTTCAAAAGCATCAACTCTTCGGCTCTCAGCTTTCTTTATAGTCCAACTCTCACATCCACACATGACTACTGGAAAAACCATAGCTTTGACTAGATGGACCTTTGTTGGCAAAGTAATGTCTCTGCTTTTTAACATGCCATCTAGTTTGGTCATAGCTTTTCTTCCAAGTAGCAAGCATCTTTTAATTTCATGGCTGCAGTCATCATCTGCAGTGATTTTGGAGTCCCCAAAAATAAAGTGTCACTGTTTCCACTGTTTCCCCATCTATTTGCCATGAAGTGATGGGACCAGATGCCATGATCTTTGTTTTCTGAATGTTGAGTTTTAAGCCAAATTTTTCACTCTCCTCTTTCACTTTCATCAAGAGGCTCTTTAGTTCTTTTTCGTTTTCTGCCATAAGGATGGTATCATCTGAGTATCTGAGGTTATTGATGCCTCTCCCGGCAATCTTGATTCCAGCTTGGGCTTCATCCAGCTCGGCATTTCTCATGATGTACTCTGCATATAAGTTAAATAAGCAGGGTGTCAATATACAGCCTTGATGTACTCCTTTCCTTATTTGCAACCAATCTGTTGTTCTACATCTGGTTCTAACTGTTGCTTCTTGACCTGCATACAGATTTCTCAGGAGGCAGGTAAGGTGGTCTGCTATTGAATTTATTCATTAATTTTTTTTTTATTTGAACCCTTGCCTCTTTATCACATTATCTTCCCCAGTGCATATAATGAGTAAAATTTTGTGAAATTAAAATAATTTCACTAGTGAGACTTTCCTGGCTATTCAATGGTTAAGACTCTGCTTTTTCACTGCAGGGGGTGCAGGTTCAATCCCTGGATGGGAAACTAAGATCCCAAAAGCCATGAGACACGGTCAAAATTTTTTTCTTTTTAATTTTGGCTGTTTTTAATTCAGACTATATGCTCATAATAGGCAGCAACTGTTTCTTTCTCTTGCAGTTTTTGGCTCATTCTTCAGAAGGGCACCATATTACGCACATGCCTATTTAAAGATATTGTCAAATATGGTGAGTTTAAAAAAAAATGCAGTCTGCAAATATCAGCTTCATCAAAGTCTGGTTTGTAAAACATTTTCTCAAAAATATCAAAAATATGTACAGTCTGAAATCCCTTGACTGGTACGCAGTTGACATTTCTAAGGTAGGACATCCTCTGAGGGCCAGAGATGGGAACTAAAACAGATGGATGGTGCAGTGATAATCTGAGCGACTGCTGAGGCATGGCCAGTAAAGAGAGTGTGTGTGGAGAGTCTAAAGTCAGTGATAAACTCTAAGGAGTTGAGTAGTGTGAGAGAGGATGAATTAGAGAGGAACATCTTCTGACAATAAAAATGTGTTCAGTTCAGTTCAGTTCAGTCACTCAGTCATGTCCGACTCTCCGCGACCCCATGAATCACAGCACGCCAGGCCTCCCTGTCCATCACCAACTCCCGGAGTACACTCAAACTCATGTCCACAGAGTCGGTGATGCCATCCAACCATCTCATTCTCTGTCGTCCCCTTCTCCTCCTGTCCCCAACCTTTCCCAGCATCAGAGTCTTTTCCAGTGAGACAACTCGTTGCATGAGGTGGCCAAAGTATTGTAGTTTCAGCTTTAGCATCAGTACTGGGTTATAAATCCAATTCCACTCATGGCAGTGGAGAAACTAACTTTACAAGAAGGGTTTTGTCCGCAGAAATCAGTAGTGAGGTAGGACTTGTGACATCTGGAAATTAGACTGTTAAGGTATTTCAGGCATCTGGCCAAGATTGAAAATGGTGTGGCCAGTGTGGGTCACTGTGAAGAAATCTCTGCTCAGCTCTAGCAGGAGGGAAAGCAGGGTCAGGAGAAGCTAGTCCACAGGGTTTTGGGCAGAGAACTCCAGACATGAGCTGCGGCTGAGGTGTGCAACTAGAATCTCTAAGACTGGCACCCGTGCATGCTAAGTCACTTCAGTTGTGTCTGACTTTTTGCTACCCTATGGACTGCAGCCTGCCAGACTCCTCTGTCCATGGGATTCTCCAGGAAAGAATACTGGTGTGGGTTGGCATTCACTTCTCCAGGGGATCATCCAAGTCCAGTAAGCTGGCTCTAAAGTGAAAGATGAATCCTGCAGACTCCATCTCATGACCTTATGTGATAAATTTCACCATCTTTTCTTTCAGTACCAGAATTTAGCCCCTGATGAGTTAGTTGGCTAAGGTCACAGATCTAACAAGTAAAAGGTAGTATACAGATCTGAACTCAGGTCTACTCACTTTAGATCTTGTTATTACCTTAAACTCTCTTCCATCTTCATCATTTTCTTGAAATGAACATAAATCAAAAATAAAAACAAACAAAAGCAATCCCGGTTTCCTGATCATCTGTAAACACTATTAAATCAAAGCTTTGAAAAGATAAAGATAAAAAAGGGATTTTAAAAAAATTACATATATATTTGAAAAATGGTCAGTGAAGCTAATTTTACATGATATAAATGGGCTTCGTTTTTATAATGATCAGACATGTCCAACTCTTTGCAATCCCATGGACCATAGGCTCTTCTGTCCATGGACATTTCCAGGCAAGAATACTGGGGTGAGGTGCCATTCCGCATTCCAGGGAATCTTCCCAACTCAGGGATTGAACTCACATCTCTTGTGTCTCCTGCACTGGCAGGCTGATTCTTTACCACTAGTTCTGACACAGGAAACCAGGTTCCATTCATGGAGCTGAGGATTGAACTCCACAAACTAGCAAACACTCACACAGGCAAAGTTTATTTTAAAATATAGAGATGCGGAGGAACAAGATGGCGGAGGAATAGGACGGCGAGACCACTCTCTCCTCCACAAATTCATCAAAAGAACATTTGAATGCGGAGTAAAGTCCACAAAACAACTACTGAATGCTGGCAGAGGACGTCAGGCACCCAGAAAAGCAGCCCATTGTCTTCTAACGGAGGTAGGAAAAAACATAAAAGATAAAAAGCGAGACAAAAGAAGTAAGGACGGAGCTCCGTCCCGGGAAGGGAGGCATTAAAAAGAGAGAAGTTTCCAAACACCAGGAAACACTCTCACTGGCAAATCTTTGGTGAGCCTTGGAAGATCAGAGGGCCACATAACCCTCTTTTTTTTTTTAAGGTTTTTTTAAAACCCACAGACTACCCGCCAAACGGTAACTCCCAGCGGAGAAGCAGCGCAGACGCCTGCATACGCCATTAGCAAGCGGGGGCTGGGCAGGGAGGAGCCGGCTGAACTGCTTAGAGAGAGGACTGGGCTCGAATGCCGCGAGAAAAATTTGAGAGAACTGGGGAGAGCAAAGCAGACTGTGGGATAGCTTCCCCACGAAAAGGCGGAAAGCTCTAACCTACAACTCGGCCAGTCCCACTCACAGAATAAAGGACTGAGCAGACCGAGCCAGCTGTGGTCGGCCCATCCCCCATCCCCCGCCGAGAAAGGCAGGGAGCACAGCCAGAGCCGGAGCGGGCAAACGCGGCCCCAGAAAGGCATCTGATACAAACTGCAGACACGCTTGTTGCTAATCAGGACTTCTTGGGCTCGGGCCAGTCGATATCCCCCTGAGAAGGTGCGCCAGTTGTACACCCAGAAAACTGAGTGGCGGGGACTGGGGAGGCGATAAGTCGCAGAGACAGCGCTCGCCAAACACCTGGTCCCCTGAACTGCTCAGACCAGTGAAGGCACAAAACGCAGGCCCAACCAAGTCTGCGCCTTTGTGGAGTACCTGAGAACCTGAACTTGAGCCGCTCAGACCTGGGAAGTGCATACAACCTGGCACCAGCCTCGGACAGTTCCCGGCAGAGGAACCTAGAGCCTGTGCAGTGTAGACTGGGACAGCATACGTGCTGTGAGTGGGGGCAAACCCAGTGTGGCCGAGACACTACGAGCACTCCCCACAGACGCCAGAGATATTTGTCTGCAGCGTTCTTCCCTTCCCAGAACAGGACTGAACAACTGAGCCTTAAAAAGTGTCCACCCACCCCCTAGTATCAGGGAGGAAACTAGACACTGAAGAGACCAGCAAACAGAAGCTAAAACAGAGGGAACCACCTTGGAAATGACAGATAGAGACATCTAGAGGCTACTCCAAGAATAAGACCAAAAACCAGAGGCAAGAGGCTTAAGCTCGAATCCTGAGAACACCAGAGAACTCCTGACTCCAGGGAACATTAATCGATAGGAGCTCATCATATGTCTCCATACCTACACTAAAACCAAGCACCACCCAAGGGTCAACAAGTTCCAGAGCAAGACATACCACGCAAATTCTCCAGTAACACAGGAAACTAGCCCTGAGCTTCAATATACAGGCTGCCCAAAGTCACTCCAAACCCACTGACATCTCATAACTCATTACTGGACACTTCATTGCACTCCAGAGAGAACAAATCCAGCTCCACCCACCAGAACACCGACACAAGCTTCCGTAACCAGGGAACCTTGACAAGTTACCTGTCCAACCCCACACACAACGAGGAAACTACATAATAAAGAGAACTCCACAAACGGCCAGAAGAGGGAAAGGCCACCCCAAGCAAAGCATTATAAGCAAGATGAAGAGGCAGAGAAATACCCAGCAAGTAAAGGAACAAGATAAATGCCCATCAACACAAACAAAAGAGGAAGATATAGGGAATCTACTTGATAAAGAATTTCGAATTTTGATGGCGAAAATGATTCAAAATCTTGAAAGCAAAATGGAGTTACAGATAAATAACCTGGAGAAAAAGATTGAGAAGATGGAAGAAAGGTTTAATAAGGACTTAGAGGAAATAAAAAAGAGTCAACATACAATGAATAATGCAATAGATGAGATCAGAAACACTCTGGAAGGGACAAACAGTAGAATAACAGAGGCAGAAGACAGGATAAGCGAGTTAGAAGATAGAATTGTAGAAATAAATGAAACAGAGAGGAAAAAAGAAAAACAAATTAAAAGAAATGAGAACAATATTAGAGACCTCTGGGACAATGTTAAACGCTCCAACATTCGAATCATAGGAGTCCCAGAAGAAGAAGACAAAAAGAAAGACCATGAAAGAATACTTGAGGAGATAATAGTTGAAAACTTCCCTAAAATAGGGAAAGAAATAATCACCCAAGTCCAAGAAACCCAGAGAGTCCCCAACAGGATAAACCCAAGGCGAAATACTCCAAGACACATATTAATCAAATTAACAAAGATCAAACACAAAGAACAAATATTAAAAGCAGCAAGGGAAAAACAGCAAATAATACACAAGGGGATTCCCATAAGGATAACAGCCGATCTTTCAACAGAAACTCTTCAGGCCAGGAGGGAATGGCAAGACATACTTAAAGTGATGAAAGAAAATAACCTACAGCCCAGACTACTGTACCCAGCAAGGATCTCATTCAAATATGAAGGAGAAATCAAAAGCTTTACAGACAAGCAAAAGCTGAGAGAATTCAGCATTACCAAACCAGCTCTCCAACAAATGCTAAAGGATCTTTTCTAGACAGGAAACACAGAAAGGGTGTATAAACTCGAACCCAAAGCAATAAAGAAAATGGCTACGGGATCGTACTTATCAATAATTACCTTAAACGTAAACGGGTTGAATGCCCCAACCAAAAGACAAAGGCTGGCTGAATGGATACAAAAACAAGACCCCCATATATGTTGTCTACAAGAGACCCACCTCAAAACGAGGGACACACACAGACTGAAAGTGAAGGGCTGGAAAAAGATATTCCATGCAAATGGAGACCAAAAGAAAGCAGGAGTAGCAATACTCATATCAGATAAAATAGACTTTAAAACAAAGGCTGTGAAAAGAGACAAAGAAGGAAACTACATAATGATCAAAGGATCAATCCAAGATGAAGATATAAAAATTATAAATATTTATGCACCCAACATAGGAGCACCGCCATATGTAAGACAATTACTAACAAGTATGAAAGGGGAAATTAACAATAATGAAATAATAGTGGGAGATTTTAATACCCCACGTACATCTATGGATAGATCAACTAAACAGAAAATTAACAAGGAAACACAAACTTTAAATGATACAATAGACCAGTTAGACCTAATAGATATCTACAGGACATTTCACCCCCAAACAATGAATTTCACCTTTTTCTCAAGCGTACACGGAACCTTTTCCAAGATAGATCACATCCTGGGCCATAAATCTAGCCTTGGAAAATTCAAAAAAGTTGAAATCATTCCATGCATCTTTTCTGACCACAATGCAGTAAGATTAGATATCAATTACAAGGGAAAAACTATTAAAAATGCCAACATATGGAGGCTGAACAACACGCTGCTGAATAATGAACAAATTATAGAAGAAATCAAAATATGCATAGAAATGAATGAAAATGAAAACACAACAACCCAAAACCTCTGGGACACTGTAAAAGCAGTGCTAAGGGGGAAGTCCACAGCAATAAAGGCACAACTCAAGAAACAAGAAAAAAGTCAACTAAATAACCTAACTCTACATCTAAAGCAACTAGAAAAGGAAGAAATGAAGAACCCCAGGGTCAGTAGAAGGAAAGAAATTGTAAAAATTAGGGCAGAGATAAATGCAAAAGAAACAAAAGAGACCATAGCAAAAATCAACAAAGCCAAAAGCTGGTTCTTTGAGAAGGTAAATAAAATTGACAAACCGCTAGCCAGACTCATCAAGAAACAAAGGGAGAAGAACCAAATCAATAAAATTAGAAATGAAAATGGAGAGATCACAACTGACAACACAGAAATACAAAGGATTATTAGAGAATACTATCAGCAATTATATGGCAGTAAAATGAATAACCTGGAAGAAATGGACAAATTCCTAGAAAAGTACAACTTTCCAAAACTGAACCAGGAAGAAATAGAAAATCTGAACAGACCCATCACAAGCACGGAACTAGAGGCTGTAATCAGGAATCTTCCAGCAAACAAAAGCCCAGGTCCAGACGGCTTCACAGCTGAATTCTACCAAAAATTTAGAGAAGACCTAACACCTATTCTACTCAAACTCTTCCAGAAAATTGCTGAGGAAGGGAAACTTCCAGACTCATTCTATGCGGCCACCATCACCCTAATCGCAAAACCTGGTAAAGACCCCACAAAAAAAGAAAACTACAGGCCAATATCACTGATGAACATAGATGCAAAAATCCTTAACAAAATTCTAGCAATCAGAATCCAACAACATATTAAGAAGATCATACATCATGACCAAGTGGGCTTTATCCCAGGAATGCAAGTATTCTTCAATATCCGCAAATCAATCAACGTAATACACCACATTAACAAACTGAAAAATAAAAATCATATGATTATCTCAATAGATGCAGAGAAAGCCTTTGAAAAAATTCAACATCCATTTTTGATAAAAACTCTCCAGAAGGAGGGAATAGAAGGGACATACCTCAACATAATAAAAGCTATATATGACAAACCCACAGCAAACATTATCCTCAATGGTGAAAAACTGAAAGCATTTCCCCTAAAGTCAGGAACAAGACAAGGGTGCCCACTCTCACCACTACTATTCAACATAGTTCTGGAAGTTTTGGCCACAGCAATCAGAGCAGAAAAAGACATAAAAGGAATACAAATTGGAAAAGAAGAAGTAAAACTTTCACTGTTCGCTGATGACATGATCTTCTACAGAGAAAACCCTAGAGACTCTACCAGAAAACTACTAGAACTAATCAATGATTACAGTAACGTTGCAGGATATAAAATCAACACACAGAAATCCCTTGCATTCCTATACACTAATAATGAGAAAATAGAAAGAGAAATTAAGGAAACTATTCCATTCACTGTTGCAATGAAAAGAATTAAATACTTAGGAATATATCTACCTAAGGAAACAAAAGTCTTGTACATAGAAAACTATAAAACACTACTGAAAGCAATCAAAGAGGACACTAATAGATGGAGAAATATACCGTGTTCATGGATTGGAAGAATAAATATTGTAAAAATGAGTATAGTACCCAAAGTAATTTATACATTCAATGCAATCCCTATCAAGCTACCAACGATCTTTTTCACAGAACTAGAATAAATAATCTCACAATTTGTATGGAAATACAAAAAACCTCGAATAGACAAAGCAATCTTGAGGAAGAAAAATGGAACTGGGGGAATTAACCTGCCAGACTTCAGGCTCTACTACAAAGCCACAGTCATCAAGACAGTATGGTACTGGCATAAAGACAGAAATATAGATCAATGGAACAAAATAGAAAGCCCAGAGACAAATCCACGCACCTATGGACACCTCATCTTTGACAAAGTAGGCAAGAATATAAAATGGAGAAAAGACAGTCTCTTTAACAAGTGGTGCTGGGAAAACTGGTCAGCCACTTGTAAAGGAATGAAACTAGAACACTTCCTAACACCATACACAAAAATAAACTCAAAATGGATTAGAGAGCTAAATGTAATACCAGAAACTATAAAACTCCTGGAGGAGAACGTAGGCAAAACACTCTCCGATATAAATCACAGCAGGATCCTCCATGACCCATCTCCCAGAATATTGGAAATAAAAGCAAAAATAAACAAATGGGACCTAATTAAAATCAAAAGCTTCTGCACAGCAAAGGAAACTCTAAGCAAGGTGAAAAGACAGCCTTCAGAATGGGAGAAAATAATAGCAAATGAAGCAACTGATAAAGGATTAATCTCCAAAATATACAAGCAGCTCCTGCAGCTCAATTCCAGAAAAATAAATGACCCAGTCAAAAAATGGGCCAAAGAACTAAACAGACATTTCTCCAAAGAAAACATAAAGATGGCTAAGAAACACATGAAAAAATGCTCAACATCCCTCATAATCAGAGAGATGCAAATCAAAACCACAATGAGATACCATTTCACACCTGACAGAATGGCTGCTATCCAAAAGTCTACATGCAATAAATGCTGGAGAGGATGTGGAGAGAAAGGAACCCTCTTACACTGTTGGTGGGGATGCAAACTAGTACAGCCACTATGGAGAACAGTGTGGAGATTCCTCAAAAACCTGGACATAGAACTGCCATATGATCCAGCAATCGCACTCCTGGGCATACACACCGAGGAAACCAGAATTGAAAGAGACACATGTACTCAAATGTTCATTGCAGCACTGTTTATAATAGCCAGGACATGGAAGCAACCTAGATGTCCATCTGCAGACGAATGGATAAGAAAGTTTTGGTACATATACACAATGGAGTATTATTCAGCCATTAAAAAGAATACATTTGAATCAGTTCTAACGAGGTGGATGAAACTGGAGCCTATTTTACAGAGTGAAGTAAGCCAGAAAGAAAAACACCAATACAGCATACTAACGCATATATATGGAATTTAGAAAGATGCAAATGATAACCCTGTATACGAGACAGCAAAAGAGACACAGATGTATAGATCAGTCTTTGGGACTCTGTGGGAGAGGGTGAGGGTGGGATGATTTGGGAGAATGTCATTGAAACACGTATGTTGTCATATGTGAAATGAATCACTAGTTCAGGGTCAATGCATGTTATAGGATGCTCGGGGCTGGCATGCGGGGATGACCCAGAGGGAGGATAAAGGGAGGAGGGAGGTGGGAGGGCGTTTCAGGAAGGGGAACTTATGTAAACCCGGGGCGAATTCATGTCAATGTATGGCAAAACCAACCAATATAATATTGTAAAATAATTTGCCTCCAATAAAAAATAAATTAAAAAAAAAATAGAGATGCAAAGCCCTTAGCATAGGTACTGACGGGGGTGAAGAGCCCCATAAAGGTGGGGATTACAACAGTTTTATATATTTACTGGTATTAATCTGTATATTTTGGGTTGACTTTTAAATATAATATGCATAATTTTTGACCAGTCAGTTTAAACTTCATAACATCCATCCAGTTTGTCATTTTTATGGCTTTCTTGGATCCCCAAGTCTATCAGTTTTTGTCAGACATTGTGACCCTGTTCCTTGACACTTTCTTAAGACCCCAGGTCATTATTTAGGGGTTAGATATATATGTTTAGGAGCTAATTGTCTACCTGGAGCTTTTCTCCTTGATAGACTAGATAGCAGTTCATGATCGTATTGTCCTAGGTCTGAATGTTTTATGACTTACCAGACCAGGGAGGCAGTCCTCTGAATGCCTGGAAATTGGAAAAAGGAGTGAGATGTTTACTTGAGAAGAAAAATATTAAAATTAAAAAAAAAAAAAAAAGGATGGAGGTTTCAAAGTCTTACACTGTCTAGAAATGTCTGCCTTGTCACCACCTGAGAAGCCTAATTTTTGCAGATATAAATACTTTCACATGTTCTTTTTTATTTTTCCTGCTTTTTGTTTTTATTGGAGGCAAATTATTTTACAATATTATATTGGTTGGTTTTGCCATACATTGACATGAATCCGCCCCGGGTGTATATGAGTTCCCCCTCTCGAACTCCTCTCCCACTTCCCGCCTCCCCTTAACCTCTCTCTGGGTCATCCTCCCATACCAGCCAGAGCATCCTGTAAAAATGCATCGACCCTGAATTGGTGATTCATTTCACATATGATAATATGCATGTTTTAATGCCATTTCCCAAACCATTCCACCCTCACCCTCTCCCACAGAGTCCCAAAGACTGTTCTATACATCTGTGTCTCTTTTGCTGTCTCGTATACAGGGTTATCATTTGCATCTTTCTAAATTCCATATATATGCGTTAGTATACTGTATTGGTGTTTTTCTTTCTGGCTTACTTCACTCTGTATAATAGGCTCTAGTTTCATCCACCTCATTAGAACTGATTCAAATGCATTCTTTCTGATGGCTGAGTAATACTCCATTGTGTATATGCACCAAAGCTTTCTTATCCATTCGTCTGCAGATGGACATCTAGGTTGCTTCCATGTCCTGGCTATTATAAACAGTGCTGCCATGAACATTGGAGTACATGTGTCTCAATTCTGGTTTCCTCGGTGTGTATGCCCAGGAGTAGGATTGCTGGATCACATGGAAGTTCAATTTCCAGTTTTTGAAGGAATCTCCACACTCTTCTCCATAGTGGCTGTACTAGTTTGCATTCCCACCAACAGTGTAAGAGTGTTCCCTTCTCTCCACAGCCTCTCCAGCATTTATTGCATGTAGACTTTTGGATAGCAGCCATTCTGACTGGTGTGAAATGGTATTTCATTGTGGTTTTGATTTGCATTTCTCTGATTATGAGTGATGTTGAGCATTTTTTCATGTGTTTGTTAGCCATCTGTATGTCTTCTTTGGAGAAATGTCTGTTTAGTTCTTTGGCCCATTTTTTGACTGGGTCATTTATTTTTCTGGAATTGAGCTGCAGGAGCTGCTTGTATATTTTGGAGATTAATCCTTTATCAGTTGCTTCATTTGCTATTATTTTCTCCCATTCTGAAGGCTGTTTTTTCACTTTGCTTATAGTTTCCTTTGCTGTGCAGAAGCTTTTGATTTTAATTAGGTCCCATTTGTTTATTTTTGCTTTTATTTCCAATATTCTGGGAGGTGGGTCTTGGAGGATCCTGCTGTGATTTATGTCGGAGAGTGTTTTGCCCACGTTCTCCTCTAGGTGTTTTATAGTTTCTGGTCTTACATTTAGCTCTCTAATCCATTTTGAGTTTATTTTTGTGTATGGTGTTAGGAAGTGTTCTAGTTTCATTCTTTTACAAGTGGCTGACCAGTTTTCCCAGCACCACTTGTTAAAGAGACTGTCTTTTCTCCATTTTATATTCTTGCCTCCTTTGTCAAAAATTAGGTGTCCATAGGTGTGTGGATTTATCTCTGGGCTTTCTATTTTGTTCCATTGATCTATATTTCTGTCTTTATGCCAGTACCATACTGTCTTGATGACTGTGGCTTTGTAGTAGAGCCTGAAGTCTGGCAGGTTAATTCCTCCAGTTCCATTCTTCTTTCTCAAGATTGCTTTGGCTATTCAAGGTTTTTTGTATTTCTATTCAAATTGTGAGATTATTTATTCTAGTTCTGTGAAAAAGATCGTTGGTAGCTTGATAGGGATTGCATTGAATGTATAAATTACTTTGGGTAGTATACTCATTTTCATAATATTTATTCTTCCAATCCACGAACATGGTATATTTCTCCATCTATTAGTGTCCTCTTTGATTACTTTCACTAGTGTTTTATAGTTTTCTACGTACAAGTCTTTTGTTTCCTTAGGTAGATATATTCCTAAGTATTTAATTCTCTTCGTTGCAACAGTGAATGGAATAGTTTCCTTAATGTCTCTTTCTATTTTCTCTTTATTAGTGTATAGGAATGAAAGGGATTTCTATGTGTTGATTTTATATCCTGCAACTTTACTGTAATCATTGATTAGTAGTTTTCTGGTAGACGCGAGAGACGCCGGCCCCGGCGGCGCAGACGCGACGCGAGAGACGCCGGCCCCGGCGGCGCAGACGCGACGCGAGAGACGCCGGCCCCGGCGGCGCAGACGCGACGCGAGAGACGCCGGCCCCGGCGGCGCAGACGCGACGCGAGAGACGCCGGCCCCGGCGGCGCAGACGCGACGCGAGAGACGCCGGGCCCGGGCGCAACGAACCACGCAAAGAGGTGCGGCCGTGAGGAGCTACCCCACGCCTGAGGCCAGGGCCGGCGGCCGAGAGGAGCTCCCCCACGTCCAACAGGCGGTGGCTGCGCGGGCGCAGGAGGGCCGAGAGGAGCTACTCCGCGTTCAAGGTCAGGAGGGGTGGCCTTGAGGAGATACCCCTCGTCCAAGGTAAGGTACAGCGGCTGCACTTTGCTGGAGCGGCTGTGAAGAGATTTTCCACGACCAAGGTAAGAGAAACCCAAATAAGACGGTAGGTATTGCTAGGGGGCACCAGAGGGCAGACAAACTGAAATCATAATCACAGGAAACTAGCTGATCTAATCACATGGACCACAGCCGAATGTGGTCCCCTGGAGAAGGGAATGGCAAACCACTTCAGTATACTTGCCTTGAGAACCCCATGAACAGTAACAAAGGGCAAAATTATAGGATACTGAATGAGGAATTCCCCAGGTCGGTAGGTGCTCAGTATGTTACTGGAGCTCAGTGGAGAAATAACTATAGAAGGAATAAATGGATGGAGCAAAAGCAAAACCAATACCCAGTTGTGGTTGTGACCAATGATAGAAACAAGGTCCGGTGCTGTAAAGAGCAATATTGCATAGGAACCTGGAATGTTAGGTCCATGAATCAAGGCAAATTGGAAGTGGTCAAACAGGAGATGGCAAGAGTGAACGTCGACATTCTAGGAATCAGTGAATTAAAATGGACTGGAATGGGTGAATTTAACTCGGATGACCATTATATCTACTACTGTGGGCAGGAATCCCTTAGAAGAAATGGAGTAGCCATCATGGTCAACAAAAGAGTCCGAAATGCAGTACTTGGATGCAATCTTAAAAATGACAGGATGATTTCTGTTCGTTTCCAAGGCAAACCATTCAATATTACAGTAATCCAGGCCTATGCCCCAACCAGTACTGCTGAAGAAGCCGAAGTTAATCGGTTCTATGAAGACCTACAAGACCTTTTAGAACTAACACCCAAAAAAGATGTCCTTTTCATTCTAGGGGACTGGAATGCAAAAGTAGGAAGTCAAGAAACACCTGGAGTAACTGGCAAATTTGGCCTTGGAGCACGGAATGAAGCAGGGCAAAGGCTAATAGAGTTTTGTCAAGAGAATGCACTGGTCATAGCAAACACCCTCTTCCAACAACACAAGAGAAGACTCTACACATGGACATCACCAGATGGTCAACACCGAAATCAGATTGATTATATTCTTTGCAGCCAAAGATGGAGAAGCTGTATACAGTTAGCGAAAACAAGACCAGGAGCTGACTGTGGCTCAGATCATGAACTCCTTATTGCGAAGTTCAGACTTAAATTGAAGAAAGTAGGGAAAACCACTAGACCATTCAGATATGACCTCAATCAAATCCCTTATGATTATGCAGTGGAAGTGAGAAATAGATTTAAGGGACTAGATCTGATTGATAGAGTGCCTGATGAACTCTGGACGGAGGTTCGTGACATTGTACAGGACACAGGGACCAAGACCATCCCCATGGAAAAGAAATGCAAAAGAGCGAAATGGCTGTCTGAGGAGGCCTTACAAATAGCTGTAAAAAGAAGAGAGGCGAAAAGCAAAGGAGAAAAGGAAAGATATAAGCATCTGAATGCAGAGTTCCAAAGAATAGCAAGGAGAGATAAGAAAGCCTTCCTCAGTGATCAATGCAAAGAAATAGAGGAAAACAACAGAATAGGAAAAACAAGAGACCTCTTCAAGAAAATTAGAGATTCCAAGGGAACTTTTCATGCAAAGATGGGCTCGATAAAGGACAGAAATGGTATGGACCTAACAGAAGCAGAAGATATTAAGAAGAGGTGGCAGGAATACACAGAAGAACTGTACAAAAAAGATCTTCACGACCAAGATAGTCACGATAATGTGATCACTGACCTAGAGCCAGACATCTTGGAATGTGAAGTCAAGTGGGCCTTAGAAAGCATCACTACGAACAAAGCTAGTGGAGGTGATGGAATTCCAGTTGAGCTATTTCAAGTCTTGAAAGATGATGCTGTGAAAGTGCTGCACTCAATATGCCAGCAGATTTGGAAAACTCAGCAGTGGCCACAGGACTGGAAAAGGTCAGTCTTCATTCCAATCCCAAAGAAAGGCAATGCCAAAGAATGCTCAAACTACCGCACAATTGCACTCATCTCACACGCTAGTAAAGTCATGCTCAAAATTCTCCAAGCCAGGCTTCAGCAGTATGTAAACCGTGAACTCCCAGATGTTCAAGCAGGTTTTAGAAAAGGCAGAGGCACCAGAGATCAAATTGCCAACATCCGCTGGATCATGGAGAAAGCAAGAGAGTTTCAGAAAAACATCTATTTCTGCTTCATTGACTATGCCAAAGCCTTTGACTGTGTGGATCACAATAAACTGTGGAACATTCTGAAAGAGATGGGAATCCCAGACCACCTGACCTGCCTCTTGAGAAACCTGTATGCCGGTCAGGAAGCAACAGTTAGAACCAGTCATGGAACAACAGACTGGTTCCAAATAGGAAAAGGTGTACGTCAAGGTTGTATATTGTCACCTTGCTTATTTAACTTATATGCAGAGTACATCATGAGGAACGCTGGGCTGGAAGAAGCACAAGCTGGAATCAAGATTGCTGGGAGAAATATCAATAACCTCAGATATGCAGATGACACTACCCTTATGGCAGAAAGTGAAGAGGAACTCAAAAGCCTCTTGATGAAAGTGAAAGAGGAGAGTGAAAAGGTTGGCTTGAAGCTCAACATTCAGAAAACAAAGATCATGGCATCTGGTCCCATCACTTCATGGGAAATAGATGGAAAAACAGTGGAAACAGTGTCAGACTTTGTTTTTTTGGGCTCCAAAATCACTGCAGATGCTGATTGCAGCCATGGAATTAAAAGACGCTTGCTCCTTGGAAGGAAAGTTATGACCAACCTTGATAGTATATTAAAAAGCAGAGACATTACTTTGCCAACCAAGGTCCGTCTAGTCAAGGCAATGGTTTTTCCCGTGGTCATGTATGGATGTGAGAGTTGGACTGTGAAGAAAGCTGATCGCCGAAGAATCGATGCTTTTGAACTGTGGTGTTGGAGAAGACTCTTGAGAGTCCCTTATACTGCAAGGAGATCCAACCAGTCCATTCTAAAGGAGATCAATCCTGGATGTTCATTGGAGGGACTGATGCTAAAGCTGAAACTCCAATACTTTGGCCACCTCATGAGACGAGCTGACTCACTGGAAAAGACTCTGATGCTGGGAAAGGTTGGGGGCGGGAGGAGAAGGGGACGACGGAGAATGAGATGGCTGGATGGCATCACCGACTCTGTGGACATGAGTTTGAGTGTACTCCGGGAGTTGGTGATGGACAGGGAGGCCTGGCGTGCTGTGATTCATGGGGTCGCGGAGAGTCGGACACGACTGAGCGACTGAACTGAACTGAACTGAACTGGTAGAGTCTTTAGGGTTTTCTGTGTAGAGGATCATGTCATCAGCGAACAGTGAAAGTTTTACTTCTTTTCCAATTTGTATTCCTTTTATGTCTTTTTCTGCTCTGATTGCTGTGGCCAAAACTTCCAGAACTATGTTGAATAGTAGTGGTGAGAGTGGGCACCCTTGTCTTGTTCCTGACTTTAGGGGAAATGCTTTCAGTTTTTCACCATTGAGGATAATGTTTGCTGTGGGTTTGTCATATATAGCTTTTATTATGTTGAGGTATGTCCCTTCTATTCCCACTGTTTGGAGGGTTTTTATCAAAAATGGATGTTGAATTTTTTCAAAGGCTTTCTCTGCATCTATTGAGATAATCATATGATTTTTATTTTCCAGTTTGTTAATGTGGTGTATTACGTTGATTGATTTGCGGATATTGAAGAATCCTTGCTTTCCTGAGATAAAGCCCACTTGGTCATGATGTATGATCTTGTTAATGTGTTGTTGGATTCTGATTGCTAGAATTTTGTTAAGGATTTTTGCATCTATGTTCATCAGTGATATTGGCCTGTAGTTTTCTTTTTCTGTGGGATCTTTACCAGGTTTTGGGATTAGGGTGATGGTGGCCTCATAGAATGAGTTTGGAAGTTTCCCTTCCTCAGCAGTTTTCTGTTAGTGTTTGAGTAGGATAGGTGTTAGGTCTTCTCTAAATTTTTGGTAGAATTCAGCTGTGAAGCCATCTGGACCTGGGCTTTTGTTTGCTGGAAGATTTCTGATTACAGCCTCTAGTTCCGTGGTTGTGATGGGTCTATTCAGGTTTTCTATTTCTTCCTGGTTCAGTTTTGGCAAGGTGTACTTTTCTAGGTATTTGTCCATTTCTTCCAAGTTATTCATTTTATTGCCATATAATTGCTGATAGTATTCTCTAATAATCCTTTGTATTTCTGTGTTGTCTGTTGTGATCTCTCCATTTTCATTTCTAATTTTATTGATTTGGTTCTTCTCCCTTTGTTTCTTGATGAGTCTGGCTAGTGGTTTGTCAATTTTATTTACCTTCTCAAAGAACCAGCTTTTGGCTTTGTTGATTTTTGCTATGGTCTCTTTTGTTTCTTTTGCATTTATCTCTGCCCTAATTTTTACGATTTCTTTCTTTCTACTAACCCTGGGGTTCTTCATTTTTTCCTTTTCTAGTTACTTTAGATGTAGAGTTATATTATTATTTGACTTTTTTCTTGTTTCTTGAGGTGTGTCTGTATTGCTATGAACTTCCCCCTTAGCACTGCTTTTACAGTGTCCCAGAGGTTTTGGATTGTTGTGTTTTCATTTTCATTCATTTCTATGCATATTTTGATTTCTCTTTTGATTTCTTCTATAATTTGCTCTTTATTCAGCAGCGTGTTGTTCAGCCTCCATATGTTGGCATTTTTAATAGTTTTTCTCCTGTAATTGAGATCTAATCTTACTGCGTTGTGGTCAGAAAAGATGTTTGAATGATTTCAATTTTTTTGAATTTTCCAAGGCTAGATTTATGGCCCAGGATGTAATCTATCCTGGAAAATTTCCGTGTGCGCTTGAGAAAAAGGTGAAATTCATTGTTTTGGGGTGAAATGTCCTGTAGATATCTATTAGGTCTAACTGGTCTATTGTATTTTTTAAAGTTTGTCTTTCCTTGTTAATTTTCTGTTTAGTTGATCTATCCATAGGTGTGAGTGAGGTATTAAAGTCTCCCACTCTTACTGTGTTATTGTTAATTTCCCCTTTCATACTTGTTAGTAATTGTCTTACATATGGCGGTGCTCCTATGTTGGGTGCATAAATATTTATAATTGTTATATCTTCTTCTTGGATTGATTCTTTGATCATTATGTAGTTTCCTTCTTTGTCTCTTTTCACAGCCTTTGTTTTAAAGTCTGTTTTATCTGATATGTATATTGCTACTCCTGCTTTCTTTTGGAGTCTGTTTGCATGGAATATCTTTTTCCAGCCCTTCACTTTCAGTCTGTATGTGTCCCTCGTTTTGAGGTGGGTCTCTTGTAAACAACGTATATGGGGGTCTTGTTTTTGTTTGCATTCAGCCAGCCTTTGTCCAAAAGACTGTTCTATACACCTGTGTCTCTTTTGTTGTCTCGCATACTGGGTTATCGTTACCATCTTTCTAAATTCCATATATATGCGTTAGTATACTGTATTGGTGTTTTTCTTTCTGGCTTACTTCACTCTGTATAATAGGCTCCAGTTTCATCCACCTCATTAGAACTGATTCAAATGTATTCTTTTTAATGGCTGAGTAATATTACATTGTGCATATGTACCACAACTTTCTTATCCATTCATCTGCTGATGGACATTTAGGTTGCTTCCATGTCCTGGCTATTATAAACAGTGCTGCGATGAACATTTAGGTACACGTGTCTCTTTCAATTCTAGCTTCCTTGATATGTATACCCAGCAGTGGGATTGCTGGGTCATACGGCAGTTCTATTTCCAGTTTTTAAAGGAGTCTCCACACTGTTCTCCATAGTGGCTATACTAGTTTGTATTCCCACCAACAGTGTAAGAGGGTTCCCTTTTCTCCACACCCTCTCCAGCACTTATTGCTTGTAGACATTTGGATAGCAGCCATTCTGACTGGCGTGAAATGGTTTCTCATTGTGGTTTCGATTTGCATTTCTCTGATTATGAGTGATGTTGAGCATCTTTTCATGTGCTTGTTAGCCATGTATATGTCTTTTTTGGAGAACTGTCTGTTTAGTTCTTTGGTCCATTTTTTGATTGGGTCGTTTATTTTTCTGGAATTGAGCTCCAGGAGTTGCTTGTATATTTTTGATTTAATTCTTTGTCAGTTGCTTCATTTGCTATTATTTTTTTTTCCATTCTGAAGACTGTCTTTTCACCTTGCTTATAGTTTCCTTCATTGTACAAAAGTTTTTAATTTTAATTAGGTCCCATTTGTTTATTTTTGCTTTTATTTCCATTACTCTGGGAGGTGGGCCATAGAGGATCTTATGTGATTTATCTGCGAGCGTTTTGCCTATGTTTTCCTCTAGGAGTTTTATAGTTTCTGGTCTTACATTTAGATCTTTAATCCATTTTGAGTTTATTTTTGTGTATGGTGTTAGAAAGTGTTCTAGTTTCATCTTTTAGAAACAGTTGACCAGTGTTCCAAACACCACTTTTTAAAGAGATTGTCTTTTCTCCATTGTATATTCTTGCCTCCTTATCAAAGATAAGGTGTCTGTAGGTGCATGGATTTATCTCTGGGCTTTCTATTTTGTTCCATTGATTTATATTTCTCTCTTTGTGCTTGTGCCATACTGTCTTGATGACTGTAGCTTTGTAGTATAGTCTGAAGTCAGGCAAGTTGATTCCTCCAGTTCCATTCTTATTTCTCAAGATTGCTTTGGCTCTTCGAGGTTTATTGTATTTCCATACAAATTGTGAAATTATTTGCTTTAGTTCTCTGAAAAATACCGTTGGTAACTTGATAGGAATTGCATTGAATCTGTAGATTGCTTTTGGTACTATATTCATTTTCACTATATTGATTCTGCCAATCCGTGAACACAGTATATTTCTTCATCTATTTGTGTCCTCTTTGATTTGTTTCACCAGTGTTTTATAGTTTTCTATATATAGGTCTTTTGTTTCTTTAGGTAGATATATTTCTACGTATTTTATTCTTTTCGTTGCAATGGTGAATGGAATTGTTTCCTTAATTTCTCTTTCTATTTTTTCATTGTTAGTGTATAGGAATGCAATGAATTTCTCTGTGTTAATTTTATATCCTGCAACTTTACTATATTCTTTGTATATAGTAAATTTATTAATTTACTATATAGTATATAAATTACTATATTTATATACTATATAAATTACTATATATTTACTATATACTATATAAATTAAATCTATTAATTTTCTGGTGGAGTCCTTAGGATTTTCTATGTAGAGGATCATGTCATTTGCAGTGAGAGTTTTGCTTCTTATTTTTTCCAATCTGGATTCCTTTTATTTCTTTTTCTACTCTGATTGCTGTGGCCAAAACTTCCAAAACTATGTCGAATGTTAGTGGTGAGAGTGAGCACCCTTGTCTTGTTCCTGACTTGAGGGGAAATGCTTTCAATTTTTCACCATTGAGGATAATGTTTTCTGTGGGTTTGTCATGTTATTATTATTTTTATACTTTTATTATCTTGAGGTATCTTCCTTCTATGCCTGCGTTCTGGAGGGTTTTACTTTTTATCATAAATTGATGTTGGATTTTGTCAAATGCTTTCTCTGCATCTGTTGATATAATCATATGGTTTTTATCTTTCAATTTGGCAATGTGGTCTATTATGTTGATTGATTTGCAGATATTGAAGAATCCTTGCATTCCTGGGATAAAGCCCACTTGGTCATGATGTATGATCTTTTTAATATGTTGTTGGATTCTGTTTGCTAGAATTTTGTTAAGGATTTTTGTATCTATGTTCATCAGTGATATTGGCCTGTAGTTTTCTTTTTTTGTGGCATCTTTGTCTTGTTTTGGTATTAGGGTGATGTTGGTCTCATAGAATGAGTTTGGAAGTTTCCCTTCCTCAGCAATTTTCTGGAAAAGTTTGAGTAGGATAGGTGTTAGGTCTTCTCTAAATTTTTGGTAGAATTCAGCTGTGAAGCCATCTGGTCCTGGGCTTTTGTTTGCTGGAAGATTTCTAATTACAGTTTCAATATCCATGCTTGTGATGAGTCTGTTAAGATTTTCTATTTCTTCCTAGTTCAGTCTTGGAAAGTTGTAATTTTCTAAGAATTTTTCCATTTCTTCCAAGTTGTCCATTTTACTGACATATAGTTGCTGATAATAGTCTCTTATGATCCTTTGTATTTCTGTGTTGTCTCTTGTGATCTCTCTATGTTCATTTCTAATTTTGTTGATTTGATTCTTCTCCCTTTGTTTCTTGATGAGTCTAGCTAATTGTTTGTCAATTTTATTTATCTTCTCAAAGTAAGAACTTTTAGCTTTGTTGATTTTTGCTATGGTCTCTTTTATTTCTTTTGTATTTATTTCTGCCCTAAGTTTTTCTTTTTAATTTAAAAAAGTTTTTTTAAATTATTTTTTTATTGGAGGTTAATTATTTTACAATATTATATTGGTTAGTTTTGCCATACATTGAAATGAATCCGCCCCGGGTGTACATGAGTTCCCCTTCCTGAATCCCCTTCCCACCTCCCTCCTCCCTTTATCCTCCCTCTGGGTCATCCCCGCACACCAGCCCCGAGCATCCATTTATGATAAAAACCCTCCAGAAAGTGGGAATAGAAGGGACATACCTCAACATAATAAAAGCTGTATATGACAAACCCACAGCAAACATTATCCTCAATGGTGAAAAACTGAAAGCATTTCCCCTAAAGTCAGGAACAAGACAAGGGTGCCCACTCTCACCACTACTATTCAACATAGTTCTGGAAGTTTTGGCTACAGCAATCAGAGCAGAAAAAGACATAAAAGGAATACAAATTGGAAAAGAAGAAGTAAAACTTTCACTGTTCGCTGATGACATGATCCTCTACACAGAAAACCCTAAAGACTCTACCAGAAAACTACTAAATCAATGAATGTAGTAAAGTTGCAGGATATAAAATCAACACACAGAAATCCCTTTCATTCCTATACACTAATAAAGAGAAAATAGAAAGAGAAATTAAGGAAACTATTCCATTCACTGTTGCAATGAAAAGAATTAAATACTTAGGAATATATCTACCTAAGGAAACAAAAGACTTGTACATAGAAAACTATAAAACACTAGTGAAAGTAATCAAAGAGGACACTCATAGATGGAGAAATATACCGTGTTCATGGATTGGAAGAATAAATTTTGTAAAAATGAGTATACTGCCCTAAGTTTTAACATTTCTTTCCTTCTACTAACCCTGATGTTTTTCATTTCTTCCTTTTCTAGCTTCTTAGGTGTAGAGTTAGGTTATTTAGTTGACTTTTTCTGGTTTCTTGAGGTATGCCTGTATTGCTATGAACCTTCCCCTTAGCACTGTTTTTACAGTGTCCCATAGACTTTGGGTTGTTGTGTTTTCATTTTCATTCATTTCTATGCATATTTTGATTTCATTTTTAATTTCTTCTGTGATTTGTTGGTTATTCAGCAGCATGTTGTTCAGCCTCCATATATTGGAATTTTTAATAGTTTTTCTCCTGTAATTTACATCTAATCTTACTGCATTGTGGTTAGAAAAGATGCTTGGAATAATTTCATTTTTTCTTTTTGAATTTACAAAGGCTAGATTTATAGCCCAGGATGTGCTCTGTCCTGGAGAAGGTCCCCTGTGCACTTGAGAAAAAGGTGAAATTCATTGTTTTGGGATGAAATGTCCTATAGATATCAATTGGGTCTAACTAGTCTATTGTATCATTTAAAGTTTGTGTTTCCTTTTTACTTTTCTGTTCAGTTGATCTATCCATAGGTGTGAGTGGTGTATTAAAGTCTCCCGCTATTATTGTGTTATTGTTAATTTCCCCTTTCATACTTGTTAGCATTTGCTTTACATATTGCAGTGCTCCTATGTTGGGTGCATATGTATTTGTAATTGTTATGTCTTCTTGGATTGATCCTTTGATCATTATGTAATGTCCTTCTTTGTCTCTTTTCACGGCCTTTACTTTAAAGTTTATTTTATCTGATATGAGTATTTGTACTCCTGCTTTCTTTTGGTCTCTATTTGCACGGAATATCTTTTTCCAGCCCTTCACTTTCAGTCTGTATGTGTATTTCAGTGTTTAGATTATACTTAAAAATTAGAGCTATTTTAAAGCAATGTTCAAATCCCAGGAAATCTATTAGCTTCCAACTTTTACAACAAATCTACTCAATTGTTTTATGGAGACTTTCTAGAGAGTCCTGTTAAAGAGAACGAAGATACGGGCTTGATCAAACTGCCATGTGAAGTAATAGCATATGTATAATGATTGGTAAGTGATAGACTGCTGCTGCTGCTAAGTCGCTTCAGTCATATCCGACTCTGTGAGACCCCATAGACGGCAGCCCACCAGGCTCTTCTGTCCGTGGTATTTTCCAGGCAAGAGTACTGGAGTGGGGTGCCATTGACTTCTCCGAAGTGATAGACAGGCAACACAAAACATACAACATGTATGGATTATCTTTGTTTTTGTTCTCAGTATTTCAAGAAGCAAGCTAATTTTCTTAAGCCTCTTGTAAATTCTTTCATTCTCTATACTGAAACTTTCTTCCAAAATAAATTAGAATTGTAGCTACAATGTATTCAAAATTTCATTTCTTCAAGCACATAGCAAGATAACTTGTAGGCATATGACATAAAATAGTAGCTTAAAATATGTCTGAATCATTGACTCTTGACCATTATGTTCTTTACTCTCAAGTAAAACTTATGTAATTCTCTTTTGTTTCTCTTTAAAAATCTGTCTATCCTTCAAGGCCAAGTAAAAGATGCATGATAGTCACATATGATTTTGTACAATCTCTCCCCACAACTGTATTATGATATTAACTAACACCACTGGCTTGGGAGGTTCCTGAAAGTAAAACTATATCTTTCCCTGTCATCTATTTCACCAAATTTAAAGTATAAAATTGGTCATTTATTTAAGACTACTTATTCAGTTATCAGGAATAAAGGAATAATAGAACTAGAGCTTACTGTATGCTTACAATATGTTTGATATATTATCTATATTATTTTGTCCTATATACCACTTTATGAACAAAATCATATTAAATTGGTTTTGTAGATAATGACTGAGTCAGGTCAATCCATCTTCTCTGACTGATTTAGTCAGAATCAGGTGTAGTCTCCTGATCATATTCTTTTCATTGCGTTTTTTTTTCTCCAAATCTAAAGTGATTTTTAAATGAATTTTGATACATCATACATTCAAAATCAGAAAAGTGTTCTTTAATAATCAAAGTAAATATTTAGTAGTTACGTGTCTTCAATGTGAAAACAATTTTGTTTTCATTAGTTTGTTCACTGTGTTCTTGACATACTTATTTCTCAGACTGTAGATCAGGGGATTCAACATGGGGATGACCGCCGTGTAAAGTGCAGATGCCACTCTGACTGTGTGCCTGGAGGTTGTGGAGCTGGGCACACAGTAAAGGAAGAGGGTCGTGCTGGCGAAGATGCTGATAGCGGTCAGGCGGGAGGCGTAGGTGGAGAAGGCTTTGCGGCACCCACCAGCTGATTGCATCCTCAAGGTGGTGACAACAGTAAACACGTAAAACGTGAGAATGACGAGCAATGTGATCACCACATTAAAGATGGCAACAGTGAAAAGAAGCAGCTGGCTGAGATAAGAATAAGAATAAGAGAGGGAAATCAAGGAAGAAAGCTCACAGAAGAAGTGATTGTGTTGAAACCGCGAAAAGATAATTTGACAGCAGAACACGTGAGAGTCAAGGAGCAAGCTACTCCCCATGCATATGACACGACCACTAGCATGGCACAGAGTCTCTGGGACATGACGACTGTGCAGAGCAGAGGGTTGCAAATAGCCATGAAGCGGTCATAGGCCATCACAGCAAATAGAATTAATTCAATCACCACAAAGGTGCAAACGAGAAAGAACTGCACCATACATCCTGAAAATGAAATGGTTCTGTCTTCTGCAAGTAGGCTCACCAACATCTTGGGAGCAATGATGGAAGAATAGCAGAAATCCACAAATGAGACGTGGCTGAGAAAAAGTACGTGGGGGCATGCAGTTTGGGGTTAACTTTGATGATGACCATCATCCCAAGGTTCCCTGCTATGCTGAAGCTGTAGATGGCCAGAAATACCAGGAAGAAGGGGGCCTGCAGTTCTGAGTAGTCTGAGAAACCCAAGAGGGCAAATGTGGCCCCAACAGTTATATTTCTCTTGGTCAAAGACATGCTTCCTGATGGGCGGATCTGAAAATCTGCCTTGGAAATAATATATTAGGAGAGTGATTGACACAAAAAGCATGCTTACCTGTGCCCTGTGCAGAGGGGATATGAAATGAGCCAAAATGAATCTGTGTTATAATCCTGATAAGGGTTCATCATCCAAGGCAAAAATAGCTACAGCTTCAGAAAAGAATTACTAGTTAATTTTTTCCTCAAAAATTATAAAACTTAATTCTGTTCAAGTTCTGAAATATAATTTTAATGACATACAATTTTTTTTTCATACAAATTAATGATTATAAATTTTGTTTGTAACATGTAATCAAATCCTCATGTAAGACATTCTAATACTGATCTCCATGAATTCTGCAAAATGAAATAATTTTAGCTGATACTAAAGTTATTATTAAAAGGTGAAAACCGTTGAAATAACTTCTATAATAAGAATTAAGTTTTGCATAAAATATGTGCATATTTGTGATGTAAACAAAGATTAGCCTGTGTGGTAATTAATAACAACTTACTTATTGTTGTTTAATTGGTAAGTCCTGTCTGACTCTGCCACCCCATGGACTGCAGCCACCAGACTCCTCTATTCATGGAATTTCCAGGCAAGAATACTAGAGTGGGTTGCCATTTCCTTCTCCAGGGGATCTTCCTCACGCAGGTATCAAACCTGGGTCTCCTGCATTGGCAGGTGGATCCTTTACCATTGAGCCACCAGGAAACCTGTACTTATGCTCATATTTTGAATATGTGATTAGCACTTTAATCGTCATTCCTCTTTTTTGACTGAAAAGGTCAGCTAGCAAATTAAATAATGATTTACAGCTTTCGGGAAATAATACCTATTGAGCGGCCTTTTTTTTTTTTTTTTTAACATGTGAGGAACAGAAACTTGAAGAAGCTATGACTTGCCTAGTGACATACAGGCATTGGTGCTCAACTGCAGCTAGAGCCCATGTTCCTTAATTCCAGTGACACACCAGTCTCCATAGCAGGCTGTGATTCACATTACAGGTTGAGATATGAGCTTTGCTACTTTGTTAGGATCACATTTCACAGCTCAGTTTACTAATTCTTTTGGCCACTTTAAAGACAAACTTCAAGCTATAAAGCTAGTCCAATATTTATGTGAGGGCCGCAGAGATTTTCTGATCTGTGTAAAGATGGAACATAAAGAATGGATGTTAGGGAAAGCCCTTTTTAGAAATAAATATGGTTAAAAGTCCTAAATATTGACACTTGTCTAGATGATTCTCTCTTCCTTCAGTTCAGTTCAGTCGCTCAGTCGTGTCCGACTCTTTGGGACCCCATGAATCACAGCACGCCAGACCTCCCTGTCCATCACCAACTCCCGGAGTTCACCCAAACTCATGTCCATCGAGTCGGTCGGTGATGCCATCCAGCCATCTCATTCTCTGTCATCCCCGTCTCCTCCTACCCCCAATCCCTCCCAGCATCAGAGTCTTTTCCAGTGAGTCAACTCGTCGCATGAGGTGGCCAAAGTATTGCAGTTTCAGCTTTAGCATCAGTCCTTCCAATGAACACCCAGGATTGATCTCCTTTAGAATGGACTGGTTGGATCTCCTTGCAGTCCAAGGGACTCTCAAGAGTCTTCTCCAGCACCACAGTTCAAAAGCATCAATTCTTCGGTGCTCAGCTTTCTTCACAGTCCAACTCTCACATCCATACATGACCAGGGGAAAAACCATAGCCTTGACTAGACGGACCTTTGTTGGCAAAGTAATGTCTCTGCTTTTTAATATGCTATCTAGGTTGGTCATAACTTTCCTTCCAAGGAGTAAACGTCAAGTAATTAGCCTCCAATTAAAATAAATAAATTAAAAAACAAAAACAAGAAAACAATGATGGGATTTCTTAATCTGGCACACAGATAGGAAACCCAGTTACATTTGAATCTCAGGTAGATAATGAATTATTGCTATAAATGCATCCCAAGTATTCTATGGAGGTTTTCATACTAAACATTCATTGTTTATCAGAAGTTCAAATTAAATTTACCATGCTGTATTTTTGCTTGCTAAATCGGTCAACCTTACATCTAGAAGAATTTGGAATGTTATAGTGAACATTACATTCCACTTTGAACTTCCTTGTTTTAGAACAATCGGGTCTTGCCTGCCAGAAATTCCCTCCTTCAAATAATGAAGACTTCTTGCTCAGACTAATATATCTGGTAAGGTCATCTCTGCTTCCACATCACTAGAACCAACTGGCTCTAGTGTTTCAGCATTAAAGGCTAGAGGTCCCATGTAGCAGGACTCTTGAAGGTCCTGTATGTTCCGATATCCAAGGATTTAAGGATCAGTCAGAAGGCGATCTTTCCAAATCAATTCTCACTATTATAAAATTCTTTACTAGTGACCTTTCTCAGAGTTTCTCAAACTCAGCACTATTGATATTTTGTGCTGATTTATTCTTTTCTATGGTACCTACACTGTTCAAGGTACCACATATAGCAGCATCTCTGGCCTCTATGACAGCATCACCCTCCCCCTGGTCTCTCCATTGTGGCAACAAAAAAGGTCTCCAGACATTGTCATGTGTACACTTGGGAGGGGAGAGAAGGTGCATAATTGCCTGTAATTGAGAACTACTGCCTTGTTTCTTTTATTCTGGTAGCTTTTCATTTTTTTTTCTGTCTGACTTAAAACTATTTCTTATCTCCCAAATGATGTTATCATATGGGGTAAACAATTTAACTTATCTTTGGATCTGGGAAGAATGGTCTAAAATCTTCTTTCTTATGATTTCTTCACAATTTTTTTTTTCATTTTGCTTTTATGAGCTGACATATTTTCCCCTCTACTCTAAAATCTTATTTAGAGCTAGTCCTATTGATTCTATTTCTCCAGAAGGTTCATTTCATTCTTTCAGTTCAGTTTTATGTAAATACCTCCCTATTGTCTGAAAAGTCACAGAAGCACAGAGCCACGTACCTGAAAACTCTCAGGCCCCTCTGTCCCTCCCCTCCCAGGAAACACTTGTCCAGGACACTGTGAAGAAGTTCATTTACACCAAGGTCCCTCTACAGAGCTCTCTAGAAAGTATGGCCTTCCTGTAATATAATGTTTGCAGTGGCTCAAACTTTCCCTAAAATAATTTTCTCATAAAGAACTGACAAGCCCAGGATATCTTCTAGATCACCTTACATGGTAAAGAAGATTCTATTTTCTCAAACCTACACACAAACTTGCAGGTGGGAAGGGCAGCCTCCCCTCCAGCCTTTGGAGAGTCACTGGTTTGGGGACGAGGACTCTCATGTCTATTCTACTCTTGGTGCCAAGAAGACCGTAGAGAAAACTCCCTGCCTTGTTCTTTGGAGGCCTCAGAACAGCAATCAGAATCAATGACTGTTTTCTGATGAAATTCTGATTTCTTGAAAATCAAACAGCAGCTTTAGAAACATTTTATATGAAAATTGATCAAAAGTGTCAATGTCTTCTCCCCATGCTCCATGATCACTGAGGTAGAATTAAAAGCATTTTGTATAGTAACAAGAGACAGCAAAAGTTATGTTTACTAATCAGTAAACATACTTTTAGTATATTGTTTTATTCTTTTAAACTTTTTCTAGACTTACTGAAATACAGTTGACAAGCAAAAATTGTATATATTTCAGGTTTACACTTTAAAGTTCTGATAAATAAATAAATATATGTATATATATTTAATCTGGCATGAGCAAACGTGCATACAATTGAGTTAATTTACTTTTTGTAGTTTGAATATTGAATATGATCAACATTGATGGCAAAACATTTACAAGGAACTCTGCAATTTATTCTCATGAATTGTAATATTTAATTTTGTGTGTGGTTTATAAATGTCATCTCCTCACCCTCACTGAGAATTATTGTATCCAGCTAGAGGAATAATATAGTTCTTTTCATGTGTTAATATGACAGTTGCTGATAGAAAATAGTATATATTATAACCTTGTATAACACCACTGGGTGTTGGAGAGAAAACTTTGTACTTTGAATGTTAAATAATATGACTCAGTTCAGTTCAGTTCAGTCACTCAGTCGTGTCCGACTCTTTGCGACCCCATGAATCACAGCATGCCAGGCCTTTCTGTCCATCACCAGCTCCTGGAGATCACTCAAACTCATGTCCATCGAGTCGGTGATGCCATCCAGCCATCTCATTCTCTGTTGTCCCCGTCTCCTCCCGACCCCAATCCCTCACAGCATCAAACTCTTTTCCAGTGAGTCAACTCTTCGCATGAGGTGGCCAAAGTATTGCAGTTTCAGCTTTAGCATCAGTCCTTCCAATGAACACCCAGGATTGATCTCCTTTAGAATGGACTGGTTGGATCTCCTTGCAGTCCAAGGGACTCTCAAGAGTCTTCTCCAGCACCACAGTTCAAAAGCATCAATTCTTCGGTGCTCAGCTTTCTTCACAGTCCAACTCTCACATCCATACATGACCAGGGGAAAAACCATGACTAGACGGACCTTTGTTGGCAAAGTAATGTCTCTGCTTTTTAATATGCTATCTAGGTTGGTCATAACTTTCCTTCCAAGGAGTAAGCGTCTTTTAATTTCCTGGCTGCAATCAGCAACTGCAGTGATTTTGGAGCCCCCCAAAATAAAGTCTGACACTGTTTCCACTGTTTCCCCATCTATTTCCCATGAAGTGATGGGACCAGATGCCACGATCTTCGTTTTCTGAATGTTGAGCTTCAAGCCAAACTTTTCACTCTCCTCTTTCAATATTA
Source organism: Moschus berezovskii (assembly GCF_049115385.1). NCBI lineage: Eukaryota > Metazoa > Chordata > Mammalia > Artiodactyla > Moschidae > Moschus > Moschus berezovskii. Next base: position 83,855,142 of record NC_142475.1, read on the forward strand.
CGGTAATGCAAGTCTATGCCCCAACCAGTAATGCTGAAGAAGCCGAAGTTGAACGATTCTATGAAGACCTACAAGACCTTTTAGAACTAATACCCCAAAATGATGTCCTTTTCATTATAGGGGACTGGAATGCAAAAGTAGGAAGTCAAGAAACACCTGGAGTAACAGGCAAATTTGGCCTTGAAGCATGGAATGAAGCAGGGCAAAGGCTAATAAAGTTTTGCCAAGAGAACACACTGGTCATAGCAAACACCCTCTTCCAACAACACAAGAGAAGACTCTACACATGGACATCACCAGATGGTCAACACCGAAATCAGATTGATTATATTCTTTGCAGCCAAAGATGGAGAAGCTCTATACAGTTAGCAAAAATAAGACCAGGAGCTGACTGTGGCTCAGATCATGAACTCCTTATTGCCAAATTCAGACTTAAATTGAAGAAAGTAGGGAAAACCACTAGACCATTCATATATGATCTAAATCAAATCCCTTATGATTGTACAGTGGAAGTGAGAAATAGATTTAAGGGACTAGATCTGATAGACAGAGTGCCTGATGAACTCTGGACGGAGGTTCGTGACAATATTACTCAAGTCTCCTGCACTGTAGGCAAATTCTTTACCATATGAGCCACCATGGAAGCCAATTGTTAAATAATATATCCTTCATTCTTTAGTAAAGAAAAAGAAAAGAAGATGGAATAGGGACTGTTGGCTATTACCCAGGGTCTGATAGAAGTATCAACACTAAGATCATAATGTAATAAATGTTTACTGAATATGTTACATACCAACAGGGAAGGAAATCATTCTCAGTAAATGATGTTGTGAACATATCTATGTAGTCTGGGGATGAGAGCTGCACAATTTGTTTACAAGAACTTTTTCCTTAACAAAGTATAAAACAACAACAAAACCCCCATAAGCTTAATACTTACAAAAATTTGAGTTCAAATATCATCCAAATTGGAGATAAAATATAGAATGGAGCTGGATTTATTTTCACTGCATTTATTCTTTAAATCACCAAAAGTAAATGTAAGTACATAAAAATCTAGACAGCATATTGGAAAAAAAAAAAACAAACAAACCAAAAACCAACTGGAGAAGACTCTTGAGAGTCCCTTGGACTGCAAGATCAACCAGTCCATTCTAAAGGAGATCAATCCTGGGTGTTCATTGGAAGGACTGATGCTAAAGCTGAAACTGCAATACTTTGGCCACCTCATGCGACAAGTTGACTCACTGGAAAAGACTCTGATGCTGGGAAGGATTGGGGTCGGCAGGAGAAGGGGAGGACAGAGAATGAGATGGCTGGATGGCATCACCGACTCGATGGACATGAGTTTGAGTGAACTCCAGGAGTTGGTGATGGACAGGGAGGTCTGGCGTGCTGTGATTCATGGGGTCCCAAAGAGTCGGACACAACTGAGCGACTGAACTGAACTGAATTGAACTAAAAAGTAAACTACATATCGAAAAGCATGCCTGATACATAAAATTAAATTTTACAAAATTATGATATTTTGCAAATATTCTTCATAGAGGTTGGCGATATTAAGGTGTAAAATGTCTTATAAATTATTTTGAAAAACTTGAACACCCAATGGAAATGTATCAAAGTGAACAGATAAGAAAGGAAATCATTGAACATTAAAATGCTTCTATCTCTTAAATTTCTCTTGCTGTTGTTTTTCTCCTTTGTTTCTAATTTTTAGGTTCACATAGGAAATAACCTATAAATCCATGTGAGGATGTTTTCTGGTCTTATTTTATCTAAAATATACTATTAGAGAGAAATGTTTCTTTATACACTTTTTCTTGCTGACCTGGGTACTTTGAACATATCATTTTATTTGACACAAGGTATAAGTATAGAAATAAAGTTGAATGTTTTATCTATATTTCCATGGTACAGTGATTTATATATTTCTTTCACCCCCTTCCACAATTCTGAATCACTCTTTCCATTCTATCTGATCAACAAGGTCACCAGCTTTGAAGAATATTTATTTTTGATAGCTAAAATTCCTTTTGGAACAAGTTGCACAGGAAAACTTCATTTAGTTACTAAGTATAAAATCAACTAAGGAGACTCAGCTTCCACTGCAGGGGGCACAGTTTCCATCCCTGGTCCAGGGATTGAGATCCTGTATGCCTTGTAGCATGGCCTAAAAAACAAAAGCAATAACAACGACGAGAAAAACAAAGCAAAGCAACCAAGTAAAATATAGCTATTCTTACTTTAGAAATTATCAGGAAATTATGACATTTATTGTACAATATGGACCCATGGAATTTTACTTAGATCTTAAAAGATGATCACCACACTCTGTCATCTTTGGTTTACGAATATTACAAAGAATAAAGTGTAATGTATCTATAATTAAAATCATAAAATGAAGATAAGAGGCTTGAGGAGTATTTGAATATTCAGTTACAGAGAGATTTATACAGTAAGTGGAACTTCCCAGCTGGCACAGTGGTAAACAATCTGCCTGCCAATGCAAGAGATGTGAGTTTGGTCCCTGGGTCAGGAACATCCTCTGGAGGAGGAAATGGCAACCCACTGCAGTATTGTTACCTGAAAAGGTCCATGGACAGAGGAGCCTGGCAGGCTACAGTCCGTGGGGTCACAAAGAGTGGGACACATATGAGTGACTGAGCACACACACACACACACACACACACACACACACACACACACACTAAGAGAAATGAGAACAGGTTAGAAAAAGAAACTTGTGTACTGTGATCCCTAAAAACTCATGTTTGTAGCCTTTTGTCATATTTTCGTGTCCACTCTTTGATTCTTTGGGCCATGATATTGCTGCTGAAACTTGTGACCTGAATCCCCAGATGCACTTGTTAACTGGCTTACCTTTCAGTTCAGTTCAGTTCAGTGGCTCAATTGTGTCCAACTCTGCAACCCCATGAACTGCAGCACTCCAAGCCTCCCTGCCCATCACCAACTGCCGGAGTCGACCCAAACTCATGTCCATTGAGTTGGTGATGGCATCCAACCATCTCATCTCCTTCTCTTCCCACATTCAATCTTTACAAGCATCAGGGTCTTTTCCAATGAGTCAGCTCTTCGCATCAGGTGGCCAAAGTATTGCAGTTTCAGCTTCAGCATCAGTCCTTCCAATGAACACCCAGGAGTGATCCCCTTTAGGATGGACTGGTTGGATCTCCTTGCAGTCCAAGGGACTCTCAAGAGTCTTCTCCAACACCACAGTTCAAAAGCATCAATTCTTCACCACTCAGCTTTCATTATAGTCCAACTTTCACATCCATACATGACCACTGGAAAAACCATAGTGTTGACTAGACAGACCTTTGTTGACAAAGTAATGTCTCTGCTTTTTAATATGCCATCTAGGTTGGTCATAACTTTCCTTCCAAGGAGTAAGAGTCTTTTAATTTCATGGCTGCAATCACCATCTGCAGTGATTTTAGAGCCCCCCAAAAGGCTTACCTTTAGGTTCAATCAAAGGCAGAACAAAAGAGAAAGGGGAGGGGGAGGAAAAGGAGGAAAAGTTCAAAGGAAATTGGAAGGAGAAAAGAAAGAAATGTCTTCTTGCTTTCCAGTTTCTCACCACACTCTACTCAGAAGCAAAATCAGCAGTCTGGCTTGTCCCAAGGACCAAAGACCAATGGGGCCTGTGCCTAGAGGCTGAAACACGTAGACACCCTTAGAGCTCTGTCTCTTCCTCATGAGCCTCACATCAGATGAGCAGATCATGTCCTCCAACCTCTGAGATTCTGGCAAGGATACTTCTTCCATATTGTCTGCACATACAAAGAGTGATAGCTGCTTTCTGAAGTTAATAATCATTAAATCAGAGACTGCCCTGGTGATCCACTGGTTAAGAACGCACCTCCAATGCAGGGGCCACAGGTTTGATCCCTGGGCAGGGAGCTAAGATCTCATATGCCACGGGGCAACTAAGCCCACACACTAACGAGACAGCTTATGTGCTGCAGCAAGAGAAATCCACGGAATACAACTAGAGAGGCCTGCGTGAAGCAATGAAGACTCAACACAACCAAAATAATTAAATAAATAAAATATCATGAAATGAACACATTCTTCATCTCTTCAGGCTTCCAAAATCTAACATTCCATGTATTCAACCTCACTAGGGATTTCTTTTCCTAAGTGGACCTGCCTCATGTAACACACCATGTACAACATATTCAACATGGAACAGTTCTGAACCAATGTGCAATCCTAAAAGTCAATATAGTACTTTAAGTTCTAATATTAAGCTCATTTTACATACAGTTTATATACCAGTTTTTAGTCATCCAACTATCTAGTAAAAAATAAAGATAACTTATAATATGTAAGTGATAGTGAGAGAGAAAGGAATAAATAGTTCCAGACCTCAAAGATATCACTGAAACACATGTAAAGTATTTTCCTAGTGCCAGTGAGTACCTACATGTTGTCAAAATTTAACCTCGGTACATTGTTGAGAGGCTAACAGTAATAACCATTGTTCAAACCTGAGAAAACTGAGAAATTCAGAAGTTTGTATTACTTGTCAAAGTAAAAAATGAGAGTCAAATTGTCTATCCTGGTTTTCATAAACTCCAGTGTAGTGCTTTCTAACATTAGTATAGACACACAGATAGATGCTTCATTGAGCAAGTGAATGCAATGTAGAAATTTACATAAAACATAATGGAAGCACAAATAAAGTATCAGTGGAACATATGAACCAAGGTTGAAGGAAGAAATGAAGTTTAAACACATAAAGGAAGGATGAACAAAAGTCATTTTATCAAGACACAGAAAAGAATTATACACAGAAGTTAGAAGTCCACCTATGAGTCACAGTAAGCATTTAATGCATATTTTAAATTAAAAATGAGAAAAGAGGCAAAAGTCAGAAATGCTGCTATTCATAACAATGGTTATTAAATAATTGCATACATAGAAGCACCTGATGGTCTATAGTCCGTGGGGTCACAAAATATCTGAACCTGACTTAGTGACTAAACAATAACCAACCAATACATACACATATATATCAATATATCTACATAATATGTAGATATACACATTTATAGGCATATAGACGTAACTGGGAGATATTATAAGTTTGGTATATTCACTTTATTGTGATAAGGCAAATTAGGCTTCCCTGGTGGCTCAGACGGTAAAGAGTCTACCTGCAGTGCAGGAGACCCTGATTTGATGCCTGGGTCAGGAAGATCCCCTGCAGAAGGAAATAGCTACCCACTCCAGTATTTCACCTGGAAAATCCCATGAATGGAGGAACCTGGCAGGCTATAGTCCATGGGGTTGCAAAGAGTTGGACACGCCTGAGCAGCTTCAATTTCCAATAGGGCAAATATCATTAATAAAGCAGGTCAAACACATTTTCAGTGTGCATATGTCCAAGTATGCACACTGAAATATTACGTCTATGAAATGTACATATATTGGGACTTCCCTAGTGGTCCAGTGGTTAAGAATCCACTGGACTTTTCAGGGAAACTTTGCTTGATCCCTTGTGGGGCAACTAAGATACCACATGCCACAGGGAACTAAACCCAAGCACCACAACTAGAGGAGTCCACATGCCACATAGAAGACCCAGCACAGCCAAAATAGAATAAAATAATGTAAAAATTAAAAAAAAATGTATTTATTTTAACTGGAGGCTAATTACTTTACATTATTGTATTGGTTTTGCCTTACATTGACATGACTCTGCTCTGGGTGTACATGTATTCCCCGTCTTGAACCCCCCTCCCACCTCCCTCCCTATCCCATCCCTCTGGCATCCCTGTACACCAGCCCCGAGCATCCTGTATCATGCATTGAACTTGGACTGGTGATTCGTTTCACATATGATAATATACATGTTTCAATGTCATTCTCCCAAATCATCCCACCCTCGTCGTCTCCGACAGAATCCAAAAGACTGTTCTATGCATCTGTGTCTCTTTTGCTGTCTCGTATACAGGGCTATCGTTATCATCTTTCTAAATTCAATATATATGCGTTAGTATACTGAACTGATGTTTTTCTTTCTGGCTTACTTCACTCTGTGTAATAGGCTCCAGTTTCATCCACCTCATTAGAACTGATTCAAATGTATTCTTTTTAATTGCTGAGTAATACTCCATTGTGTAAATATACCACAACTTTCTTATCCATTCATCTGCAGATGGACATCTAGGTTGCTTCCATGTCCTGGCTATTATAAACAGTGCTGCGATAAACATTGGAGTACATGTGTCTCTTTCAATTCTGGTTTCCTCTGTGTGTATGCCCAGGAATGCGATTGCTGGGTCATATGGCAGTTCTATTTCCAGTTTTTTAAGGAATCTCCACACTGTTTTCCACAGTGGCTGTACTAGTTTGCATCCCCACCAACAGTGTAAGAGGGTTCCCTTTTCTCCACACCCTCTCTAGCACTTATTGCTTGTAGACGTTTGGATAGCAGCCATTCTGATTGGCGTGAAATGGTACCTCATTGTGGTTTTGATTTGCATTTCTCTGATTATGAGTGATGTTGAGCATCTTTTCATGTGTTTGTTAGCCATCTGTATGTCTTCTTTGGAGAAATGTCTGTTTAGTTCTTTGGCCCATTTTTTGACTGGGTCGTTTATTTTTCTGGAATTGAGCTGCAGGAGTTGCTTGTATATTTTGGAGATTAATCCTCTGTCAGTTGCTTCATTTTCTATTATTTTCTCCCATTCTGAAGGCTGTCTTTTCACCTTGCTTATAGTTTCTTTTGCTGTGCAGAAGTTTTAAATTTTAATTAGGTCCCATTTGTTTATTTTTGCTTTTATTTCCAATATTCTGGGAGGTGGGTCATGGGGGATCCTGCTGAAAAATATGGAACGCTTCACGAATTTGCGTGTCATCCTTGGGCAGGGGCCATGCTAAGCTTCTCTGTATCGTTCCAATTTTAGTATATGTGCTCTCGAAGTGAGCACAAAATAATGTAAAAATTTTATGCAAATCAGTAAAACTAAAAAATATACATATCTTATTTGAAAAATATTTAAAATGCTTGCCACCATCTAAACCTTCAGTGAGTTATAGTCTTTTTCAATAGTAACATCAGAGATGGCAGATCATCATAACTTATACAAAAATGAAAAAGTTTAAAATATTGCAAGAATTACCAAAATGTGACATGTGACAGAGACATGAGTGAGCAAATGTTGCTGGAAAAACAGTGCTAATAAACTTGCTTGATGCAGGGTTGCCAAAAAGCTTCAATCTGTGAAAATTCAGCATCTGAAAAGCACAATACTGTCAAGTGCAATAGACAATATACGTCTATGCACACACATACATGCACAGACACACATATACCCATACATAAAGAGATGACCAATTATGTGTTAAGGATATTCCTAAGCTATTTTCACTTGACATGTAATTTAATTTTCATAAAATTTCTGTAATGTAATTATTATAAATCTCTTTATTATTCAGATGTGATAATATATGAAACCCCCAAACCAGTGGGCACTGCAATGACAAAAACAAAAAATAATAAAGGAAGTAAAAACAAAACAATAAGGAGAATTTATATATTTATATACACATATGGAATCTTATTCTATGTAAAAACTGACAAAGGTGTGTTCCTTATTGTAAAATAACAGGTGTTCAATTGTGAAATGAATCATAGTCCCCATAATGGATGTTAAAATAAAATGTGATACTTGGTCCATTAAACTCATGAAAGTCTAAGAGAAAATTAAATTTGTGTGTTTTAACAGTCCAGTACACGGTCCAATTTAAAACATTTTAGATAGCCTCAAAGTAGGCTGCAAATGTTGAAATATTCTCAATCAATCCTAAACTTGTAAATTGAAAAGGCACAGAGATAAGAGAATTAAAAAGACTCACTCATAGCTGTTCACATCTTGACTGTTCTTTTCACTCCAACACTGTAACGCATCATTACCCCTTCATCAGCCTCCAATTTCTAACCCTGAGTCCTGCTAGGAAAATATTCTCTAGGATATTATGGAGCTCACCACTTTTCTGAGCCCTTCTTTCACATCCTTGTTCCTCAGACTGTAGATCAGGGGGTTCAGCATGGGGATCACTACAGTGTAGAACACCGTGGCCACTTTGTCAGTGCCCAAGCTGTTGCCAGATTGGGGCCGGCAATAAATGAAAAGGATTGTTCCGTGAAATACAATGATGGCAGCCAAGTGGGAAGCACAAGTGGAAAAGGCTTTGCACCTTCTCTCTGCAGAGCGCATCCTCAGGATGGTGATGAGAATAAACAAGTAGGACTTGAGGATGACCATGATGGTGATGATCTCATAGAAAGTGGCCACAATGTATAGCACCAACTGATTCACAGTGACATCAGAGCAAGCAAGAGACAAGACAGGGGGAAGATCACAAAAGAAGTGGTTGATCACATTTGATCTGTAGGATGGGATCTGAAGAGCTAAACACAAGTGAATCAAAGAACATATAGCACCATTGAGGTAGCAACAAGACACCAGCTCCACACAGAGATTCCGGGACACGGTGACCGTGTAGAGCAGTGGGTCACAGATGGCCACGAAGCGGTCATAGGCCATCACTGCCAGCAGAATGACCTCAGTTACCACAAATGTGCAAAACAGGTAGAACTGCACAGCACATCCCAGGAAGGAAATGGCTCTGTCTTCATTTAAGATGTTAGCTAGCATCTTCGGTGTGATGGTCGTGGAGTAACAGAAATCCACAAAGGACAGGTGACTAAGGAAAAAGTACATGGGGGTGTGGAGTCGAGAGCTGACCTGAATCAGGGCAATCATGCCCAGGTTTCCCAAAACGGTGACTCCATAGATGGAAAGAAACAGCAGGAAGAGGAAGACTCTGAGTTCAGGGGCATCTGAGAATCCAAGGAGGATGAAGTCTGTCACAGCAGTGCAGTTTTCCTTGTCCATGTCCTCACTTTACCATGGTTGCAGGAAAATATTAATAGTTATTCTCCGTGAGATCTTCCCCAATTTAGTTTTGACTGTCTCCTAAAAGGGGAGAAGGCAATGGCAACCCACTCCAGTACTCTTGCCTGGAAAATCCCATGGACAGAGGAGCCTGGTAAGCTGCAGTCCATGGGGTCTCTAAGAGTCGGACACGACTGAGCGGCTTCACTTTCCCTTTTCACTTTCATGCATTGGAGAAGGAAATGGCAACCCACTCCAGTGTTCTTGCCTGGAGAATTCCAGGGACCGGGGAGCCTGGTGGGCTGTCGTCTATGGGGTTGCACTGAATCCGACACGACTGAAGTGACTTAGCAGCAGCATTCTCCTAAAAGAGACATGACAATATATAGGATATATTTTATAGTAAAGAAATAAGGCATTGCTTTTGGGAAGTTTAGGAAAAGCTCAGAAATTACATTACTCAGATACATCGAGTCCATAGTTTACTTCACAGATCACAGGAAAGATTTGCATCCATAAGAGCCTGTATGATTCCTTAAAGTAGTTATATACAATTCAGAGCTTAGAACTGAATCATCAGAAAGATATCAAATATTATTTAATTATCCATATTGTTTTCTGTTAAATTAATATATACACAGCACTATATATAAGGGCTTCCCTGGTGGCTTAGTTGGTAAAGAACCCGCCTGCAATGCGGGAGACCTGGGTCCAATCCCTGGGTTGGGAAGATCCTCTGGAGAAGGGAAAGGCTACCCACTCCAGTATTCTGGCCTGGAGAATTCCATGGACTGTATAGTTCAAGGGGTAGCAAAGAGTCAGACACTACGGAGGGGATTTCAGTCATTGTATATAAAATAAATAACAAGGACCTATTGTACTGCAAAGGGGCAATATTCCATATCTTATAATAATTTATAATGGAGAAGACTCTGAAAAAGAATATGATATATCTACACAGAATATACAGAATATATAGTTACATAGATACAGATGTGTCTCAATCATTTACTGTAGACTTGAAAGGAGCACAGCATTGAAAATTAACTATAGGTCAGTAAAATGGTTATTAAAAATATTCCAATACCTTTTTACTGACTTACTCTTTAATCGTTTCTCAAAGTATTAAGATTCAGTGGATAATTTTTTAGAAAATATTACATAGTAGTCATCTACTTTTATAATGAAATATGTGAAGTATGCTTATTTAAGATTGCTAATTCACGTGTTATTTATTTAAATATGGTTTAGTTGGGAAAGCAGATTCTATAATCTATATTAGTATATTTTCCTATAAAATTTGCATAGTGATTTTGTTAATTATGGTACACACTGGGGAACTGATATTCAAAATCTAACTTTCTGTAACTGTGACTCTCAAACCTTATGAAGACCTATTTGACAAATATATCCTCTGTTTTAGCTCTATTTGATGAGCTAAACAATGATGTGAACATGTAAGTAACAGAAACACTTGCTGCTGCATTGCACCATTATTTATGAAAGCAAATTTAGAAATAAAGTGTCAAGCAACAAGAACAAAGTTCAAAGATATACTACATACATATGGAAAAATCACTCAGCTTTTTGAAGAGATTTGCTTTTTTTAAATATAAATTTATTTATTTTAATTGGAGGATAATTACAATATTGTAGTGGTTTTGCCACACATGAAGAAGTTTTAATGATCTAAAAATGATTATGATAAGATGGCAAGTGAAAACATAGTAAACTGGATTGCACAGACAGAATATTATACATGCATACATAAGCTGCATTGTATATCTGATCATCACAATATCCATTAAATATAAGTATTTTATTCTGATAACTTTAAAAAGAAACTTTAGAAAAGAATCTTGCCTGAATTCTTACAGAACATAAAAGTTTTAAGGGTTGTGTTTACTTTTTTTTTAAATAAAGAAAATATATATTCAAAGCTTTTGACATATTGAAAATGCCAATGAAGGCAAAAATCAGGCTACTGATTACTTATAGAGAGAAGTGGTTCTTAACCAGGAGAGATTATAACCCCACAGGACATTTAGCAATATCTGAAGGATAGTAGTAACCAGGAGGGTTACTACTGACATGTAGTGGACCGGCTAGTGAAAGTGAAACGGTTAGTCACTCAGGTATTTTCTCTACTCAACCTTAGTAATAATAAAATGATTTGGAGGCACCAGTTGGTTATTTTTAGGGGGAAAAAATCTGGACTAAACCCCAACACATCCAGGTATTTTCCACATTCTTCAAATAACATCAAAAAGGTTAATGTGTGTGTGTGTGTGTTCAGTTGTGTCCAGCTATTTACAACTCTAGGGACTGTAGCCTGCTAAGCCACTACATCCATGAGATTTCTCAGACAAGAATACTGGGGTGGGTTGCCATTTCCTCCTTCAGGGTATCGTACCAACCCAGGTTTGAATGTCTCAGGTGTATCCTTCAGGTAGATTCTTTACCCCCGAGCCACTCAAAGAGGTAAGTGAATGAAGTGAAAGTAACTCAGTTGCATTCAACTCTTTGCGACTCCATGGACTATACAGTCCATGGAATTCTCCAGGCCAGAATACTGGAGTGGGTAGCCTTTACATTCTCCAGGGGATCTTCCCAACCCAGGAATCGAAGCCAGGCTTCCCACATTTCAGGCTGATTCTTTACCAGCTGAGCCACAAGGGAAGCCCTCGAAGAGGTAAAGGACATGTGAATTAAAATATTGCAGTTTGAAAACATAATTATTCTGAGGATATGTTTTTCTCTCTTCAATGGGCAGTACAAGTGACTTTGTCTTTTTCTGATTTCAAAGTAGTACATAATTGTGGAAAACCTTTTCCGGTTTTTAAGGAAAAATCAGGCTACTGATTACTTATAGAGAGAAGTGGTTCTTAACCAGAAGAGATTATAACCCCACAGGACATTTAGCAATATCTGAAGGATAGTATTAACCAGGAGGGTTACCACTGACATGTAGTGGACCGGCTAGTGAAAGTGAAAGGGTTAGTCACTCAGCTGTTTCTGACTGAGACCCCCATGGACTGTAAGCCTGCCAGGCTCCTCTGTCCATGGAATTCTCCAGACAAGAATACTGGAGTGGGTAGCCATTCCTGTCTCCAGGGGAGTTTCCTGACCTAGAGATTGAACCCGGGTCTCCTGCATTGCAGGCTGATTCTTTACCCTCTGAGTCACCAGGGAAGCCCCCTGGCCAGATGAGATGCTGCTAAATAGTCTACAAGGTACAGAACAGCATCTCCCTCCCCACCCCCATCCTCCACACACACCCACAACACATAAAAAGACCAAGATATAATTTGGGCCAAAATGTCAATAGTATCAAATGTGAGAAAATTGCTGTAGAGAGACATCTACAAATCCCTTTGGCACAAGGACAAAGAAACCCCATCCTGCTTGATCCAGAGGTGGATCACATGTCTGTGTTCCTCCTTGAACCATTCCGAGGACCCCTCTGCACCACTCTCAGCCTCAGAGTGACTGTCAGGAGAATCTCCCTGCTGTCTTTCCCAGGTTCTGTGGATACAGTTAAAGTGAGGGGGGAGGAGGAGGCAAGGGGAGAGGAATCAAACATTTCTCCCTGTTGGCTCACACTCTTTCCCTCTTACACTGACAGCTGTTTCAAGATATTCGGCTCTGCAGATGGAGTTGTTCCCATTTCCTGTCGAGATTGTTTCTCAGCACAAAAAGTGCAAATACTTTCAAAAAGGAGTGCTCAAAATTTGGGCATTTCTTAAAATACTCTACAAATACAGGCTAACTACAGACTTTAAAAAATATGTCTAATGTCACTACCCTCTTTTACAATTGTTCCCCCTCTCATACAAGGCTAATAATGTTACCTTTATGAGAAGACAAACAAATAAACAAACTTGCAGACCCCAGGAAATACAGTTCAGTCCATTCCCCCCAAAAAAGAGTATAGTCTAACTAACCTGTGAGATAGACCTTGATTCCTGTTTGTGAAGACACTATTAGGGAAAACATTACCTGCTTTACGTTTTTATGTGTGTGCATCCCTGGAGCTTGTATTTCTTAAGCTTCCAAACCAATCATGGATCTCTGTGGGACATCAACAAGACATCAAGTAAACAACATCATCTTGGGACCAATAATTAACGAGTTGTATGAGATGTAGTCAGATGGGAAAAGCTATTTATTTATATTTTAAAAATTTATTTATTTTAATTGGAGGCTAATTACTTTACATTAGTGTATTGGTTTTGCCTTACATTGACATGAATCTGCCCCAGGTGTACATGTGTTACCCATCTTGAACCCCCCTCCCACCTCCCTCCCCATCCCATCCCTCTGGTTCATCCTAGTACCCCAGCCCCAAGCATCCTGTATCATGCACTGAACCTGGACTGGCGATTCGTTTCACATATGATAATATACATGTTTCAATGCCATTCTCCCAAATCATCCCACCCTCACCCTCTCCCACAGAGTCCAAAAGACTGTTCAATACACCTGTGTCTCTATTGCTGTCTTGTATACAGGGCTATCGTTATCATCTTTCTAAATTCCATATCTATGCGTTAGTATACTGTATTGGTGTTTTTATTTCTGGCTTACTTCATTCTGTGTAATAGGCTCCAGTTTCATCCACCTCATTAGAACGGATTCAAATGTATTCTTTTTAATTGCTGAGTAATACTCCATTGTGTATAGGAACCACGGCTTTCTTATCCATTCATCTGCAGATGGACATCAAGGTTTCTTCCATGTCCTGGCTATTATAAACACTGCTGCGATGAACATTGGAGTACATGTGTCTCTTTCAATTCTGGTTTCCTCAGTGTGTATGCCCAGGAGTGAGATTGCTGGATCATATGGCAGTTCTATTTCCAGTTTTTTAAGGAATCTCCACACCTTTCTCCATAGTGGCTGTACTAGTTTGCATCCCCACCAACAGTGTAAGAGGGTTCCCTTTTCTCCATACCTTCTCTAGCATTTATTGTTTGTAGACTTTTGGAGAGCAGACATTCTGACTGGCATGAAATGGTATCTCATTGTGGTTTTGATTTGCATTTCTCTGATTATGAGTGATGTTGAGCATGTTTTCATGTGTTTGTTAGCCATCTGTATGTCTTCTTTGGAGGAATGTCTGTTTAGTTCTTTGGTCCGTCTTTTGATTGGGTCATTTATTTTTCTGAAATTGAGCTGCAGGAGTTGCTTGTATATTTTGGAGATTAATTCTTTGTCAGTTGTTTCATTTGCTATCATTTCCTCCCATTCTGAAGGCTGTCTTTTCACTTTGCTTATAGCTTCTTTTGCTGTGCAGAAGCTTTTGATTTTAATTAGGTCCCATTTGTTTATTTTTGCTTTTATTTCCAATATTCTGGGAGGTGGGTCATGGAGGCTCCTGCTGTGGTTTATGTCGGAGAGTGTTTGCCTACGTTCTCCTCTAGGAGTTTTATAGTTTCTGGTCTTACATTTAGATCTTTAATCCATTTTGAGTTTATTTTTGTGTATGGCGTTAGGGAGTGTTCTAGTTTCATTCTTTTACAAGTGGCTGACCAGTTTTCCCAGCACCACTTATTAAGGAGACTGTCTTTTCTTCATTTTATATTCTTGCCTCCTTTGTTAAAGATGAGGTGTCCATCCGTTCCATTCCGTTCCGTAGCTCAGTCGTGTCCGACTCTTTGCGACCCCGTGGACTGTAGCCTACCAGGCTTCTCCACCCGTGGGATTCTCCAGGCAAGAATACTGGAGTGGGTTACCGTTTCCTTCTCCAGGGGATCTTCCCGACCCAGGGATCGAACCCGGGTCTCCCGCATTGGAGGCAGATGCTTTAACCTCTGAGCCACCAGGGAAGCCCCGAGGTGTCCATAGGTGCATGGATTTGTCTCTGGGCTTTCTATTTTGTTCCATTGATCTATATTTCTGTCTTCATGCCAGTACCATATTGTCTTGATGACTGTGGCTTTGTAGTAGAGCCTGAAGTCCGGCAGGTTGATTCCCCCCAGTTCCATTCTTCTTCCTCAAGATTGCTTTGGCTATTCGAGGTTTTTTGTATTTCCATACAAATTGTGAGATTATGTGTTCTAGCTCTGTGAAAAATACCGTTGGTAGCTTGATATGGATTGCATTGAACTTATAAATTACTTTGAGTAATATATTCATTTTCACAATATTTATTCTTCCAATCCATGATCACGATATATTTCTCCATCTATTAGTGTCCTCTCTGATGCTGGGAAAGGTTGGGGGCAGGAGGAGAAGGGGAAGACAGAGAATGAGATGGCTGGATGGCATCACCGACTCTGTGGACATGAGTTTGAGTGAACTCCGGGAGTTGGTGATGGACAGGGAGGCCTGGCGTGCTGTGATTCATGGGGTTGCGGAGGGTCAGACACGACTGAGCGACTGAACTGAACTGAACTGATTTCTTTCACCAGTGTTTTATAATTTTCTATATATAGGTCTTTTGTTTCCTTAGGTAGATATATTCCTAAGTATTTTATTCTTTTCGTTGCAATGGTGAACGGAATTGTTTCCTTAATTTCTCTTTCTATTTTCTCATTGTTAGTGTAATGGAATGCAAGGGATTTCTGTGTGTTAATTTATATCCCGCAATTTTACTGTATTCATTGATTAACTCTAGTGATTTTCTGGTGGAGTCTTTAGGGTTTTCTGTGTAGAGGATCATGTCATCTGCAAACAGTGAGAGTTTCACTTCTTCTTTTTCCAATTTGGATTCCTTTATGTCTTTTTCTGCTCTGATTGCTGTGGCCAAAACTTCCAAAACTATGTTGAATATTAGTGGTGAGAGTGGGCACACTTGTCTTGTTCCTGACTTTAGGGGAAATGCTTTCAATTTTTCACCATTGAGGATAATGTTTGCTGTGAGTTTGTCATATATAGCTTTTATTATGTTGAGGAATGTTCCTTCTATTGCTGCCTTCTGGAGGATTTTTATCATAAATTGATGTTGAATTTTGTCGAAGGCTTTCTCTACATCTATTGAGATAATCATATGGTTTTTATTTTTCATTTTGTTAATGTGGTGTATTACACTGATTGATTTGCGGTTATTGAAGAATGCTTGCATCCGTGGGATAAAGCCCACTTGGTCATGATACATGATCTTTTTAATGTGTTGTTGGATTTTGATTGCTAGAATTTTGTTAAGGATATTTGCATCTATGTTCATCAGTGATATTGGCCTGTAGTTCTGTTTTTTGTGGCATCTTTGTCAGGTTTTGGTATTAGGGTGATGGTGGCCTCATAGAATGAGTTTGGAAGTTTACCTTCCTCTGCAATTTTCTGGAAGAGTTTGAGTAGAATAGGTGTTGGCTCTTCCCTAAATTTTTGGTAGAATTCAGCTGTGAAGCCGTCTGGACCCGGGCTTTTGTTTGATGGAAGATTTCTGTTACAGTTTCAAATTCCGAGCTTGTGATGGGTCTGTTCAGATTTTCTATTTCTTCCTGGTTCAATTTTGGAAAGTTGTACTTTTCTAAGAATTTGTCGATTTCTTCCAAGTTGTCCATTTTATTGGCATATAATTGCTGATAGTAGTCTCTTATGATCCTTTGTATTTCTGTGTTGTCTGTTGTGATCTCTCCCTTTTCATTTCTAATTTTATTGATTTGGTATTTCTCCCTTTGTTTCTTGATGAGTCTGGCTAGTGGTTTGTCAATTTTATTTACCTTCTCAAAGAACCAGCTTTGTGTGGTATGTCTTGCTCTGGAACTTGTTGACCCTTGGGTCGTGCTTGGTTTCAGTGTAGGTATGGAGGTGTTTGATGAGCTCCTATTGATTAATGTTCTCTTGAGTCAATAGTTCTCTGGTGCTCTCAGGATTTGGACTTAAGCCTCCTGCCTCTGGTTTTCAGTCTTATTCTTGCAGTAGCCTCAAGACTTCTCCATCTGTCACTTCCAAGATTGTTCCCTCTGTTTTAGCTTCTGTTTTCTGGTCTCTTTAGTGTCTAATTTCCACCCTGACACAAGGGGGCGGTGGTGGACACTTTCTAAGGCTCACTTGTTCAGCTATGCTGTGGGAAGGGAGGAG
This sequence comes from Moschus berezovskii, assembly GCF_049115385.1. Taxonomy (NCBI): domain Eukaryota; kingdom Metazoa; phylum Chordata; class Mammalia; order Artiodactyla; family Moschidae; genus Moschus; species Moschus berezovskii. The sequence continues at coordinate 83,872,100 of NC_142475.1, forward strand.
CGCTGCAGACAAATATCTCTGGCGTCTGTAGGGAGTGCTCGCAGTGTCTTGGCTACACTGGGTTTGCCCCCACTCGCGACGTGTGTGCTGTCCCAGTCTACACTGCACAGGCTCTAGGTTGCTTTGACAGGAACTGTCTGAGGCTGGTGCTGGGTTGCATGCACATCCCAGGTCTAAGCCGCTCAGGTTCAGGTACTTGGGTACTCCACAAAGGCGCACACTTGGTTGGGCCTGCGTTTTGTGCCCTTCCCAGGTCTGAGCAGCTCAGGTGACCAGGTGTTTGGTGAGAGCGGTTGCTGTGACTTATCGCCTCCCCGGTCCTTCCCGCTTGGTTTTTTGGGTGTTCAACCGGTGCACTTTCTCAGGCGGATGTCGACCAGCCAGAAACCCAAGAAGTCTTGGTTAGCAATGAAGCCTGCTTGCAGTTTGGTATTGGATGCCTCTCTGGGGCTGCGATTGCCCCCTTCTGGCTCTGGCTGCCCTCCACTGTGTGTCTCGGTAGGGGATGGGCTGTTCGCAGTCTGCTTGCTCTGCTCAGTCCTTTGTTCTGTGAACAGGACTGGTGGAGTCTTAGGTTAGGGCTTTTCGCCTTTTCGTGGGTTAGCTATCCCACAGCCTGCTTTGCTATCTCCATTTAGCTCTCTCAGATTGCTCTTGGGGCATTCAGGCCCGGTCCTCTCTCTAAGCAATGCAGCCCATGCCTCCCTGCCCAGCCCCCGCTTGCTAATGGCAGATGCCTGTGTCTGCGCTGCTTCTCCGCTGGGAGTTACTGTTGGGCATGTAATCTGTGGGGTTTAATTATTTATTTCTTTTTCCTCCCGGTTATGTTGCCCTCTGAGGTTCCAAGGCTTGCCACAGACTCTCCAGTGAAAGTGTTTCCTGGTGTTTGGAAACTTCTCTTTTTCAAGCCTCCCTTTCTGGGATGGAGCTCCATCCCTACCTCTTTTGTCTCTCTTTTTATCTTTTATGTTTTTTCCTACCTCCTTTCAAAGACAATGGACTGCTTTTCTGGGTGCCTGATATCGTCTGCCAGCATTCAGAAGTTGTTTTGTGGAATTTACTCAGTGTTCAAATGTTCTTTTGCTGAATATGTGGGGGAGAAAGTGGTCTCCCCATCCTATTCCTCCTCCATCTTGTTCCCTCTCCAGGAAAAGCTATTTAAAGCTGGTTCATGTACTAAGTCTCGTCAGTCATGTCTGACTCTTCGTGACGCTATGCCAGGCTCCTATGTCCATGGGATTCTCCAGGCAAGAATACAGGAGTGGATTGTCATGCTCTCCTCCAGGGGATCTTCCTGACCCAGGGATTGAACCTGCATCTCCTGAATTGCAGGTGGATTCTTTACCCACTGAGCCACCTGGAAAGCCCCAAGTTGGTACATATATTACAGTTCAACACAGTTCCTTTCAGATGTCATGATGAACTGCAGAGCATTTTTTGCTGCATTCAAACATTGCCCTCTGAACCAGGGATTATGTTGCCATTATTAAATACATGGATAAGTCTTATAAACTGTGCCAGTCTTACACTTAGAGCTCCTTTCTGTAGGACATAAGGTTCGAAGTCCCAATAACATTCTGTCAAAAACCAGAAATGGGTCGAAATAATGATCCACCTTTGCTGAGAATAATAGCAATTGCTCACATTTGCTGATCACTTTGTATGTGTTGTGTACTCTTCTGAATGCAACCACCCACACCTTTCATCTTTATAAAGATTTGAGATGATTATAGCTATAAAATAAGTGAGATGATTACAGCTATGCAGCATCTAAGATGACTTAGATACTGACAGCTGTAAGTTGCACAAAGTCATAAATGGAATCACTGATAGAATGAGCTCATATGCTGCTCTTTGGTTTTTGCCATCTGACCCTGTGTTAGGAAGAGCAGGGCCACTGACAGTGCTGGAAACTGTGTTCCCTGCTCAATGCAGAGACCGTTTAATGGGTCTGCCTGAAGGATCTCTCCCAAGTCTCTTCTTATCTGACTACATAACCTCTCCTTAAACCAAAAGTGCTCAAAGGAGAGTCTGTTGTGTGTGCCCTTGATTATACCAAGCATTCAAGAATTCCATGTGATTGCATTTTTCAGAAGCAAGGATTCCTCTTATTCAATCATGTATTACCCAGTGAGTTATCCCAATTAGATAAGCAAAAACAAACTCTCAAAACGTAAAACACAAGAATGCTGTGGAGTAATTCTTTCCAGAAAGCCTGACATTATCTATAATCAAGATTTTGCCAACCCTTGACATGACTTCTTGTTTCTCTATGGTTTATATATATCTTTTTTTTTTCTCAAAAAAGAAGGGCTTTTGACAGGCATTTTAGACTATACAGTGATGTTTTGAAATTATATATTAGTGGACTGATGATTATATCTATTTAGTACCTATTGTTGTTGTTGTTGTTCTTCATATGCCCTGAAAGTATTGCCAGTTTTAAAATGCATCTCCCTGAGGGAGAGAGTTCCATTACAGGAAGAATAAAAAGACATCCATAAAGAACTGCATTGGCAGTGATGTTTTATATCACCTAGGCAAAACACTCAGGAACTCTCTGCTTATCTATTTATCTAAGTCTTAAAGGCAGTGCAGGTATTTTTTTTAAAAGTAATTTAAATATAAACTTATAATTGAATTCTATTTAATGATCATTTTAACAAAATGTATAATAAAAATATGAAGTTGTAAGTTTTTGATGAACTAAATTTATACAAACAGGATACTATAATTTTATTAAAGCATTATATCAAAAGATTCAATGACATCAACAAGTTAAATTGTCTAAACTTTTTAATTGCACATTTTAATCAAGTTGCATTTAAAAAAAGCTGATATACTTTGTTGCTATATGATAAGACTTGAGAAGGTCTTTGTGGTAACGTCAGAAATTAAGGTCAGTGGTTTTAAAGACAGCATAACAAGCTACTCCAAAACACTAGCTAAAAAATAAACACAAACAGCTGCTTATTGCATGGATCATTATTACATGAGTCAGTAAGGTCAGTGCCCTCATCTGATCTTGACATGGCTGATCTTGGCTGGTGTACTTACATCTATTTTATCAGCTTTGCAGTCTAGGTGATCTAAGACGGCCTCACACTCCAGTCGGAAGATTGCTAAGTGCTATTTCATGGAATAGGGGTGTAAAGCATATTGCTCATTATCCAGTAGGCTGCTGCTGCTGCTGCTAAGTCACTTCAGTCATGTCTGACTCTGTGTGACCCCACAGACGGAAGCCCACCAGGCTCCCCTGTCCCTGGGATTCTCCAGGCAAGAACACTGGAGTGGGTTGCCATTTCCTTCTCCAATATGTGAAAGTGAAAAGTGAAAGTGAAGTCGCTCAGTCGTGTCCGACCCTTAGCGACCCCACGGACTGCAGCACACCAGGCTGCTCCATCCATGGGATTTTCTAGGCAAGAGTACTGGAGTGGCTTGCCTTTGCCTTCTCCGATAGGCTGCTGCTGCTGCTAAGTCACTTCAGTCGTGTCCGATTCTGTGTGACCCCATAGAGGGCAGCCCACCAGGCTACCCCGTCCCTGGGATTCTCCAGGCAAGAACACTGGAGTGGGTTGCCATTTCCTTCTCCAATGTGTGAAAGTGAAAAGTGAAAGTGAAGTCACTCAGTCGTGTCCGACCCTTAGCGACCCCACGGACTGCAGCCCACTAGGCTGCTCCATCCATGGGATTTTCTAGGCAAGAGTACTGGAGTGGCTTGCCATTGCCTTCTCCGATAGGCTCAGTCAGTTCAGTTCAGTCGCTCAGTCGTGTCTGACTCTCCGCGACCCCATGAATCACAGCATGCCAGGCCTCCCTGTCCATCACCAACTCCCGGAGTTCACTCAAACTCATGTCCACAGAGTTGGTGATGCCATCCAGCCATCTCATTCTCCGTCGTCCCCTTCTCCTCCCGCCCCCAACCTTTCCCAGCATCAGAGTCTTTTCCAGTGAGTCAACTCATCGCATGAGGTGGCCAAAGTATTGGAGTTTCAGCTTTAGCATCAGTCCCTCCAATGAACATCCAGGATTGATCTCCTTTAGAATGGACTGGTTGGATCTCCTTGCAGTATAAGGGACTCTCAAGAGTCTTCTCCAACACCACAGTTCAAAAGCATCGATTCTTCGGCGATCAGCTTTCTTCACAGTCCAACTCTCACATCCATACATGACCACGGGAAAAACCATTGCCTTGACTAGATGGACCTTGGTTGGCAAAGTAATGTCTCTGCTTTTTAATATACTATCAAGGTTGGTCATAACTTTCCTTCCAAGGAGCAAGCGTCTTTTAATTTCATGGCTGCAATCAGCATCCGCAGTGATTTTGGAGCCCAAAAATATAAAGTCTGACACTGTTTCCACTGTTTTTCCATCTATTTCCCATGAAGTGATGGGACCAGATGCCTAGCCTGTGCTTATTTACATGGCAGCTTTTCTAAGAGACTATGCAAATTCCAAGAGATTATGAGAAAGCCACAGGGCCATCAGATGCTTGAAGATGGCACAATGTCTCTTCAGCTACCTTTTATATCAGTCAAAGCTAGTCACAAAGTAGTCTACATTCAGAACATGGAGAGATTGATTCCACCATTAATCAGAAGAGTAGATAGGGGCGTGGATACCTGGATAACTGAAGAATTTGGATCATGTTGAAAACTACCATATTGGATAGCAAATCACCTTAAAAGATATAACTTCCAAAATTTTAGTCTTCAGCAAAATTAGGAGGCAATCTAACTTTAATGCATTACTTTAAAAATTTTGAGGAAAGATCATTGTAAGAAATTGGCTGAAATATTTGCGTCATTCCTATTCCAGCACAAATTCTGACAGATTCTATTCCCATTTACATTTAATGCTCTCAAATATTATGAGTGTTTAGATCTTTTGAAAAGTAGACATTGCAGAATTTATCTAGACATATTGAGTAGAGAGAATAGTGTACAAATTATTCAAGCAAAAGTGAGCTATTAATGCTAGGTGAAGTGAAAGTTGCTCAGTTATTTCCGACTCTTTGTGACCCCATTGACCATATGGCCCATGGAATTCTCCAGGCCAGAACACTGGAAGACCTGGAATTTCTGTTTTTCAATATTTATTCATTTGACTACACCAGATCTTAGTTGCAGCACATAGAATCTTTTAGTTACAGCACAAGGAATCTAGTTCCCTGACCAGGGATCAAAGCCAGGGTCCCTAAATTGGGAGTGCAGGCTCTTAGCCCCTGGACCACCAGGAAAGTCCCAAGATCAGGTATTCCTAATGTGCCAGATTGAATACGTCTGGATGCTAGTGACTACCTTCTTCTTGTATGTTGAATATAGTCATATAGGCAACTGGTTTTCAACTCTTAGGGCAACTCCAAGTACTGTTATTTTTAAAGCTAGGAGTTTAGTTGAGAGGGTTTCCCTTGTGGCTCAGCTGGTAAAGAATCTGCAGGCAATGAGGGATATCTGGCTTCTATCCCTGGAAGATCCGCTGGAGAAGGGAAAGGCTACCTGCTCCAGTATTCTGGCCTGGAGAATTCTATGGACTAGTCCATGGGGTCACAAAGAATCGGACATGACTGAGCAACTTACACTTTCTTTAGTTGAGAAGGATACAGACATTTTTTTCAGGAAAAAAAAAAAAGAATGGATGATGTTTTTGATGTCTTCATAGTCAGAATATGCTGGGAGCCAGCGAGGGAAATCCTACCCATGGCAAAGGTCAATTGGGGAAGAGGCTTGACAGGCAAAGGCTAACCAGGAGTCGAGGAACCCCCTGGACTTACCTGAGCATCTACCCCAAAGAAAACCGGAGTCTGACTGCCTTAATATCTTACGCTTCTTACCAAGTCCTCTAATACTTACAGGGGCTTCCCCCCAACCACCTTTCTCTGAAAACATTAATTCAGAGCTGTAGTTAAAAAGTTCTCCTCAGCTTAATAGGAGTGTTCCAATCCAAGCCCCTCTGATAGCTTTCTAACTTGCATGACAAGTTTGTCCGGGCTCTTACAACTGAGTGTGACTGTTTACAGCCTCCCAGCCATGCAAGGACAGAAAGCCTAATATTCTAAAATACAGGAATTTGTTGAAGAAGTTAAAATCATTAGAATAGTAATAAAAAAGATTTCATTGTTGAATCAATGCTTGCTGCAAAGTTTCCTCTATCTATTGTATCCTTGGAAATATATTAATCACATACAGAGAAAATAAGTAGTAGCCTTTTATTTAACCACATCAGATCTTAAGTTAATAAATTCCTTTCTTAAAGCTCACTACACCCTTGCCTTATAGGAATGTAACTTTGTCATGTGTCTAGCACCTGACTTTAGGAAAATCACCTTAAAAGAATATAAGACTTTTTCTAGCTAACTAACCTTTGTTAGGAGAGAGGGCCATAAACTGTTAGCAGGCCTCCTGGCCAGAAGATGATGTAAACCACCTAAAACTTTTGTATATCACGAGACATACAAAAATGAGCCCTGATCCTGATAAGGGTCAAGACTGCTGACCCCGCGTGATTTTGGTGTGACTCTATACTTCTCTTTCTCTATTTTTTATGTGCACAACTTAGGGTATAAAAGCAGCACTGGAAAATAAAGTTTTGGGCCTTGCTCACTGAAGCTTGGTCTCCCCGTGTCGTTCTTTATCTTTTTCCGTCCTTTTCTCTATTCTCCTTTTTCTGGTTGAGATCCTTGGAGCGCTGGGCCCTCTGAGTTTACTTATCTGTCTGGGTTTCTAAGACCCACTCGAGGGGGTGCCCTGGTGGGGTACCTCCAGTGATTCGAGAGGGCGCCTGCGGCCTACGTAAACAGAGCAAACCCCGTGCTGGGGTTTTATTGGTTTCCTGTGTAAACCAAGGAATCATCAGCCCCTGTCTCTCTCTCTCTAACGCCGATGCCGTTCATCCCGAGGATACCCTGGGCCATATCGAGGTTGGTCCCTGATAAGAATAATAGTTTGAAATGCATGTTAGGCAGGTACTTACCATGCTTCCTTTTTGTATGGAAAATTTTCTGAGATCTGGTCTACTATTTTTAAGTCTCTGGTGGACTCTATCACTGGAGAAGGAAATGGAAACCCACTCCAGTATTCTTGCCTGGGAAACCCCATGGACTGAGGATCTTGGTGGACTAGAGTCCATGGGGTTGCAAAAGAATTGGACACAACTGAGTGACTCAACAACAATCATAGCTGGTTATGTTGCCACATTGGAGCTCTTTTGAAAACACGCTGGGAATATAGGTCATGTCTTATCAACTTTCATTCATGCCAAGTAACCTGTATATACAATATGCAAAAATATCCAAATATGCAAACACAGCATGTATTCAATTAAAAAAATCATTGTTGTATCACTGACTCAGTATTGCACTCTGACCTTGTTTCTCAGGCTTTAGTCTCCTGGTAAAACTCCTATGTTGAAATATGTCTCCTAAAACTCTGTCTCTTCTGTTATCCAAACCAGGGTACATAATACCTATTTTATAAAAGTATCTCTCTTAAGGACTTGAAATTTTTCCTCTGAAACCTTCTATTATACTTACTGTTTTCTATCTTATACAATTTCCACTTTTTGAAGTGCCTACTATAATCACTGAATTTTCATTCCTTGAAGGATGAACACTATGTCTTAACTGCTATTTGTACTTTTTGTAAGAGGAAGGTATGTTATTATTGTGAGCCTAGTCTACCATAGGTATTAAAAAAGGAGGATGAAGTTAACAATTACTAGGATAACGCAAGTATGCCACATGATATTTGTCTTTTAACCTTTGTAATCAGATTATTTTGTCTAAAATTTTAGGTGAAAAAGATTTGAAAGATTGCTAACATTTTTTCCAGTAAGTAAGAGAGAAAGTCAAGTTTAGTACAGTTAAGCAAAATACCATGTACTTTTTATTTTACGTATTAACACTTCATTGGAGAAGACTCTTGAGAGTCCCTTGTACTGCAAGGAGATCCAACCAGTCCATTCTAAAGGAGATCAATCCTGGGTGTTCATTGGAAAGACTGATGCTAAAGCTGAAACTCCAATACTTTGGCCACCTCATGCAATGAGTTGACTTAATGGAAAAGACTCTGATGCTGGGAAAGGTTGGGGGCGGGAGGAGAAGGGGACGACGGAGAATGAGATGGCTGGATGGCATCACCAACTCTGTGGACATGAGTTTGAGTGAACTCCGGGAGTTGGTGATGGACAGGGAGGCCTGGTGTGCTGTGATTCATGGGGTCGTGGAGAGTCAGACACGACTGAGCGACTAAACTGAACTGATGACATGTTAGGGAAAGGTCTCATGGTGGATAAAAAGCCACAGAGAATTTTTATTTTAGATAAATTTTTTTCAGACAGTGTTCTCAACTCAGAAAAGCCTGATTATCAATCCCACCTCACCACTTGAGGAATAATGAGTGAACAAATAATAAAGTTAATCCAGTCTACATCTTTATTCAAGACTTGACAAAACAGAAGACAGAGATTCTTGACTTTCCTTATAATATGCAAATAAGGACCAATATACACATCAGCATCTGGAATCCTAATTCTGACTCCCACAAATTTTCCATTCCTCTACAATAGGCTCTGATCTATGTTCAAGGTGTCAAAACTAAGATATTCACTTTATATATGATCATGCTTCCAGTTAAACACAGATTGCAGTGGCTCAGATGGTAAAGAAACTACCTACAACTAAGGAGACCTGGGTTTGATTTCTGGGGTGAGCAGATACTCTGTAGAAGGCAATGGCAACCCACTCCAGTATTCTTGCCTGGAGAAATCCCAAGGACAGAGGAGCCTGGCGGCTGCAGTCCATAGGGTTGCTAAGAGTCAGATACGACTGAGCTTCTTCACTTTCACTTTTCACTTTCATGCATTGGAGAAGGAAATGGCAACCCACTCCAGTGTTCTTGCCCAGACAGTCCCCGGGATGGGGAAGCCTGTTGGTCGCACAGAGTCAGACATGACTGAAGCGACTTAGCAGCAGCAGCAGAGAGTTTAAATCTGTGGACAAGTGGCCAGTGAAAGTGCACACAAGACAAAGCCTTACCAGAAAGCAGCAACAAGACAAGATGAGAAAGGATTTAGGAAAGTTTTCTCGCCCAGGAAGAATAAGTTACTCTACTAAAGTTTATAGCTTAGAAATGTCCATAAGTATACGATACTTAGTATGTCCCTGTACAGGACAAAGATCAAACACTTGAGGAGGTAGTACACTGAGAAGACATTTCATGAGAAAATGCTAACAGCAGAGAATTATATTTCTCTAATTGGTGACGATACCTCTGAGATGCTACCATACCAGGAACTTTCTCTGTCATTTCTGGTAAGGTTCTCTCTAGTCCCATAGCTCAAGAAACAGATTTCAGATGATTCAGCATGAAGATGTCAGATCATATGCAAAACTGAAATACTTAAGACCCCTATCTCTTTCTAAATTCATAAATTTGAGTGTTGAAGACAAACTCAGAAGACAATCTATCACAAAGCCAGATATTCTAACTATAGCTAATTTGTCTAAGCTACTACAAAATTAGTTTTAAACTAATGTATTCCATGTAATGGTTCTTGTGACCCAAATGTTATTTTTAAGTTCTTTCTTCCTTTTCTTTTTCTTTTTGAATTTAGGAAATAAGACAGCTAGTTATCGCCTGTATATTTTTTCTTCTCTCTTTTGTTATAAGTTTTACTCTTAAGTCTGCTTTATAACCTTAATAAAATATAGAGCCTTTTAGTCTTTCTTCACTGGTGTTTGTTTAAACTCTGCTTATTTTTTTATTTAAATAATTCTTTTTTTTTTTCCCCTTGACTGCTTCCCTGGTGGCTCAGAGGTTAAAGCATCTGCCTGCAATGCGGGAGACCTGGGTTTGATCCCTGGGTTGGGAAGATCCCCTGGAGAAGGAAATGGCAACCCACTCCAGTATTCGTGCCGGGAGAATACCATGGATGGAGGATCCTGTGGGCTACAGTCCACAGGGTCGCAAAGAGTTGGACACTACTGAGCGACTTCACTCACTCACTCCTTTAAGAATTTGTAGAACAAAACAATGCACCTCCCCAAATGCTCAGAGCTCTTCTAACCCTCCATTGCAGGCACTTGTTAGTGCTCACTCAGTTGTGTCTGACTCTGTTGTGACTCCCATGGACTGTAGCTGACCGGGCTCCTTTGTTCATGGAATTTATTCCAGGAAGGAACACTGGACCTGATTGCATTTCCTACTCCAGGGAACTATCCTGACCCAAAGATCAAACCGTCTCCTGCATCTCCTGCACTGGCATCCAGATTCTTTACCACTGCTCCACCTGGGAAGCCCTATTGTTTCAGTCAGTTCAGTTCAGTCCCTCAGTCGTGTCTGACTCTGCAACTCCATGGACTGCAGCACAGCAAGCCAGGCTTCTCTGTCCATCACCAACTCGGGAGCTTCCTCAAACTCAAGTCCATCAAATTGGTGATGCCATCCAACCACCTCATCCTCTGTCATCCCCTTCTCCTCCTGCCTTAAATCTTTCCCAGCATCAGGATCTATTCCAGTGAGTCAGCACTTTGCATCAGGTGGCCAGAGCACTGGAGCTTCAGCTTCAGCATCAGTCCTCCAATGAATATTCAGGACTGGTTTTCTTTAGGATTGACTGGTTGGATCTCCTTGTAGTCCAAGGGACTCTCAAGAGTCTTCTCCAACACCACAGTTCAAAAGCATCAATTCTTCGGTGCTCATCTTTCTTTATGGTCCAACTCTCATATCCATACATGATGGTGGAGAAAACAATACCTTTTGTTTTTCTAAATAGCCTCTTGACTAAAGTGAAAGAGGAAAGTGAAAAAGTTGGCTTAAAACTCAATATTCAGAAAACTGTGATCATGACATTTGGTCCCATTACTTCATGGCAAATAGATGAGGAAACAATGGAAACCATGACAGACTTTATTTTCTTGGGCTCCAAAATCACTGCAGATGGTGACTGCAGCCATGAAATTAAAAGACCCTTGCTCCTTGGAAGAAAAGCTATGACCACCCTAGACAGCATGTTAAAAAGCAGAGGCATTACTTTGCCCTATTGTTTATAGGGCTATAATTCAGGGGTTCAGCTGATCCAGCTGTAATACAAAGCTCTGGAGACAGAGTGCATGTCCTCTTCCTTTATGGTTCAGATTGGTAGCTTTTACGATGACTCGGTATTACACAAGGACTCTCTAAGTCTAAACGGTAAATTTCCCCTTCACACTTTTTTTTTCTACATACCCTACAGGGAGAATAATATTAATTTTTCATTAGAATCTTTTCAAATTTTATTTTTAATTGCAGGGGATGTATAATATATCCCCTCCCTCTTGAGCCTCCTCCCTCCCTCCCATGGCACCTCCTAGGTCATCATAGAGCATCAGGCTGAGCTCCTGAGTTACACAGCAGCTTCCCACAAGCTGTCTGTTGTACATACCTGCTGATGGGTGAACGCAGGATCTCTCTTGTTTGGGAGTGGTGGATATATTCTTATATCTACAGTCACAACCCTTGGGGCATAAACCCTAGAGACTGTCTGTTGCCTCATTCTCTTAAAGCCTTGAAATAATTAAAATTAATCACAATTCTCTGATGTAATTCTTTCTTGTGTTCTAGAAAACCTGGAGCAGTGTTAGGGGCATTTCACATGAACATTTGTAGGTTAAAATCACTTCTCTCAGATGCTTCATTACTTTGATACATTTTTACAATTTAAAAAACTATGTAACTACAGAAGTCATCATTATGAAATATTAATTGAATGATACAGTATGCCAGGCATAATCTTGTTTCTCCATACTTTTAGTCTAACATATGGGAGAAGTATGATGATCCTTTTATATCACCATGATTCATTGAGAGTTAAAACAGAAATATTTACAAAGTTAAATATTAAGTTTGGAAAATGATATGATCCCTTTAAAATAAATGTTTTGTTCGCTTGCACCATCACATCCATTCCATTAATTACTTTTGCTTATTGAATTATTGAAATAACACACACTCGTGGAAAAAAGCATGAACTATAGAATGTAAATAAGGAACATGAAAACACTAGATATAATTGATACTAACTGCATTTCTAATCTCACATTCAAGTTTAGTAAACATGACCAACATGACCTGATGTAAAATATAAATGTGAGTATCTCCAGTGGTTCAGCGTGGGCATCATTTATCCCCTGACATGATGTGCTGAGAAACTTCACCTTTGTGATATTCTTTCCCCAAAACCTCTACTCCAGTCTTAACATGAGAAAATTATTAGGCAAAGCCATATTTGCAAGCATTCTACAGGATACCTCATCAGCACTCCTTAACATTATTGAAGCCAAAAATTAAAATAAAATAAAATAATAATCAAAACCTGTCACAGGACAGGTCATACATTTGGGAGACATGATGACAATACAGTATGGTACCTGGATTGGGTCCAAGAAAATAAAGAGAATTAATGGGAAAAAGCTGATGGAATCCAAGTAAAATTTAGATTTAATTATCATATTGTACTAATATTTCTTTTTTATTTTTATTTTATTGTGGTAAGAACATTTCACATAAGGCCTACTTGATTGATATTTTAGGTGTAAAATACAGTTTTGTTGACTACAGATGTGATTTTTGTGCAATGCATCTTTAGGACTCATTTATCTAACTTAACCTAAATTTTATGCCCTTTGATTTGTAACTTCCCATTGCTCCCTCCTCTTGCCTGTGACATCTATCACTCCACTTTATGACCCCATGATCATATAAGTGGAGTCATACAGTATTTGTCTTTCTGTGACTGATATATTTCACTAAGCCTACTGTCATCTGTTTGGTAACATTGCAAAATTTCCATCTTTTTAAAAGGGTGAATTGTATGCCATTTTATCTACATGCCACTTTATTCATTTTTTGGTCCATTTAGGTTATTTCCACATCTTGGCTATTGTGAATAGTTCTACAATGAACACAAGAATCCGAATATCTCTTTGGAATCATGATTTTAATTCTTTTGGATAAATATTCAGAAGCAGGATTATGGGATCATATATTTAATTTTTACATTATGAAAAGCTACCATACTATTTCACAGCATCTCCATGATTTTACTCGAGAAGGAAATGGCAACCCACTCCAGTATTCTTGCCTGGAGAATCCTAGGGACGGGGGAGCCTGGTGGGCTGCTGTCTATGGGGTCGCACAGAGTCGGACATGACTGAAGCGACTTAGCAGCAGCAGCAGTAGCGTGATTTTACATACCAGGGGCGGGAGGAGAAGGGGACGACAGAGAGTGAGATGGCTGGATGGCATCACTGACTCGGTGGACATGAGTTTGAGTGAACTCCGGGAGTTGGTGATGGACAGGGAGACCTGGCGTGCTGTGATTCATGGGGTCCCAAAGAGTCGGACACGACTGAACTGAACTGAACTGAACTAACAGTATAAAAGGGTTCCAGTTTTCCATATGCTTACCAACAGTCACTTATTTTTAGTTTTGTTTTTTGATGATTGTCATCCTGACAAGTGTGATTTGATCTCATTGTGGTTTTGATTTTCCTCTTCCTGATACTTAGTGACACTGAATACGTTTTTCTCATTTTAATATACTTACTGGCCATTTGCCTATCAGAAAAAAATATAAATTTTGTGTTTAGATAACTTTTTAACTGGGCTATTAGTTTTTATTTTTGTTGTTGTGTTGTTGTGCTTGTTTTTGATATTGAGTTGTATGAGTTTTGTATATATGTATTGGAGATTAATATTTTAATATATAGATTACAAATATTTTTCTAATTCTGTTGCTTCTTCATTCTGTTTGTTTCCTTTCCTGTGTAGAAACTTTTAATGAATGTGTGATAGTGATCAGCAATTGTGTTGGATATTAATTGTGCAAATAATTCCGAAAGCTATCATGATCAACACATCCCAGTTCACTTAGTAGCTGTCCTTGTTTTAGTAGAGTCATGCATATCAGGTATTCTCTTAATCATATTTCTTTATAATGGATATCTTTCTCAAATTAACATTTCTGATAAGGTCACTGTTCTTTCTATAGGCCTAGAACCAGATGTGCAGAGTTGCTTGTATCGTGTCCAACTCTTGCGACCCCATGGACTGTATCCCACCAGACTCCTCTGTCCATGGGATTTTTCGAACAAAAATATTGGAGTGAATTTCCATTTCCCTCTCCATAGAAAGAGATAGTTTTAGATATATCAGCACTAAAGGCTCGAGATCCCATATAACAGAATGAACCTTTGATGGTTTTATATGTTCAGATATCTAAGGATATTTCAGAATCAGTCAGAAGGCAATCTTTTCAAGTCAATTCTCACTATTATACAACTCTTTATTAGTGATCTTTTTCAGGGTTTTTCAACCATGGCACTATTGATATTTTAGCCTGGATTATTCTTTTTATGGGGAAGTATCCTGTGCATGGTACCATGTATAGCAGCTTCTCTGGCCTCTATCCACCAGATGATAGTACCTTCACCCTTGGTCCCTCCATTGTGACACCAAAAATGTCTCTAGATATTGTCTACTGTCCCCTTGGGAGGTGAGGGGAAGTGAATAAACCACCGGCCATCCTTTACTCGGTTCTGGTAGGTTTTTATGTTTTACTGTCTAACTTATATGCAATTAAATATCTAATTCCTTATCTCCCCAATACTATTACGTAAGCAATATGTATTATCATCAACCCTGGGAAGCACAGTGTCTAAAATCTTTATCCTTACAATTTCTTCCCATTGTTTTTGTCTGTGGTCTTGTGAGTCAGTACATGTTTTTTCCATGCTTTAAAATCTTAGTTAGAGGTGACCTTACCCAAAGGAGATCAGTCCTGGGTGATCATTGGAAGGACTGATATTGAAGCTGAAACTCCAATACTTTGGCTACCTGATGCAAAGAGCTGACTCGTTTGAAAAGACCCTGATGTTGGGAAAGATTGAGGGCAGGAGGAGAAAGGGATAGCAGAGGATGAGATGGTTGGATGGCATCACAGACTCAATGGACATGAGTTTGGGTGGACTCCAGGAGTTGGTAATGGACAGGAAGGCCTGGTGTGCTGCAGTTCATGGGGTCGCAAAGAGTTGGACACGGCTGAGTGACTGAACTGAACTTATTGATACTATTTCTCCAGAAGTTTAGTTTTAATTCCTTTAAATTCAGTTTGGGTTAAATACCTGCCTATTCTCCCTTGCACAGTTCTACCCCGAATTGGCAGAAGCAGAGAGACATGCACCAAAGAGTCTCTGGGCCCCTGTGTCCTCACACTCCCAGGAAACCCTTGTTCAGGACACTGCTATGAAGGAGTTCAGCTAAGCCAGGCCCTTCTACATATCTTTCAGGAAAGTATGCACTTCCTGTTCCTGATATGTAATGCTTGCTGTGACTCAAAATTCCCCCAAGTGATTTGTCTCATGAAGAAATAACTGAAGCTAAGGTATTTATTAGATACCCTACATGGGACTGTGGGAAAGGCCGCTGCCTTCAGCCTCCAGACTTGTTGACTTACTGGGAAGGCTGAGACCCTTATGTCTCCTCCATTCCCTGTGGCACAAGGCCCTAGGGAGAACCCCTTGTCTTCTTCTTCAGAGGCTCAGAACAAGCAATTAAAGCTAATTATTGTTTTCTGATATAATTTATATTTCTTAAAAACATGAAGAAAAACAACAGCAAATTTAGAAACATTTTATGTGAAAGTAAATTAAAAATTTGAGTGTCCTCTTCTCACCAAGCCCCATCATCATTCCCAGAGACTCCAAAACTGTTGGATAATGACATCATAGCAAAAGTTATCTAGATTTCACAGCAAACATTTCTCTTTTTAAGTACATTGCTTTATGCTTTTAATTTCTTTTAGATTTACTAAGGTATAATTGACAAATAGAATTTATATATATGTAAGGTGGGAGACACCCCACTCCAGTACTCTTGCCTGGAAAATCCCATGGATGGAGGAGCCTGGTAGGCTGCAATCCATGGGGTCGTGAAGAGTCGGATACGACTGAGCGCCTTCACTTTCCCTTTTCACTTTCATGCATTGGAGAAGGAAATGGCAACCCACTCCCGTGTTCTTGCCTGGAGAATCCCAGGGACGGGGGAGCCTGGTGGGCTTCCGTCTATGGGGTTGCACAGACTGAAGCGACTTAGCAGCAGCAGCAGCAAGGTGTAAATTTTATGTTTATATATATATATATATATAGTAGAGTTTCATATTTATACTATGCAGCTTTTTGAAGAATTGTTAAGGACTTTATTAATGACCATGAAAAGTGGCAAGTGACAAATGCTAAGCCAGATTGCACAGATAAATATTATATATGTAAATAAATTTAATCATATATCCAATCATTACAACATCAATGAAACATAACTATTTTATAACAGTTTTTTTACAAAGAAAAAGCAATGGAGACTCTTGTTCTGGGTTGCATTGGAGAAGGAAGGTG
The DNA here is from genome assembly GCF_049115385.1 of Moschus berezovskii. Taxonomy (NCBI): domain Eukaryota; kingdom Metazoa; phylum Chordata; class Mammalia; order Artiodactyla; family Moschidae; genus Moschus; species Moschus berezovskii. The sequence continues at coordinate 83,888,529 of NC_142475.1, forward strand.
GGATTTTTTAAGGAAAAGATAAGGCATGTGATCCATGGAAAATGCCAACAGAGGATAAGAACATGCTCATTTCCTCTCCCTCCTGCTCCTTGGTAATTTTAAATGCTGTAGAGGCATGAGTTGCTCTATCCTGGATGAAAGAGGCTCTGGACTAAAACTCAGAATGTCATTTGTGCTAGGGATAAGAAACCTGCTATGGAGAGACTCCTCTGCTCCTCTCGTGTCTGCTTCAGAGCTTGGTCTCACGTTTCTGTTCTTCCACGAACAGTTCTGGGACTCCACTGGTGGCTCAGCAGGGAAGAATTTGCCTGCAATGCAGAGGACATGAAGACACATGTCCAATCTCTGGGCCAGGAAAATCCCCTGGAAGAAGAAATGACAACCAGGTTCAGTATTTTTGCCTGGGGAATTCCATGATCAAAGGGGCTTGGAGAGCTACAGTCCATGGAGTCTTTAAAGGGTCGGACACAAATGAGAGACTAAACAAACAAACAAACAGTCCTGAGGACCCCTCACTACCACTCTAAGCCTCTGAATGGCTATCAGGAGAATCTCCCCAAGCATTCTTCCCAATTTGTTCACACTCACTTTCTTCTTACACAACAATAGGGTCTGAAATGCAGTACTTGGATGCAATCTCAAAAACGACAGAATGATCTCTGTTTCCAAGGCAAACCATTCAATATTACAGTAATCCAAGCCTATGCCCCAACCAGTAACGCTGAAGAAGCCAAAGTTTAATGGTTCTATGAAGACCTACAAGACTTTTTAGAACACCCAAAAAAGATGTCCTTATCATTATAGGGGACTGAAATGCAAAAGTAGGAAGTCAAGAAACACCTGGAGTAACAGGCAAATTTGGCCTTAGAGCACGGAATGAAGCAGGGCAAAGGCTAATAGAGTTTTGCCAAGAGAACACACTGGTCATAGCAAACACACTCTTTCAACAACACAAGAGAAGACTCTACATATGGACATCACCAGATGGTCAATACCGAAATCAGATTGATTATATTCTTTGCAGCCAAAGATGGAGAAGCTCTATACAGTCAGCAAAAACAAGACCAGGAGCTGACTGTGGCTCAGATCATGAACTCATTATTGCCAAATTCAGACTTAAATTGAAGAAAGTAGGGAAAACCACTAGACCATTCATATATGACCTAAATCAAATCCCTTATGATTATACAGTGGAAGTGAGAAATATATTTAAGGGACTAGATCTGATAGATAGAGTGCCTGATGAACTCTGGATGGAGGTTCGTGACATTGTACAGGAGACAGGGACCAAGACCATCCCCATGGAAAAGAAATGCAAAAAAGCAAAATGGCTGTCTGAGGAGGCCTTACAAATAGCTGTGAAAAGAAGAGAAGTGAAAAGCAAAGAAGAAAAGGAAAGACATAAGCATCTGAATGCAGAGTTACAAAGAATAGCAAGGAGAGATAAGAAAGCCTTCCAAGGTGATCAATGCAAAGAAATAGAGGAAAACAACAGAATAGGAAAGACTAGAGATCTCTTCAAGAAAATTGGAGATTCCAAGGGAACATTTCATGCAAAGATGGGCTGGATAAAGGACAGAAACGGTATGGACCTAACATAAGCAGAAGATATTAAGAAGAGGTGGCAAGAATACACAGAAGAACTGTACAAAAAAGAACTTCATGACCAAGATAATCACAATGGTGTGATCACTGACCTAGAGCCAGACATCTTGGAATGTGAAGTCAAGTGGGCCTTAGAAAGCATCTCTACGAACAAAGCTAGTGGAGGTGATGGAATTCCAGTTGAGCTATTTCATATCCTGAAAGATGATGCTGTGAAAGTGCTGCACTCAATATGCCAGAAAATTTGGAAAACTCAGCAGTGGCCACAGGACTGGAAAAGGTCACTCTTCATTCCAATCCCAAATAAAGGCAATGCCAAAGAATGCTCAAACTACCGCACAGTTGCACTCATCTCACATGCTAGTAAAATCATGCTCAAAATTCTCCAAGCCAGGCTTCAGCAATACGTGAACCGTGAACTTCCAGATGTTCAAGCTGGTTTTAGAAAAGGCAGAGGAACCAGAGATTGCCAACATCCGCTGGATCATGGAAAAGGCAAGAGAGTTCCAGAAAAACATCTATTTCTGCTTCATTGACTATGCCAAGGCCTTTGACTGTGTGGATCACAATAAACTGTGGAACACTGTGAAAGAGATGGAAATACCAGACCACCTGACCTGCCTCTTGAGAAGCCTATATGCAGATCAGGAAGCAACAGTTAGAACTGGACATGGAACAACAGACTGGTTCCAAATAGGAAAAGGAGTACGTCAAAGTTGTATATTGTCACCCTGCTTATTTAACTTATATGCAGAGTACATCATGAGGAACGCTGGGCTGGAAGAAGCAGAAGCTGGAATCAAGATTGCTGGGAGAAATATCAATAACCTCAGATATGCAGACGACACCACCCTTATGACAGAAAGTGAAGAGGAACTAAAATGCCTCTTGATGAAAGTGAAAGAGGAGAGTGAAAAAGTTGGCTTGAAGCTCAACATTCAGAAAACTAAGATCATGGCATCTGATCCCATTGTTTTATGGGAAATAGATGGAAAAACAGTGGTAACAGTGTCAGACTTTATTTTTTGGGACTCCAAAAATCACTGCAGATGCTGATTGCAGCCATGAAATTAAAAGACGCTTACTCCTTGGAAGGAAAGTTATGACCAACCTAGATAGCATATTAAAAAGCAGAGACAATACTTTGCCAACAAAGGTCCGTCTAGTCAAGGCTATGGTTTTTCCAGTGGTCATGTATGGGTATGAGAGTTGGACTGTGAAGAAATATGATTGCCAAAGAATTGATGCTTTTGAACTGTGGTGTTGGAGAAGACTCTTGAGTCCCTCGGACTGCAAGGAGATCCAACCAGTCCAATCTAAAGGAAGTCAGTCCTGGGTGTTCATTGGAAGGACTGATGCTAAAGCTGAAACTCCAATACTTTGGCCACTTCATGTGAAGAGTTGACTCACTGGAAAAGACTCTGATGCTGGGAGGGATTGGGGGCAGGAGGAGAAGGGGACGACAGAGAATGAGATGGCTGGATGGCATCACCGACTCGATGGACATGAGTTTGAGTGAACTCCGGGAGTTGGTGATGGACAGGGAGTCCTGGCGTGCTGTGATTCATGCGGTCGCAAAGAGTCAGATGCGACTGAGCAAGTGAAGTGACTGAACTGAATAGCTATTACAATATATTGGTTTTGCATATTAAACTGTTATCATTTCTCTTTGAGATTGTTCCTCCAAAACGTTAAAAAACTTTCGTAGAAGAGTGTCTTTAACATGGCATTTCTTAAAACACCGTCTAAGAGAGAACATTTTTAGGTGTTAGTTCTAGAAGGTTTGTAGGTCTTCACAGAACTGTTCAATTTCAGCTTCTTCAGCATTATTGGTCGGGGCATAGGCTTGGATTACCATGATATTGAATGGCTTGTCTTGAAAACGAACAGAGATCATTCTGTTGTTTTTGAGACTGAATCCAAGTACTGCATTCCGGACTCTTTTGTTGACTATGATGACTACTCCATTTATTCTAAGGGATTCCTGCCCATAGTAGTAGATAAAATGGTCATCTGAATTAAATTCACCCATTCCAATCCATCTGAGTTTGCTGATTCCTAGAATGTCAATGTTCACTCTTGTCATCTTCTGTTTGACCACTTCCACCTTGCCTTGATTCATGGACCTAACATTCCAGATTCCTAAGCAATATTGCTCTTTACAGCATCGAACCTTGCTTCTATCACCAGTCCCAACCACAACTGGGTGTTGTTTTTGCTTTGGCTCCATCCTTTCATTCTTTCTGGAGTTATTTCTCCACTGATCTCCAGTAGCATATTGGGCACCTACCAACCTGGGGAGTTCATCTTTCAGTGTCCTATCTTTTTGCCTTTTCATCCTGTTCATGGGGTTTTCAAGGCAAGAATACTGAAGTGGTTTGCCACTCCCTTCTCCAGTGGACCACATTCTGTCATGTCTGGACATGGAACAACAGACTAGTTCCAAATAGGAAAAGGGGTACCTCAAGGTTGTATATTGTTACCCTGCTTATTTAACTTATATGCAGAGTAAAGGTCCGTCTAGTCAAGGCTGTGGTCATGTATGGATGTTAGAGTTGGACTATAAAGAAAGCTGAACACAGAAGAATTGATGCTTTTGAACTGTGGTGTTGGAGAAGACTCTTGAGAGTCCCTTGGACGCAAGGAGATCCAACCAGTCCATCCTAAAGGAAATCAGTCCTGAATATTCATTGGAAGGACTGATGTTGAAGCTGAAACTCCAATACTTTGGCCAACTGATGCAAAGAGCTGACTCAAGTGAAAAGACCCCGATGCTGGGAAAGATTGAGGGCAGGAGGAGAAGGGGATTACAGAGGATGAGATGGTTGGATGGCATCACCGACTCAATGGCCATGGGTTTGGGTGGACTCTGGAAGTTGGTGATGGACGGGGAGGCCTGGTGTGCTGCTGTTCATGGGATCCCAAAGAATCAGACACGACTGAGCGACTGAACTGAACTGAGCTAAGTACAGATGCTTAAAAATAAATCAGTACCACTGCTCTCCAATTCCCCTCAAATCAGAGTATCATCCAACAACCAACCTATTGGATAGACATTTCTTTCTTTGTTTCTGAAGATGGTTTGTGCAAAATGATACAGACTCTATGTTTTTATTTGTTTCTGTTTCTGGGAGGCGTATTCCTTAAGTTTCTGAAACCAATCATTGATCTCTGTAGGCTCTCAACAGGATATCAAGAAAGCAACATCATCTTGGGACTCAAATAATTAATGAGTTTTATGAGATAAAAGAGGGGTGAAACTCTCCCAAGTCGGTACATGTTATTATCAATACAATCAAACATGATTCACTCCAGGGGTCTTGATGAACTGCAGACCACCGTAGGCTGCATTCTAACATTGCTCTGTTCACCAGGACTTACATTGTCATTATGCAATATAATAGGACTTCTAAACTTTGCCTGTCATATACAAAATCTTATTCCTTGAGGGCTTAGTGTCTGAAGTCACACCAGAGTTTTGCCAAATATCAGAGAAGGGTAAGAATATTGAGTTTCCTTTCCTGGGAAGAATAATAGCTGATCACACATACTTTGTATGTTCTGAATACAAGTATTAACACGTTTGATTTTTATTAAAATAAGTTAGGTAAGTACAGTTATATACCTTTACTAATAAGTTGACTGAGGCAAAGACAGCTGTCACTTGCACAAAATCATAAGTGGAATCCCTGATAGGATGAGCCTGAATGCTGCATTTGGGTTTCTGCCATCCACGTGACCCTGTGTGGAAGAGCAGAGCTCCTGCACAGTTCTTAATGACATCCCTCCTGTTCAGTGCAGAGATCATTTAATGGGTTTGCCTGAAGGACCTCTCCCAGGTCTGCTCCTTCTCTAACTATATGAATGATGTTTCCCTAAACCAACAGTATTCAAAGGACAGGCTGTGGTTTGTGTCTTTGGATATACAAAATGTTTCAAGAATTCCTTGAATATAATTAGTTACAGGTAATTGGTTTCCAAATTCTCGACAGTTAATATGGACTTCCTTAAATTGATCCATCTGATAAGTTCCTGAGTTTGAGGGATGTTTCTTTATCTTCTTTCTATCTGGCACTCTCACTATTCCTTTTCTGTCATTTTTTCAGAAACAAAGATTCCTCTTTTCCATTCAAGTGATACTCTGTGAACTATCTCTATTAGAAATGCAAAATTAATTTTCCAAAAAAAACACAAGAACACTGTGGAATATTACTTTCCAAGAAGCCTAAACTGTGCTTTAAGGGAGACTCTTCAAACTTATAATTTGACTTCTTATTTCTCTCTGACACAAAAATATAAATATATATATAATCATATATATATATTTATGTTCATAGAAAATTATGACATTAGATGTGTTTTAGCCAATACGGTGATGTTTTGAAATTGAATATTAATAGATTGTTATTAGTTTGAAATTCTTAATACACCCTAAACTTGTTTTCACAAAATGTATCATCTGAAGAGGGCTGTATATTGTCACCCTGCTTATTTAACTTATATGCAGAGTACATCATGAGAAACTCTGGGCTGGAGGAAGCACAAGCTGGAATCAAGATTGCCGGGAGAAATATCAGTAACCTCAGATATGCAGATGACACCACCTTTATGGCAGAAAGTGAAGAGGAACTAAAAATCCTCTTGATGAAAGTGAAAGAGGAGAGTGAAAAAGTTGGCTTAAAGCTCAACATTCTAAGCTCAACTCAACTAAGATCATGGCATCTGGTCCCATCACTTCATGGCAAATAGATGGGTAAAAAGTGAAAACAGTGTCAGACTTTATTTTTCTGGGTTCCAAAATCACTGCAGACAGTTATTGCAGCCATGAAATTAAAAGACGCTTACTCCTTGGAAGGAAACTTATGACCAACCTAAACAGCATATTAAAAAGCAGAGACATTACTTTGCCAACAAAGGTCCATCTAGTCAAGGCTATGGTTTTTCCAGTGGTCATGTATGGATGTGAGAGTTGGACTATAAAGAAAGCTGATCACCGAAGAATTGATGCTTTTGAACTGTTGGAGAAGACTCTTGAGAGTCCCTTGGACTGCAAGGAGCTCCATCCAGTCCATCCTAAAGGAGATTAGTCCTGGGTGTTCATTGGAAGGACTGATGTTTAAGCTGAAACTCCAATCCTTTGGCCACTGGATGTGAAGAGCTGACTCATTTGAAAAGACCCTGATGCCGGGAAAGATTGAGGGCAGGAGGAGTAGTGGACGACAGAGAAAGAGGTGGTTGGATGGCATCACCGACTCAATGGACATGGGTTTGGATGGACTCCGGGAGACCTGGCGTGCTGTGGTTCATGGGGTTGCAAAGACTCGGGCATGAATGAATGACTGAACTGAATTGAAGAAAGGAGTCTCATGACAAAAACACAAAACCAAAATCTATAAAGCGCATCATCGGCAGTGACCCTTTATATGTCCAGGAAACACTTCACAGGAAAACTGCTTTGCATATTTGTTTATCTTAGGCTTATAGACATGGCAGGTGTTTTAAATAATTGATTTAAATATAAAAATTTATTGACATTTATTTCATAGTCATTAGTCATAATTAAGTAATATAAATATGCAGTTCTATTTGATGAACTGTATTTAAACAACATAGTGAAAGTGAAAGTGAAGTCGCTCAGTCATGTCAGACTCTTTGCGACCCCATGGACTGTAGTCTACCAGGTTCCACCGTCCATGGGATTTTCCAGGCAAGAATACTGGAGTGGGTTGCCATTTCCTTCTCCAGGAGATCTTTCTGACCCTGGGATTGAACCCAGGTCTCCCCCCTTGTAGGCAGATGCTTTACCGTCTGAGCCACCAGGGAAGCTTCTATTTAAACCACATAAAACAACATTTTAGAAGAATATTAGAAAGGTGGAATGACATCAACAATATGTTCAATTGTCTAACTTTCAAATTTCATTGTTTTAATCAAATTTATTCTATGTGGAAGAATAGCAGTCATGTTTAGTTGCTATATAATAAGCAGTACTTAATACTAAGTACATAATGAGGATACATAATTACTCATTCATTGATTCATTCATGTTTAAACATGTTAATTACAAGCTTACCTAGAGATAAGTACTATTTTAGGTACTGCAGGAAGAAAGAAAGAATATTCCTTTGTCAAAAATTTATATTTAAGGGGAACAGTTTAATAGATTAATCTCTTAGCCATCTATAAAAACCTCATGTAAATATATCCTACACATCTTGGAAGGCTCTTTTCTCATTGTTAATGTAGACTGAAGACATCTTTGGACATTGGTTCAGTGAAATGAGGTTTTTGTGTCTATTAATTTTCGGAAGGCATCCTTTACGTCTTTATTCCTCAGGCTGTAGATCAGAGGGTTCAGCATGGGGTTGACCACTGTATAGAACACAGAGGCCACCTTGACGGTTTGTCGAGAGTTCTTGGAATTGGGAACACAGTAGAGAGAAAGGATGGTCCCGTGGAAGATGGTAATGGCAGTCAGGTGAGACGCACAGGTGGAGAAAGCTTTGCCACGTCCACTGGCAGAATGGATGTTTAGCACAGTGACAAAAATAATGACATAGGAAGTAAGGATGATCAGAAGTGTACTCACCTCATTGAAGGTGGCGAAGCCAAAGAGCAGCAGGTGGGGGATGTGTGTATTGGAGCTTGAGACAGCAATGAGAGCAGTGTATTCACAGAAAAAGTGGTTGATCACCTTATGTCCAGAAAAGTTTAATTGGAGGGCATAGCAACGGAGTACTAACGGGCCAAACATGCCCCAGAGATATGACCCAGCTACCAGCAGGGCACACAGCCTCTGTGACATGACCACTGTGTAAAGCAGAGGGTTACAGATGGCCACGAAGCGGTCATAGGCCATCACTGCCAGCAGGAAGGACTCAGTCACCACAGCAGTGCAGGACAGGAAGTACTGAGCATGCAGCTAGTGTAGAAGATGCTCTTATCGGCCATGACCAAGTTCTCGAGCAGCTTGGGAGTAACAATGGAAGAGTAACAAAAATCAAAAAAAGAAAGATGACTAAGGAAAAAGTACATGGGGGTGTGAAACTTATGGTTAATTTTGATGAATACCATCATGCCCAGATTTCCTACCACGGTGATAGTGTACATGATCAGAAACATGAGGAAGAGAGGAATCTGAAGCTCTGGGTAATCTGTGAAACCCAAGAGGGCAAACATTGTTTCCAGACTCAGATTTCTTGCAGTCATCACTGTGATGCCTTTGAAAAGAAAGGATGGGAGAAGGGAGTTTTTCTTGACAAAGAGCAGATTTACAGAAATAAGTGAAAACCATATTATGACTTTCTATGATGGACAAAATAAAATTAAAGGAATTATTAGTTCTAACTTTACTGTGGATGGATCTACCAATCCAACTGACTCTCTGAACTGTTTTTGCATATCCATTGCAGCTGGTATTTTCCTAAGGAATACTTAACACATTGAAGTGAGTACATTCACTCATCAGCTAGTAACATAGTATGCACATAACTGGTAGAATATATTTGCACATGAATGCATAAGTGAAAGAAAGTGTCTAAGAAAAATGTGAGATGCTTGCCTCAAAGAACAACACATATTGTTACTGTATTTTGAGTGCATACACAAATCAATTAAAGCCTTGAAGAGAATACGTTTATCTTAGAAGTATCAAGAAAAATAATAGAGACATCTAAGAAGAGAGCATAGCAATCCCATTTTAGCGTGTTTTGTTCAGTAAAGGATACTTCTCTCCTGGTACAGCTTCACTGATGAGGAGGACAATGACGTGTTTTGAATTCTAAGTGGAGTGTACACTTTATCAGGATTTATAGCTTATGGCTTCTGCTACAGACCTAGACATTGTATACATGTCTCTTAAGGGTCTCAAGATTTATCAGGTAAGAGTTCTCTCAGAATTAACTACTTCTCATTTTTGTAAAAGTTTATATACCAATTTAAACTACACATAATTAATTATGTATAAATGTCCGTTTCCCAGTAGCAAGTTTATTCTCTTTGTGAAATAGTTGTCAGTGATCTTGAAGGATGATTGTTAATTTCTTTCTTTAATTTTATTGGATCAGAGTTGGCTAGCATTTGCAATGATTTAACATAAAAGGAAAAGTAAAAGAAGACCTCAGCTACCATTTCAAGAAAATAACACTTTTACTGTATCACAAACAACTTCAAAAACTTACCTGCAACAGAGAAGCAGGTCCCACCATCCTGTTTCTCTGTGGGTTGAGTATAGCCAGGAGACCAAGACTCTTACATCTGAGTCTGTAGCCCTGGGGACTCAAACCCTGGAGGACCAATAGCAAAATTTTCTTCACAAGCATCAAAACAGATCATTAAGGCAAATGGCAAGTCTCATACCATTTTTAATGACTAGACATTTTTTGGAATTACACAAAAATGTGTGGCTTGAAATTGGCTGCTAGGCTTTGTTTCCATGTAATTAAAATGCCCCCTGGAATGAATAGCACTAAATTAGAGCTAAGGGAAAAGAGATATATATATATATAGTGATGTCTAGAATTGGAAGTTTACTCACATAGTTTTCTTTGCTATTTGGTTTGTCTGTTTCTTGAGTATATGTTTACTATCTATTCTTTCTTGGATTTACTTAACATTAACCAAAAAATTTGAAAGATTCAAATATAATTTTCCAACTTTTCTTCACACCTGATATGCCCAGTGTTGTAATTATTTTCCTAGAAAGCATCTTGTCAGAGATATACTTCATGTTTGAGTTATAATGAACAGGACACAAGTCAATTCACAGTCAGCTACGTCAGCAATAAGTGAACCGTGAACTTCGAGATGTTCAAGCTGGATTTAGAAAAGGCAGAGGAACAAGAGATCAAATTTCCAACATCTGTTGGATCATTGAAAGAGCAAGAGAGTTCCAGAAAAACATCTATTTCTGAGAAACCTGTATGTCGGTCAGGAAGTGACAGTTAAAACTGGACATGGAACAACAGATTGGTTCCAAATAGGAAAAGGAGTACGTCAAGGTTGTATATTGTCACCCTGAGTATTTAACTTATATGCAGAGAACATCATGAGAAATGCTGGGCTGGAAGAAGCACAAGCTGGAATCAAGATTGCTGGGAGAAATAACAATAACCTCAGATATGCAGATGACACCACCCTTATGTCAGAAAGTGAAGAGAAACTAAAAATCCTCTTGATGAAAGTGAAAGAGAAGAGTGAAAAATTGGCTTAAAGCTCAACACTCAGAAAACTAAGATCATGGCATCTGGTCCCATCACTTTATGGCAAATAGATGGGGAAACATTGGCTGACTTTATTTTTATGGGCTCTAAAATCACTGCAGATGGTGATTGCAGCCATGAAATTAAAAGACGCTTACTCCTTGGAAGGTAAGTTATGACCGAGTTAGACAGCATATTCAAAAGCAAAGACATTACTTTGCCAACAGAAGTCCATCTAGTCAAGGCTATGATTTTTCCACTGGTCATGTATGGATGTGAGAGTTGGACTGTGAAGAAAGCTGAGCGCCGAAGAATCGATGCTTTTAAACTGTGGTGTTGGAGAAGACTCTTGAGAGTCCCTTGGACTGCAAGGAGATCCAACCAGTCCATTCTAAAGATCAGTCCTGGGTGTTCATTGGAATGACTGATGCTGTGGCTGAAACTCCAATACTTTGACCACCTCATGCACAGAGTTGACTCATTTGAAAAGACCCTGATGCTGGGAGGGCTTGGGAGCAGGAGGAGAAGGGGATGACAGAGGATGAGATGGCTGGATGGCATCACCGACTCGATGCACATGAGTTTGGGTGAACTCCGGGAGTTGGTGATGGACAGGGAGGCCTTGCATGCTGCAATTCATGGGGTTGCAAAGAGTTGGACATGACTGAGCGACTGAACTGAAGTGGACTGAGTGTAACTGCATCCAGAATATCTAGATTGCTCTCCTCTAGTATAGTATAACTATAACCTATGACACTACCCTTGTAGGATTAAGAATAAGCTCCAGAGGCATCCATACCATGACTCCTTTTTCCCAATATTTTCCTAGAGAGAGGTCAGTCTAAGTAATACAGAGCTGCTTTGAAAATACTAATGTCCTGGATTTCTGATTTTCTTGTGATATTCTTGCCCCATATCTTTGGCTGAGAGATTAATCAACATATTAAGTTGTGGTCATATTTTTTTAGCCTCTGATCATGCATCTTTAAAAGGTTCAGTATTTAGAAAGATTGCTGTATTACTTTCCTATTGTTACTGTTAAAAATTTGCCACAAACTTAGTGGTCTATAACAATTCATAATCATTTATCTTGCTGGCAAGAAGTCCAAAATGAGTCTTATGGGGCTTGAGACAAGGAAGGCGCACAGCTCTTTCCTTCTGGAGATTTCAGGAACGATTCATCTTTCTCTTCTTCCTGCTTCTGGAGGCTGTTGGCACTCCTTGACTTGCAGCAGCCTCACTCCAGTCTCTGGTCCACTGTCACATTTTTGTCTCCTCTGTAACAAATCTCCCCCACCTGCCTCTTGTACAGACCCTTATATTTAGTACTCAGATCATCCTCCTATCTCAAAGTCCTTATCACAGCTGTAAAGTCCCCTTATAATAGAAGGTCACGCTCACAGATTCCAGAGGTTAGAGCCTGAGTGACTTTGGGGGGCATTATTCAGTCTCTCACAGTAATTTCTCTAATTTTGTCCTGAGAAGACTTTTTAATTATGTATGTATTTGTGTGTATGCATATGTATGTATTTGTGTATTTATATGCTTACACTGTCATGCGTGTATTTATCTATCTTCTTCTTCCACCCAGCTACACAAAGTATTAGACAATGATGCTCATTATGAGGAAATAACCACCCCTGCCCCTCAGGACTTTGCTGCTGTTATAGTCCTCTACTGTATCTGCATTTATTTGAAAATTTTGTCTTCTGTTTGTATCATCTTCTCCATTTAATAAGGAGATGAAATTTGCTACTTTCTTCTTTTTCCCACCTTTAAGGAGGCATACTATTTTCTAGCTTTATTAACTTATAACACTATTTAATTTTAATGTGTACAATGGGATGATTTGATATACACATGTATTGGGAAACATTACAATAAAGTTAGTTAGCATATCTGTCATCTTACATAGTTACTAATGTGTGTGTGGTGAGAGCATTAAGATCAACTCTTTAGAAATTTTCAAGTATACACTAGAGTATTTTTTAACTATAGTCACCATGCTGTACATTAGGTCTTCAGAACTTATTGTCTTCTTTTTCTTCTGAAAAGCTTTATTTATTTTTAATTTATTTATTTTAATTGGAGGCTAAAAGGAGATCCAACCAGTCCATTCTAGAGGAGATCAATCCTGGATGTTCATTGGAGGGACTGATGCTAAAGCTGAAACTGCAATACTTTGGCCACCTCATGCGACGAGTTGACTCACTGGAAAAGACTCTGATGCTGGGAAAGGTTGGGGGTGGGAGGAGAAGGGGACGACGGAGAATGAGATGGCTGGATGGCATCACCGACTCTGTGGATATGAGTTTGAGTGAACTCCGGGAGTTGGTGATGGACAGGGAGGCCTGGCGTGCTGTGATTCATGGGGTCGCGGAGAGTCGGACACGACTGAGCGACTGAACTGAACTGAACTGACTGAATTACTTTACAATATTGTGGTGGTTTTTGCCATACATTGACATGAATCAGCCATGGGTAAACATGTGTTCCCCATCCTGAACCCCTCTCCCACCTCCCTCCCCGTCCCATCCCTCAGGGTCATCCCAGTGTACCAGCCCTGAGCACCCTGTATCATGCATTGAACCTGGATTGGCGAACTTAATGTCTTATAACTGAAAGTTGTGCCCTTAGACCAATATCTCCCTGCTTCCCTCACTCCCTAACCCTTGAAAACCACCATTAAACTCTACTTCTATGAGCTCATTTTTTCTGATTCCACATATAAGTGAGATGACATGACATTTGTCTTTCTTTATCTTAGTTTATTTAGCATATCGCCCTCAAGATTCATCCATGTTGTTGAAACTGGCAGGATTTCCTTCTTTTCTATACCTGAATACTATTATATATTATTATACATACTCATAGAATTCTTAATCCTTTCATTTGTCAATGGACACTTATGATACTTGTATGATTTCCATGTCTTGACTATTGTGAATAATGCTGCAATGAATGTAGAGGTGCAGATATCTCTTCAAGATAAATTGATTTCATTTCCTTTGGATGTGTACTCAAAAGTGAGATTACCAGATCTTACGGTAGCTGTATGTTCATTATTATGTACCTTTTTATATACAGTCACCAATAGTGCACCAAAATTCTGTTTTCTCTTTGCTAGTAGCAAATTCTTGCTAGCACTTTCTCTCCTCTCTCTCTCTTTTTTTTTTTTGTCTTTCTGTTAAGTTTTTGGATAATAGCCATTCTTAAAAAGGTGTTGCTGCTGCTGAGTCACTTCAGTTGTGTCTGACTCTGTGTGACTTCATAAACAGCAGCCCACCAGGCTCCTCCGTCCCTGGGGTTCTCCTTCTCCAAAAGGTATTAGGTGATATTTCATTTTGGGTTTAATTTGTATTTCCCTAATTATCAGTGATGTTGAATATGACTTCATGTATCTTTTGGCTATGTGTATGTTTTCTTTGGAAATAATCTGCTTCTCTTCTGGAAAAAAATGTCATTATAATTATGTTGTAAATAAAGGTGACTCTGCCTTTTGGCTAAGACTTTAATTTTTTCCATGAGTTAAACATTTCAGAGTACTAAATAGTAAGGTCAGTTCAAGAGCAGTTTTATCTTTTGATTTTCTAGAGCCTGCTTTTTTCTTTACCAATATATCATTGGATAAGAACAATTTACCGTTCACAGCACTTCTAAATCTTCTACATGTGAAATGTCTAAATGGTTTTAGATTTACACCAGAGATTTATGTCACACTGGTTATAAACAAGAAAACGAAATATGAAGACAGGTTGTTTTATCTACTCCAAACTCCCTGAGCATCAAAAGGTAATTGCTTCCTAGAAAAAGATATTTTGGTACTTTTAATGATCTCCCTTGGGAAGAAATAAAGAACACTGAAACTTTCAATTGTGACTTTTCTTTCCCGTTGAAGCACTGAGAGGTCGATCTAAAAAAAAAAAAAGCTTATTTATTTTTTAGAATGCTACATCACAGATCAAAGATCCTTTCATAACCTCCTGGCAGTTCAGTTCTGTTCAGTTCAGTTGCTCAGTCGTGTCCGACTCTTTGTGATCCCATGAACCGCAGCACGCCAGGCCTCCCTGTCCTTCACCAACTCCTGGAGTCCACCCAAACCCAAGTCCATTGAGTCGGTGATGCCATCCAACCATTTCATCCTCTATCATCCCCTACTCCTCCTGCCCTCAATCTTTCCCAGCATCAGGGTCTTTTCAAATGAGTCAGCTCTTCGCATCAGGTGGCCAAAGTACTGGAGTTTCAGCTTCAGCATCAGTCCTTCCAATGAACACCCAGGACTAATCTCCTTTAGGATGGCAGTTCATTCCCCTGTTATTCCTTGGTGGTTAACCTCATCTATAATTTGGTTATTTTCACTCCCATGATATTGTTTATTTTGTGCCTATGTGAATATTTATAATCAAGATATATGGTATTCACTGTACTTTTGAATATAAATGCGACAACTATATTCATTAAAGAGACATCACCTAGGTGAAGTGTTAGTCACTTAGTCATATCCATCTCTTTGTGACCCCATGGACTGTAGCCAGGCTGCTCTGTCCATGGGATTCTCCAGACAAATGTACTGGAGTGGGTTGCCATTTCCTTCTCCAGGGGATCTTCCCAACCCAGGGATCGAACCTAGGTCTCCTGCATTACAGGGGGATTATTTACCATTTGAACCACCAGGAAAGCTCCCTTACCTAGGTGAGAAGAGTACTAAATACTATGAATTTAGTCAGAAATTTTCATTTATTTTCATCTTTTATTCATCCAGCAAGTATTCATTGAAGGCCAAATGTGTTTCTAGGTAATTTTCTAGGCATTAGAGATATAGGATACAAGGAATAATACCAGAAATTTCTTCTCTCTTGGGGTGTATAGAGGGAGAAGGAAATGAGACAAATAAATTATTGCATGTATTAAACATATCATCTGTTTCTAGGAAAAAATATATAACAAGTTAAGGGGCTAAAGAATGATTATCTCATTATATTAGGTTTTCTGAAAAGAATTTTCTTGGAAAGTGGTATTTGAATAGGCACATGCATAATTTCATAGAAATGTATTTATTAACACTGGATTGAGCACTAATATATTTTGGAGCCTATTAACTTCGTTACAAGTGTTTCATGGTTTTGTATTTCAAGCTATTATGTCAGTGAGTATGTCAGTATATATACTGTATGTCAGTGAGTTCAGCGTGAGGATTAGCATGGTACAAAACAGACTCTACTTGAACAACTACTTATGAGCATTTGGAACTGAGCAAACCATAGAGAGCTTCCAGGTGGTGCTAGTGATAAGGTACCTGCAGGAGACAAGCGACTCTAGCTCTCTCCCTGCATCTGGAATATCCCCTGGAAGAAAGCATGGCGACCCACTCCAGTATTCTTGACTGGAGAATCCCATGGGCAGAGGAGCATGGATACATTTCAGGGTCTCAAAGAGTCAGACACAAGTGAAGTGACTTAGCACACAGCATGCACATACTATAGAGAGAAAGGGTGATGATGTGGTGGAAGGCACAGGTAGACAGGACTCTGTGATGCCCACAGGTAGAAACTATCTTTAAAATAGTGACCGAAGTGAAAGCTAGGAAATGATGACTCTGTGTTTTCTTAATTCATTGAATTGGGTAAAGTAAGACAAGATCCAAAAGGGCAGCAGAATATTCACACAAAATATGTTAACTATGATGTACTCACAGTAGGCAATACAACTGAAAGGATGAGTTTAAGAAACAGTCTATGCTCAGCTGTAGCACCAGCCAGAAGGATGGAGCACAGCTTCTGGGACACAACAGCTATGTAAAGTGCAGGTTTACAAACAGCCAGGAACCAGCTGTATACCAACAATACTAAAAATGAGTTGTTGTTTATTTTATTTTATTTTTTTTTAAGAATTGCGAGTGGTTTAGGTGGAAAGAAAGAGAAGTGAATTCACACACCCTCCTTCCCCATGTGCCTCTGTGTATCTTTTTCTATCTCTCATAAGGACACTCTAATTGGATTTTGGGTTTGCTTTAAGCTCATCTTGACTCTTACCTTAATTACATCTGCAAAGATCTTATTTCCAAATAAGGTGACATTCTGAGTTCTGGGTGACATGGATTTTCAGAGGCACTATTCAGCCACAGAGCTTCCATGTTGGCTCAGAAAGTGAAGAATCTCTCTGAAATGCAGGAAACCCAGGTTCAAACCCTGGGTCAGGAAGATCCCCTGGAGAAGGGAATGGCTACCCACTCCATTATTCTTTCCTGGAGAGTTCCATGGACAGAGGAACCTGGAAGGCTTCCATAGGGTGGAAAAGAGTGAGACATGACTGAGCAACTCACAGTCACTTTTCATACACCCACAACACACATCATTTTGCACATGATATACAGCTATTTTATTTGACATTGAACTGAACAAAAACTAAGAGATCAAATAGCCAATTTATGACTTGAAATTTATGATCTAGTGAGTTGACTACATAATTTGAGTAAAATTAAATCTCTACAAGAAGATTTAATCAACACTGTGTAATAGATTAAATTTCTTTTGGAAATAAAGATCTTCAACCAAATTGTATTAAGTGATTCATTAATTTTCTGACACTCTCCTTCACATCTTTGTTCCTGAGACTATAGATCAGAGGGTTCAGCATGGGACCCACCACTGTATAAAATACCGAACCTACTTTGACCATGAGCCATGAGTTTTTGGAGCTGGGAACACAATAAAGGAACAGAACAGTCCCATGGAACATGGTGATGGCGGTCAGATGAGAGGCACAAGTAGAGAAGGTTTTTTGGCGCCCCCCAGCAGAGGGCATTTTTATGATAGTGGCAAAAATGGAAATATAAGTAGTGAGGATAATTGCCAGGCTGCTCACCTCACTCACTGACTATGGAGATGGCAAAACATAGCACTTGGCTGATGAAGGGGTCAGAGCAGGAGATGGAGACAATGACAGAGTGCTCACAGAAGAAATTATTTATGATGTTAGACCCACAGAAGGATCATGCCAGGAGAGAACAGGTGAGTGTCAGGGAGGAGACTACACCCCACGTGTAGGGACTGGCCACTAACGATGCACAAAGCTCTGGGGACATGACCGCTGTGTAGAGTAGAGGCTTACAAATGGCCACAAATCGGTCATAGGCCATCACTGCCAACATGAATGCCTCTGCCACTGCAAACATACAAGCCGAGAAGAATTGCACGATGCATCCTGTGAAAGAGATGGTTCTGTCTTCCACAACCAAATTCTCCAAGGGTTTGGGTGTAACTGTGGTGGAATAGCAGAAATCAACAAAGGACAAGTGACTGAGAAAAAAGTACATAGGAGTGTGGAGTTTGGGACTGATCCTGATGATGGTGATCATGCTCAGGTTCCCCACCACGGTGACTGCATAGACGGTGAGGAAAACCAGGAACAAGGGAACCTGGAGGTCGGGATATTCTGAGAAGCCCAAGAGGGTGAATGTGGCCCTGGAACTCTGATTTCTTTCAGTAAACCACATAAATGTTGTTGGAGAAAATCTGAAATAGTGATAATAAAATGATAACAATGATAATGACGACAGTCCATGGATATCACATTTATTGTGTGGCAGACATTGTGTTAAAATATTGGTACATTAGTTTTGACCACTAAATAAGACTTATGAATTTCAAAACAAACAGTCTCATGTTTTGCAAAAGGAAATGGAAGCATATATGAGTTAAGAAACTTGTTTGAATAAACACAGCCTGCTGGTGATGAGTTAGGTTTGAAGTGACCATGAGTGACAGAAATTGAATTTAGCTTAGAGTCAGAGAGAAATATTTTCTATAGTGTCATAGAAAAGCATATTTTTCACAGTTTCAACATTCTGAAGTTCTGTGCTGTTTAATGGGAGTAACATAACAATAAATGAAAACATAGCACTCAAATTTATTTCAAAAAGCAGGAGGAGTAATATTTTTAGAGGCAGTAATACTTCTGTTGTTATGTTCAAACTGAAGATGATCGAAAAAGCAAAGGTCATGAGTCACAGTAAGAATTTTCCCATTTTGAAAAACATAAATGGACACTGAAGGAAATAAAGCTCTATCTTCAAGTTTTCCACCGGTTCCAGTTTGATGCCAAAATTATTGGCTTTGTGTTCAATGCAGTGACCTGGTAAAGTAATGAAGTTGTATTATAATTTGTAGTACCCTCACTTTTGTTTTCTTTCCTATTTGATTATTTATCATTTGTCTCACATAATACCACTGATGCTGTCAATATAGTCTTTTAAATTCTTTGATAAATATCTCTTAACTTTCTATCAATATTTTAATCTAATAAATTTATTAGGAATATTATAGCAATAAATGCTTATAGAATATCTGAATTACAGAGTAACTTAAAATATATTTTGCTCAACTCTTCCACATTCTATACTGTTTCTCAAGAAAATCAGAGAATATAGTAATAAACACTAGTGGTTACATTATCACCCTCAAAACTTCTGGTGACAGGAATATTGAGTTTGATTAAAACTACAGGTGATAATCTTGTTTTGGGTCATACAATTATTGTATACATTATTTTAAGAAAGCAAAAAGCATCTTGTACTGGTAAGCAGTTTATAACAACAGAAGTTTATTTATTTAGCAAAGATTTTAAAATAAACTAACCAATAACAAGCACACATCTGAAATTCTCAGATTAATAAAGGGACTGTCCCTTTATATGCAATTTTAGTTTTGTCTGACCATGTGAAGGGAGAAATACTTAATTATTTCTTGAATAGCTTTATGGTACTTTTGACACTCAAAAAATGTATTTCCTATATGCAGAAAAGGGAATGGGTGGGAAGTGGAAAAGAGTTACTGACAGAGAGACTGGCACAACGAAAGAAGCAAGGAGAATCTTGGAAACATAGATTTAAATTCAGTTCCAAGCTTTGGTATTTACTGTATGATCTTTGGTGAATCACTCAGATTTTATGAGCCTCAACTTCTTTATCAGAAATAGTGACATGATAATATATATTTTATAGATGTATAAGTATTAAGTTAGGAAATGGCATTAATATAATTAGCACAAAGTCTGACAGTTGTGGAGTTCAAAATATATAGGTTTTCCCACCCTCATCCCTTTTAATTCTTAATACTCTGAATAATTGGCATTATTTTAAAACACATATTATTTTAAACAATCTAAGAAACAGGTCAAGGTCCAAAGTTGGCAGCAACAAAAATGCAGGAACAATTTGTGAGGTCGACACTTTTTTTTTTTTCTGAATTTCCTCTTGGCCCTGTTTATGTTAATTCATCAATCACGGTCCTTCAATAAATTGTCTCTGTTCCCCCTGTGTTTTCTCATTATTATCTGACTCTTACTAATCATCCAATTTTAATCTCGTGGTCACCTAGGCTCAGCCAGCTTCCCTGTAGTGCTGCTACCCTGCACTGTGAGAAAATTAATTTCTTCTTTTCTTAATTACTGTGTCTGTTATGACAGTTTTTGACTCTTAAACACTTTAATTTCTCCCTATTAACTAATTTATCAAGTCTAAATTTCTCTGCTTAGTTTTACCTAAAGCCTTATCCTAGCTATATTCTTCAATTTTCAACATTCCTTAATTAAGTCAGTATTCTCAGAATATAATGCCTGTAATTTCCTCTTTTCTTACATACTGATGTAGCACTTGAACAATATACAAAGCATTTCATGAAAATTGCTATCATAAGGACACTTTTCCTTTTCACTTCAACCATATTTCCTACACCCTTGACATCCCTGTGGATATTACTATCAGAAAACTGGAATTATATATTATGGTGTTCATTATTATTATATGCATATGATTCTTACCTGCTTTTGACTCAATTTTGAGATGTTGAGGAATTCTCAGGCATTATAATATTTAAAAAAATTTCATTGTGACTATTCTGCTAAGCACAGTGTGGATATCCTCAGAGCAAAAATCAGGAAAAAAATCAGCCTGGTGGGCTGCCATCCATGTATTTGCAAAAGATTTGGACCCCAGTGAAGAGGGAGGAGATCAAAGCTCAGCCTTCAAGAAAATGGACCTAGAAGACATCACCACACAAAGACTGACAAAGAGTGTCCACTGCTTTAGAGGTTTCAGGATCTCAGAGTTCCCCAAAGGACAGAAAAGAAACACGATAGAACATCCCACCTGAAACCAACTCACTTGAAGATCCTGTTTCTACTATTTGTCTCCAGGGGAGTTCCCACTCTGAATTCAAATATCATGTAAAATATCAAGGAGTTGGTCAATGTAGCAGGAGCCCACAAAAACTGAATGGGACTGGAATATACTTCTTTCTTAATATCCAGAAAAACTCAGAGAAAGGAAGAGACAGACAGAGACAGAGAGAGATTTGGAAGCTGAATCTGATTCCTATGGACAAAATGTAGGGCTTATGTGTGCTTCCATGACCTTGGGGATTTAGACTCCAGAGAATATTTCTTGAGCTATTTCTTTTTATATCCAACATCCAGAAATTAGCTTGAATGCTTTTCTATGTAGCAATTTGCAAGAAGGTAATTTCTTCTAAATCACTGGAGATAGTGCCTCAATAGCCTATTTCATGGATTTCTTTAAAAATAATGATAGAAAAATACATGAACTGAATAAGAAAACATGGTGACTACAGCAAAACCCAAAATGAAAGATAAATAAGCTAATCTTTCAGAGGTATTAATAACTGCTATTATATACATTTACTGTATGATTTATCTGTCCCATTCCATGTATGAAGTGCCATGTGTTTTGAGATGTATGAACAGCATAACTTGGTTTCTGGTTTTATTGCCTAACCTAAATGAATATTATTGTCTGCAGAAACAGTGATGTTCTTTATTGAAAATAAATTGTGTTTCCTTCTGAATGTGAGCTATACACTCTTCCAAGCTTATATTAATACAATTAAATAATATAATCTCTTAAAAATGGTGAATGCATCTTGGAAACATGTTTAAGTCTCTAGAACCTATGAGTGTCAACCAATCCATGGTTTCACTACACTGAAATATCACACAGTTAGATCCACTGACTTGCCTGGTGGCTCAGCAGTAAAAAGCAAGTTGCCTGCAATGCAGGAGATGCAGGTTCTATACTTGGGGTCGGGGAGAAACCCTGGAGAAGGAAATGGCTACCCTCTCCAGTATTCTTGCCTGGAAAATACACTGGACAGAGGAGCCTGGTGGGCTGCCATCCATGTATTTGCAAAAGATTTGGACATAACTTAGTGACTAAACAACAACAACAAATGCTTTCCCTAGGCTCCTGACAACCTGACTAACCCTTGCCAGACTCTACCAGGAAACCATAACACACCAGAGGCTGTTTCCCACCAGGCACAGAATTACTGTACATAGTGAGATCTTGATCCAAAATCCCACAAGTCATGATGGGTATTCTTTCACTGAGATAGCCTTGAGGTCCACAATGAATCTTCCCCCCATCGCTGACACCTCTGTACCCTGGACTAGCTTTGGAGCCAATATCTACACTCTAGTCACCCAAAGTTAGTAACCTTGTTGGATATTAGTTTTCCATGCTGTATAACAAATTGCCACCAACTTAGAGACCTAAACTGCTATCACAGTTTCTGTAGTATAATAGTCTGGGAAGACTATTGTACTAACTTTGTAAGATACTGCTAAACTATTTTCAAAGTTATTTAACCTTGTATTCTTATTTGAAATGCATAAGCATTCAACTTGTTCCACATTTTCATGAAGATTTGAAGCTCTTATTCATTTTACCTATTCTAAATAGAGTACAGTAGTTTCTCTTTGTGGTCTAAGTTGTAATGTTAATAAGAATGTCATTGATGACTAATGATGCTTAATATTTTTTCATGTGTTTATAGATGGTTTGTGTGTTTTGTTTGGTCAAATGTGTGCTCAAATAGTTCATCAAACCTTTAAGTAGTTTTTTTTTTTTCTTGTTGTTTTGAGTATGAAGACTCTCTGTATGTTTTACATAGAAATAACTTATAAAATATAATTTTGGCCAATATTTATTCACAATCAATAGCTTATATTTTCATTTTATTAATGGTGTCATTTATGCTTAAGAAACTTTTACCAAATATTTTTAATGGTAATGAAGTTCCTTTTATTGTTTTTTAAAGATCCATCATTTTTATACTCATTCAAAAAATTCTCACCCCACATTTTGAAAGATATTTTGTTTTATGCTAAATTTTTTAGTTTTTAATTTTTATGTCTACATCTATGATTCATTCATCTATGACTTCTTGAAAGAAAAGCCATGACAAACCTAGACAGTGTATTAAAAAGTACAGACATAACTTTGCTGACAAAGGTCTGTATAGTCCAAGCTATGGTTTTTTCAGTAGTCATATTTAGGTGTGAGGGTTGGGCCATAAAGAAGGCTGAGTGACAAAGAATTGTTACTTTTGAATTGTGGTGCTAGAGAAGACTCTTGAGAGTCCCTTGGACAGCAAAGGGATCAACCAGTCAATCCCAAAGGATATCAACCATGAATAGTCGTTGGAAGGAGTGATGCTGAAGCCGAAGCTCTAATACTTTGGCCATTAGATGAGAAGAGCCGACTCATTGGAAAAGACCCTGATGTTGGGAAAGGTTGAGGACAGGCGAATGGGATAACAGAGGATGAGATGGTTGAATAGCATCACTGACTCAATGGACATGAGTTTGAGCAAACTCTGGGAGATGGTGAAGGACAGGGAAGCCTGGTGAGCTGCAGTCGATGGGGTGGCAAAGAGTCGAACACACTTAGTGACTGAACAACAACGATTCATTTCATTTCATTCATGTTAATAGTTGTGTATGCTATGAAGTAAAAATAAGAGCTTATTCCTCCATGTGGAATTATCTCAGCCATGTTTATTGAAAATTATCATTTCTCTATTGAATTATAATAGCAGGTATTTTTTAAATTTAAATGACCAGAGACACTTGAGTCCATTTTGGTACCCTATTAGTCTAATATCCTATTGCCTTGTTTACAAAAGAGGCTTTTGTAATACAATAAGGATATGAACATGGGGAAAGTAGAATGATATTTTAATTTTGTTTGCTGGTCAGCAGGCTATACATTTCATGAATAGAAATTGACTTCCACCATTTATTATGCAGTGATTAGTAAATAATTCATTATAAGCTACAATATGCTAAAACACTTGTTTAAGCCAGCTCTGGAGTATGATTACTAGTCTAGGGACTTATGTTTGACTTGCACATATCTGATGAGCTGAGAATCAGTTTTTCTTTGGAAGGGAAAGTTGCTCAGTCATGTCCAACTCTTTGAGACCCCTTCAGAATTCTCCAGGCCAGAATGTTGGAGTGGGTAGCTTTTCCCATCTCCAGGGGATCTTCCCAACCTAGGTATCAACCCAGGTCTCCAGCATTGCAGGCGGGTTCTTTACCAGCTGAGCCAGAAGAAAAGCCCTTTCTTTGGAAACACACATATAAAATTATACTGTATATGGTAAAGAATTAGTAAGGCAATTGTACTCTAATAATAAAGTAAAATAAAATAAATTATGTCCATCTGCAGATGAATGGATAAGAAAGCTTTGGTACATATACACAATGGAGTATTTCTCAGCCATCAAAAAGAATGCATTTGAATCAGTTTTAATGAGGTGGATGAAATTGGAGCCAATTATACAGAGTGAAGTAAGCCAGAAAGAAGAACATCAATACTGTATATTAACGCATATATATGGAATTTAGAAAAATGGTAACCTGAACCCTGTATAAGAGACTGCAAAAGAGACATAGGCATTTAGAACAGTCTTTGGGACTCTGTGGGAGAGGGTGAAGGTGGAATGATTGGGGAGAATGGAATTGTAGCATGTATATTATCATAAGTGACCAGTCCAGGTTCGACGCATAAATTTTCCTCTGTTCATTTCTTTGCATTTGTGCTTTTTTAATAAAAATACTTTTAACTGTAAAGAAAAAAAAAATTATAAAAAAAAAAATAAATAAATTTTGAGAAAGTCACAAAAAAAAAATAAAATAAAATAAAATTACGTGAAATTCATATATATCTGATATTCCCTGATAAAATATGGTCAATTAAAATTCTAGTTATCATATTAAAGTGTTATGACCAGGAAAAAAATAAATAAATAAATCAATGGAGAAGGAGAAAAAAAAATTAATTAATAACAATCACTGAAAAGCTTTAACAATTACTCTTACTATTGTTGACATTTTTATTATCAATAGCCAAACATATGAGGTAAAATTGCTTTTCATTGGCTATGAACTCTAACTGATGGTAACTGTTTTCATAAAGTACGAGTTTGAACCCTAAAACAATAATAAAGAAACAGGGTTACCAGGGGCCAAGGTGGGAACAAAACCTAATACATTTTGTCAAGCTCTCTTCTCCCTGCTGACCCCAGGTGTCTTCTTTTCTAGATGGCTGTCATGCATGCCTAAACACCGGACTCTAAGACATCTGGTTGTTGTAAGGTTAGCATAACTGTGTTGTTGGTTGGTTACTCATATTTTATTGCTATTGTGTGTTCAGTTGATTAGTTCTTGGAGTCCATGTTGCCCTCCTGTCTTTAATTTTCCCAGACTCGTGTTTTGAAAAGGGAGCCATAAACAGTTTTATGCCTTCTTTGCATGAAACTTGAAATTTCTCCTTTGTCATCTTTCTTATGATGTTCATGCCAACTGGTTAAGGCAGAAAAATATAGCTTATTTCACCTTATGCCCATAAACTTTTAATAAATTTGAATTCACTCAAAAGCAATTTGCAAATATTACACAAAATAGTCAAATTTTGTTTGTTTATTTGTTTTGGTTTACATGTGGTTTACAGCTATTTTACTAAACATTGATGCATGTAACAATCAATAATCAACTATCAATAAAAAGTTGTCCTGCCATAGGTATATTAACTAAAAGTTTATTTATTAAAAAATTTGAATCATCAATTGCACTACAAGAATGGAACAATCTTAGTAAGTCAGGTTTTTCAGAAATAGAATAATGAATCTAAGAATATTAGATGGTGTGACAAAGTGATTTTGTGAAAACTAATCTTATGAATGTGTTTTATACTTCTTTGTTCCTCAAGCTGTAGATCAAGGGGTTCAGCATAGGAATCACTACTGTGTAAAACACAGAAGTCACTTTAACTGTGAGCCAAGAAGTTTTTGGATTAGGAATGCAGTAAAGGAAAAGGATGGTTCCATGGAAGATGCTGATGGCTGTCAGGTGGGAAGCACAGTTGGAGAAGGTTTTCCTGCACCCACTTGCACACAGCATCTCCATCGCAGTGATAAAAATGAATATATAGGACACGAGAATAATCACCAGGCTGCTCGCCTCATTGAATATGGCAATAATAGAACATAACATCTGGCTGATATAGGGATCTGAGCAGGAGACAGAAACAATTACAGAGTGGCCACAGATAAAATTATTTATGGTGCTAGACTTGCAATAGGATAATGCAAGAAGAAAACATGTGAGTGTCATGGAGCACTCTACACCCCATTAGTAAGAGCCAGCCATCAAGAGAGCACAGTGCTTCGGAGACACCGCAGAGGTATAGAGCAAGGGGTTGCACACTGCCACAAAGCGGTCATAGGCCATCGTGGCTAATGTGAACGTTTCTGCTATACCAAACAGGCAAGCGAAACAAAATTGCGCAATGCAACCAGAGAAATAGATGGTTCTGTCCTCCACAATCAAATTCTCCAACAGTTTGCATGTAACTACAGTAGAAAAACAGAAATCGACAAAGGACAAGTGACTAAGGAAAAAGTACATGATCGTGTGGAGTTTTGAATTGACCTTGATGATTATGATCATGCCTGAATTCCCTACAACAGTGACCGTGTAGATAGACAAGAAAACAAGGAAAAATGGGACCTGGAGTTCTGGATATTCTGAAAAACCCAGGAGAATAAACGTGGGTATGATACTCTGATTTCCTTCTGATAGCAGCATGATTCCTGTTGAACAAAGGACCAAACATTATTCCTGAAAAATAGAAATGAATATAAAAGAGAAACAGAGAAGGCAGAAGCTTCATATGTCCTTGGGGAGTTGGTATATATTCTCCAGGTATGGTCCTCAAACCAGCAGCAGCAGGGACACCTAAGAATATGTTAGAACAGCCTTGGTTGCTAAGGGCGGGAGCCCAGCGCGGGCGCTGGTGGCTGGTCCTGTCTCAGCCTCGCTTCAAGGCCTGACTACGCTCGCCATGCCGAACCGCAGGGCCAGCCGCAATGCCTACTATTTCTTCGTGCAGAAGATCCCCGAACTACAGCGGAGAGGCCTGCCTGTGGCTCGCGGCGCCGATGCCATCCCCTACTGCTCCGCTGACTGGGCGCTCCTGAGGGAGGAGGAAAAGGAGAATTAAAAAAAAAGAATATGTTAGGGATGCAAATTCTAAAGCCCCATCTCCAACTTCCTGAATCAAAAACTCTGGAATGGAGACCACAATTTGTGGTTTATCCAAACTTCCAGGTGATTTCTGATGCACGATAAATTATGAGAACTACCAAAACACATACTATTCATCCTATTGTTTAAAATTCAGCCCTTAGTATTTTCAATATACAGCTAAAATATAAATTTGGAACACAAAAGAAATGGTAAATCTCAAAATTTTGAGATGCCAAAAAGAAGCAGAGTACTGTGTTATGGTTTTAACAGTTACACTAAGGATCAAGGAGATCACATGATGTGTAAAAGGTGCCATGTAAATCTTAGTATAATTTATTTACATTCTAGTCATATTAAAGAATTAAGCACCCATAAAGTTTGTGAATTGGCATAAATCTTAAGTTGTAACTAGCTCATGCCTTCTATCTTGTGCTTAAATTCATTATAGAATCTTATTCATGAAATAATCATGTACCTTTCATCAAAACCTCCATTAAGGTTATACTACCTCCTGGGATAATTTTTGGGTTTTTATATTGACATTTTGCTTAACATTGATTCATTCATTAATTGAAGATAATTAACATATTAATTATTTGTAAATGTGATTTTTAGATCATCTATTTTAATATAAAAGGCTTCCACAGTGGCTTAATGGTAAAGAATCCACCTTCAATGTAGGAAACACAGGTTTGATTCCTGGGTGGGAAGATTCCCTGGAAAGGGAAATGGCAACCCACCCCAATATTGCTGTGGTCCTCTCTGGTGGTTGAGTCAGTAAATAATCCACCAGCAATGCAGGAGAACACCTGCAATGCAGGAGACCTGGAGAAGGAGATGACAACAAACTCCAGTATGACTTAGCAGCTAAACCTTTTTGATATATATCTAAAATTATAAGTGAGTGTTAGTTGCTTTCTCGTGTCTGACCTCTTTGAAAAACCACGGACTGTAGCCCACCAGCTTTCTCTGTCCATGTGATTCTCCAGGTAAGAATACTGGAGTGGATTGCTATTCCCTTCTCCAGGGGATCTTCCCAACTCAGAGATCAAATCCAGGTTTACTGCAGACAGATTCTTTACCATCTCAGCCACCAATATACGGTTAAATATATAATATAAAGTATATATAATATTATGAGAAACAGAAGGATATAATTATACTTACTTCATGCGACAAGTTGACTCACTGGAATAGAGTCTGATGCTGGGAGGGATTGGGGGTAGGAGGAGACGGGGACGACAGAGAATGAGATGGCTGGATGGCATCACCGACTCGATGGACATGAGTTTGAGTGAACTCTGGGAGTTGGTGATGGACAGGGAGGCCTGGTGTGCTGTGGTTCATGGGGTCGCAAAGAGTCAGACACAACTAAGCGACTGAACTGAACTGAACTGAACAATAATTTTATACAAAATGAATTCAAAGATACAATGAAAATTGCATATTTTCTCTATCAATGAGTAAACCTCTGCTATGATGAGGCAACTTGGGCAAGATGGGGAAGCAAGAGCTACAATGCCTTAAAATGAATGGTCTCGAGATACAGACAGAAAGCATCAGTAAAATTAGATGGATGGTCTGTTTCATCTTAGTTTTGTCTGGATCAAGTTTCAGGATACAGACTCAACTCTATGAAGGACTATTTGGTATCCACTACAAACAACCCTAGACATAAATAATGTGTCATCAGAATATTTTTTCCAAGAGCAAGTGGGACTGGGAAGATACATAGTAAATATCCATTATTGTTCAGACTATTCTAATAAATGGCTTTCCTTCAACATTTGAAAATAATAGCAACACCTTGGTATATTAGGAAGACTGGAAACACTGTTTTAGTTTATTGATGCAATACTCACATCAATAACAAAAGAGACTGAAAAATTGATTTGGTGTTCAACCTTAGCAATTTTAAATGATTTTGGAGAAAATCAGTGGATTAATGGTAGGTTTTTACTCAAATTGAAACTAGGTTTACAGAATTACAGAATTCTGTGTATTTTTGCAATACCCTGTTGCTCATTGCTGCCAGTTTCAGTAATACAGATCTTAATTATCAAAACCACTTCATGTCATATTAGTGTGAGTTAAAATGTTTCTGATAGATCATCTATAGTTTGTGAAATAATCTATATGAGCTGTAGCTCCATCTTTTCCACTTAATTTGAAAGATACAGAAAGAAACATAAACTGACCTTAAACCAGATGTTCTTGATTAATTTACTGAGAATTTCTTTTTAGGATTAATGAATCTCAGGTATATTTCTTCTCAGTATTCAAACATTCTTTTTTTTTTATTTCTAGAAAAGAATTTTATTAAAAAAGCACAAATGCAAAGAAATGAACAGAGGAAAATTTATGCGTCGAACCTGGACTGGTCACTTATGATAATATACATGCTACAATTCCATTCTCTCCAATCATTCCACCTTCACCCTCTCCCACAGAGTCCCAAAGACTGTTCTAAATGCCTATGTCTCTTTTGCAGTCTCTTATACAGGGTTCAGGTTACCATTTTTCTAAATTCCATATATATGCGTTAATATACGGTATTGATGTTCTTCTTTCTGGCTTACTTCACTCTGTATAATTGGCTCCAATTTCATCCACCTCATTAAAACTGATTCAAATGCATTCTTTTTGATGGCTGAGAAATACTCCATTGTGTATATGTACCAAAGCTTTCTTATCCATTCATCTGCAGATGGACATCTAGGTTGCTTCCATGTCCTGGCTATTATAAACAGTGCTTCAATGAACATTGGAGTACATGTGTCTCTTTCAATTCTGGTTTCCTCAGTGTGTATGCCCAGGAGTGCGATCGCTGGATCATATGGCAGTTCTATTTCCAGTTTTCTGAGGAATCTCCACACTGTTCTCCATAGTGGCTGTACTAGTTTGCATTCCCACCAACAGTGTAAGAGGGTTCCCATCTCTCCACACCCTCTCCAGCACTTATTGCATGTAGACTTTTGGATAGCAGCCATTCTGACTGGTGTGAAATGGTATCTCATTGTGGTTTTGATTTGCATTTCTCTGATGATGAGGGATGTTGAGCATTTTTTAATGTGTTTCTTAGCCATCTGTATGTCTTCTTTGGAGAAATGTCTGTTTAGTTCTTTGGCCCATTTTTTGATTGGGTCACTTAGTTTTCTGGAATTAAGCTGCAGGAGCTGCTTGTATAATTTGGAGATTAATCCTTTATCAGTTGCTTCATTTGCTATTATTTTCTCCCATTCTGAAGGCTGTCTTCTCACCTTGCTTAGAGTTTCCTTTGCTGTGCAGAAGCTTTTGATTTTAATTAGGTCCCATTTGTTTATTTTTGCTTTTATTTCCAATATTCTGGGAGGTGGGTCTTGGAGGATCCTGCTGTGATTTATGTCGGAGAGTGTTTTGCCTACATTCTCCTCTAGGAGTTTTATAGTTTCTGGTCTTACATTTAGATCTTTAATCCATTTTGAGTTTATTTTGGTGTATGGTGTTAGGAAGTGTTCTAGTTTCATTCTTTTACAAGTGTCTGACCAGTTTTCCCAGCACCACTTGTTAAAGAGACTGTCTTTTCTCCATTTTATATTCTTGCCTCCTTTGTTGAAGATAAGGTGTCCATAGGAGCGTGGGTTTATCTCTGGGCTTTCTATTTTGTTCCATTGATCTATATTTCTGTCTTTATGCCAGTACCATACTGTCTTGATGACTGTGGCTTTGTAATAGAGCCTGAAGTCCGGCAGGTTAATTCCCCCAGTTCCATTCTTCTTCCTCAAGATTGCTTTGGCTATTCGAGGTTTTTTGTATTTCCATACAAATTGTGAGATTATTTGTTCTAGTTCTGTGAAAAATATTGTTGGTAGCTTGATAGGGATTGCATTGAATGTATAAATTACTTTGGGTAGTATACTCATTTTTACAATATTTATTCTTCCAATCCATGAACACGGTATATTTCTCCATCTATTCGTGTCCTCTTTGATTACTTTCACTAGTGTTTTATAGTTTTCTATGTACAAGTCTTTTGTTTCCTTAGGTAGATATATTCCTAAGTATTTAATTGTTTTCATTGCAACAGTGAATGGAATAGTTTCCTTAATTTCTCTTTCTATTTTCTCATTATTAGTGTATAGGAATGCAAGGGATTTCTGTGTGTTGATTTTATATCCTGCAACTTTGCTGTAATCATTGATTAGCTCTAGTAGTTTTCTGGTAGAGTCTTTAGGGTTTTCTGTGTAGAGGATCATGTCATCAGCGAACAGTGAAAGCTTTACTTCTTCTTTTCCAATTTGTATTCCTTTTATGTCTTTTTCTGCTCTGATTGCTGTGGCCAAAACTTCCAGAACTATGTTGAATAGTAGTGGTGAGAGTGGGCACCCTTGTCTTGTTCCTGACTTTAGGGGAAAGGCTTTCAGTTTTTCACCATTGAGGATAATGTTTGCTGTGGGTTTGTCATATATAGCTTTTATTATGTTGAGGTATGTCCCTTCAATTCCCACTTTCTGGAGAGTTTTTATCAAAAATGGATGTTGAATTTTGTCGAAGGCTTTCTCTGCATCTATTGAGATAATCATATGATTTTTATTTTTCAGTTTGTTAATGTGGTGTATTACATTGACTGATATGCGTATATTGAAGAATCCTTGCATTCCTGGGATAAAGCCCACTTGGTCATGATGTATGATCTTCTTAATGTGTTGTTGGATTCTGATTGCTAGAATTTTGCTAAGGATTTTTGCATCTATGTTCATCAGTGATATTGGCCTATAGTTTTCTTTT
Organism: Moschus berezovskii; assembly: GCF_049115385.1. NCBI lineage: Eukaryota > Metazoa > Chordata > Mammalia > Artiodactyla > Moschidae > Moschus > Moschus berezovskii. The sequence goes on from NC_142475.1 coordinate 83,920,487, forward strand.
TTTGTGGGGTCTTTACCAGGTTTTGGGATTAGGGTGATGGTGGCCTCATAGAATGAGTTTGGAAGTTTCCCTTCCTCAGCTATTTTCTGGAAGAGTTTGAGTAGAATAGGTGTTAGCTCTTCTCTAAATTTTTGGTAGAATTCAGCTGTGAAGCCGTCTGGACCTGGGCTTTTGTTTGCTGGGAGATTTTTGATTACAGTTTCAATTTCCGTGCTTGTGATGGGTTTGTTCAGATTTTCTATTTCTTCCTGGTTCAGTTTTGGAAAGTTGTACTTTTCTAGGAATTTGTCCATTTCTTCCAGGTTATTCATTTTATTGCCATATAATTGCTGATAGTATTCTCTAATAATCCTTTGTATTTCTGTGTTGTCAGTTGTTATCTCTCCATTTTCATTTCTAATTTTATTGATTTGGTTCTTCTCCCTTTGTTTCTTGATGAGTCTGGCTAGTGGTTTGTCAATTTTATTCACCTTCTCAAAGAACCAGCTTTTGGCTTTGTTGATTTTTGCTATGGTCTCTTTTGTTTCTTTTGCATTTATCTCTGCCCTAATTTTTATGATTCCTTTCCTTCTACTGACCCTGGGGTTCTTCATTTCTTCCTTTTCTAGTTGCTTTAGATGTAGAGTTAGGTTATTTAGTTGACTTTTTTCTTGTTTCTTGAGGTATGCCTGTATTGTTATGAACTTCCCCCTTAGCACTGCTTTTACAGTGTCCCAGAGGTTTTGGGTTGTTGTGTTTTCATTTTCATTCATTTCTATGCATATTTTGATGTCTCTTTTGATTTCTTCTATGATTAGTTCATTATTCAGCAGCGTGTTGTTCAATCTCCATATGTTGGCACTTTTAACAGTTATTCTCCTGTAATTGAGATCTAATCTTACTGCACTGTGGTCAGAAAAGATGCTTGGAATGATTTCAATTTTTTTGAATTTACCAAGGCTAGATTTATGTCCCAGGATGTGATCTATCCTGGAAAAGGTTCCGTGTGCGCTTGAGAAAAAGGTGAAATTCATTGTTTTGGGGTGAAATGTCCTATAGATATCTATTAGGTCTAACTCTTCTATTATATCATTTAAAGATTGTGTTTCCTTGTTAATTTTCTGTTTAGTTGATCTATCCATAGATGTAAGTTGGGTGTTAAAATCTCCCACTATTATTGTGTTATTGTTAATTTCCCCTTTCATACTTGTTAGTAATTGTCTTACATATTGCGGTGCTCCTATGTTAGGTGCATAAATATTTATAATTGTTATATCTTCTTCTTGGATTGATCCTTTGATCATTATGTAGTTTCCTTCTTTGTCTCTTTTCACAGCCTTTGTTTTAAAGTCTATTTTATCTGATATGAGTATTGCTACTCCTGCTTTCTTTTGGTCTCTATTTGCACGGACTATCTTTTTCCAACCCTTCACTTTCAGTCTGTATGCGTCCCTCGTTTGAGGTGGGTCTCTTGTAGACAACATATATGGGGGTTTTGTTTTTGTATCCATTCAGCCAGCCTTTGTCTTTTGGTTGGGGCATTCAACCCATTTACATTTAAGGTAATTATTGAAAAGTAGGATCCCGTAGCCATTTTCTTTATTGCTTTGGGTTCAAGTTTATACACTCTTTCTGTGATTCCTGTCTATAGAAGATCCTTTAGCATTTGTTGGAGAGCTGGTTTGGTGATGCTGAATTCCCTCAGCTTTTGCTTGTCTGTAAAGCTTTTGATTTCTCCTTCATATTTGAATGAGATCCTTGCTGGGTATAGTAATCTGGGCTGTAGGGTATTTTCTTTCATCACTTTAAGTATATCTTGCCACTCCCTTCTGGCCTGAAGAGTCTCTGTTGAAAGATCAGCTGTTATCCTTATGGGAATCCCCTTGAGTGTTATTTGCTGCTTTTCCCTTGCTGCTTTTAATATTTGTTCTTTGTGTTTGATCTTTGTTAATTTGATTAATATGGGTCTTGGAGTATTTCGCCTTGGGTTTATCCTGTTGGGGACTCTCTGGATTTCTTGGACTTGGGTGATTATTTCTTTCCCTATTTTAGGGAAGTTTTCAACTATTATCTCCTCAAGTATTCTCTCATGGTCTTTCTTTTTGTCTTCTTCTTCTGGGACTCCTATGATTCGAATGTTGGAGCGTTTAACATTGTCCCAGAGGTCTCTAATATTGTCCTCATTTCTTTTAATTCGTTTTTCTTTTTTCCTCTCTGTTTCATTTATTTCTACAATTCTATCTTCTAGTTCGCTTATCCTGTCTTCTGCCTCTGTTATTCTACTGTTTGTTCCCTCCAGAGTGTTTCTGATCTCATCTATTGCATTATTCATTGTATATTGACTCTTTTTTATTTCCTCTAAGTCCTTATTAAATCTTTCTTCCATCTTCTCAATCCTTTTCTCCAGGTTATTTATCTGTAACTCCATTTTATTTTCAAGATTTTGAATCATTTTCACCATCAAAATTCGAAATTCTTTATCAGGTAGATTCCCTATATCTTCTTCTTTTGTTTGTGTTGGTGGGCAATTATCTTGTTCCTTTACTTGCTGGGTATTTCTCTGCCTCTTCATCTTGCTTATATTGCTTTGCTTGGGGTGTCCTTTCCCTCTTCTTGCAGTTTGTGGAGTTCTCTTTATTATGTAGTTTCTTCGCTGTGTGTGGGGTTGGACAGGTGACTTGTCCGGGTTCCCTGGTTAGGGAAGCATGTGTCAGTGTTCTGGTGGGTGGAGCTGGATTTCTTCTCTTTCCTTTAGAAGACAATGGGCTACTTTTCTGGGAGCCTGATGTCCTCTGCCAATATTCAGAAGTTGTTTTGTGGACTTTACTCCACGTTCAAATGTTCTTCTGATGAATTTGTGGGGAAGAAAGTGGTCTTGCCGTCTTGTTCCTTCCTCCCCAGAACACTGGATTCTTATATTCCACTTGGTCGTGGAGTATCTCTTCCCAGCTGCTCCAGCAAGGCGCAGCCGCTGCAGCTTACCTTGGACGAGGGGTATCTCCTCAAGGCCGCCCCTCCTGCTTTGAATGTGGATCAGCTCCTCCCGGCCCTCCGGTGCCCAAACAGCCACCGCCTCCTAGACGTGGTACAGCTCCTCTTGGCCACCGCCCTAACCCTGGGCGCGGGGCAGCTCCTCTCAGCCACGATTCTGCACATGGTCGGTTGCGCCGGGAGCCGGGCGTCTCTCGCATCTGCGCCGCCGGGAGCCGGGCGTCTCTCGCGTCTGCGCCGCCGGGAGCCGGGTGTCTCTCGCGTCTGCCTCAAACATTCTTTAAGATACTGAAAGACTTTCAGTTCAGTTCAGTTCAGTCGCTCAGTCGTGTCCAACTCTCCACGACCCCATGAATCACAGCACGCCAGGCCTCCCTGTCCATCACCAGCTGCCGGAGTTCACTCAAACTCATGTCCACAGAGTCGGTGATGCCATCCAGCCATCTCATTCTCTGTCGTCCCTTTCTCCTCCCACCCCTAATCCCTCCTAGCATCAGAGTCTTTTCCAGTGAGTCAACTCATCGCATGAGGTGGCCAAAGTATTGGAGTTTCAGCTTTAGCATCAGTCCTTCCAATGAACACCCAGGATTGATCTCCTTTAGAATGGACTGGTTGGATCTCCTTGTAGTCCAAGGGACTCTCAAGAGTCTTCTTTAGGCTTGCAAAAACAATAACGTATTTCAATGAGCATGCCAACAAAATGGCATTTTATTCCTAGGGACATTAGAGATATAAAAAAATACAAAAATTTAAAAGCTGAATTCACAGTCTAAATTCTGCCAAACCCTGGGCCTTATATTCCCCCCCATGGCCATGAATATATGAAGTACACAGAATTGTAATTGGAGTATTACTCAGTGGACCACAAACGGTGTAATTAGTTGAAACACTGTCTCTTGTGTCATTTTAGTAGATGCATTTTCTTCTAAATCATTAAAGATAATTACACCACCACATCTATCCCATTAATTACTGTTTCGATATTGAACTTTTGAAATAATAGGTATTCATCTAATAAACATGAAATGCACACTTTGAAATATGAAAAAATAAAAAGAAATAATTGTTCTTAACTGCATTTCAAATCCAGTTTTCAAGTTTAGAGAAACTTGGTCAGCTCTTCTCCAGTGATGTAATGTGGATATCATTCACCCCTAATATGATGTCATGAGAAAAGCTTCACCTCTGTAATAAAACCATACCGAAATCTACAATCCCAGTTTAATGTGAGAGAATCATTACGTAAACCCATATCCGGAAGCATTCTTCAGGATACCTCACCAATATTCCTTAGAATTGTCAAAGTCAAGAAAAAGCAAGAAAAGAGTGAAACACTGTTTCAGACCAGAGGATACTGAGGAGATGTGAATCCAGTGCGGTATCCCGGATGACATCTCAGAAAGAAAAGAGTGTATTAGTAGGAAAAAACAAACCGGATGAAATCCAACATGCTAATAAAGTCATGCTCAAAATTCTCCAAGCCAGGCTTCAGCAGTATGTAAACCGTGAACTCCCAGATGTTCAAGCAGGTTTTAGAAAAGGCAGAGGCACCAGAGATCAAATTGCCAACATCCGCTGGATCATGGAGAAAGCAAGAGAGTTTCAGAAAAACATCTATTTCTGCTTCATTGACTATGCCAAAGCCTTTGACTGTGTGGATCACAATAAACTGTGGAACATTCTGAAAGAGATCGGAATCCCAGACCACCTGACCTGCCTCTTGAGAAACCTGTATGCAGGTCAGGAAGCAACAGTTAGAACTGGACATGGAACAACAGACTGGTTCCAAATAGGAAAAGGGGTACGTCAAGGTTGTATATTGTCACCTTGCTTATTTAACTTCTATGCAGAGTACATCATGAGGAACGCTGGGCTGGAAGAAGCACAAGGTGGAATCAAGATTGCTGGGAGAAATATCAATAACCTCAGATATGCAGATGACATCATCCTTATGGCAGAAAGTGAAGAGGAACTCAAAAGCCTCTTGATGAAAGTGAAAGAGGAGAGTGAAAAGGTTGGCTTGAAGGTCAACATTCAGAAAACAAAGATCATGGCATCTGGTCCCATCACTTCATGGGAAATAGATGGAAAAACAGTGGAAACAGTGTCAGACTTTATTTTTTGGGGCTCCAAAATCACTGCAGATGCTGATTGCAGCCAGGAAATTAAAAGACGCTTACTCCTTGGAAGGAAAGTTATGACCAACCTAGACAGTATATTAAAAAGCAGAGACATTACTTTTCCAACCAAGGTCCGTCTAGTCAAGGCAATGGTTTTTCCCGTGGTCATGTATGGATGTGAGAGTTGGACTGTGAAGAAAGCTGATCGCCGAAGAATCGATGCTTTTGAACTGTGGTGTTGGAGAAGACTCTTGAGAGTCCCTTATACTGCAAGGAGATCCAACCAGTCCATTCTAAAGGAGATCAATCCTGGATGTTCATTGGAAGGACTGATGCTAAAGCTGAAACTGCAATACTTTGGCCACCTCATGCGACGAGTTGACTCACTGGAAAAGACTCTGATGCTGGGAAAGGTTGGGGGCGTGAGGAGAAGGGGACGACGGAGAATGAGATGGCTGGATGGCATCACCGACTCGATGGACATGAGTTTGAGTGAACTCCGGGAGCTGGTGATGGACAGGGAGGCCTGGCGTGCTGTGATTCATGGGGTCGCGGAGAGTCGGACATGACTGAGTGACTGAACTGAACTGAACTGAATGTACGATTAATTCTTTCTTAAATTTTATTTTACTGTGGTAAGAACACAATATGAGATCTACCCTCTTAAGATATTTTTAAGTGTACAATACAGTACTGTTGACTACACATATAATGTTGTCCAGTACACCTGTGTGTGTCTTGCTAAACTGAAACTTCTTGACCATTGATTTGTAAATTCCTGCTTCCCTCTCCACTAGTCTCTGGTAACTATTATTCCACTTCTTGATTCCAATGTATCATATAAGTGGAATCCTGCAGTATTTGTCTTTCTATGACTGACATTTTCATTTAGCATAATGTCCTCAAGTTTCATCCATGTAGTCGCATATTATACACTTTCCATCTTTTTAAAGGTCATGTTGTATTCCACTGTTTACATGTGCACGACTTTCTTTTATCTAACCATCTGTTCATAGACATTTCAATTGTTTCCACGCCCTGACTATTGTGAATGGTTCTACACTGATTGTGGGAATGGTAAAATATTTTTGAAAGCTTGACCTCACATTTTTATGATAATACCCATAAGCAGGATATCTGGATCATGTACAATTTAATTTTCAACTTAATAAAGAACCTCTATACCATTTTCCATAGCAGCTGCAACATTTTGCATTCCTACTAACAATGTACAGTGAAGTGTGATGAAAACTTGGAAATATCTTTGAAGCTTATTTTTTAAATTAAAAATTATATAATTTATTCTTAAAATGTCAACATTCACATTAGTAGTCCTATTTTATTGTATCTCCAACACTAAAACCAGCTCTCATGCCAGCATACCATCAATTCTGAACTGAAAAAGTGTAAGTGTGATAAGTAGCTCCCAGTATCCCCACTTTGCATCATTTTGCTACAACATTTGCCAGACTTTGCTTTTAATATCTGTGACTGTCAGTGTGTTGTGGCCAGAGTGAGGGGTAGTTTTTGGGGTAGTAAGCAATATTTTTTTAACTTATTATTAACTAAATAACAACTAATTAGTGAATGCAGACTTACAATTTCCTAATAATGTTGGGCTGGCCATAAAAGTTCATTCCAGTTTTTCCATAATATGTTACAAAAAACCCAGAACAAATATTTTTGCCAACCCAATATACACATTTCACAAAGAAGTAAGCAAGACACAACAAATATAATTTCCTGGGCCAGAAAATTGGTATGTGAAGTCAGGGTTTGAACACTATTGTCTTCACATAAATAGATACCACAAAATCACAGGAGTTTTAGGGTCTCCTCCCCTAATAGGTTCCCTGGTGGCTCAGACAGTAAAGAATCGGCCTGCAAGGTGGAAGAAATGGGTCCAATCCCTGGGTGAGGAAGAACCCCTGGAGGAGGGCTTTGCAACCCATTCGAGGATTCTTGCTTGGAGAACACCATGGACAAAGTATCCTAGTGGGCTACAGTCTCTGGGGTCACAAAGAGTCAGACAAAACTGAGTGACTAAGCACACCAGTAATAGCCATTACTGGAGTAAATACTTGGAGTACAGTAATTGGCCTTGGAGTACAGAATGAAGCAGAGCAAAGGCTAACAGAGTTCTGCCAAGAGAATGCACTGGTCATAGCAAACACCCTCTTCCAACAACACAGGAGAAGACTACACATGGACATCACCAGATGGTCAAAACAGAAATCAGATTGATTATATTCTTTGCAGCCAAAGATGGAGAAGCTCTCTACAGTCAGCAAAAACAAGACTGGGAGCTGACTGTGGCTCAGATCATGAACTAGTTATTGTGAAATTCAGACTTAAATTGAAGAAAGTAGGGAAAACCATTACACCATTCAGGTATGACCTAAATCAAATCCCTTATGATTATACAGTGGAAGTGACAAATAGATTTAAGGGACTAGATCTGATAGACAGAGTGCCTGATGAACTATGGACAGAGGTCGGAGACATTGTATAGGAGACAGGGGTCAAGACCATCCCCAAGAAAAAGAAATGCAAAAAAGCAAAATGGCTGTCTGAGGAGGCCTTACAAATGACTGTGAAAAGAAGAGAAGTGAAAATCAAAGGAGAAAAAGAAAGATATACCCATTTGAATGCATAGCTCCAAAGAATAGCAAGGAGAGATAAGAAAGCCTTCCTCACTAATCAGTGTAAAAAAATGAGGAAAACAATAGAATGGGAAAGACTAGAGATCTCTTCAAGAAAATTAGAGATAAAAAGGGAGAATTTCATGCAAAGATGGGCTCAAAGAAGGACAGAAATTGTATGGACCTAACAGAAGCAGTGGGAATACCAGACCACCTGACCTGCCTCTTGAGAATCATATAAGCAGGTCAGGAAGCAACAGTTAGAACTGGACATGGAACAAGAGACTGGTTCCAAATAGGAAAAGGAGTACATCAAGGCTATCTATTGTAACCTGGCTTATTTAACTTCTATTCAGAGTACATTATGAGAAACGCTGGGCTGGAAGAAGCACAAGCTGGAATCAAGATTGCCGGGAGAAATATCAGTAACCTCAGATATGCAGATGACACCACCCTTATGGCAGAAAGTGAAGAGGAACTCAAAAGCCTCTTGATGAAAGTGAAAGAGGAGAGTGAAAAGGTTGGCTTAAAGCTCAACATTCAGAAAACTAGGATCATAGCATCTGGTCCCATCACTTCATGGGAAATAGATGGGGAAACATTGAGAACAGTGTCAGACTTAATTTGGGGGGCTCCAAAATCACTGCAGATAGTGATTGCAGTCATGAAATTAGAAGACACTTACTCCTTGGAAAACAAGCTATGACCAACCTAGATAACATATTAAAAAGCAGAGACATTACTTTGCCAACAAAGGTCCATCTAGTCAAAGCTATGTTTTTTCCATTAGTAATGTATGGATATGAGAGTTGGACTGTGAAGAAAACTGAGCACCAAAGAACTGATGCTTTTGAAATGTGGTGTTGGAGAAGATTCTTGAGAGTCCCTCGGACTGCAAGGAGATCCAGCCAGTCCATCTTACAGGAAATAAATTTTGAATATTCATTGGAAGGACTGGTGCTGAAACTCCAATACTTTGGCTACCTGATGCAAAGAGCTGACTCATTGGAAAAGACCCTGATGCTGGGAAAGATTGAGGGTGGGAGAAGGGGATGATAGAGGATGAGATGATTGGATGGCATCACTGATTCCATGGACATGAGTTTCAGTAGGCTCCAGGAGTTGGTGATGCACAGGGAGGCCTGGTGTGCTGCAGTCCATCAGGTCACAAACAGTTGAACACTACTGAAGAACTGAAGTGAACTGAATAGCAATTTACTTATAGTTTTTTTATATGAATATTGTCCTTTTGTTTCTCCCTATCATACTCTCCTTTTCATTTCTACATAATATTCACTGAATTGAATAATAATTCATTTTTGTTTTAAGAGACATTTTTAAGAGACAAATATAATCTTGATGGCAAAAACCAGCAAGTAAAGGACAATCAAAGAAAATTACAGAACAATCTTACTAATGACCATAGAATTTTAAATTGTACATAAAATATTGACACATTAAACCAATCAGCTAATAAAAAGATAAATATATAATGCTTATAGTAATTTTCTCAGGAAAAAAACACATATTTTGATTAGAAATTTTTTAAAAATATAAGTTAACAAAACAAAATATTAAAGGAGTTAAATGAGGAAAATTAGCTTGACAAATTCAACATTCGCTTACTAAAAAACAAAATATAACAGACACATACCAAAAAAATTACATGAGATAACTTTGCTTAACATTTTATGCATGAAATGTTAAGTACTGATACTTTCCTTGTTAAATGAGGAAGTCAAAGATACCCACTTTCACTGTTTATTTAAAATTGTACTAATGTTTTCAGCTAGTGAACCAAACACAAGAAAAAAAATAAAAGGAACACCATTGGAAACAACATATCCAGAAAATGTTTAATTAGAGATTGTATGATATGCACGTTGAATATCCAAAATAATCTACAAATAAATTATAAAATTATTTAGAGATATTTTTAGAGTTGCCAAAATGCATTGAATCCTAATGGAAAAACAATACACATTTTATAAATGACATTTAAAATAGTATGAAAAATAATCACGCATCCAGATTAATTAAAAAATATATGTAAGAACTTTATAAAATATGACATGTATTATGTTGTAAAACATGAAGTAGATCTAAATAAACATAATAATGTAGCATGCTTATGATTTGGAAGACTTGAGGATGTAAACTTACTCAGTTCAGTTCAGTCGCTCAGTCCTGTCCAACTCTTTGCGACCCCATGAATCACAGCACGCCAGGCCTCCTTGTCCATCACCAACTCCTGGAGTTTACCCAAACTCATGTCCATTGAGTCGGTGATGCCATCCAGCCATCTCATTCTCTGTCGTCCCCTTCTCCTCCCGCCCCCAATCCTTCCCAGCATCAGAGTCTTTTCCAGTGAGTCAACTCGTTGCATGAGGTGGCCAAAGTATTGGAGTTTCAGCTTTAGCATCAGTCCTTCCAATGAACACCCAGGATTGATCTCCTTTAGAATGGACTGGTTGGATCTCCTTGCAGTCCAAGGGACTCTCAAGAGTCTTCTCCAACACCACAGTTCAAAAGCATCAATTCTTCGACGATCAGCTTTCTTCACAGTCCAACTCTCACATCCATACATGACCACGGGAAAAACCATAGCCTTGACTAGACGGACCTTTGTTGGCAAAGTAATGTCTCTGCTTTTTAATATGCTATCTAGGTTGGTCATAACTTTCCTTCCAAGGAGTAAGCGTCTTTTAATTTCATGGCTGCAGTTAGCATCCACAGTGATTTTGGAGCTTCCAAAATTATTATTCTCTGCAAATAGATCTACAATTCTACTGTATTTCTACAGTAAATCTAAACAAGAATAATTCTAAAGTTTGTTTTAAAAGGCAAAGATAAAGTATAATTAAACACTCTGCAAGATAAAGAATAACTTTTTAGGAGTTGCTCAACTTGATGTCAAAGCCTATTATTATAAAACACATAGAAGCATGCAGAAAGTCTAGAAACAGAACTATAAATATACTGATATTTACTTTATGAATATTTTGGCACCACAGAGCAGTGTTAAAATGTGTGAACTTTTCAATAAGTATTTCTGGGGTAAATATACACCAATAAGTCAAAATATAAAATTAGCTTATAGTCATGCTCCATCAAAATTTACTTTCAGTTTGAAATAAATTTAAAAATCAATGTAAAAAGAGAAAATAAAACCCCGAATTGAAAAAAGAAGTAGAATATAAAATATAATATTGTGTGAAATTAGTGATAATTTAGCACATAAAATATGAGAATATCTTTATTATTTTGGAGGTAAGAAGTGGATCTTAAATAAGACATTAGAAGCACTTCACTGTGTAAAGAAACTGTTTGATAAACATTGATTCATTAAACATAAGGGAATGTGTGCACCTAAATACATCACCAAGCAAGTGAATAGACCAGCCACTATCTAGAAACAAATATTCATGATACACACATCAAAGATCTTTTATTTAGAATGCATAATGAAATATGTATTTCATAATAAAATATTAGCAACCTAATAGAAAAATAGGTAAAAAAAAAGTCCTTCACAAAGAAGTAAGTCAAATGACTAATAACAAAATTATAGGAAATCAATCACATTTGGTAAAGTGGAATTGAATTCATAACCAAAATGAAGTACCCCTACTCACCCACCAACCTGAAAATATTAAAATGTCTGCTATGACAATATTAAATGTTGGCAAGAATGGACAATAATTAGAACCCATGCAATATAGTTGGAATTTAACCTAATATATCCATTTTGGAAAATCGTTTGATGGCACCTAGCAAAAGATCAGAAACAAGCGCCCTTTGATCCAGAACATTCTGAGATAGGGCATACCTCACACAATGAGTGCTCATGTTCAGTGCAGCACATTCTTGTGTAAGAATGTTCATGCAGTATTTTCATTAAGGACAAAAAAGATGAAATAACCAGGAGTGAAATAGATGGATCATATGGTAGTTCTATATTTAGCTTTTGTGTGTGTGTGTTTGTGTGCACAACTCTATACTGTTTTCCATACAGTATGTAATTCATACAGTTCAGTTCAGTTCAGTTGCTCAGTCATGTCCAACTCTTTGCGACCCCATGAGCCTCAGCACGCCAGCCCTCCCTGTCCATCACCAACTGCCGGAGTCCACCCAAACCAATGTCCATCAAGTCGGTGATGCCATCCAGCCATCTCATCCTCTGTTGTCCACTTCTCCTCCTGCCCTCAATCTTTCCCAGCATCAGGGTCTTTTCCAATGAGTCAGCTCTTTGCATCAGGTGGCCAAAGTATTGGAGTTTCAGCTTCAACATCAGTCCTTCCAATGAACACCCAGGACTGGTCTCCTTTAGGATTGACTTTGGATCTCCTTGCAGTCCAAGGGACACTCAAGAGTCTTCTCCAACACCACAGTTCGAAAGCATCAATTCTTTGGCACTCAGCTTTCTTCACAGTCCAACTCTCACATCCATACATGACTACTGGAAAAATCATAGCCTTGACTAGACCGACCTTTCTTGACAAAGTAATGTTTCTGCTTTTTAATATGCTGTCTAGTTTGGTCATAACTTTCCTTCCAAGGAGGAAGCGTCTTTTAATATCATGGCTGCAATCACCATCTGCAGTGATTTTGGAGCCCAGAAAAATAAAGTATGTAATTGGCTATACCAATTTACATTCCCACCCACAATGCACAAGGTTTCCCTTTTCTTTAATTCTCTCCAACAATTGTTATTTGCAGACTTTATATATAGAGGAAAGGAGGAGGGGCAATTTAGGAGTATAAAGTCTACAAAGTACTCTGTATCAGATGGATAGGCAACATGGACACCGTTGCATAGCACCGTACATGATAGCTGCTATCCTCTGTGTGCTGTGCTGTGCTCAGTCACTTCAGTCCTGCCCAGGTCTTTGCGAACCCATGGACTGTAGCCCACCAGGCTCCTCTGTCTGTGGGACTGGGTTGCCATGCCCTCCTCAAGGGGATCTTCCCCACCCAGGAATCAAACCCATATCTCAGACATCTCCTGCATTGTGGGCAGGTTCTTTACCCACTGAGTTTGAATAGTGTATAATCTAAAAAAATAATGAATCTAAAATTATTATAGCACTGTAAATCAATAATACTTCAATAGGGAAGAGGAAATAGCCAAAGTCCATTAGTCGTAGTGTGAGTAAACATATTATCATATCAATATATTTATTTTATGGAACATTCTTCAGCAATAAAAATGGAACTACTGTTACAATCACTTAAAATTCTTCTTTTTTAAAATTTATTTATTTTTTTACTTTATAATATTGTATTGGTTTTGCCATACATTGACATGAATCCACCCCGCGTGTACATGTGTTCCCCATCCTGAACCCCCCTCCCACCTCCCTCCCTATCCCATCCCTCTGGGTCATCCCAGTACACCAGCCCTGAGCACCCTGTCTCATGCATTGAACCTGGATAAAACAAAATGCTGAGCCAAATTAACCAGATATAAGGGAATGTACACTAAAATTTTATTAAAACAAATTTCAAAAGCGGCAAAGTTAAGTTTTATACTCTCATAACCTATTCTCTGATTTATGGGGTCGCAAAGAGTCGGACACGACTGAGCGACTGGACTGAAGTGAACTGAACTGAATCTATTCTCCCGTTAGAAGAAAAACTTTTGAACACAGCAATGACGTTTGCTCCTAGAGGCGTCAGAGAGTCACAGTGACTAGAAAAATGCTTACAGAAATGCTGTAAAGAGCTGATAATGTCTTTAATTTCTTGGAGAAAGCAACATACAGGATGATTATACAGAATTACTTGTCTACCTATTTATCACATTTCATAATTTGAGAGAGAGAGAAAAGGAGAAATAAAAGGAAGAGTAAAAGAGAGAAAGAAAGAAGACATGGAACAGAAATCATTTGCAAATGCTGAGGATTTTAGGATGTGGACAGCCTTTTGCTGTGCTGTGCTTAGTTGCTCAGTCTTATCTGACTCTTTGTGACCGCATGGACTGTAGTCCACCAGGCTCTTCTGTCCATGGGGATTTTCCAGGTAAGAATACTGGAGTGGGTTGTTATGCCCACTTCTAGGGGCTCTTCCTAACCCAGGGAAAGAACCCAGATCTCCCATATTGCAGGGAGATTCTTTTTTATTATTTATTATTATTTTTTATTGGAGGCTAAGTCAAGGCAATGGTTTTTCCCGTGGTCATGTATGGTTGTGAGAGTTGGACTGTGAAGAAGGCTGATCGCCGAAGAATCTATGCTTTTGAACTGTGGTGTTGGAGAAGACTCTTGAGAGTCCCTTATACTGCAAGGAGATCCAACCAGTCCATTCTAAAGGAGATCAATCCTGGATGTTCATTGGAGGGACTGATGCTAAAGCTGAAACTGCAATACTTTGGCCACCTCATGCGACGAGTTGACTCACTGGAAAAGACTCTGATGCTGGGAAAGGTTGGGGGCGGGAGGAGAAGGGGACGACGGAGAATGAGATGGCTGGATGGCATCACCGACTCTGTGGACATGAGTTTGAGTGTACTCCGGGAGTTGGTGATGGACAGGGAGGCCTGGCGTGCTGTGATTCATGGGGTCGCGGAGAGTCGGACACGACTGAGCGACTGAACTGAACTGAACTGAACTGAATTATTTTACAATATTATATTGGTTGGTTTTGCCATACATTGACATGAATCCGCCCCGGGTGTACATGAGTTCCCCTTCCTGAACTCCCCTCCCACCTCCCTCCTCCCCTTATCCTCCCTCTGGGTCACCCCCATGCACCAGCCCCGAGCATCCTGTATCATGTGTCAACTGCAGGGAGATTCTTTGCCATCTGAGCCACCAGGGAAGCCCATGGACAGCGTTAGATGATCGTTATTTAGCCTATAACACTCTGAAAGTGAGACATATACAGAATATTATTTCTTTTTTTCTTTTAAACTAAAGGGGATAGTTTAAAAGAACAGTGCAGTTTGAAAATCACGTTATATTTATAGGATAACTATCATATATATGTGTCTATATATATATTTATATAATTAATTTTCTCAAAAGATTGTATTCCATTGTCGCTGAAGAATCCACATGCACTGTGGGAAACATGGGTTCCATCCCTGGATTGGGAAGATCCCCTGGAGGAGGGCATGGCAACCCACTCCAGTATTCTTGCCTAGAGATTCCCCATGGACAGAGAAGCCTGGTGGGCTGCAGTCCATGGGGTCACAAAGAGTAGGACACGGATAAGCGAATAAGCACACGTTTGAAGAAAAATGTAATAACCATCAACGCACTGTATAAAGCACATTTAAGAAATTACCTACCTCTATATCTCTCTCTCTCCTCACTCAAAATTACATTTGATGAGAAAGCATTTTGGTGTTGACTAATTTTCTGATGGTCTCCTTCACAACATTATTTCTAAAGCTGTAGATAGGGGATTTAGCATGGGGATCACTACTGTGAAAAGCACAGTGGCTACTTTGATGAAGAGCCATGAGCTTCTGTAGTTGGGTACAGAGTAGAGAAGAATGATGACCCCATGGAAAACGGTGATGGCAGTCAGGTGGGAGGCACAGGTGGAGAAGGCTTTTCGGAGTCCACCAGCTGAAGGCATCTTGATGATGTGACAATTATGAAAACATAGGAGGGGAGAATAATCAGGAGATGACACACCTCATTGAGAGATGAAATGATAAAACATGTCTTCTGACTGAAGTAAGAGTCAGAGCAAGAGGCAGAGACGATGCAGAATACTCACAGCCAAAGTGATGTGTGACGTTAGAAACGCAAAAGGACAGCTCCAAAAGAGAACACGTGATTGTCAAGGAACACGTTCCACCCCACGTGTAGGTCCCAGCTACCAGGAGGCTGCAGGGCTTAGGAGACACAGCAACTGTGTAGAGCCGGGGGTACAAACAGCCACAAACCGGTCATACCATCACCGCTAGTATGGACATCTCTGTAACCACAAGTGTGCAACCAAAGAAGAACTGCATCATGCAACTCACGTAGGAGATGGTCCTTATGTCTACAACCAAGATCTCTCTAAGAGTTTGGGTGTGGTTATAGAAGAGTAACAAAAATCAAGAAAGGAGAGATGGCTGAGAAAGAAGTACATGGGGGTGTGAAGTTCGGGACTGATTCTAATGATCACAATCATACCCAGGTTCCCCAGCACAGAGATTGTATAGACAGCAAAGAAGACCAAGAAGAGGGGCCAAGACCAAGAAGAAGCCTGAGAGGACGAAGGTGATTCCAGCACTCTGATTTCTCTCATCCCTCACCATGGTTCCTGCCAGAGAAAATCAGAGTTCACCCTAAGCAACCAGACATGACAGAAATAGAGGGTATTTTTTCCACAGCCTGGACAGGTGACTGGTCTGCAGTGGTGAAGTCTGGAATTTCCCAGGAATGCAAATAAGACACGGTTGGAGCCCAAATGGTATACCATGTGTCTACAGGTGTGGAGAGTGCAAGTAGCTTCTGATGGAGGGGCAAGGAGAAGATGGACTGGGAAGAACTGTGTGTCACAGTGACTCAGAAAATGTCCTTGTTTGAATTTTCTCAAACTTCTCAGCTCTGTCTCCCTTTTATCCACATGCATAATTCCTTTCTTTCAGTTCAGTTCAGTTCAGTCGCTCAGTCGTGTCCGACTCTTTGCGACCCCATGAATCACAGCACGCCAGGCCTCCCTGTCCATCACCAACTCCCAGAGCTCACTCAAACAAACTCATGTCCATCGAGTCGGTGATGCCATCCAGCCATCTCATTCTCTGTCATCCCCATCTCCTCCCACCCCCAATCCCTCCCAGCATCAGACTCTTTTCCAGTGAGTCAACTCATCGCATGAGGTGGCCAAAGTATTGGAGTTTCAGCTTTAGCATCAGTCCTTCCAATGAACACCCAAGAACCTCAGATATTCCTTTCTTTAGCTTCATTTAATTGAACTTGTTGATTACACTTGCAAGTTCTTTTGTTTGTTCAGGCCATTCTAACTGCTCAAGATGTCTCCTGTTTTTCTCTCACTTTTCCTTAGTGCTCTCTCATTAGAGAGAGTCTTCCCAGGTAGTGTGGTGGTAAAGAATCCTCCTGATAGTGCAGGTGATGCAAGAGACATGAGTTCAATACCTGGGCCCCAGGAGAAAGAACTTGCAACCCACTCCAGTATCCTTGCTGGTGAAATCTGATGGATGGAGGAGTCTGGCGGGCTGTAGTCCTTGGAGTCACAAGTCACACAACTGAGAGATCCAGCACCCACCTTATCAGAGAAGCCTCAGGTCTATGTTCCCTTAATGATTTCACCAACAGTCCAATCATTTCAAAGTTTAAGTTTTTCAAGACACATACTAGAGGAGGGGGGAATGTAGCGCCATTTCTTTCTTCCTAATATCTTAATATGCTGACTGCCTTTAACTGATATGGCCCAAGTGTAATGGATTTTATTTCTTATTTTAAATCTCTAGTGTGACAAGTAGAATTAGAGGTGTGTTTTTTTCTTCTCCAGTGAAAAATCTGTCATGTTTCATGATTGTAATACTAAATTCCTTCTAAAGGTAAGTAAAATAATAAAATATAATGATACCAAATGAAAAGTAACAATTAGACAAATCTGTGAGATCCTTCTAAGCCAGTATTTGGAGAGTCCATAGACCTGAGACACTTTAAAAATTTCACTTTTGTGGGTCAGTCACAGATTTACTAACCTGGAATCTTTATAGAGTGTGTCCTACCAAGCTGCTTAGAAGATAAAGAAACAATAATAATATAATTAAATTTTTTCAAAGTACTGATCTTTCTGCTGAGCATCAAACTCAGAGCACAAACTTTAATTTTGCTTAAGATTTTGTGTTTATTTTTATAGGTGGCATCCTTATTCTCAGCCAGTTATTTTGTGTACATACCATGGAACAAGTCGATTAAAGATCACTGAATGGCTGCATTAAAAAAAGGCATACATGATTTATTAACATAAGTGGTAACATGATTTCAATGTTAAATCAGTAGATAGGAAGACTCACTTCTTTTTGCTGGGAGAGTTACCTGGGAAGCTTAGACAGGGGCAGTAGTTATCTGATATTTTCTAATATCATGTGTCTCATATATATTTCATAATATTTTAGGAAAGGTATTATACATATAATAAATAATATAAAATGTAATACATTTTATAATACATAATAATTTAATAACAGAAAATATAAAAATTATATAATCAAAACAAATTTATAAATATAATGTTTAATAATTTAAATGCATAATATAAAAATAAACATAATTTTGAAAGCTTTATTAAATTGCATTTTTCAGTATGTCTATGGACATTTAAACAAATACACACAAGTAAGGACTATTTATTTCCAAACATTTTCATTGCAGATGTATCCCATGCAAATAAAAAATAAACTGGCGTACAATTAAAGTACAAATCTCAAGAGATCAAAGGTGCTAATTGACCAATTTCTTTATGATGTATATTTGTGAGTTTAAAAAGAGCTTCTGTATAAAAAGACAGTTTAAGACTAGATTTCTGAAGATAATCCTTTGTCATGAGACTGCTTTATAAAAACACTGAGGACAAAATTAATTCTGAACACAAATTTAAATTTGAGCTAAAAAATAGATTTGAATTGGAGAAGGTACATGCAAGTAAACAATCACTTTGCTAATTTGGCTCTTATTTTATCCTGTCATTGGAAGGTGCTATACGTATTTTCCATAATTGTCACCAAAACCACCAGCATTCTCCCCATCAACCTCCTGATATCATTAGGGCCCATTATGTTAGAAACAGAGCTCTGTGGTAACAGACACAGCATCAGCGCAAACAGCCACAGATCCAAGCCATCTTAGTGGGGATTCACAGAGTTCAGAATTATAGATGGGGCAAATATAGTTATGTGCCAAAAACTGTGATGAATTTTGCAAGCATTACACAATGTTTTCTCTTTCTGTTGCTTGATCATAAACCTGAAAAAAGGTGGAAGAGTCATGAAAGAAAAGGCAGCTTCCTTTTGATGATGAAATCTGAGCTGTCTGATTTTATCACCCTCTTCTTTTCATTATTGTGTAGTTGTGTGTGTTTCCCACAATGAGTTTTTATTTTTATATACCCACACCTTCCAGTAACCTTTAAGAAAAGTGCCTTTAATAACAGCCAAGACAAAATGTCTTCATTGACAAAATGTCTTCATTGACTAAATGCTAAATAAAGGAATGAATGGATAAATAAATAGGGACACTGTGAGCATGAGAGATACTAAGGGATTAAGTATACTTTTCATAACATAAGATTCCTTTGGGTTACTCAATTAGAGTGCCACATGTCTGAAATAAACCGCATTAATATCACACCAGTTTCAGTTTTACTTATCACAAGTTTATGTCAATATAACTAGGCAAATAGGTTCTTTGATTTTTAGTTAAATCACTTTATATTTTAATTTTCTGTTTTAAATGTAACAAATCATATTCATTTTACCATTTGTAGGCTTCTTTGCATCATATTATTGAGTTGAATCTTGCTATTGGCAATGAATTAGTTATTGCCTGATGTTGTAGATAACCAAGTGTTTCATGTTGAAAATAAACCACAGAGACAATACAATTTGGCTGCATCACAGACTATGTTCCCCATTTAGAAATGTTCACCAATAGAAAGAAGGGTATGTGATAGCAAAAAAGTATACAGAATTTTAGTATTAAAATGTAAAATAAGCAGGATGTTTCTTTCCTTTTATATTAACATATAAATCCTGCACATATGGACGAGTTCTGTTCCTAGAGCACATTAGTAGGTCCAGTTTGTTCATTAAGTCCAACAAAGTTAGCCTAGGTACCCAGCTAACACAATCAGCTATATCGTTTTGTCCTGTAGTTGGTTTATAATAATTTTTGCACAACTAATGCATAAAAAACAAACAAAAGAGAAAGAAAACACTTTTAATCTTACAGAACAGTACCTTGAAAAGTGCAGTACTGCAGAACAACAGCTGGCTTACAGGGGCTGGCATTGAGTGAGTAGGCTAGTAGGGTTACCGACTGAAGGAAAGAGAGGAGCTGGGAGATGGCGGGGCTGAAGATCGTCAGCGCTAGTAACAGGGCAAGCTGCAACATCACTCAGGCCTGAGGCTGATGCACAGGTTCTTGTTCCTTGCCGGATTAAGTTCTATCCATGAATACCCTCTTGAAAAATCGATCCAGAGATGTCTGAGTAGTAGCTCTTTTATTCTTGTCATAGATGACAGGCTAGCAATGGATTGCATTCTGAACGGCTGCTGCAGCTTTCATGCACCATTCTACATATGGGTCCTGTGACTCAAAAAACTAAGTGTCTCCTCAAATAAAATCCCTTTACCATTTCCTGAATCTCTTCCGAGCAGTACCGGCTACATCACTGCTGCTCTTACGCTCGCTTCCGCCCAACCTGCACTTGAAATAAAGATACTTCACTACTGTACTCCACACAGCAATGTACAGTAAAATACACAAAAGCACAAACAATTGTAGAGGATGGACAGTGCACGCCAGACATGTAAGCTGACATGATTGTGTGTGTGTTAGACACTCAGTTGTGTCCAAATCTTTGAGACCCCACGGACTCTAGCTGACCAGGGTCCTCTGTGCATCGGATTCTCCATGCAAGAATGCTGGAGTGGGTTGCCATGCCCTTCTCTATTTTATCTCTCTATATAATATCTCACTTACTATATGTAAATATGTGCATATGTTTATATATAACACTTTGTAAAATATATATTTTATAAATTATATACATATATATTTGCAAAATTTAGCAAGCTTTATTGAGTCCAAGGAACTATTAGATATGCCCACTGAAGATCTCATTAAGCACCTAAAACAACCCTGTAAAGTTATTGGCTGTTGAAATCTTATGACTGCCACATCGGGTATCATTACATATCAAAATTTAAATTTCCAGCTGAGCTTCATGTTGTCTAAGAATAATACATAATCAATTACAGTATGTAAGTTTCTAAGTATGTGAATTGGGTCCATTCTGGAGGAGATCAATCCTGGGTGTTCATTGGAAGGACTGATGCTAAAGCTGAAACTCCAATACTTTGGCCACCTCATGTGACGAGTTGACTCACTGGAAAAGACTCTGATGCTGGGAGGGATTGGGGGCAGGAGGAGAAGGGGATGGCAGAGAATGGGATGGCTGGATGGCATCACTGACTTGATGGAGGTGAATTTGAGTGAACTCCGGGAGTTGGTGATGGACAGGGAGGCCTGGAGTGCTGAGATTCATGGAGTTGTAAAGATTCGGACATGACTGAGCAACTGAACTGAACTGAACTGATAGAGTTGGTGGCTCAGACCCTAAAGAGTCTGCCTGCAATGCAGGGGACAGGGGTTTGATCCCTAGGTCGGGAAGATCCCCTGAAAAATGGAATGGCCACCCACTCCAGTATTCTTGCTGGAGAATTCCATGGACAGAGGGGTCTGGCAGGCTACAGTCCGTGGTATCCCAAAGAATTGGACATGACTTAGCAACTGAGTATGCATGCACATTAGCACTCAAAAGCTGTTAGTTTTGTTGAAAATTCTATTTAAGAAATTATTTCAAAGACATCTGTCATGGTCTGGGTGTGGGTTGGAAAAGAACTTCTAGACATGAGACAGAATGAGAGGGAAATAAAGTTTATTAGAGTGGGAGATGCTGTTAGAACAGCGGACAAGCTCAAGGGAGAACTGATGTTGAACAGGGATCCTTAGTCCACTTTTATACCCACTGGTACAAGGAGTGGGATAGCAGTCTGGCGGGTCATTTGCTGATTGGATGAGGCGTGTATACTGGGTGGGGCTGGAGAAGAGTAAGGAAAATGCCTTCTCCTCTCCTCTGGGGTAGGAGGGGAGACAGGTTATACTGC
This sequence comes from Moschus berezovskii, assembly GCF_049115385.1. Lineage (NCBI taxonomy): Eukaryota > Metazoa > Chordata > Mammalia > Artiodactyla > Moschidae > Moschus > Moschus berezovskii. Next base: position 83,942,080 of record NC_142475.1, read on the forward strand.
CCAGGAGGACCTGAAATCCTTTAATAGTGACAACACGGAAGAGGGAAGGACTATAAGGGTCTGGCGTTTCTGTTCCTGCATTCCAAGACCCTCCTTGGTTTTATCTGCTTTTTTGTCCTTGGGTCACCACAACATCTTTTATTTATAAATGTCTTTTCAAATCACATTTTCCTTAGTGGTTAAGACATTGAAATAAGTGTACTCAGAATCATACATTGTATAGATGATTTTAAGTAATTGAATTCAGCTGGTTAGGTATTGTTGAGAAATATTGCTATTTGGACCAAAGAAAGTTTTTTCCTAAGTCAGTGTCAGACTTTATTTCTTTGGGCTCCAAAATCACTGTAGATACTGATTGCAGCCATGAAATTAAAAGACGCTTGCTCCTTGGAAGGAAAGTTATGACCAACCTTGATAGTATATTAAAAAGCAGAGACATTACTTTGCCAACCAAGGTCCATCTAGTCAAGGCTATGGTTTTTCCCGTGGTCATGTATGGATGTGAGAGTTGGACTGTAAAGAAAGCTGATCGCCGAAGAATCGATGCTTTTGAACTGTGGTGTTGGAGAAGACTCTTGAGAGTCCCTTATACTGCAAGGAGATCCAACCAGTCCATTCTAAAGGAGATCAATCCTGGATGTTCATTGGAGGGACTGATGCTAAAGCTGAAACTGCAATACTTTGGCCACCTCATGCGACGAGTTGACTCACTGGAAAAGACTCTGATGCTGGGAAAGGTTGGGGGCGGGAGGAGAAGGGGACGACGGAGAATGAGATGGCTGGATGGCATCACCGACTCTGTGGATATGAGTTTGAGTGAACTCCGGAAGTTGGTGATGGACAGGGAGGCCTGGCGTGCTGTGATTCATGGGGTCGCGGAGAGTCGGACACAACTGAGCGACTGAACTGAACAGAACTGAAGCAAGGAGGATGTGGTGTTCATGTTCAAAGGGTTCAAGGGTTCACGTTCCCAGGTGGCTATCGGTAAGTAACTCGCCTGCCAATGCAGGAAACGTAGAGATGAGAATTCGATCTCTAGGTGGGGAAGATCCCCTAGAGGAGGGCATGGCAACCCACTGCAGCGTTCTTGTCTGGAGAATCCAATGGGCAGAGGAGCCGGCAGACTACATTTCATTGCATCGCACGGAGTCAGACATGACTGAAGTGAGTTAGTACATATGCACACATGTTCAAAAGACCCAAACTCCCAGATGATTTTCAAGGAAAAGTTTTTATAGGCAAAATTTGCAGGGAGTTCTGTAGGATACGTGACCTTCTTCTGATTGGTTGGTGGTGAGGTCACAGGGTGGTATTCCAGGAATCCGCCTCCTGGTACCAGCCAGTCTGGCGTCCCGGAGCTTGTGCTCAGCTTGAAGTTACCATGCTCCACCTGGTGGGGCCTTAGTTCCTATAGAAGATCTCAGGGACATGCACTGTTATGTGCCTCCCGTGGAGGAAGCAGGGCACTGCCCATTACTACGCTATTGTATCTTTCCCAGGTGCTCACTGACCTAAAGAGTTACTGTTTGAATATGCCCTTCGGAACCCAGGAAAGGTCAAGGAGGATGAAAACCTTCTTTCTACAAATAGGAAATTGGGGACAAGAAAATGCATTTGTACCTGGGAGGGCCTCACAAATCCTGCTGGCTTCAATCCCTCATTTCTTTGATAATCCTCAACTGTGGGGAACAGGTGTTGGACCTGGAAGGGAATAACATTTTGGATAGAGATGTTAATCATAAACTCAGCAGAGGAGCTCGGTTTTATGAGGACTTGGTATCAACATGACAAAATAAATTGCCATGGTCAAATAAATAAATAAATATTCTGAAAGCATGATCCTAAACTTTAACAAAATGAGTTTCAACACTGGGACATTACTGAGCAAGGAGAACTTGCTTCTGGTAATTTTGCAATCACCATGGTTTGAGGTGGCTTTACACTGAAAATAACTGAGAGTTTCTCAGTTGGCTTAACTCCCTCAGTTGTCTGTTGTTAACTAAGTTTACACTGGTGTTTTAATTTCTAAAGATTTCTGTTTTAGCAGCACTATCTTTTGATGACTAGAATTGCCCTGCGTCAAATGTATAACAGATAAAAAAGTAGCTTCTTTATCAACACCAATAAATTATTACCTGAAATTCTGGATGTATGAGCAAACTTTCCTGTAAGATTCAGTTTTAAATCTACGTAAATGTTGATTTCATTATCATGAATCAGCAGAAAATTTATAACAATATTGTAATCCAATGTTTAGTCAGATTTAGACCCTTTTAGAGTTTTCTTCACTGCAGATGGTGATTGCAGCCATGAAATTAAAAGACGCTTACTCCTTAGAAAGAAAGTTATGACCAACCTAGATAACATATTAAAAAGCAGAGACATTACTTTGCCAACAAAGGTCCGTCTAGTCAAGGCTATGGTTTTTCCTGTGGTCATGTATGGATGGGAGAGTTGGACTGTGAAGAAAGCTGAGTGCCGAAGAATTGATGCCTTTGAACTGTGGTGCTGGAGAAGACTCTTGAGAGTCCCTTGGACTGTAAGGAGATCCAATCAGTCCATCCTAAAAGAGATCAGTCCTGGGTGTTCATTGGAAGGACTGATGCTAAAGCTGAAACTGCAATACTTTGGCCACCTCATGCAAGGAGTTGACTCATTAGAAAAGACCCTGATGCTGGGAGGGATTGGGGGCAGGAGGAAAAGGGGACAACAGAGGATGAGATGGCTGGATGGCATCACCAACTCGATGCATATGAGCTTGGGTGAACTCTGGGAGCTGGTGATGGACAGGGAGGCCTGGCATGCTGGGATTCATGGGGTCGCATCCTGAATCGGACACGACTGAGTGACTGAACTGAACTGAGAGTCTTCTTCATCTTGGGCAAATAATCCTCAATGAAATATTTAATATTTGATGAACATCTGGAGTCACAGAAATTACTTTTCTGACAAAGGTTTGTATAGTCAAAGCTATGGCTTTTCCAGTAGTCATGTATGAATGTGAGAGTTGGACAATAAAGAAGGCTGAAAACCAAATAATCAATGCTTTTGAACTGTGGTGCTGGAGAAGACTCTTAAGAGTCCCTTGGACTGCAAGGAGATGAAACCAGTCAATCCTAAAGGAAATAATTCCTGAATATTCATTGGAAGGACTGATGCTGAAGCTGAAGTTCCAATACTGTGGCCACCTGCTGTGAAGGGCCTACTCATTAGAAAAGACTCTGGTGCTAGAGAATATCAAAGGCAGGAGAAGGGGATGACAGAGGAGGAGATGGTTGGATGGCATCACCGACTCAGTGGACATGAGTTTGAGCAAACTCCAGTTGATGGTGAAGGACAGGGAAAGTCAGACACGACTCAGCAACTGAACTGAACTCTGGAGGAAAGTTGGTCAAGGGATATCAGTCAATGCATAAGGTATTTAATTATAGGATTTATGAAAGCCTAGTATAAAATCGGTCACATATTATGAAATTTTAGTTATAAAATGCAAATAGATATTATGTAGCATGATAAGTATGCAAATATAGAAAAATACAATTAAGCATTCAATGAATAAAAATAGCTCAGACATTCACCAAAATTTGAGTTTGATTATTTTCATATCATTTTTGAATTTTTTTATATATTCATTTTATTTTTGTACATGCTATATTTTAGTATGTGGTGGCTATCTTTAGAAATCATTTTTTTTTAAACCACAAAGCACACACATGCATAGAAGAGCACAAGGGAAATTCTGGAGCTGATGGCTAGGTTTAGAACCTTGAATGTGGTGATGGCATTTGGATATATGCAGATGTCCAATCTCATTAATAAGTATATAGTAAATGTGTGTAATCTTCCTGTATCAATTATACTTCAGGAGAAGGCAATGGCAACCCACTCCAGTGTTCTTGCCTGGAGAACCCCAGGGACGGGGGAGCCTGGTGGGCTGCCGTCTACGGGGTTGCACAGAGTAGGACACAACTGAAGCAACTTAGCAGCAGCAGCAGCAAAGCTTAAAAAATCAGTTCTGGGGGAGCACGGGAAGATGGCGGAGGAATAGGACGGGGCGACCACTTTCTCCCTCACAAAAATCAACAAAAGAACATTTGAACACTGAGTAAATCCCACAAAACAACTTCTGAATACCGGCAGAACACATCAGGCACTCAGAAAAGCAGCCCATAGTTGTTGAAAGGAGGTAGGAAATAGATAAAAAGATAAAAAGAGAGACAAAAGACGGAGGGACAGAGCTCCGTCCCGGGAAGGGAGGCTTAAAAAAAAAAAAAAGAGAAGTTTCCAAACACCTGGAAACACTGGCGAGTGGAATCTCAGAGGGCCGCATAACTGGGAGACAAAAGACATAAACAATTAAAACTCACAGACTAAGTGCCCAGAGGAAACTGTCAGCGGAGAAGCGGCGCAGACGCCCGCACCCCCCACTAGCAGGCGGGAGCTGGGCAGGGAGGCGCCAGCAGTGGCGCTTAGAGGGAGAACCGGGCTTGAACGCCCCAGGGCAAACTGAGGGCTCAAACTTAAGATACCAAAAAGCGAACTTGACAGGGAGGCCTGGCGTGCTGTGATTCATGGGGTTGCGGAGAGTCGGACACGACTGAGTGACTGAATTGAACTGAAAAAGCGAAAAGGCTAGGAAAAGCCTTCGAAAAGCCCCAACCCAAGGCTCTGCCAGCCTCGCCCACAAACAGGGCGCTGAGCGGAGCGAGCCGGCAGCAGGTGGCCCATCCCCCAGCCCCCGCCGAAGAGGGCAGGGAGGGCAGCAAGCGCCAGGACAGAGGCAGCCACGGCCCCAGAGAGGCTTCCCATGCCAAGCTGCAGGCAGGCTTCCTTGCTGGCCAAGACTTCTTGGGATTGGGCCGGTCAATATCCGCCTGAGAAAGTGCGCCGGTTGTACTCCCAGAAAACCGAGCGGCAGGGACCGGGAAGGCGATAAGTCGCAGCAACCGCGCTCGCCAAATGCCTGGTCACCTGAGCTGCTAGGAGCGGGGAAGGCACAAAACGCAGGCCCAGCCAAGTCTGCGCCTTTGTGGAGTACCCGAGGACCTGAACCTGAGCCGCTCAGACTTGGGAAGTGCATGCAACCCAGCGCCAGCCATGGACAGCTCCCAAAAGAGCAACCTAAAGCCTAAGCAGCATAAACAGGGAAAGCACACACGCCTCAAGCGGGAGCATTCCCAGTGTAGCCGAGACACTGCGAGCACTCCTCACAGACGCCAGGGATATTTGTTAGCTGTTCCTCCCTCCCCATAGCAGGACTGAATAGGTGAGCCGGGGGAAAAAAAAAAGTGTCCACCACTGCATCCTGATGTCAGGACGGGAATTAGACACTGAGGAGACCAGAAAACAGAAGAGCTTTTTCAACAGAAGGAACTGCCTTGGAAGTAACAGAGGGAGAAGCCTTGAGCCTACTGCAAGAATAAGACTGAAAACCAGAGGCAGAGGCTTAAGGCCAAATCCTGAGAACACCAGAGATCTCCTGTTCCAGAGAACATTAATTGATAGGTACTCATCAAATGCCTCCATACATACACTGAAACCAGGCACGACCCAAGGGTCAACAAGTTTCAGTGAAAGACATACTACGCAAACTATCCAGCAACACAGGAGAATAGCACTGAGCTTCAATATACAGGCTGCCCAAAGCCACTCCAAACCCACTGACATCTCAAACTCATTACTGGACACTTCATTACACTCCACAGAGAAGAAATCCAGCTCCATCCACCAGAACATCGACTCAAGTTTCCCTAACCAGGGAACCTTGACAAGTCACCCATCCAACTCCACACACAACGAGGTAACTACATAATAAAGAGAACTCCACAAACTGCCAGAAGAGGGAAAGACCACCCTGAACACAGCAATATAAGCAAGATGAAGAGGCAGAGAAATACCCAACAAGTAAAGGAACAGGATAAATGCCCACCAACACAAACAAAAGAGGAAGATATAAGGAACCTACCCGATAAAGAATTTCGAATTTTAATTGTGAAAATGATTCAAAATCTGGAAAGCAAAATGGAGTTACAGATAAATAAACTGGAGAAAAGGATGGAGAAGATGGAAGAAATGTTCAATAAGGAATTAGAGGAAATAAAAAAGAGTCAATATACAATGAATAATGCAATAGATGAGATCAGAAACACTCTGAAGGGAACAAACAGTAGAATAACGGAGGCAGAAGACAGGATAAGTGAGCTAGAAGATAGAATTGTAGAAATAAATGAAACAGAGATGGAAAAACAAAAAATAATTAAAAGAAATGAGGACAATATTAGAGACATATGGGACAATATTAAACGCCCCAACATTCGAATCATAGGAGTCCCAGAAGAAGAAGACAAAAAGAAAGACCATGAGAGAATACTTGAGGAGAACATAGTGGAAAATTTCCCTAAAATGGGGAAGAAAATAATCACCCAAGTCCAAGAAACCCAGAGAGTCCCTAACAGGATAAACCCAAGGCGAAATGCTCCAAGGCACATATTAATCAAATTAACAAAGATCAAACACAAAGAACAAATATTAAAAGCAGCAAGGGAAAAACAACAAATAACACACAAGGGGATCCCCATAAGGATAACAGCTGATCTTTCAGCAGAAACTCTTCAGGCCAGGAGGGAACGGCAAGACATACTTAAAGTGATGAAAGAAAATAACCTACAGCCCAGATTACTGTACCCAGCAAGGATCTCATTCAAATATGAAGGAGCAATCAAAAGCTTTACAGACAAGCAAAAGCTGAGAGAATTCAACATCACCAAACCAGCTCTCCAACAAATACTAAAGGATCTTCTCTAGACTGGAAACACAGAAAGGGTATATAAAATCGAACCCAAAACAATAAAGAAAATGGCAATGGGATCATACTTATCAATAATCACCTTAAACGTAAATGGGTTGAAAGCCTCAACTAAAAGACAAAGGCTGGCTTAATGGATACAAAAACAAGACCCACCTCAAATCGAGGGACACATACAGACTGAAAGTGAAGGGCTGGAAAAAGATATTCCATGCAAATAGAGACCAAAAGAAAGCAGGAGTAGCAATACTCATATCAGATAAAATAGATTTTAAAACAAAGGCTGTGAAAAGAGACAAAGAAGGAAACTACATAATGATCAAAGGATCAATCCAAGAAGAATATATAACAATTATAAATATTTATGCACCCAACATAGGAGCACCGCAATATGTAAAACAATTACTAACAATTATGAAAGGGGAAATTAACAATAACACAATAATAGTGGGAGACTTTAATTCCCCACTTACATCTATGGATAGATCAACTAAACAGAAAATTAACAAGGAAAATCAAACTTTAAATGATACAATAGACCAGTTAGACCTAATAGATCTCTATAGGACATTTCACCCCAAAACAATGAATTTCACCTTTTTCTCAAGCGCACATAGAACCTTTTCCAGGATAGATCACATCCTGGGCCATAAATCTAGTCTTGGTAAATTCAAAAAAATTGAAATCACTCCAAGCATCTTTTCTGACCACAATGCAGTAAAATTAGATCTCAATTACGGGAGAAAAACTATTAAAAATGCCAACATATGGAGACTGAACAACACGCTGCTGAATAATGAACAAATCATAAAAGATATCAAAAGAGAAATCAAAATATGCATAGAAATGAATGAAAATGAAAACACAACAACCCAAAACCTCTGGGACACTGTAAAAGCAGTGCTAAGGGGAAGGTTCATAGCAATACAGGCACACCTCAGGAAACAAGAAAAAAGTCAACTAAATAACCTAACTCTACACCTAAAGAAACTAGAAAAGGAAGAAATGAAGTACTCCAGGGTTAGTAGAAGGAAAGAAGGCTTAAAAATTAGAGGAGAAATAAATGCAAAAGAAACAGAAGAGATCATAGCAAAAATCAACAAAGCCAAGAGCTGGTTCTTTGAGAGAGTAAATAAAATTGACAAATCACTAGCCAGACTCATCAAGAAACAAAGGGAGAAAAACCAAATCAATTAAATAAGAAATGAAAATGGAGAGATCACAAGAGACAGCCCAGAAATACAAAGGATCATAAGAGACTACTATCAGCAATTATATGCCAATAAAATGGAAAACTTGAAAGAAATGGACAAATTCTTAGAAAAGTACAAATTCCCAAAACTGAACCAGGAAGAAATAGAAAATCTGAACAGACCCATCACAAGCACGGAACTAGAGGAAGTAATCGGAAATCTTCTAGCAAACAAAAGCCCAGGTCCAGATGGCTTCACAGCTGAATTCTACCAAAAATTTAGAGAAGACCTAACACCTATTCTACTCAAACTCTTCCAGAAAATTGCTGAGGAAGGGAAACTTCCAAACTCATTCTATGAGGCCACCATCACCCTAATCCCAAAACCTGGTAAAGATCCCACAGAAAAAGAAAACTACAGGCCAATATCACTGATGAACATAGATGCAAAAATCCTGAACAAAATTCTAGCAATCAGAATCCAACAACACATTAAGAAGATCATACATCATGACCACGTGGGCTTTATCCTAGGAATGCAAAGATTCTTCAATATCCACAAATCAATCAACGTAATACACCACATTAACAAACTGAAAAACAAAAATCATATGATTATCTCAATAGATGCAGAGAAAGCCTTTGACAAAATACAACATCCATTTATGATAAAAACTCTCCAGAAAGTGGGAATAGAAGGGACATATCTCAACATAATAAAAGCTATATATGACAAACCCACAGCAAACATTATCCTCAATGGTGAAAAACTGAAAGCATTTCCCCTAAAGTCAGGAACAAGACAAGGGTGCCCACTCTCACCACTACTATTCAACATACTTCTGGAAGTTTTGGCCACAGCAATCAGAACAGAAAAAGACATAAAAGGAATCCAAATTGGAAAAGAAGAAGTAAAACGTTCACTGTTCGCTGATGACATGATCCTCTACACAGAAAACCCTAAAGACTCTACCAGAAAACTACTAGAGCTAATCAATGAATACAGTAAAGTTGCAGGATATAAAATCAACACACAGATCCCTTGCATTCCTATACACTAATAATGAGAAAATAGAAAGAGAAATTAAGGAAACTATTCTATTCACTGTTGCAATGAAAAGAATTAAATACTTAGGAATATATCTACCTAAGGAAACAAAAGACTTGTACATAGAAAACTATAAAACACTACTGAAAGTAATCAAAGAGGACACTAATAGATGGAGAAATATACCATGTTCGTGGATTGGAAGAATAAATATTGTGAAAATGAGTATACTACCCAAAGTAATTTATACATTCAATGCAATCCCTATCAAGCTACCAACGATGTTTTTCACAGAACTAGAACAAATAATCTCACAATTTGTATGGAAATACAAAAAACCTCGAATAGCCAAAGCAATCTTGAAGAAGAAGAATGGAACTGGGGGAATCAACCTGCCGGACTTCAGGCTCTACTACAAAGCCACAGTCATCAAGACAGTATGGTACTGGCATAAAGACAGAAATATAGATCAATGGAACAAAATAGAAAGCCCAGAGATAAATCCACATACCTATGGACACCTAATCTTTGACAAAGGAGGTAAGAATATAAAATGGAGAAAAGACAGTCTCTTTAACAAGTGGTGCTGGGAAAACTGGTCAGCCACTTGTAAAAGAATGAAACTAGAACACTTCCTAACACCATACACCAAAATAAACTCAAAATGGATTAGAGAGCTAAATGTAAGACCAGAAACTATAAAACTCCTAGAGGAGAACGTAGGCAAAACACTCTCCGACATAAATCACAGCAGGATCCTTCAAGACCCACCTCCCAGAATATTGGAAATAAAAGCAAATATAAACAAATGGGACCTAATTAAAATCAAAAGCTTCTGAACAGCAAAGGAAACTCTAAGCAAGGTGAAAAGACAGCCTTCAGAATGGGAGAAAATAATAGCAAATGAAACAACTGATAAAGGATTAATCTCCAAAATATATAAGAAGCTCCTGCAGCTCAATTCCAGAAAAATAAGTGACCCAATCACAAAATGGGCCAAAGAACTAAACAGAGATTTCTCCAAAGAAGACATACAGATGGCTAACAAACACATGAAAAAATGCTCAACATCCCTCATAATCAGAGAAATGCAAATCAAAACCACAATGAGATACCATTTCACACCAGTCAGAATGGCTGCTATCCAAAAGTCTACATGCAATAAATGCTGGAGAAGGTGTGGAGAGAAGGGAACCCTCTTACACTGTTGGTGGGAATGCAAACTAATACAGCCACTATGGAGAACAGTGTGGAGATTCCTTAAAAAACTGGAAATAGAACTGCCATATGATCCAGCAATCACACTCCTGGGCATACACACCGAGGAAACCAGAATTGAAAGAGACACATGTACTCCAATGTTCATGGCAGCACTGTTTATAATATCCATGACATGGAAGCAACCTAGATGTCCATCTGTAGATGAATGGATAAGAAAGCTTTGGTATACATATACAATGGAGTATTTTTCAGCCATCAAAAAGAATGCATTTAAATCAGTTTAATGAGCTGGATGAAATTGGAGCCAATTATACAGAGTGAAGTAAGCCAGAAAGAAAAACATCATTACTGTATACTAACGCATATATATGGAATTTAGAAAGGTGGTAACCTTAACCCTGTATACGAGACTGCAAGAGACATAGGTATATAGAACAGTCTTTGGGCCTCTGTGGGAGAGGGTGAAGGTGGGATGATTGGGGAGAACAGCATTGTAGGATGTATATTATCATATGTGACCAGTCCAGGTTCGACACATGATACAGGATGCTTGGGGCTGGTGCACGGGGATGACCTGGAGGGAGGATATGGGGAAGAGGGAGGTAGGAGGGGGGTTCCAGAAAGGGAACACATGTACACCCATGGCGGATTCATGTCAATATATGGCAAAACCAACCAATATATTAATGTAAGGTAATTTGCCTCCAATAAAATAAATTAAAAAAAATCAGTTTTGATCACCCCTAGAAGAATTTTCTTTTTCTTATTTGGAGATTTCATTTTGTATCTAATGGACATATTTACTCTTAGAATAGTGTCACACATATATTTAAATATAAAATATAAACATAAAATTTCATTGTAAAAAATGTATCTTTCCATCCCTGATGGTTACAGTCACAGATTAATCATTTCTCTAGAAATGATTACTCTACCACCACCGAAATAAATTTAAAATAACACATGTGGCTCCTAAGGGAAAACACTTTTCAAAACTTAGCACAGCTGCATTTAATCCTTGAACTCTTGTCCTTGGAGGCATGTAAATCAATCTTCTATGGAAATTGGTCCAAAGGGATGACCAGATGTTGCATAACCACCAATCCCCAGTATATGAGGTTCCCTGGAATTATCAGGATGAGAGGCAAGGCATATTCTACTCTGTGTTCATATTCAGTTAGATCCCTGATATTCTTTTTAGACACAACTTTCTGAAAAATTTCACATTTGAACAGCAGTGGAACAAAATTTCTTTGTTGATTTACTTTGCCAACGGAACGCAACAAAATGAGAGAACTAAGATTTAAAAAGAATTTATCAAAAATATTATGTTACAGAAATTTTCAGCTGAAATGGTCTTCATATTTTATTCATGAGGGAAACTGTGTCATACTTCTAGTCAGATAATATTGGAAATAGTTGTTCCTCCACCAACTTTCAGTTCAGTTCAGTTGCTCAGTCGTGTCCGACTCTTTGCGACCCCATGAATCACAGCACCCCAGGCCTCCCTATCCATCATCAACTCCCGGAGTTCACTCAAACTCATGTCCATTGACTGGGTGATGCCATCCAGCCATCTCATTCTCTGTCCTCCCCTTCTCCTCCTGCCCCCAATCCCTCCCAGCATCAGAGTCTTTTCCAGTGAGTCAACTCGTCGCATGAGGTGGCCAAAGTATTGGAGTTTCAGCTTTAGCATCAGTCCTTCCAATGAACACCCAGGATTGATCTCCTTTAGAATGGACTGGTTGGATCTCCTTGCAGTCCAAGGGACTCTCAAGAGTCTTCTCCAACACCACAGTTCAAAAGCGTCATTTCTTCAGCGATCAGCTTTCTTCACAGTCCTACTCTCGCATCCATACATGACCACTGGAAAAACCATAGCCTTGACTAGACGGACCTTTGTTGGCAAAGTAATGTCTCTGCTTCATAATATGCTATCTAGGTTGGTCATAACTTTCCTTCCAAGGAGTAAGCGTCTTTACTTTGGTTGCTGGTAAATACTATTTTGAAAATCAGAAAGTTTTAGTTAGGTTCAAATAAAACAAGGACATTAGAGAAGCATGCATGCAGATTTCATTTAACCTTACCCTAGGTACTCCCAGGGCCTGTGAAAGATAACACTGATGTAATCATGGTCTGCAAGAAATATATTTTGGAAAACTAATTTTTGAAGAAATTTGATTTTGAATATCAAGTTATTTAAACACAGATTTTTTGGAAATTAATGCTAATATGTGGTCTAGCATTTTTAATACACCCTACTGAAGTCCAAACGTTGAAATTTATATTTCATCAGTATTAAATCATATTGAAAAAAAGAATTATGCATGATGTATTGAAACAATTCTTTCATTATTGTTTTATATCTAGCATTTGTTTTTCAGGGTTGCTGAAATTAATTATGAATAGGAATTAATATTATGAGCATACACTGTGTGATCAATCCATCTTCATAGCATTACTGAGACAATATGTACTAGCTCTGACTCTGGATAAATTACCTAAATTCTCTATGTACTTTTTTCATCTAAAATATGTGACTAATATTAATATCTATGGTATAATTTTCCCAACGGAATTAAATACTTTAATAAAGTGAAATGTTTAGAAAACTACAAGGCTATTTCTAATTTTCCAATACAGTAGCTTTTAGTACATTGCATGTAAATGTCAATTTATACACATTTCTATATTTAGCAATCAAGTAAAGATTTTTCTCTTCATATTTGATACACTCCTCAATATTTTCCCTTTTCAGTAAAAGCTAATATAAATACGTCATGTTGTTCATAGAAACACAAATCTTTTTTGCAGTGATTCCTGCTAAGAATCAACTGATTTATCTACGGTTTAGAGCATTTGAACACTATAGTGAAAGTGAAAGTGAAGTCGCTCAGTCGTGTCCGACTTTTTGTGACCCCATGGACGGTAACCTACCAGGCTCCGCCGTCCATGGGATTTTCCAGGCAAGAATATTGGAGTGGGCTGCCATTTCCTTCTCCAGGGGCTCTTCCCTACCCAGGGATCAAACCCAGGTCTCCTGTATTGCAGACAGACGCTTTTCCATCTGAGCCACTAGGAATATCACTCACGTGTCTGACTTCATCCTCATGGGGCTGACAGACTCTGACGAGATCCGGCTGGTCCTCTTCACCCTCTTCCTCCTGATCACTGCCCTGGGCAATGCAGGAAAGATGTTGATAATCTGCCTGGATCTCCATCCTCACACTCCCATGTATTTTTTTCTCAGTCACCTGTCGTTTCTTGACCTGAGTTTCTCAACCGCAGTCACCACTAAAACTTTAGACAACTTACTGACTTCCAACAAGTATATTTCATACCTTAACTGCTTCATCCAGATGAATTGTTTTGTCTTCGTGGTGTCACTGAATATGTTCTTCTCTCCTCCATGGCCTATGATCGCTATGTAGCCACCTGCAACCCCCTGCATTATCCAGCTATTATGTCCACCAGACACTGCTGCTCCCTTGTCTTTTGACCCTTCTTAATTGGCTTCATGGACACCTTTGTCAATGTGCTTTGCTTGAGCAAATTGCATTTCTGTGACTCTAGTGTAATCTATCATTTTTTTCTGTGATGCATCCCCAATTTTAGCCCTGTCCTGCACTGACACACCTGATATCGAAATCATAATATCCATTTCTGTTGGCTCCACCCTAGAGTGTCTCTTATCACAGTATCTGTGTCCTATGCGTGCATCCTGTACACTATCCTGAAAATGACTTCCACTTCAGGGAAGCGAAAAGCCTTCTCTACCTATGTCTCCCATCTCCTGTCAGTCACCATCTTCTATGGCACTATGATTTTTACTTATGTAAAACCAAATAAGTCCTGCTCTTTGGGAAAGGATCAAGTGGCTTCTGTTTTTTATAGTATTGTCATCCCCATGCTGAATCTGCTCATATACAGTCTTTGAAATAAAGAAGTTAAACATGCTCTCAGTAGAGTCTTACAGAAGAGAAAGAGCTCCAAATAATTAAAGTAACACTGATCCTGAACTTTTAAGCTCTTCTGTTTGTTTTTTTGTCCCTATAGTGTATTTCCTTGCTCTTTCTCCAAAAACAAAGTATTTATTTATTCTATTGATCCATCCTTTGTTTGAAGAAATACAATCTCAGGCTTTTCTAAGAATATGACTTTAGAAATCTACATTGTAATTGGAAACCATGAAACACATTTAAACCATGGTCTCCATATGTATGTTTTTAGGGGCAACTGATTCACAAAATGAAAAGTATAGTCAGTTTTTAAAGTGTGCTGTACAAATCCCCAAGCATAATCAAACTTTAGAGAATTTTATGATTGAAAACAGCTCCATTTTGGGAAAAACGATAGCAGTTTCAGAAATCATTTCCTTTACTTAGTGGAGAAGCAAGATAGTGGAGTGATTATGAGTACTTGGTTGGGAACCAAATGTTCAAGGATTTAAATTCCAAAGCTTCTATACAATTGCCTGTAGAATGCTTTAAAAAAAAATCACTGAAACTTTAAGTTTCAAGTTCCTAAACTGCACAGATAAATAACAATTCCAGGTCCAAAGAGTTACTGTAAAGATTAAATCAGTTAATTGATGTTAACTTTTTAAGGCCATACTAATAAATATTGGTCATTATCATCAGAACATTCACATCCCTGCAGTATTTTCAATGCCCAATGCCTTTTTCTTAACAAATATTCACGTGTAGTTTTATGAATTAGCTTTGGTTGATTTAAAGGACAAACACACACACACAAAAAAAAAACTAAAGAAAAACTTAGCATTTCACAATTTTTTATTTAGAATGTAATGTGTTAATATTGGAGATATTTGAAAAATTTAAGGAAACCAAAATGGCTAAGAAGTTATTCAGGGTTTTGTATGTGTTCTTCTAGATTGATAGTTTTTTTTCTTAATTTTAATTTGAGGCTAATTACTTTACAATATTTTGGTGGTTTTTGCCATAATGTGACATGAATCAGCCATGGGTGTACATGTGTCCCCATCCTAAACCCCCTCCCACCCCCTTCCCCATCCCATCCCTCAGGGTTGTCCCAGTACACCGGCTTTGAGTGCCCTGTTGTATGTATAGAATTTGGACTGGTGATCTATTTCACATATGGCAATACACATGTTTCAATGCTATTCTCTCAAATCATCCCACCCTCACCTTCTCCCACAGAGTCCAAAAGTCTGTTCTTTACCTCTGTGTCTCTTTTGCTGTCTTGCATAGAGGGTCATTGTTACCATCTTTCTAAATTCCGTATATATATATGTTAATATACTGTATTGATGCTTTTCTTTCTGACTTATTTCACTCTGCTTAATAGGCTTAAGTTTCATCCACCTCATTAGAACTGAGGTAAAAAAATGCATAAAAATGCATTATTTTTAATAGCTGAGTAATATTTCATTGTGTATATGTGCCACAGCTTTCTTATCCTGTCATCTGCTAATGGACATCTAGGTTGCTTCCATATCCTAGCTATAGTAAACAGATTGATAGTTTTAAATATATATATATATATATATGGGTGTGTATGTATGTGTGTATCATGTATATGAACAATATTCCTGTCATTTCCTATGTCCTTTTTTGTGGTTTTCTGTGTACACTACAAGTTTAATCTTTTATTATTCCTTTATCATTGAAATCTAAGAGGACTATGTTTGGTTCATGGGAGGATCTAGATTCTCATTTTGCAGTGTTTGGACATGAAATATTTGTAAATTTATTAAGTTAAAATTCTGCATGCAGTGTTATCACTTTTATGGCTCCAGAATATATCAATTCTATTTTATTAATATTTATTTAGTTTTTATTGATGTATAATTGTTTTGCAATGTTGTGTTAGTTTCTGCTGTACAACGAAGTGAATCAGCTATCAGTTCAGTTCAGTTTGGTTCAGTCGCTCAGTCGTGTCCGACTCTTTGCGAACCCGTGAATCACAGCATGCCAGGCCTCCCTGTCCATCACCAACTCCCGGAGTACACTCAAACCCACCTCCATCGAGTCGGTGATGCCATCCAGCCATCTCATTCTCTGTGGTTCCCTTCTTCTCCTGCTGGGAGGGAAGCAGCTATAAGTATACGTATATTCCTTCATTCTTGGATTGGTGTCCCCTTCCCAACTGAAAATATTTAATAAAGCAACCTTTCTGTTACAGGTCAATAAGCTTCAGTAAATGCATCTTTGTTGAAATTCTGTGTATTTTAAAACATTACTGCCTTCCTCCTGATTTCTATAGGTTTTATATGATTATTAAAAATAAATTCTTAATCTAAATTCTTGGTTCATCTAATTTTTTTTTAACAGAGAAAAGTTATAAAGCTATCAATTTGCAATGAATTCAGAAGCTCTGGTAACCCATAATATTTAATCATTTAGAATACTAAAATTTCTTAGATTTTAAAGCTTTTCTTGTACATAACCTTGAATTGCAATTTTAATTTTCTCTATTGAAAGCTTATTTCAGAACGTATTTTTTATTTTCTAGGTATTTCATATTTCTTTTTTAAACTTTTGTAACTATGTATATCATTTTATTCGAACATCAGTGGTTATAAAAATTTTGTTATTTGAAATTTAGATTGCTTTCTATGTAAAACAATCTTTGATTTTTGTAAATATTTTTAAATGTTAAAAATAAAAGGCATAAGCATACACTCTTTTTTAGGAGATATTTAAATTATTTGTATTAATTCAAAACTCTCAACAAATTCAAACGTTTTAAATGTGCATTGTTTCACCTACCTAATCTATTTTAATTATTTTCTATTTTTACAAATTCTACTTGAGATAATTATGCCTTATTTTTTCTGATATCCATGTTTTCTAGACTCGATATTTACAACAACTGCTATTTATTTTTGCTTGCATTTGTTCAATAATATACTTTTTGACTCCTCTCTCATCTTTCAGAAGCATAATGCTTTTTCCTATATTTATGGGTATTTTTCAATTGTCTAGTCTTCTATGTTTTTACCTTTTTTTTCAAGATAAAGGTGATGCATTTATGCAGTGGAGTACAGAACCCATCAAAAACAGCTGGATTTAATTTTTATTCACTATAATGTACTTCCCTAAGATCAAAGAGTTGATAATTTTTTAATGTCTGTGTGTGTCTATGCCTGTGTGTAGAGACATGAAGTACTTTCACTTCAGTTCAGTTCAGTCACTCAGTCGTGTCCGACTCTGTGCGACCCCATGAATCACAGCACGCCAGGCCTCCCTGTCCATCACCAACTCCCGGAGTTCACTCAAACTCATGTCCGTCGAGCCGGTGATGCCATCCAGCCATCTCATTCTCTGTCATCCCTGTCTCCTCCTGCCCCCAATCCTTCCCAACATCAGGGTCTTTTCCAGTGAGTCTACTCTTCCGATGAGGTGGCCAAAGTATTGGAGTTTCAGCTTTAGCATCAGTCCTTCCAATGAACACCCAGGACTGATCTCCTTTAGAATGGACTGGTTGGATCTCCATGCAGTCCAAGGGACTCTCAAGAGTCTTCTCCAGCACCACAGTTCAAAAGCATTGATTATTTGGTTTTCAGCCTTCTTTATTGTCCAACTCTCACATCCATACATGACCATGGGAAAAAACCATAGCCTTGATTAGATGGACCTTGGTTGACAAAGTAATGTCTCTGCTTTTTAATATGCTATCTAGGATGGTCATAACTTTCCTTTCAAGGAGTAAGTGTCTTTTAATTTCATGACTGCAATCAACATCTGCAGTGATTTTGGAGCCCCCCCAAATAAATTCTGACACTGTTTCCACTGTTTCCCTATCTACTTCCCACGCAGTGATGGGACCAGATGCCATGATCTTAGTTTTCTGAATGTTGAGCTTCAAGCCAACTTTTTCACTCTCCTCTTTCACTTTCATCAAGAGACTTTTTAGTTCCTCTTCACTTTCTGCCATAAGGGTGGTGTCATCTGCATATCTGAGGTTATTGATATTTCTCCTGGCAATCTTGATTCCAGCCTGTGCTTCTTCCAGCCCAGCATTCCTCATGATGTACTCTGCATGTAAGTTAAATAAGCAGGGTGACAATATACAGCCTTGACGTACTCCTTTTCCTATTTGGAATCAGTCTGTTGTTCCATGTCCAGTTCTAACTGTTGCTTCCTGACATAGCATAATTCCTAAGCCATTTTGGAGGTATATTTAGAGATTCTCGTTTCTCCAAATCAGGCTTAAAAACTTCATTATGTCCACAGTATTAAAAGTGAAGCTGGGTTTTGCTTTTATTTTTCCTTGAAAAGAGACTTGAACATCAACCCAGTTTAATGTACTCTTCCCAGCGTTGTTACCAAGTGACCTCTGGAAAAGATGGAACCCCCACTGTTGCCTTCACTGTGCATGAATCACTGAGAAGTAATGAAACATGTTGAGCAGTCAAAACATTTAGTGAAAGGAACTAAAGATTATCTGGTCCCATCACTTCATGGGAAATAGATGGGGAAACAGTGGAAACAGTGTCAGACTTTATTTTTTTTGGGCTCCAAAATCACTGCAGATGCTGATTGCAGCCATGAAATTAAAAGACGCTTACTTCTTGGAAGGCAAGTTATGACCAACCTAGACAGCATATTAAAAAGCAGAGACATTACTTTGCCAACAAAGGTCCGTCTAGTCAAGGCTATGGTTTTTCCAGTGGTCATGTACAGATGTGAGAGTTGGACTGTGAAGAAAGCTGATCGCTGAAGAACTGATGCTTTTGAACTGTGGTGCTGGAGAAGACTCTTGAGAGTCCCTTGGACTGCAAGGAGATCCAACCAGTCCATTCTAAAGGAGATCAGTTCTGGGTGTTCATTGGAAAGAGTGGTGCTAAAGCTGTAACTGCAATACTTTGGCCTCCTCCTGCAAAGAGTTGACTCACTGGAAAAGACTCTGATGCTGGGAGGGATTGGGGGTGGGAGGAGACGGGGACAACAGAGAATGAGATGGCTGGATGTCATCACTGACTCAATGGACATGAGTTTGAGTGAAGTCCGGGAGTTGGTGATGGACAGGGAGGCCTGGCGTGCTGTGATTCATGGGGTCGCAAAGAGTTGGACACGACTGAGTGACTGAACTGAACTGAACTGAAACTATTTGTCTCTACCTTCAACAAGATTGTAAGCTCTTTGAGAAAAATTTGTTTAGTCATAGTTTTGCTCTCCACAGCGTGGAACAAATGTGTCACATATGCAGTATATAAATAAATTCTTTCTTTGCTTTTTTGGCTTGTGGAAACATAGTGATGAATTCATTAAGGTTAAGAATTCTATCTTATTCATGTCTATATCTTGCCTGGTATTTAGACAATCGTGTGCATATCAACACTCAAACAACATTCATTGAAAACTCTATTTCTAGAATTCTTTCAAAAACTTTGCTTACTTGTATATTAAAAATGGCATGATGATTAATAGATTTCTTTTCAAATGCTTTTTTTCTTTAGTGATTAGGATAAGGCAATGAGTGTATGTAGGTTTATGCTCTGTTGATGTGCTTTGTAATCACTGCAGCCAACTGGTTAATCCTTCTTATATATCTTACATGTATCACAACCCAACCTCCTGCAGAAATAGACAGTCTGCAGTCCTGGGACTAACTGAAGACAGTTCATGTGAAAGGATGTGTGTGTGCACAATGTATACATTTGATTTTAAAATTTTAATTTTCTTCTCTGATCTACATTACTGATATCTGACTCTTAAAATCTTCACTTGACAATGTGATTTTATATTATAAACTATTGCAAGTGACAGCTGATGAGATATACTATGTATTATTTTAGGGACTTATTAAGACTGTCTTAACAACTCATTACACATTCCCTTTCTTAAACCTACATACATTTTTCATTCTAAGCAAAATATCAGGTTCAGATGATTGTTTTCATTATATTTCACCATCATCATGGAAAATTATTAAACAGATATTTCCCTTTATTTTTCTCTATCAAAGCTTTTTATTTATGCGCTATAACTATAATGCTCAAATTTTTATAATTGTGTGAAAAATGTCAGCTGTTGAAATTTATTTATATTTACCTATATTTTCCTCGGTTCTAATTGCATGTATTATTTGCACTTGCACTGTGCATGTATTCTGTAGATAATTTCAGGCCTTTATATTTATTAAGCATTAATAAAATTATAGATCAAACTGTTATTTTTTATGTTTTAATGTTCCCTAGTTAATCTCTCTCTAAGAGCAGAAACATACCACAATTTTCCAGTTAATCATAAAATGTAGAAATATATTTTACTTGTCGAGTTATGATTAAATGTCCAGATGTATACATATTTTGATATACATCCCAAATTTCTCCTTGGTGATCGCTCATAATTTTCTCTTTGCACTGCTCTATCTGTACCATCCCTTGAAACATCTAATATGCATCTTTCCAGAATGGGCCAAGCAGGTGTTACTAGGTCCTACACAAAAACAATAAATTCAACCTGAAAGGGAACAGAGTTTTCAATGCCAATAGGTGCTTCCTCAGTCAGTTCAGTTCAGTTCAGTCGCTCAGTCGTGTCCGACTCTCCACGACCCCATGAATCACAGCACGCCAGGCTTCCCTGTCCATCACCAACTCCTGGAGTTCACTCAAACTCATGTCCATTGAGTTGGTGATGCCATCCAGCCATCTCATTCTCTGTCGTCCCCTTCTCCTCCTGCTCCCAATCCCTCCCAGCATCAGAGTTTTTTCCAGTGAGTCAACTCGTCGCATGAGGTGGCCAAAGTATTGGAGTTTCAGCTTTAGCATCAGTCCTTCCAATGAACACCCAGGATTGATCTCCTTTAGAATGGACTGGTTGGATCTCCTTGTAGTCCAAGGGACTCTTAAGAGTCTTCGCCAGAACCACAGTTCAAAAGCATCAATTCTTCGGTGATCAGTTTTCTTTACAGTCCAACTCTCCCATCCATACATGACCACGGGAAAAACCATAGCCTTGACTAAACGGACCTTTGTTGGCAAATATCTAGGTTGGTCATAACTTTCCTTCCAAGGAGTAAGCTAGGCTCAAAGATTGTCTGAGGTTGTTTAAATACCTAAAGGTTATTAAAAAAAATAAAACAGTAGATGCAGAAGATGTTCTGGAAATTGAGTAGAAGTTATCCCTTTGTAGGAGACATTTACATTTAAAGATGAAATGTCCATGTAACTCAGATGGTAAAGAATCTGCCTGAAATGCAGGAGACTTGGGTTCAATCCCCATGTGGGGAAGATCCCTTAGAGAAAGAAATGGCAAACCACTCCAGTATTCTTGCCTGGAGAATCCTCATGAACAGAGGAGCTTGGTGGACTACAATCCCATCCATGGAGTCACAAAGAGTTGGACACAATTGAGTGACTAACACTACTATTCTCCATTTGGAAGGATGTCTCCCTCTCTGTGGGTTCCCTGCTGGCTCAGAGAGTAAGAAATCCTCCTGCAATGCAGGAGACCTGTTTTGATCCCTAGGTTGGGAAGATCCTCTGGAGAAGGGAATGGCTACCCACTCCAGTATTCTTCCCTGGAGAACTCCAAGGACAGAGGAACCTGGTGGGCTACAGTCCATGAGGTCACAAAGATTCACGAAGAGTCCAACATGACTGAGTGACTGTCACTTTCACTTTGCCTCCCTTTCTATGCCAGGAGGAGAAAGATGACTAAATCTCCATTCAGTGAAGATGGAATGAAGTTGAGTCTGCATTAACAACTGCACTCTTGGTTACTGTTCTTTCCCTGGCTCCCACCCTCCCATATCTTCTTTTACCTTTAGCTGGAGATGGTTTTTAAGGTAGTGGCTTAGACACTTTTTGGAGAATTACTCAGTTTTCTTGGGTGTCTCCCATGTATAAAGGTGGTATTCTTCTTCTTCTTTCAGTCGCTCAGTCAGGTCCGTATTACTAAATTTCTATTTGTTTTTCCCCTGGTCATCTGTCTTTCATTACAAGAAGGTGGGTTTTAGCCAAAAATATGAAAGGACAGAGTGAAAATTATTTTTTGTTCCCGATAAAGTAGGTGAAAAGTGATACAAATTAGATAATGAGTAATGCATTAGAAAACAACAACAAAAAAGATAATTTAATAGCATTTATCAAAAAAGACAGAAGAGAGACGCCCGGCTCTGGCGGCGCAGACGCGAGAGACGCCCGGCTCCGGCGGCGCAGACGCGAGAGAGGCCCGGCTCTGGCGCAACCGACCACGTGCAGAATCGTGGCTGAGATGATCTACCCCGCGCCCAGGATTAGGGCGGTGGCCAAGAGGAGCTGTACCATGTTCAGGAGGCGGTGGCTGCTTGGGCACCGGAGGGCCGAGAGGAGCTGATCCACATTTGGGGCAGGAGGGGCGGCCTTGAGGAGATACCCCTCGTCCAAGGTAAGGTACAGCGGCTGCACCTTGCTGGAGCAGCTGGGAAGAGATACTCCACGACCAAGTGGAATATAAGAATCCAGTGTTCTGGGGAGGAAGGAACAAGATGGCGGAGGGATAAGACAACGAGACCACTTTCTCCCCCACAAATTCATCAAAAGAACATTTGAACGCGGAGTAAAGTCCACAAAACAACTTCTGAATACTGGCAAAGGACACCAGGCTCCCAGAAAAGCAGCCCATTGTCTTCTAAAGGAGAGAGAAGAAATCCAGCTCCACCCACCAGAACACCGACACATGCTTCCATAACCAGGGAACCCGGTCAAGTCACCCGTCCAACCCCACACACAGCAAAGAAACTACATAATAAAGAGAACTCCACAAACTGCAAGAAGAGGGAAAGGTCACCCCAAGCAAAGCAATATAAGCAAGATGAAGAGGCAGAGAAATACCCAGCAAGTAAAGGAACAAGATAATTGCCCACCAACACAAACAAAAGAAGAAGATATAGGGAATTTACCTGACAAAGAATTTCAGATTTTGATGGTGAAAATGATTCAAAATCTTGAAAGCAAAATGGAGTTACAGATAAATAACCTGGAGAAAAGGATTGAGAAGATGGAAGAAAGATTTAATAAGGACTTAGAAGAAATAAAAAAGAGTCAATATACAATGAATAATGCAGTAGATGAGATCAGAAACACTCTGGAGGGAACAAACAGTAGAATAACAGAGGCAGAGACAGGATAAGCGAGCTAGAAGATAGAATTGTAGAAATAAATGAAACAGAGAGGAAAAAAGAAAAACGAATTAAAAGAAATGAGGACAATATTAGAGACCTCTGGGACAATGTTAAACGCTCCAACATTCGAATCATAGGAGTCCCAGAAGAAGAAGACAAAAGGAAAGACCATGAGAGAATACTTGAGGAGATAATAGTTGAAAACTTCCCTAAAATGGGGAAAGAAATAATCACCCAAGTCCAAGAAACCCAGAGAGTCCCCAACAGGATAAACCCAAGGCGAAATACTCCAAGACACATATTAATCAAATTAACAAAGATCAAACACAAAGAACAAATACTATAAGCAGCAAGGGAAAAGCAGCAAATAACACATAAGGGGATTCCCATAAGGATAACAGCTGATCTTTCAACAGAAACTCTTCAGGCCAGAAGGGAGTGGCAAGACATACTTAAAGTGATGAAAGAAAATACCCTACAGCCCAGATTACTATACCCAGCAAGGATCTCATTCAAATATGAAGGAGAAATCAAAAGCTTTATAGACAAGCAAAAGCTGAGGGAATTCAGCACCACCAAACCAGCTCTCCAACAAATGCTAAAGGATCTTCTATAGACAGGAAACACAGAAAGAGTGTATAAACTTGAACCCAAAGCAATAAAGAAAATGGCTACAGGATTGTACTTATCAATAATTACCTTAAACGTAAATGGGTTGAAATTTTCAAAAAGGCTAGGAAACAATTCTCATAGCCATCAATAGTTCAGTGTTGAGTTCATGAATAGTTTTTAAAGTTTGGGACAAACTGTAGTATTTGCTATTTGAAGTACTATTTGTAATTGGCATATTACGATGTAACATTGGTCTTCATTTCCAACTTAAAATGCCTAAAAATGCCTAACAGTTTTTTAGATTTGTGAATCTTAGTTGAAATGTATTTTACGATGTTACTAAACCTGCAGAAATATGGAAAAATTTCAGAGAACTTATTCACTGTACATTTAATTTATTTTATTTATAAAAGTTATGAACTGTATAAAGTTTTACTTGTTGGGTCAAATGCTTGTTGCTTCAAATGCTTGTTGCATTTGAAGTGCTGGTTACAAGAAAATCAAATACCTTCAATGTATACATGCTATTTTGTTTTTAAAGGACTCTGGAGTATAAGTAAGTTTGTTTAAAGAAATTTAGTCTGTTCAACTTGAAAAAATAAATAAATAAAAATTGGAAAAAAAAAAAAAAAGACAGAAGAGCCTGGCGAGCTATGGTCCATAGAGTTGCAAAGCGTTTGACATGAAAAAAGTGACTAAGCAGCAGAACAGTAGCATCCAAAGAGAATAAAAGAAACATTCTTTCATTTGTTAAAGAAGAAAGAAAAAAAAATTAACCAGAATAGTTCAAGAGAGAAAGGAATTTATGTGGATGGCATATTTCAAACTGACAAATTAGGGGATAAAACTATATGATATAAAATCAAGAAAGATTTTTAAAAAATGTCTCTGATCAAGAGACCCTCAATACGAGGGTTAAGAGAATATGTTGCCTCAACAATATAGGTACTACGCCCCTAAACAGCAGGAAGTAGTTATGGAATGAAAACGACACCCCTTTCCCTTGGCAACATGATTCTCCTAAAAGAAAAGGGGGAAACGAGAGAGTCATTTCCTAGGCAGGTTGATAAGAAGTCTAGGGGTCCCCAAGGAAAGATGGGTCTGGAATTCTCTAGGAGGAGAAAAGGACAAACTTATTTTTCCTCTATATTCCTTAGGATAATGTATCCTACCTGAGGACAGTCTCTAGATTAAACCTGGTTAATGGTATGGACCTAACAGAAGCAGAAGATATTAAGAGAGGTGGCAAGAATACACAGAAACTGTACAAAAAAGATCTTCACTACCAAGATAATGATGATGGCGTGATCACTCACTTGGAGCCAGACATCTTGGAATGTGAAGTCAAGTGGGCCTTAGAGAGCATCACTACGAATGAAGCTAGTTCATATAGGTGATGTGGAGGTGATGGAATTCCTATTGAGCTATTTCAAATCCTGAAAGATGATGCTGTGAAAGTGCTGCACTCAATATGCCAGCAAATTTGGAAAACTCAGCAGTGGCCACAGGACTGGAAAGGGTCAGTCTTCATTCCAATATCAAAGAAAGGCAATGCCAAGAATGCTCAAACTACCGCACAATTACACTCATCTCACACGCTAGTAATGCTCAAAATTCTCCAAGCCAGGCTTCAGCAATATGTGAACCATGAACTTCCAGATGTTCAAGCTGGTTTTAGAAAAGTCAGAGGAACCAGAGATCAAATTGCCAACATCCATTGGATCATGGAGAAAGCAAGAGAGTTCCAGAAAAACATCTATTTCTGCTTCATTGACTATGCCAAGGCCTTTGACTGTGTGGATCACAATAAACTGTGGAACATTCTGAAAGAGATGGGAATCCCAGACCACCTGACCTGCCTCTTGAGAAACCTGTATGCAGGTCAGGAAGCAACAGTTAGAACTGGGCATGGAACAACAGACTGGTTCCAAATAGGAAAAGGAGTACGTCAAGGTTGTATATTGTCACCCTGCTTATTTAAATCATATGCAGAGTACATCATGAGGAATGCTGGGCTGGAAGAAGCACAGGCTGGAATCAAGATTGCCGGGAGAGATATCAATAACCTCAGATATGCAGATGACACCACCAGAAAGTGAAGAGGAACTAAAAAGCCTCTTGATGAAAGTGAAAGAGGAGAGTGAAAAAGTTGGCCTGAAGCTCAACATTCAGAAAACAAAGATCATGGCATCTGGTTTCATTACTTCATGGGAAATAGATGGGGAAACAGTGGAAGCAGTGTCAGACTTTATTTTTTTGGGCTCCAAAATCACTGTGAATGCTGATTGCAGCCATGAAATTAAAAGACGCTTACTCCTTGGAAGAAAAGTTATGACCAACCTAGATAGCATATTAAAAAGCAGAGACATTACTTTGCCAATCAAGGTCCGTCTAGTCAAGGCTATGGTTTTTCCCATGGTCATGTATGGATGTGAGAGTTGGACTGTGAAGAAAGCTGATTGCTGAAGAATTGATGCTTTTGAATTGTGGTGATGGAGAAGACTCTTGATAGTCCCTTGGACTGCAAGGAGATCCAGCCAGTCCATTCTAAAGAAGATCAATCCTGGGTGTTCATTGGAAGGACTGATGCTAAAGCTGAAACTCCAATACTTTGGCCACCTCATGCGAAGAGTTGACTCACTGGAAAAAACTCTGATGCTGGGAGGGATTGGGGGCAAGAGGAGACAGGGATGACAGAGAATGAGATGGCTGGATGGCATCACCGACTCGATGGACATGAGTTTGAGTGAACTCCGGGAGTTGGTGATGGACAGGGAGGCCTGGCGTGCTGTGATTCATGGGGTCGCAAAGAATCGGACACGACTGAGCGACTGAACTGAACTGAACTGAATCATGTTATCTTAAAATGTAAATTATGGGAGTAGGTCTGCTCTTTACAACCTTCAGACATTCTTTGGATTCATTGGAGAGTATATAGCTCCATTGCTAACACTAGCAAGGGGGTACTCTTTCTACCCCCTTCTGATGTCTATGTCAGAAGCTTTCTCTATCTCCTTTATACTTTAATAAAACTTTATTACACACAAGCCAAAAAAAACCAAAACCTTAAAAAAATCTCTGATCAGACTTTGGTTTCTGCCATGATACAATAAACAGTACAATAATAGCCATAAATCACATAAAAGCAAATATTGAACATAATCAAGATAGATTTCAATGATGGGAAAATATTAAGCAAGTGACTTACTCCTGGTAATTTTGCAGTCACCAAAATTATAGTCACCAAATTATAGTCATGAAAAGCTACAGGGACGCTCCTGTAGCTCAGATGGTGAAGAATCTGGCTGAAATCCGCAAAACCTGGGTTCAATCCCCAGGTCGGGAAGATTCCCTGGAGAAGGGAATGACTACCCACTCTAGTATTCTCGCCTTGAGAATTACAAGGACATAAAAACCTGGGCAGCTATAGTCCATGGGGTTGCAAAAAGTCGGACACAGCTAAGTGACTAATGCTAATATTATGGTTGTTGAGGTGGTTTTTAAATTGAAAATTACTCTTAGCCTCTTATTTGACTTAACTCCCATAGTTACGTAGCATCGGATAAGTTTATTCTGGCTTTTTAATCTCCAAATAAGACTGGATTCCCTGGTGGCTCAGAGGGTAGAGAGTCTGTCTGCAATGTGGGAGCCCTGAGTTTGATCTGTGTGTCGGGAAGATCCCCTGGGGAAGAAAATGCAACCACTCCAGGATTCTTGCCTGAAAAATCATATGGATGGAGAAGCGTGGTTAGCTATAGTCCATAGGGTCACAAAGAGTCCGGCTTTCAGTGAAAAATTAGTTGGTCACTCCAAGAAAGAAATGGAAAATTTTATTCAAGTCAAGTTTTGGATTATAACCTGAGGATAACTCAGAAATCCCCAAGAACTGTTCTGCCCGTTAGAAGTCAAAGGACAGTTAACATACGTTTTTGAGATGGAGACCTGTACATTAAATGATGTATATTTGACAGTGGATACAATCTCGATCTAAGGAAGGAAAGTTATGACCAACCTTGATAGTATATTAAAAAGCAGAGACATTACTTTGCCAACCAAGGTCCATCTAGTCAAGGCAATGGTTTTTCCCATGGTCATGTATGGATGTGAGAGTTGGACTGTGAAGAAGGCTGATCGTCGAAGAATCGATGCTTTTGAACTGTGGTGTTGGAGAAGACTCTTGAGAGTCCCTTATACTGCAAGGAGATCCAACCAGTCCATTCTAAAGGAGATCAACCCTGGATGTTCATTGGAGGGACTGATGCTAAAGCTGAAACTGCAATACTTTGGCCACCTCATGGGACGAGTTGACTCACTGGAAAAGACTGTGATGCTGGGAAAGGTTGGGGGCGGGAGGAGAAGGGGACGACGGAGAATGAGATGGCTGGATGGCATCACTGACTCTGTGGACATGAATTTGAGTGTACTCCGGGAGTTGGTGATGGACAGGGAGGCCTGGCGTGCTGTGATTCATGGGGTCGCGGAGAGTCGGACACGACTGAGCGACTGAACTGAACTGAACTGAAGCAAATAATAGGTCATGGTTCATGTGAAAGTGTTAGTTGCTCACTTGTGTCTTACTCTTTACAACCCCATGGACTGAAGCCCACCAGGCTCCTCTGTCCATGGGGTTTCCCAGGCAAGAATACTGGAGTGGGTTGCCATTTCCTCCTCTAGGGGACCTTCCTGACTCAGGGATCAAACCCAGAACCCTCACATTGCAGGCAGATTCTTTACCATCTGAGCCACCAGGGAAGTCATGGGTCATAGTGGTGCCATGTGAGATCAAGAAGGAATATCTTAAGGGGCTGCTTTGTTGATGCTAGAAGAATGTTGCTCTTTAAGGCTGAGTAGGTGTTACTGTTGATGGTGGAGGTTTGGCCAATGCATAATAGATATACTCAATGCACAGTGGAGGGGAGAGAGGAAGTGAAAGGCCAGAGGGAAACTTTTGTTTATAATTTTTCCTATCTCATCACAAAATATGGATTTTATTTCACACCTGTTCTAGCAGAATGAAGTTTGAGTCAGTATAATTGCTCTTCCAAAATTCTTTTTTTTTAAATTTATTTATTTTATTTTATTTTTTTTGGTAATTAATTTATTTTTTATTGGAGGCAAATTATTTTACAATATTATATTGGTTGGTTTTGCCATACATTGACATGAATTCACCCCGGGTTTACATAAGTTCCCCCTCCTGAACCCCCCTCCCACCTCCCTCCTCCCTTTATCCTCCCTCTGTGTCATCCCCGCATGCCAGCCCCGAGCATCCTATAACATGCATTGACCCTGAACTAGTGATTCATTTCACATATGACAACATACGTGTTTCAATGCATTCTCCCAAACCATCCCACCCTCACCCTCTCCCATAGAGTCCCAAAGACTGTTCTATACATCTGTGTCTCTTTTGCTGTCTCGTATACAGGGTTATCATTTGCATCTTTCTAAATTCCATATATATGCGTTAGTATACTGTATTGGTGTTTTTCTTTCTGGCTTACTTCACTCTGTATAATAGGCTCCAGTTTCATCCACCTCATTACAACTGATTCAAATGTATTCTTTTTAATGGCTGAATAATACTCCATTGTGTATATGTACCAAAGCTTTCTTATCCATTCATCTGCAGATGGACATCTAGGTTGCTTCCATGTCCTGGCTATTATAAACAGTGCTGCAATGGACATTGGAGTACACGTGTCTCTTTCAATTCTGGTTTCCTCGGTGTGTATGCCCAGGAGTGCGATTGCTGGATCATATGGCAGTTCTACTTCCAGTTTTTTAAGGAATCTCCACACTGTTCTCCAGTGTGGCTGTACTAGTTTGCATTCCCACCAACAGTGTAAGAGGGTTCCTTTCTCTCCACACCCTCTCCAGCATTTATTGCATGTAGACTTTTGGATAGCAGCCATTCTGACTGGTGTGAAATGGTATCTCATTGTGGTTTTGATTTGCATTTCTCTGATTATGAGGGACGTTGAGCATTTTTTCATGTGTTTGTTAGCCATCTGTATGTCTTCTTTGGAGAAATGTCTGTTTAGTTCTTTGGCCCATTTTTTGATTGGGTCATTTATTTTTCTGGAATTGAGTTGCAGGAGCTGCTTGTATATTTTGGAGATTAATCCTTTATCCGTTGCTTCATTTGCTATTATTTTCTCCCATTCTGAAGGCTGTCTTTTCACCTTACTTATAGTTTCCTTTGCTGTGCAGAAGCTTTTGATTTTAATTAGGTCCCATTTGTTTATTTTTGCTTTTATTTCCAATATTCTGGGAGGTGGGTCATGGAGGATCCTGCTGTGACTTATGTCGGAGTGTGTTTTGCCTACGTTCTCCTCTAGGAGTTTTATAGTTTCTGGTCTTACATTTAGCTCTCTAATCCATTTTGAATTTATTTTTGTGTATGGTGTTAGGAAGTGTTCTAGTTTCATTCTTTTACAGGTGGCTGACCAGTTTTCCCAGCACCACTTGTTAAAGAGACTGTCTTTTCTCCAATTTGTATTCTTGCCTCCTTTGTCAAAGATTAGGTGTCCATAGGTGCGTGGATTTATCTCTGGGCTTTCTATTTTGTTCCATTGATCTATATTTCTGTCTTTATGCCAGTACCATACTGTCTTGATGATTGTGGCTTTGTAGTAGAGCCTGAAGTCCGGCAGGTTAATTCCCCCAGTTCCATTTTTCTTCCTCAAGATTGCTTTGGCTATTCAAGGTTTTTTGTATTTCCATATAAATTGTGAGATTATTTTTTCTAGTTCTGTGAAAAATATCGTTGGTAGCTTGATAGGGATTGCATTGAATGTATAAATTACTTTGGGTAGTATACTCATTTTCACAATATTTATTCTTCCCATCCACGAACAAGGTATATTTCTCCATCTATTAGTGTCCTCTTTGATTACTTTCAGTAGTGTTTTATAGTTTTCTATGTACAAGTCTTGTTTCCTTAGGTTGATATATTCCTAAGTATTTAATTCTTTTCGTTGCAACAGTGAATGGAATAGTTTTCTTAATTTCTCTTTCTATTCTCTCATTATTAGTGTATAGAAATGCAAGGGATTTCTGTGTGTTGATTTTATATCCTGCAACGTTACTGTAATCATTGATTAGTTCTAGTAGTTTTCTGGTAGAGTCTCTAGGGTTTTCTGTGTAGAGGATCATGTCATCAGCCAACAGTGAAAGTTTTACTTCTTCTTTTCCAATTTGTATTCCTTTTATGTCTTTTTCTGCTCTGATTGCTGTGGCCAAAACTTCCAGACTATGTTGAATAGTAGTGGTGAGAGTGAGCACCCTTGTCTTGTTCCTGACTTTAGGGGAAATGCTTTCAGTTTTTCACCATTGAGGATAATGTTTGCTGTGGGTTTGTCATATATAGCTTTTATTATGTTGAGATATGTCCCTTCTATTCCCACTTTCTGGAGGGTTTTTATCATAAATGGATGTTGAATTTTGTCAAAGGCTTTCTCTGCATCTATTGAGATAATCATATGATTTTTATCTTTCAGTTTGTTAATGTGGTGTATTACGTTGATTGATTTGCGGATATTGAAGAATCCTTGCATTCCTGGGATAAAGCCCACTTGGTCATGATGTATGATCTTCTTAATGTGTTGTTGGATTCTGATTGCTAGAATTTTGTTCAGGATTTTTGCATCTATGTTCATCAGTGATATTGGCCTGTAGTTTTCTTTTTTTGTGGGGTCTTTACCAGGTTTTGGGATTAGGGTGATGGTGGCCTCATAGAATAAGTTTGGAAGTTTCCCTTCCTCAGCAATTTTCTGGAAGAGTTTGAGTAGAATAGGTGTTAGCTCTTCTCTAAATTTTTGGTAGAATTCGGCTGTGAAGCCGTCTGGATCTGGGCTTTTGTTTGCTGGAAGATTCTTGATTACAGCCTCTAGTTCCGTGCTTGTGATAGGTCTGTTCAGATTTTCTATTTCTTCCTGGTTCAGTTTTGGAAAGTTGTACTTTTCTAGGAATTTGTCCATTTCTTCCAGGTTATTCATTTTATTGCCATATAATTGCTGATAGTAGTCTCTAATAATCCTTTGTATTTCTGTGTTGTCAGTTGTGATCTCTCCATTTTCATTTCTAATTTTATTGATTTGGTTCTTCTCCCTTTGTTTCTTGATAAGTCTGGCTAGCGGTTTGTCAATTTTATTTACTTTCTAAAGAACCAGCTTTTGGCTTTGTTGATTTTTGCTATGGTCTCTTTTGTTTCTTTTGCATTTATCTCTGCCCTAATTTTTACGATTTCTTTCCTTCTACTGACCTGGGGTTCTTCATTTCTTCCTTTTCTAGTTGCTTTAGATGTAGAGTTAGGTTATTTAGTTGAATTTTTTCTTGTTTCTTGAGGTGTGCCTGTATTGCTATGAACTTGCCCCTTAGCACTGCTTTTACAGTGTCCCAGAGGTTTTGGGTTGTTGTGTTTTCATTTTCATTCATTTCTATGCATATTTTGATTTCTCTTTTGATTTCTTCTATGATTTGTTCATTATTCAGCAGCGTGTTGTTCAGGCTCCATATGTTGGCATTTTTAATAGTTTTTCTCCCGTAATTGAGATCTAATCTTAATGCATTGTGGTCAGAAAAGATGCATGGAATGATTTCAACTTTTTTGAATTTACCAAGACTAGATTTATGGCCCAGGATGTGATCTATCCTGGAAAAGGTTCCGTGTGCACTTGAGAAAAAGGTGAAATTCATTGTTTTGGTATGAAATGTCCTATAGATATCTATTAGGTCTAACTGGTCTATTGTATCATTTAAAGTTTGTGTTTCCTTGTTAATTTTCTGTTTAGTTGATCTATCCATAGATGTAAGTGGGGTATTAAAATCTCCCACTATTATTGCATTATTGTTAATTTCCCCTTTCATATTTGTTAGTAATTGTCTTACATATTGCGGTGCTCCTATGTTCGGTGCATGAATATTTATAATTGTTATATCTTCTTCTTGGATTGATCCTTTGATCATTATGTAGTTTCCTTCTTTGTCTCTTTTCACAGCCTTTGTTTTAAAGTCTATTTTATCTGATATGAGTATTGCTACTCCTGCTTTCTTTTGGTCTCTATTTGCATGGAATATCTTTTTCCAGCCCTTTACTTTCAGTCTGTATGTGTCCCTCGTTTTGAGGTGGGTCTCTTGCAGACAACATATATGGGGGTCTTGTTTTTGTATCCATTCAGCCAGCCTGTGTCTTTTGGTTGGGGCATTCAACCCATTTACGTTTAAGGTAATTATTGATAAGTACGATGCCGTAGCCATTTTCTTTATTGCCTTGGGTTCGAGTTTATACACCCTTTCTGTGTTTCCTGTCTAGAAATGATCCTTTAGCATTTGTTGGAGAGCTGGTTTGGTGATGTTGAATTCTCTCAGCTTTTGCTTGTCTGTAAAGCTTTTGATTTCTCCTTCATATTTGAATGAGATCCTTGCTGGGTACAGTAGTCTGGACTGTAGGTTATTTTCTTTCATCACTTTAAGTATGTCTTGCCATTCCCTCCTGGCCTGAAGAGTTTCTGTTGAAAGATCGGCTGTTATCCTTATGGGAATCCCCTTGTGTGTTATTTGCTGTTTTTCCCTTGCTGCTTTTAATATTTGTTCTTTGTGTTTGATCTTTGTTAATTTGAATAATATGTGTCTTGGAGTATTTCGCCTTGGGTTTATCCTGTTGGGGACTCTCTGGGTTTCTTGGACTTGGGTGATTATTTCTTTCCCTATTTTAGGGAAGTTTTCAACTATTATCTCCTCAAGTATTCTCTCATGGTCTTTCTTTTTGTCTTCTTCTTCTGGGACTCCTATGATTCGAATGTTGGAGCGTTTAACATTGTCCCAGAGGTCTCTAATATTGTCCTCATTTCTTTTAATTCATTTTTCTTTTTTCCTCTCTGTTTCATTTATTTCTACAATTCTATCTTCTAGCTCACTTATCCTGTCTTCTGCCTCTGTTATTCTACTGTTTGTTCCCTCCAGAGTGTTTCTGATCTCATCTATTGCATTATTCATTGTATATTGACTGTTTTTTATTTCCTCTAGGTCCTTCTTAAACCTTTGTTCCATCTTCTCAATCCTTTTCTCCAGGTTATCTGTAACTCCATTTTGCTTTCAAGATTTTGAATCATTTTCACAATCAAAATTTGAAATTCTTTATCAGGTAGATTCCCTATATCTTCCTCTTTTGTTTGTGTTGGTGGGCATTTATCTTGTTCCTTTACTTGCTGGGTATTTCTCTGCCTCTTCATCTTGCTTATAATGCTTTGCTTGGGGTGGCCTTTCCTTCTTCTGGCCGTTTGTG
Source organism: Moschus berezovskii (assembly GCF_049115385.1). Lineage (NCBI taxonomy): Eukaryota > Metazoa > Chordata > Mammalia > Artiodactyla > Moschidae > Moschus > Moschus berezovskii. Next base: position 83,976,341 of record NC_142475.1, read on the forward strand.
GAGATCTCTTTATTATGTAGTTTCCTCGCTGTGTGTGGGGTTGGCCAGGTGACTTGTCAAAGTTCCCTGGTTATGGAAGCTTGTGTCGGTGTTCTGGTGGGTGGAGCTGGATTTGTTCTCTCTGGAGTGCAATGAAGTGTCCAGTAATGAGTTATGAGATGTCAGTGGGTTTGGAGTGACTTTGGGCAGCCTGTATATTGAAGCTCAGGGCTAGTTTCCTGTGTTACTGGAGAATTTGCGTGGTATGTCTTGCTCTGGAACTTGTTGACCCTTGGGTGGTGCTTGGTTTTAGTGTAGGTATGGAGACGTTTGATGAGCTCCTGTCGATTAATGTTCCCTGGAGTCAGGAGTTCTCTGGTGTTCTCAGGATTTGGCCTTAAGCCTCTTGCCTCTGGTTTTTGGTCTTATTCTTGGAGTAGCATCTAGATGTCTCTATCTGTCATTTCCAAGGTGGTTCCCTCTGTTTTAGTTTCTATTTGCTGGTCTCTTCAGTGTCTAATTTCCACCCTGATACTAGGGGGTGGGTGGACACTTTTTAAGGCTCAGTTGTTCAGTCCTTTTCTGGGAAGGGAGGAACACTGCAGTCGAATATCTCTGGCGTCTGTAGGGTGTGCTCGCAGCGTCTCGGCCACACTGGGTTTGCCCCCGCTCACAACACGTATGCTGTCCCAGTCTATACTGCACAGGCTCTAGGTTGCTCTGCCGGGAACTGTGTGAGGCCGGCGCCGGGTTGTATGCACTTCCCAGGTGTGAGCGGCTCAAGTTCAGGTTCTCAGGTACTCCACAAAGGCGCAGACTTGGTTGGGCCTGTGTTTTGTGCCTTCCCTGGTCTGAGCAGTTCAGGGGACCAGGTGTTTGGCGAGCGCGGTCTCTGCGACTTATCGCTTCCCCAGTCCCCGCCACTCAGTTTTCTGGGTGTACATCCGGCGCACCTTCTCAGGGGGATATCGACCGGCCCGAGCCCAAGAAGTCCTGAATAGCAACAAGCCTGTCTGCAGTTTGTATCAGATGCCTTTCTGGGGCCGCAGTTGCCCGCTCCGGCTCTGGCTGCCCTCCCTGCCTGTCTCGGCGGGGGATGGGGGATGGGCCAGCCACAGCAGGCTCGCTCTGCTCAGTCCTTTATTCTGTGAATGGGGCTGGCCGAGTCGTAGGTTAGAGCTTTCCACCTTTTCATGGGGAAGCTATCCCACAGTCTGCTTTGCTCTCCCCAGTTCTCTCAAATTGTTCTCGAGGCATTCAAGCCCAGTCCTCTCTCTAAGCAGTTCAGCCGGCTCCTCCCTGCCCAGCCCCCGCTTGCTAATGGCGTATGCAGGCGTCTGCGCTGCTTCTCCGCTGGGAGTTACCGTTTGGTGGGTAATCTGTGGGTTTTTAAAAAATCTTAAAAAAAAAGAGGGTTATGTGGCCCTCTGATCTTCCAAGGCTCGCCACAGATTCGTCAGTGAGAGTGTTTCCTGGTGTTTGGAAACTTCTCTCTTTTTAAAGCCTCCCTTCCCGGGACGGAGCTCCGTCCTTACTTCTTTTGTCTCGCTTTTTATCTTTTATGTTTTTTCCTACCTTCTTTTGAAGACAATGGGCTGCTTTTCTGGGTGCCTGACGTCCTCTGCCAGTATTCAGAAGTTGTTTTGTGAACTTTACTCCGCGTTCAAATGTTCTTTTGATGAATTTGTGGGGGAGAGAGTGGTCTCGCTGTCCTATTCCTCCGCCATCTTGTTCCTTCCTCCCCAAAATTCATTCAGTTCAGTTCAGTTCAGTCGCTCAGTCGTGTCCGACTCTCCGCGACCCCATGAATCACAGCACGCCAGGCCTCCCTGTCCATCACCAACTCCCGGAGTTCACTCAAACTCATGTCCACAGAGTCCGTGATGCCATCCAGCCATCTCATTCTCCGTCGTCCCCTTCTCCTCCCGCCCCCAACCTTTCCCAGCATCAGAGTCTTTTCCAGTGAGTCAGCTCGTCGCATGAGGTGGCCAAAGTATTGCAGTTTCAGCTTCAGCATCAGTCCCTCCAATGAACATCCAGGATTGATCTCCTCCAGAATGGACTGGTTGGATCTCCTTGCAGTATAAGGGACTCTCAAGAGTCTTCTCCAACACCACAGTTCAAAAGCATCGATTCTTCGGCAGTCAGCCTTCTTCACAGTCCAACTCTCACATCCATACATGACCACGGGAAAAACCATTGCCTTGACTAGACGGACCTTGGTTGGCAAAGTAATGTCTCTGCTTTTTAATATACTATCAAGGTTGGTCATAACTTTCCTTCCAAGGAGCAAGCGTCTTTTAATTTCATGGCTGCAATCAGCATCTGTAGTGATTTTGGAGCCCAAAAAAATAAAGTCTGACACTGTTTCCACTGTTTTTCCATCTATTTCCCATGAAGTGATGGGACCAGATGCCATGATCTTTGTTTTCTGAATGTTGAGCTTCAAGCCAACCTTTTCACTCTCCTCTTTCACTTTCATCAAGAGGCTTTTGAGTTCCTCTTCACTTTCTGCCATAAGGGTAGTGTCATCTGCATATCTGAGGTTATTGATATTTCTCCCGGCAATCTTGATTCCAGCTTGTGCTTCTTCCAGCCCAGCGTTCCTCATGATGTACTCTGCATAGAAGTTAAATAAGCAAGGTGACAATATACAACCTTGACGTACACCTTTTCCTATTTGGAACCAGTCTGTTGTTCCATGTCCAGTTCTAACAGTTGCTTCCTGACCTGCATACAGGTTTCTCAAGAGGCAGGTCAGGTGGTCTGGGATTCCCATCTCTTTCAGAATGTTCCACAGTTTATTGTGATCCACACAGTCAAAGGCTTTGGCATAGTCAATAAAGCAGAAATAGATGTTTTTCTGAAACTCTCTTGCTTTCTCCATGATCCAGCGGATGTTGGCAATTTGATCTCTGGTGCCTCTGCCTTTTCTAAAACCTGCTTGAACATCTGGGAGTTCACGGTTTATATACTGCTGAAGCCTGGCTTGGAGAATTTTGAGCATCACTTTACTAGCGTGTGAGATGAGTGCAATTGTGCGGTAGTTTGAGCATTCTTTGGCATTGCCTTTCTTAGGGATTGGAATTAAAAATACAATAAATGCACATTTTTTCTTTTTTTCCAAACAACAAATTATCTCCTGAAATTCTGGAGTATGACCAGAGTTTCCTGTAAGAGTCACTTTTAAATCTATATGAAAATTGGTTTAATTATCATGAATTGATGAAATATTCATAAGTGTATCTTCATCTGATTCTCAGTCTATCCTTTTTATAGTTTTTCTCTGTTGTCTAATCTTGGATAAATAATATTCAATAAAGTTCTTAACATCTGAAGAAGACTTCAGTAGAATAAAGTTGGTTATAGGGTATCAGTCAATAAATAAAACATGAAGTTACTGATTTTATGAGAGGTTAGAATAACATTGGTCATAGTGTACTATGTAATTTGTTATTAAATAAGGATGGATACTGAATATCCAGTATGATAATAATTGTGAAGTTCTACAGGTATGCAAACAAGCATTCTATTAAAAATATCATCCTGAGAAGTTTATCAAAATGTTACAAAAGTTTTGAAAATTTTCATATTATTCTTTCAGTTTTGTTAAATTCTCAATTTATTTCCAATGAAAATATCTACTTCCATAATAGTATAACACAATTAAATATAAAAGACTCATTGTGAAAAATATATCATAGCTTCCCTGACAGTTTCAGGCATGAGTAAGTAAATATTTCTCTAGAAATAGTTTCTCTACCACCCAGGCAAAAATTTAGAGCATCACACAGGAAGATCAGATCATTAGGCCCCTCAATGTAGGTTTTGGAAAGGAAGACATCTAGCTTCTCATGACCTAACATACCTGCAATTTAGTCCTTGAAGATATGTCAAGTCCCTTTTGCCCTTGGAGATATGCCATGAATTCTTCCTTGGAAATTGGTCCACAGGGATGACGAAATGTTGCAATAATCAATCCCCAATATGTGAAGTGCCCTGGAATTATTAGGATAAAAGACAAGGCATACTCTGCTCTGCTTCTGATATTCATTTTAGAAATAAATTCCTGGAAGATTTTACATTCGATCAGGAACTTAACAAAATTTCTAGGTTGATTAATTTTTCTTCAGAATAAAACAGAATGACTACGCTAAAATTTAAAAAGAACTTATCTCAAAGAAAAAAATTATCATATTACAGAAATTTTTAATTGAAATAGTCTTCATATTTTATTTGTGAGTAAATGTTGAAGTTGACATACTTCAGATAACATTGGAGAAAAGTGTTTTTCAATCAACCTTGCCTCCCAGTAAGTATTATTCTCAAAATTGGAAGGCTTTAGTTGAAATCAAATAAAGCAAGGATAATATCAGAAGAGTATCATTTTAGATATCTTTGCCTTCAGTAGTGCTAGGACTGGTGGACCCAGAAATATAGAGTTGTTATGATCATGGTCTTCTGGCAATTTAGAAATATAATTTTGGAAGAAATTTGATTTTGAAGGTTATGATAATTTTGTATCTTTTGGAAATTAATACTATGTATGTGGTCCCTCTGCTAAAGTCCAAAGATTGAAAGTTACTTTTCATTAATATTAAATAATATTGGGTGAAATAGTAGAGCATGGTATACTAAAAATATTCTATTATGATTGTTTTTGATATATATAGCATTTTAATAAGCATATTTGAAATTACTATGACAGGAATATAATGGATGTGCTCTCATCAATCTATCTTGGTAGAAATAGAGAGCCAACATTTAATAGTTCTAACTATGGATACATTACCCAATTCTGTTTCCTTTTTCTCATATGAAAAATGTGGCTAGTAATTCTAAGGAAGAATAATATCATGGACATTAAATGTATTAATAATGGGAAGCATTCAGAACTGTGTCAGGCTTAAACAAATTATTCAATATACTGCCTTTTGTTGTATTCAAATGTCAATTTATATCTATTTCTATATTGGGAATCAAATTAATATTTTGCTATTCATACACAGTCCATACCTCATTATCATCAGTTCTTGGAAACGCAAAACAAATATAAATATGTCATGTCATATATAGAAACACAAAGCTTTTTGAAATAATTTCTGATAGGTTTCAACTTGGATTTTTCAGCAGTGTAGATCATTTGAACACTATGGGCAGAAGGAATATCACACACGTGTCTGACTTCATCCTCGTGGGACTGACAGACTCTGAAGTGATCCGGCTGGTCCTCTTCACCCTCTTCCTCCTGATGTACCTGATCACTGTGCTGGGCAATGCAGGAATGATGCTGATAATCTGCCTCGATCTCCAGCTTCACACCCCCATGTATTTTTTCCTCAGTCACCTATCATTTCTTGACCTCAGTTACTCAAGTGTCATCACCCCTAAAACCTTAGACAACTTACTGACTTCCATCAAAACTATTTCATACCTGAACTGCTTCACTCAGATGTATTTCTTTGTCTTCTTGGGTGCCTCTGAATGTTTCCTTCTCTCCTCCATGGCCTATGATCGCTATGTAGCCATCTGTAACCCTCTGCATTACCCAGTTGTTATGTCCACCAGGCGATGCTGCTCTCTTGTCTGTGGATCTTATTTGATTGGCTTTACAGATTCCTTTGTCAATGTGCTTTGCATGAACAAATTGCATTTCTGCAACTCCAATGTAATCTATCACTTTTTCTGTGACACATCCCCCATTCTATCCCTGTCCTGCACTGACACACATGATATTGAAATCATGATATTCATTGTTGCTGGCTGTACCCTCGTGGTGTCTATGATCACAATATTCGTGTCCTATGTGTCCATCCTGTCCACCATCCTGAAAATGACTTCCACTTCAGGGAAGCAGAAAGCCTTCTCTACCTGTGCCTCCCATCTCCTGGGAGTAACCATCTTTTACGGCACTATGATTTTCACTTACCTAAAACCAAGTAAGTCCTATTCTTTGGGAAAGGATCAAGTGGCTTCTGTTTTTTATACTATTGTCATCCCCATGCTGAATCCCCTCATATACAGTCTTAGAAACAAGGAAGTGAAAAATGCTTTCAGTAGAGTCATTCAGAAAAGAAACGTTTCCAAGCAATTAAAACAACAGTGATGCTGAACTTTTAAGCTATTTTTTTTTCTTCTTCCCTCTATGGCATTTCCTTCCTCTTTCTCCAATAATGAATCGAAGACTTCATCTGTTCTTTATTTATTCATTTATTCAGTAGAATTATCCTTTACTTGACTAAATATTTTCTTGGACATTTATTTGAATATGCCTTTAGAAATCCACATTGTAATTGGGAACACTGACACATGTTAAATCCATGGTGCAAATGTATCTGTTTTTAAGGGTAACTGATTAGCAAAATAAAAATTACTTTTACCACCTTTTAAAGTATATCATGCAGATTCAGAGAAGTTTATGATGGAAAAGAGCTTCATTTTGGGAACAATGATAACAGTTTTATAAATTATTTCATTTACATTGTGGAAAAGCGCTACAACAGAATGCTCTTGTTTTTGAATCAAACATTCCAGACTTATGATTCTAGATCTGCAACTCTTTCAGCTGTGTAACTCTTAAATAAAACACTTCCTCAATCGAACATAATAAATTATGATTCCAGGTCCATAGAGTTTTTGTATAGATTAAATCATATAATTGATGTAAGTGTTTAAGGTAGTACTATTAAATGCAGGCCATTATCATTAGAACACTCTTACTTCTTCAGTATTTTTAACGCATAGTGTTTCATTCTTACAGAATATTCTCTTGTTTGTAAAAAATTACTTTTGGTTGATTTAAAGGATAAACACACAAACAGCTAAAAAAAACTCAGCACCTCACAGGTTTGGGTTTTAAATGGCACCTGTCAATATTGGAGAAAACTTGAAAAATGTTGAAAATTTAAGGAAGTAGAAATGCCCTAAATATTAATAACTTTGTATGTTTTCTTCCAGATTGATAATTATATATATATATATACATATATATGCACATTTTATGTGCTAGAACAACACTTCTGTCATTTCATATGTACTTTTTGCAGTTTACTGTGTACACAAACAAGATTAACCTTTGACTATTTCTTTTACAATGAATTCTAAGATGAATGTGTTTTTGATACATAGGAAAGATTTAGACTGCAATTCTTTGGACATGTTGTGTTTGTAAATTCATCAAGTATCTCTTCGGTGACTATCTGAAAATATTAAAAAAATCCTTCCTTTCTATGATGTGTCAACAAGTTTCAGTAAATTGCTTTTTAATTGAAATTCTGTATATTTTAAAGTATAGTTGCCTTTCTCCTCATTTCTATAGATTTGTTATGGTCATTAAAAATTATTAAATTAAATGCTTAACTCATTTGTTTTAAATTACTTAACAGAGACAAGTTGTAAAGCTACAAATTTACAATGAATTCAGACTTTGTGTTAGCTCATTAATTTTAGTCTGGTAGAGTGCTAAGAATTCCCCTTAAAGTTTTTCTTGTACATAATATTGAATTTCAATGTTAATCTACTTTGATATTTAAAGGTTAAGAATATATTTTTCATTTATCAAGCATTTAATAATATTTTTTGTTTAAATTTTTGTAACTAGATAGATCATTTTTATTCAAACTATAATGATTATAAACTTTCATTTTTAAAATTAATATTGCTTTCTCTGAAAAACTATATTTGATTATTTTAATAATAAAAAGATGCAAAAGTGCAATTCTTTTTTAGGAGTTAAAAGTTTACATTGTTTTTACTAATTCAAAATTATTAACAAATTTAAGTGTTTTAAATATGAATTATTTTCTGATAATTTGTTTAAACAGTTACTTATCATTTATCAAGGCCATTTGAAGTTATCATGACTGATTTCCTTGTTTTCTAGATTCTTTACTTAGAGCAATTGCTACTTGTTTTTGCTTCCATTAGTTTAATAATATACTTTTTGTCTCCTTTGTTATCATTCATAAGCATAATGTCCTTTTATATATTTATGAGCCCTTTTCAGACTGGTGGGCTTCTGTCTATGGGGTCACACAGAGTCGGACACGACTGAAGTGACTTAGCAGCAGCAGCAGCAGCAGCAGCAGCAGCCCTTTTTGTAAATTATGCTTTTACTATGCTTTCATTTCTATTTTTATGATTAGGAAATGTTTCCTCTTATTTTCTGCAAACAAATATGATGATCAGATTCTATGATGTGGACCATTCTTAAATTAGGTAAATTATAAAGCAACCTAAACTTTATAAATTGACTATACTATACTTATAATCTCCAAAATATACAAGCAGCTCCTGCAGCTCAATTCCAGAAAAATAAACGACCCAATCAAAAAATGGGCCAAAGAACTAAACAGACATTTCTCCAAAGAAGACATACAGATGGCTAACAAATACATGAAAACATGCTCAACATCCCTCATAATCAGAGAAATGCAAATCAAAACCACAATGAGATACCATTTCACACCAGTCAGAATGGCTGCTATCCAAAAGTCCACATGCAATAAATGCTGGAGAGGATGTGGAGAGAAAGGAACCCTCTTACACTGTTGGTGGGAATGCAAACTAGTACAGCCACTATGGAGAACAGTGTGGAGATTCCTTAAAAAACTGGAAATAGAACTGCCATATGATCCAGCAATCGCACTCCTGGGCATACACACTGAGGAAACCAGAATTGAAAGAGACACATGTATTCCAATGTTCATTGCAGCACTGTTTATAATATCCAGGACATGGAAGCAACCTAGATGTCCATCTGCAGACGAATGGATAAGAAAGCTTTGGTACATATACACAATGGAATATTACTCAGTTATTAAAAAGAATGCATTTGAATCAGTTGTAATGAGGTGGATGAAACTGGAGCTTATTATACATAGTGAAGTAAGCCAGAAAGAAAAACACCAATACAGTATACTAACTCGTATATATAGAATTTACAAAGATGATAATGATAACCCTGTAAACAAGACAGCAAAAGAGACACAGGTGTATAGAACCATCTTTGGGACTCTGAGGGAGAGGGTGAGGGTGGGATATTTTGGGAGAATGGCATTGAAACATGTATATTATCATATGTGAAACAAATCACCAGTCCAGGTTTAATGATTGATACAGGATGCTCTGGGCTGGTGCACGGGGTTGACCCAGAGGGAGGATAAGGGGAGGAGGGAGGTGGGAGGGGGGTTCAGAAAAGGGGACTCATGTACACCTGGGGCGGATTCATGTCAATGTATGGCAAAACCAACCGATATAATATTGTAAAATAATTAGCCTCCAATAAAAAAAATAGACCACAAAAAAGAATATGTTTATATGATAATAGAAATATAAGTAATATTATTATTACACATGTGCATTTTGTCATATAATC